>NC_142686.1:104075000-104700000 GCF_056320005.1 Nelumbo lutea
TTTGGGTGAAGGGAACTGCAAATGCCTTTGTAGATACATTGGCAAAGTAAGGGGTAGGAAGGGATCAAATGTTTTGGGCTATATTGTAATTCATTTTCATGTTCTCTTGGGGAGAGTTAGTCTTGTTATCTCTCTCTGGAGTGCTGTAATTATCTTTTTCTTTAATAAAATGAGTTTATGTTATTGATAAAAAGAGTCCAAGTTAGCAAGATTTTAGGGTTATCTTTTTTGGAGGGAAGAATTTGCAAGAAAAGTGTTTCAGGAGTTGGAAGAAGATCCGGTGAACAAATTAAGCTTTAAGGGGTAGAGCAGATTGCTGAAAAATATTTTGTTTTGATGCTGCTTTGGGTTGCTTTTGGGGTTTGTGTTTGGATTTTGGTTTTTTGGTCCTTGTTTTTTTCTGTTTGTAAGGGTTGGGAAAGAAAATTTTGTATTTGAAAAGATTGAAGGGTTTGGGTTCGAGTTTTGTTTCTTTTTGGGTAATATCTTATCACCTTGGTATAATTGTTTTTCCTTCATTTTCTAATAAAATTTTCTTTTTCATTTACTTTAAAATGTTCTCCTAGTATGGTTTATATCTTTATCTTTCCTTTATCCCATCTTTGCTAGTTTATAGAATCCCTTTTCTCCCTCTTTAGTGCGTAATTTATGATAAATTTCATCATATACCCTAAGTTTAACTTTAACCTTTTACTCTATTTTTTTATGATTTTATATTTTTCCCAATTTTTTGCATATCTAGTCTTTTGCCATTCGTTGTAATATGCTCATTTTAATTTGATAATATTTTGAACCTCTTCATTCCACCACCATGTTTCTTTACCACTTTTCATTTCCCTTTGAAATTTCCCAAAATATCCTTTTCTACTTTCTTTATGCAGTTCATCATTTCAAGCCATATATCATTAGCCTTTCCATCTAAATTCCATTTTCATCATACTATCAACTTGTATCTAAATTGAGCTAGTTTTTCTTCTTTTAGGTTTTTCCACCTAATTCGTGGACACCTTTTTTTTTTCCCCCATCTCTCTCTTGCATTTAGGCTATGTTTGGTTTGGAGGAAAAGGTATTTGTATAGGTTTCCCTACCATTCCCTTCATTTCCCTACCTTTTCCTTCAAAGCAAACACAACTTTAGAAGAAAATTAGATCTGTAATAATAAGAGAAAAAAATGAGGTCTCGAAGATAGATGCAGACACAAGAGAGAAGAAGAAGAAGAATGAAAAGAAAGGGAGGAGAAGAACAATTCAATGATCTTTCTAGTCCCTAAGTACTTTTAACTAAAACTAATGAATTGTGGGTAATTACAAGATACCCTTAATATGACGGCCAGCTCTTAAAGCAAATAAAGAAGGGTTAACAAGTGTATATAATTGAGGCCCATTGACATAAAATAAAAGCTAACAAAAAGAGGACAAGTAATAAAAAGATTAGCCGACTAAGACACATCCGGCCTAATATCTCTACACATTTCCTAATGTGCACATCTACTACCACTAATCTATGTTGTGTGGTCAAGCTTTCACTTGGAATAGCTTTGCAATCCTTACAAGTCATTTGTTTTGTTCTCCTAGTGATGAAAAAAATTATTTTATTTATTTTTAATCCACTTTTAAATGCTATTAAGTGTTCATCTTTCTCTTGAAATAAAGTGTTTGGAATTGCCATATCCTAAGTTACTGCAAATTCTAAGATTGTATATCTTATTTCATTTCTCTCCCAAACCCAGATCCTCCGTGCACCATATCGTAATAATATCTTGCAGTTCTTTTCCCCATATGCGCATTTAAGTCTCCATAAAAACCTTCATTTGGAATTTCTTGTATTAATCCTTACAAGTTTTCCCAAAATTGTCATTCGGAATTTCCTGGTCTAAACTTTGTATTCATTTTTTCTTCTATCATTTTTAATATCTGAAGTTTGGTTCTTTATGTGCAGAGGTTCATTTGTTCCTGTTGAAGCCTTTTCTTGACAATGATTTACACGGCGATTGATACATTCTACTTGACGGATGAGCAGTTAAAGAACTCACCTTCTAGGAAAGATGGAATAGATGAAGCAACTGAAACTACCCTTCGAATATATGGCTGCGATCTGATCCAGGAAAGCGGCATTTTGCTCAGATTGTATCCTTATTTATTTTCTACTGACTTGCTGAATTTTGTGTCTTTTGTTTTGTTTTCCTTTTCCTATTCTTTGTTTTTTCTTTCCTTAAAGTTATTCATAGGCCTCAGGCAGTAATGGCTACAGGGCAGGTTCTGTTCCATCGCTTCTACTGCAAGAAGTCTTTTGCCCGCTTCAATGTGAAGGTTTCATCCTCTATTCATTTCTTCTTTGGTGATGAGCATAGTCCTTGCTTTTTTCTTGCTTATTTTTTCCTTATTCTGAATACTTTTGTCAACACTATACTGGTCAGCATTTCTTCTTTGTGTGTTACTTTTAAAAGATCTGAGTTTACTTTTCTGCAGAGAGTTGCTGCTAGCTGTGTTTGGCTTGCTTCAAAGCTGGAAGAAAACCCTAGAAAAGCAAAGCAGGTTCTCATTGTATTCCACAGAATGGAATGTCGGAGGGAGAATCTACCTATAGAACATTTGGATGTCTTTTCTAAGGTTAGACTGAATCAACTTTGTGAGCCCTTGTTTGCCTGAATAAGCTTTACATCGAATGCTTATTACATGTAATATAAAGTCTTGAGGTGACTTGCCTAAAGGAAATAGATGAAAAACACCAAATGTATTATCTGCTTTTGCACCATAATTGCCTTTTAGTGTTATTGATTTCCCAAGGTGATAAATTCTGTAACATGTTTTGCTCCTCTTGTCAGTATTAGTAACAATGCTGGGGTGTAAACTTTTCTGCGGAATTTGGTTGATGTTAACACTGCATGGCATCTGCATTAGTGGAAATCCTGATATGGATTCTTTCTGCAGTAAGTGTTTTTTGTCTAAATTTTCTTCTCTTTTCTTACAGAAATATTCAGAGTTGAAGGTGGATTTGATTAGAACAGAAAGGCATCTGCTGAAGGAGATGGGTTTCATCTGTCATGTTGAACATCCTCATAAATTCATATCAAATTACCTTGCCACACTTGAAACACCTCCAGAGTTGAGGCAAGAAGCCTGGAATCTAGCAAATGACAGGTACTTTAATAAGTTGCTATCTGTATCTGTTTAAATTCTTAGTTGTTAATTTAATTCTCAATGCCTGGCTTGAGGCTTGAGCTTTTATCTTGGCAATTCCGAGAGGCCATTGAAACTTATTTCAATTTGGAAACATAAAGTTTGGATATATTTGCTGTAGTTTTTTCCATGCTCCATAAATTGCATTCACTATGAAATGCTTTTTAACGGAGTCTTTACAATGGGACAGAAATCCTCACCCTTCTTTAACAATCGAAAAGAATTCTTTAGAAATTGGGAACATGTAACAGGTTTCTTATATTAAGGATAAAAATCAGGGGTTTGAAAATTAAATTTTTAGTCACGAGTACATGGTGATGACCTTCAATCAGTTGCTCCACTTAGGGGTGCAACTGTCCAAGATAGGCCAGGTAAGTTAGTTGAGAGTCCAAGCTAACCTAACCGTGTTGTTTGGGTTGATCTCGGGGTGGATTCATTGTGGCCCAATTTCTTCATCCTGTCTTGCTTAATAAAATATTTTCATTCCTTAGAATTTGTAGAGAACAGTGATGTAGGCCCCACAGCTGTGGTTCCACTCTGTTCGTAGGGTAGAATGTAGCTAGTCACAGCAGCTGTGGTTATTTTTCTGTTCTGTTTTTTCTAGTTTCAGTTTTATATTGTTTGTTATTTGTTAGCAGTTATGATGTAAACACCAAGGGCAGATATGTCCTTTCATGTAACTAGCATAACCTATATATATTAACTTAAAGTGGCGGCGGTGGAATATTTGACATTCTGTTCTTCTCCTAAAATTCTGTGTTCTATTGCTCTTCCACCACTCTTTCCTCTACATCTTCTTCACATTCTCTTCTCATCGAACCTGAAATCTCTTAGTGACCAAGACTGAATAGCAGTCTTGACAACCTACATGGTATCAGAGCCATGTTAGGGTTTTTCATGTGAGTCTAATACCAGCCGACCACATGAGAATCTCCTAGGACTGAAAGCTGAAGAGGAGTTCGCAGACTGATTCTTGGAGATCGCCAGAGGTACTAGCAGCTGTTGGAAACTTGCTAGGGTTGCAGAGTGTTGGTGGTCAGGAAGGATCAGAGGAGACTAGGGTTCAGGTAACCCTAGAAGGCAGCGAACTATTTTTCCCTTGTAAGTTGTTACTTTTTTAATAGAAGTTCTTTAAGAGAAGATAGGTTGGGCCTATCTGGAGGGGAAGGCCGAACCATTCTAGCTCTTTCTCTCTTCGATTTCCTAGGGTTTTATAGCAAACCCTGAACCGAACTGTGTTTCTCTCTACTCTAGGGTTTGAAAGTGATCTGCGGCAAGCCCTAGTGGTTGACTAAACCCTGTGATCTACCTAGAGCTACTCTTAAGTTGATTGGTAGGTCCGATCAGATTCTAGGGTTTCTTATTACTGCAAGCTCATCTATACAGTTTGGACTGTGCGACTGAATTGCTTCCTTTCAGGACTGATTAAAACCCTAACTTTCCCTAGCATATCGGTTTTTGTTTTAAAGCTGTTTTCAGAGTTCTAAGAGGGTTAGAGATCTACGGACAACTATTGCTGTGTTGGCTAGTTGGTTTCAGATCAGAATTACTTCGGTTTTGTGCACATACACTGACAATACAGATCGGGCCTATACTGTTTTGATTGTGATTGGTGACTCAAGTATTGTTTTTGAGACTTGACAGAAATAGAGTCTAAGATTCAGGCAGAAGGCAGTCTTGGGAACATCAGTTATGGTGGTGTTTCTGAGATGGGTGGTCAGATTACGGCCGTAAAGTTTGATGGATCAAACTATTTGGAATGGGCCCAATTAGCCATGATGGCTATTGGTGGAAGAGGTAAATTAGGGTACCTCCTGGGAGATATGAAAGAACCTTCCAAGGGAGACCCGACATATACCAAGTGGATGCAAGAAAACTACTTGGTTATGACATGGCTGTGTAATTCTATGCAGCCTCATATTAGCCGGAACTATTTGTGGCAAAGACAACCAAGGAGATATGGGATGTTATGAAAGAAACTTACTCCCAATCCCTTAATGTTGCCAGAGCATATGAATTGAAATGTGAAGTGAACACCCTTAAACAAGGAGAGAAACCGGTATCAGTCTACCTCTCTACCTTGAAGTCCCTGTGGCATGGGATTGATCACTTAGAGACTCTTGAGTGGGAGAGTCCCAAAGATGCTCAGACCCATAGAAAGCACATTGAGACAAACGGAGTGTTTGAGTTCCTGGCGGGACTGAACCCAGAATATGATATTGTGAGGCAGCAGATTTTGACTAGAGACAGTGTGACTCTCTCTCAGGCCTACTCATTTGTACACAGTGAAGAAACTAGAAGGAAGGTTATGATGCAACCCGTATCAGCCTTTGTAGCGGCTACACCCAAATCAGGGGGTGATTCAGAGAAGGACAGGTGGAAGACAAGAAGGATGTAGTATGTGAACATTGTAAGAAACCCAAACATACAAAAGAGATATGTTGGAAACTGCATCCTCACTTGGTTCTTGCGAAGTTAAGAAGAAGGGCATTGCTCATGTAGCCATGAACACTGATTCAACATCCTCATCTGGCACAAAAGGAACATCTTTGGAGACCTTAGCTGCAGTTCGGGCTGCCCTAATACAGCTAGAAAAGGAGGTTGGAAATTCAGCTCAGCCACCACAGCCTCCATCAGCCCCTGTCACATCTGCCTTCGCCCATTCAGGTACTCGAGCTTCAGCCTATCATGCTTTAGTTCCAGGTACTACTGAGCCTTGTTGGGTAATAGACTCAGGTGCATCTGATCACATGACTAGCTTGCCTTCACTATTTACTATTTACTATTTGTCTTCTGGTAGAGATAAGGTATCTATTGCTGATGGCTCCCTGGTTCCTATTTCTGGGAAGGGTGACATCAAGCTTTCAAATACTATGTCCCTATCATTTGTTTTGCATGTGCCTAAGCTTGATACTAACATTCTTTCAGTCAGTAGTATTACCAAGCATATGAACTGCTCAGTAACCTTCTTCCCTGACCGATGTGTTTTTCAGGACTTGGAGACATAGAAGGTGATTGGGACTGGCCGTGAGACGAATGGGATCTATCTGCTCGGGGAGCGGTTTCGTCAGGGAGAGTCAGTAGAGAAGTTATCTTTTGTTTCTTAGAGTGTGAGTCTGGTTATGCTTTGGCATAACCGATTATGTCATTTGTCTTTTCGATCTTTACAAAGTCTGTTTCCTACTTTATTTGAGTCTATTGAGTTGTCTCAACTACAGTGTGAAAGTTGTGAGTTTGCTAAGCATTGTAGAAAGCCTTATTTATTGAGTAATAAAAAGAGTGATAATTCTTTTGATATTGTGCATACTGACATTTGGGGGCCTTATCACATCCCTTCCATGGGTGGGTACAAATATTTTTTGTTATTTGTTGATGACCATACCCGTTTTTCTTGGGTTTATCTCATGCGTTCACGAGATGAGATACCTTCCCTGACCCAAAATTTTCACCAAATGATTCTAACCCAGTTTGATGCCAAGATCAAAGTTCTTCGATTTGATAACGCAAAGGAATACTTTGCCAAATCATTGACATCTTATCTTCATCATGGGGTTATCCACCAGAGCTCTTGCCCTCATACACCTCAGTAGAATGAAGTTACCGAGAGGAAGAATATGCACATTTTGGAAGTGGCTAGAAGCCTCATGTTTACTTCCAATGTCCCTATTCGCTTCGGGGGGGATGCTATCCTCATGGCGGTATACCTTATTAATCGGGTCCCTTCCAGGGTCCTTGATATGCGATCTCCTTTTTCGCTTCTACACCCACGTAAGGACTTGTTTTTTATTCCACTTAAGACATTCGGTTGCACTTGTTTTGTTCAGCTTCTCGGACCCCATCCCTCCAAGTTCGAACCCAAAGCCTCCAAATGCATCTTCCTTGGTTATGCACAAACTCAAAAGGGTTATTGCTGTTATGGTCCTGTCTCCGGGAGGAAGTTTGTCTCCATGGATGTCACTTTCTTTGAGGGGACACCCTATTATCCTCGGGTTGCCCCTCAGGGGGAGAGTAGTGAGAGTGGGGGTTTGAGTTCTTGTCTTCAGGGGGAGAGCAGTGAGAGTGGGGCCGTTCTTTTACCTATTCCATTGGGTGATGAGAGCCGCAATGGTGAGGGTGGTCAGAGGGATTAGGAGTTGAGGGAAAGCTGCAATGGTGAGGGTGGTCAGCGGGATCAGGAGTTGAGGGTTTATCACAGGTGGTGCAGGCAGGTTGATCCTGATCATCAGCAGTCCATACCAGCTCCAATCTCTTTTGCAGCTCCAGGTCTAGATACTTCAGTCCCAGAGCCCACAGAGACTTCCCCTACAGATGATCTTGACCTTCCAATTGCAGTCCGTAAAGGGAAACGACATTGTACCACATCCATAGCCCACTGTATTTCCCACTTTTTATCCTATGATCGTCTATCTCCTACCTACAGGTCCTACCTTAGCTCCATTTCCAATGTCCCTATTCCAAGAACAGTTCAAGAAGCCCTATCCGTCCATGAATGGAAAGATGCACTGCAAGTTGAGATGGATGCTCTGTTGAAGAACAACACCTGGGAGGTAGTTGATTTGCCAAAAGGAAAGAAACCAGTTGGATGCAGATGGGTATTTACGGTGAGGCATAATGCAGATGGATCTATTGAGAGGAACAAAGCTCGGTTAGTTGCAAGAGGGTTTTCACAGACTTATGGCATAGATTACTTGGAGACATTTGCACCGGTAGCCAAGATGACTACTATTCGAGTTCTCTTGTCTCTTGCAGCAAGTCACACCTGGCCTTTATACCAAATGGACGTGAAAAATGCCTTTCTGAATGGAGATCTGCAGGAAGAAGTTTACATGCGTTTGCCTCCTGGATTCTATGATGCAGAAGTAGGTAAGAAGGTCTGTTGGCTCAACAAGGCTTTGTATGGTTTGAAACAGTCACCTAGGGCTTGGTTCGATAGATTCAGACTAGCACTTGTGAAGTTTGGATATGTACAGGCCCAGTCAGATCATACTCTATTCATCAAGAGGGTGGAGTCCTCTTTGACACTGTTGGCAGTATATGTTGATGATATTGTGGTCACAGGGAATGATAGCCATGAGATTGAGTCTCTTAAACAGCTTCTTCACCAAGAATTTGAGGTGAAGGACCTTGGTGTACTTCGGTATTTCTCAGAGGAAATATGTCCTAGACCTGTTGGCAGAAACTGGAAAGTTAGGTGTCAAGCCTGCAGATACACCAATTGAACAGAATCACAGGATTAGTGCCAAGAGTGGGGAGCTTCTAGAAGACAAAGTTATGTTCCAGCAACTGGTAGGAAAGCTCCTATATCTCTGCCTCACTCGGCCAGATATTACTTATGTTGTTAGTGTTGTCAGCCAGTGCATGCATTCTCCTAGAACCACACATCTTCTTGCGGCAGAAAGAATCTTAGCTTACTTGAAGAGATGCCCAGGTAGGGACATACTTTTCAAGAACAACAATCACATGAAGGTGGAGGTTTATACTGATGCAGATTGGGTTGGGGGAAGTGTTGATGACAGAAGGTCTACCTCGGGATATTGTGCCCTTGTGGGAGGAAACCTTGTCTCCTGGAGAAGTAAGAAACAAAGTGTTGTCTCCCGGTCAAGTGCTGAAGCTGAATACAGGTCCATGGCCAATGGAGTGGCTGAAATCCTATGGTTAAGATATCTACTTGAGGAGTTGGGTATTGAGTATGAGAAGCCCCTGATGCTGTACTGTGATAATCAAGCCGCCATTAATATAGCACATAATCCAGTACAACATGACAAAACCAAACACATTGAAGTTGACCGTCACTTTGTGCGAGAGAGGGTCTCATCTCAAGAAATATGCCTCCCTTACATCACATCCAGTATGCAACTAGCAGAAATTCTTACTAAAGCCGTATCAAGAAAGAAGCTAGAGGCGGAGCTATCCAAGTTGGGAATGATGAACATATACTCCCAACTTGAGGGGGAGTGTAGAGAACAGTGATGTGGGCCCCACAGCTGTGGTTCCACTCTGTTCGTAGGGTAGAATGTAGCTAGTCACAGCAACTGTGGTTATTTTTCTGTTCTGTTATTTGTAGTTTCAGTTTTATATTGTTTGTTATTTGTTAGCAGTTATGATGTAAACACCAAGGGCAGATATGTCCTTTCATGTAACTAGCATAACCTATATATATTAACTTAAAATGGCGGCGGCAGAATATTTGACATTCTGTTCTCCTAAAATTCTGTGTTTTATTGCTCTTCCACCACTCTCTCCTCTACATCTTCACATTCTCTTCTCATCGAACCTGAAATCTCTTGGTGATCAAGACTGAATAGCAGTCTTGACAACCTACAGAATTGGAATCAGCTGATTAGGGTTAACCATCTTTAACATTGGAGTACATGCATGGGGGCAAAGTTATGGTGCTTTAGGAGTAACAATGCTACACTTAACTCTTAGCCTTCAAGCACACATACATATGCGAATGGATATGTTGAGTTTGGGTTGGAAAGGGTTGCCTGAGGACCCTTGTACAGTTATCCTGGTATCGTAGCTTATTGATACCTTTGTTGGTTTGCTTTCACCTGGTTTGATTAGTTTGCTTACACACATATACACACACACACTTGCACATAGATGATACTAAATCAGTATTAGACATGATTTATCATGTTTGAGTGGTTCCTGTTTAATTCATATCTTTTAAAACACTTTGATTTTAGGTGTTTTTATGCCTTTTTAGTTGTTTACATGGACTCTTGGTCTTTGTGCAGTTTGCGTACAACCTTGTGTGTTCGTTTCAGAAGTGAGGTTGTGGCCTGTGGGGTCGTATATGCTGCTGCGCGCAGGTTCCAGGTACCACTTCCTGAGAATCCACCATGGTGGAAGGCATTTGATGCTGAGAAATCTGGGATTGATGAAGTCTGCAAAGTCCTGGCACACCTTTACAGCCTTTCCAAGGCACAATATATACCAGTGTGCAAAGATGGAGACTCGTTCACAACCTCAAGTAAGACAAAGGACCCTCAAGCTCAACAAGTTCCAAAGGTGAGCTCCCATTTTTATGCTTACTACCATGTAGACATGTTATATCAGTGTTTTAAAAGCGCAAGGTGCAGAAAAAATGCAAATGGCCTTTTTACATCCAAGATTCAAGGAGCAAGGTGATGCATAAATCTTTTTAAAGCGGAGACAAGTTTTTAAAAATTAAAAACTCCATAAATTGCAAGAAAAACGTGATAAATAATATTAATTAAAAATGCATATTTAAATTTAAAATTAAATTTTTTAAAAAGTCTATTAGGTCATATTGAAATACATAAACATAACATATAAAACATACACTAGGTGAAAATGTAAAAATAAAATGAAATGAAACATAACATGTAAACATATTTAAGCACTCGACAATTCAAGCACGTGAAACTTTTAGTCTATTTCTTTTCCAATTGCATTATTCTAAATTTATGAGCCACTTTAGATTGAGCGGCAAGCCCAAACAAATCCATGCTAGGGTCTTAAATTCTTAATTGGTACTTAAAATTGGTTTTATTATTTAGGTTTAGTTCACATCTTTTAAAAAAAATGTGTTGTATTAAGAAGAATAAATGAAAAATATTAGCAAAATGGTGGTTCTCAAAGCACCAGCAAGTGAGTGAAACACCATGTGCATACCTTTTTAAAGGAGCTATGCCTGGGCCTAGGTGAGGTTCAGGCCTTGAAATGTGCCTCGATTGTGCACCTGTTCCTGGGCATATTGCCATTTTTTTTTCGAGACTGACCTTTTTAGGTTCATGATACGGCATCCAATTAACTAGTTTGTTGTAAATTCTGCTTTGCTTAGGATGGTGTTCCAAATGGTGCAGCAGCTAGTAGTGATACCAGTGCCACCAAGGTGTCTACAGCACCGAATTCAGACTCAGGTGGGTCTAAAGATGCATTGATAAAAGCGGCCCTTGACAAACTTAAGGAGTCCAAGAAGAGTGATGATGATGTCAAAAGCGCCCCAGTAGAGGGGGCGGTTAGAGAAGAACCCCCATCAAAGCCCAAGGTCGATCACAGACAAGAAGTGGGTGGAGAAAGGAACAGGGAGAGAGAAAGGGAGAGGGATAGAGAAAGGGAGCGGGAAAGGTCAAAAGCCCGAGATCGTGACAGGGGAAGGGACTCTGACAGGGAACGTGAACGAGAAAAAGATGTGGAAAGGGACAGAGAGAAAATTAAGGAGAGAAGCCATCGTTCCAAGGACAAAGGAAAAGACTCAGGTTGGCTTCTGAATATACTTATTCTTCTTTTCTATGCTCGATGAATTTTTGGGACCTTTTCCGTGCATACCTTTTAACTTATCCTTGATGTATATTGGTTCAGGAGGTGGACATTCTGATAAATCAAGGCACCACTCATCTCGAGGTATGTTTCTTGTTCTTCAATGTTTCTTGTGGGAAGCAATTGAATGATCAATCTTCTAAATACTGTTACTTATTTTTATGTTAGATCGTGGTGACTATCACAGCTCCTCTTATTCATCCCGGGACAAGGATCGCCACAGACATCATCCATATGCATGAAACCTATGTTTTGTGTGTATCCATCCATATTCATGAATCAAAGGGTTTGTCTGTGTACTAGTCTAAATATGTTAGAAATCTGTAGCATAATTCTTCTAACAGGGTTGATGGATTTGTTTTTTCCTACCTGTTCTACCTATCAGGCATGAATCTATGCCCTTGAATAGCAGTGAAAATGGTTTTGGTTTAATCGGATTCATTTCGGAAATCTATGCATCTATAATCGAATTGGATCAAATTTAATAATGTAATATTTGGATATTGCTTGATCCGGTATGCATGTAGATGTATTAAGTATCAGATCTTTTTAAAATTTTAGCTTAATGATTTTCAGGATTATATCAGCTTTTTTTTTTTGATACTGCATATTACAGATTGCAGGGTATTAAGGAGTGGGGACAACAGGGTGCTCGTGAAGTCCACTGACCTTACTGCAGAGAGTTAAGCGGGTTTTGTTCCTGTGGCCCTATACTTGGAGTTCAGATTTCCTTTTCACACCCACCTCAAGGCATGTTGTAGCCAATGTTGTAAGACTCGAACCGGAGTAATCGGTTAATCAGGAAAGGCCATCGATTCTCGATTTCCATGATCCAACTGTGAGTCTGGGTCGAGTCTTAAAACATTGATTGCAGCTGCAGGGAACACCGAACATCTCCATATTTAGCATCACCAAGTGACCATCTTGCAATGGTGCTGGGAATGAAAACGGTGCTGTGTATGTCTGAGTTGTAAGTACCGTTTTTTGTTTGGAAATGGTGCTGCCACAGGCTGATTTTTTGGGAAAATAATACTGGTTTTGTTTGGTACAAGTGCTGTAGAACCATTTTCAGTATTGATCTATATTATCCAATGTCCAAGATGACGTCACATTGATGCTGTACCGCTGATAGCAACAGGCTGTTTTTTGAGAAAGTATTGAATTTGAGTTTCTTCAGATCACACTTACCCAATTTTCAAGGTGTGGCTTAGAGCAATGTTTTTTTTTTCTTAGAAAAACAGTATCAAATAAGAGGCTGTTTTTCGAAGCATTGCTTTTTCTAATGTAGTGCCTATGTGGCGTTGTTTTCTCAGAAAATGGCATCAATGCTAAACACCACCTTTATCTACCGTTTCATTGGTAGATTATTAGTTTAAAAGCTATGAAAAAGGTTCAAAATATCAATACGCTCGATATGTTAGTAGGGGTGTATCGAGTGAATTGATATTCATTTTTATTGTTTCTTTTTATTTTTTTATTTTTTTTGCAACCGGTTTACGGGGGTTGGTTTAGGGCTCCTCTACCCCCTGAACCGGTCAGACCTTTGATACACCCACTATAGGGGTGTATCAGAGGGGTCGAAACGATACATATTGATTGATACGTGTTGATACTTTGAACCTTGACTGTGAAGACTTATTTTGCTCTTTTTTTGTAATACACAACTTTCTATTTTATACTTAATTTTGTAGATTTATGTCAATATTGTACAGATTTGTGGAGCTTCAAACTTGAATCTATATTTTACATTTCAATTGACATAAGATTCGAATATACTTTAACCCGAATTGGATGGAGAAATTTTGGCTGTTTGTAAAAAATAGCCTGGGCTGTTTGTAAAAAATAGCTTGGGCTGTTTTGGAGCATCCTGTAAATGACATCTCATAATGAGTGGGGGTAAAATAGTATTTACACTTAATACATTTTTAGTTGATTTACAAATAAGGACCTGAATTAGTTAAGGTGTCATGTGTAAAGGCTCCCAAAACAGTCCGAGCTATTTTTTTTCCAAACAACCAAAGTGATCTGGAATTGGATAGGAGCTGTTTAAAACTGAATTGGTGGAGAGAATCAAAAGGGGGGATCCGATTGAATGGTAATATTTGTTAAGGCCACACTTGTTTGAGGTGGAAAATTGGAAAATTGAAATGGGGTAAACTTTACATCCCCGATTCGATTTTTCATGTGTCATTTTAAACTTTTCCTTCTCCACTCAATGGTCTCCTTATACGAAGAGTCGGAGAGAGCGTGAATAAGGTTCAAAGTATCGGAAACGCTATGCATATCAAAAAGGCAAATTTAAGAGATGTATCGAGATACACTTTGGATACACATGGATACGGATAAAAAATTAAGATACGCATGGAAACACATGGAAATGCTATAAATTCTCTAATAAATCACAAATAAACATCAATATCACTAAATAGAAGACATAAATGAGCTATTTATGCATAAAAATAGCACGTTTTAGTGGGTTTTATGAAAAACATATTATAATCAATAAACGGGAATTCAGGAATAGAAACATACTATCTAATTATGGACATAATAGATCAAGTAATTATTTTGCATGTTTTATTTTAATTTTCTAAAAACTAAATAATTATTTATTTTTATTCAAATAATTATTTTACATGTTTTATTCTAAAAAATAAATTAAAATTAAGAAAAATAAATATGTAAAAAAAAAATGAATGGGTTTATGGACACAATAGATAAAATAATTATTTTGCATATTTTATTCTAAATGTAAACTAAAATTAAAAAAAATAAATATCAATGATTTGATGTTTTAAAACACAGAGGTGTTCTACTACCTAGAGGTGTGAAGCATAGTTCAGAATGCAAGAGGCGTATGCTTCCTTAAGAGGAGGAAGGAGGAAGGAGAAAGGGGGGATTTCATTTTTTTTCTTTATCTTTAATAATTTTTTTTTATATTAAAAAAATGCATAACATTTGTTAAAAGGGGGGCTAACCACATTCTTTCTCCTTATCTTTTCTAACATTGGCTGAAAATGTAAAAAAAAAATTGAAAAAACATTTATTTTCACTCCTTTTTACACAACCTTGAAAAACTTATTGAATGTTGGCATTTTGCAAATTTATAAATGTTTTTGGAAAATTTTTACAATATTTGAATCTTTAGAAAGGTGAAAAGGTTTTTCGGAGGGTTTGGGAAAGAAAGAGGGCTTCTGAAATGGGTTTAGAAGCCCTCTTTCGAAATCACTTCTATTTGTGTTTTAACAATAGTAAAATCGTTGTGTATTGGCCGATACTCTATCGTATCAGTTGCGTATCGATCGATACACGACAGAAACTCACCGATACAACACCGTATGGCATTGATATGCCTTTGGCATGACGAAAAGGAATTGTACGATTGATTTCGAACCGTTTCCCGTGCCAGAAGCCTTAAGATATGGTATGTATCGGCCAATACGTGACAGAATTTTGAACCTTGAGCATGAAAAAACCTCCTCTGTCCAATGGTCTCTTTCTTCATTTCGCCACACATATTCCCAGCCTCGGATGAGAGAGCGTGAGAAGACTTCCTCGATCCAATGGTCTCCTTTTGCATCCTTTGTTTTGAGAGAGATCTTGTTTAGTTTCTTCGAATGCTACATTTCCCAGAAGGGAAGGAGTTTGCCTTCAAAGAAGAGCTTGTCGACCATTAACATCCTATCACCGATGGAATTTCTAGAGAGAAACTCGAAATCTACAATGTGCACTGGCACCTTTTCCCGTTTTGTGTCAAGCTTCTTTGGTAACTCAGAGTGCGGGCTTGTGGAGATGAAATCATTGTCTTTGATGAAATTGACAGAGAAAGAGATCTATGGGCAATCAGAGGAGAGTTTCAAGGCAGAATTTTAGAGTAGAGTTTCAAGAGGCTTTACTAGATCGACGGCAATGGGACAACCAAACAATAAACATCTCGGTTCAATTTTTTATTGATCACTAAAACGGGATCAAATTTTCCATCGGTGTAAATTTGAATTTACACTTAAAACAAATGCAGCGTAAAGGTATTAGGCAAAAAAAAAAAAGTTCAAGCGTTATTATTGATTTTTGCAGTTCAACTCTGCGGTTCAGCCGTTGATACCTACTTGATTCTGTTGTTTTTTTTTCCCAACTTTATAATGGCTGAAAAAGGTTTTCCAACTGAAATATTTAAGCTATAATTTTACCCCATACTATAATAAGTGGTGTCAGGTCAAATTGCCTCCCTTTATTCCACAGTCTCCACTATTAATTTTCTCCTTTTACTGATTTTTTTAATCCACGTCATTCTGCAGGTGAACTAATGAACATTATCTCAATTTTTTTTATATTCATTTTAGGTGAGATTTTACAAATCCCGTAATCATTTAGAGACAATTATGCATTTTGATTAATTCATTGTTTCGATTTCTCTTCCCGATAGAGATTTTATTTTTGCTAAGGCTCACTTCGGAAAAAGTTAAATACAAATATTGTCAGTGCAAAAATGACAATGGGTAGGGTAATTGTGCAAATTGCCCTATTCATTCCCAAACCTGCTTATGTATCCCTAACTCTAAACTCGTTTAATTTTTTCTCTTAATTTCTCAAACCCGTTAAACCCGTCCCACCTGTTAAACCCCTTGTTCAAAGGTTTTCTACTAAAAAAGAGTTTCTTAATGCTTATAACTTAACACTACTTTAAACCACTAAGCTATCTCACCATATGTGTTATTTAATGAAATAAAATAGATTTTATTAACTTTTGTGTTCATTAAAACAATTAATATATATATGATTAATAATTCCAACTAAAAATTAAAAAATAATATTTAAAATTAACATTTTATAAATAAATGAGATAAACAATCTATCAAATCCAAATTTATACCAAATGATGATTTTAATCCCAAGAAATTCATATAAATATAATATTAATAATAGAATAATTATCTTAGTACTTAAAATTTATAAATTTGTACATAATACATAATATAGTGAGTTCATATTTATGCATCCCAAGTAGCGTATTGGGTATTGGATATCCTAAAGGCAAAACCCAAACCCTATACGGTTTTAATCTAAAATCCCAAACTTGTCCCAAACCCTATAGGGTTTTGATAAACTGGTCCTATTAGGGCCGAGATGGGTTGGATACCCAAAAATTCCTACGAAATTGCCATCCCTATGCAAAACCTTATATGCAACATTTCTAAATGTTGCATTTGCATTGCATATATCTGTTTTCGTGCTCTTTCTGAACTGAGCCTAGTATTTATAATAAACATATCTACATTGAACATAGTGCAAGTACAAATTTGTTTAGTGCAAAACCCCATGTTTGTATTTCTAAATCTTGTATTTGCACTCTTCCCAAATTGAGCATTAATTATGTAACTTCTCTTTCCAAAGTTTTTCATCCATGAATAGCTTTTTCAATGTGCATGCATGATCAGCCCCTACTTTCAAGTTTGTTTTGGGGTCTCAACCTATATCTTAAACGGTAACTCCTATTTTTAAGTTTCTATTGAAGTTTTAACCCAGACATGAAACAGTTTTGAGTTCAACCTCTCGGTTATCTACTTTCAGGTAAGCTACTCAATAGACCATTAGTTCCCGTTAGTATTCTTCTTCTAAATGGTACCATTAAACTTACAATAGAAGTTGTGTTAGTTCTTCTTAATGGTGCCAATCAATCTGTCTCAAAGTCTGCTTTCAAGTTTCCGTTAGAGTCTCAACCCAGATATGGAAACGGTTGTGAAGTCAACCTTATTGTTTTTCTATTTTTCAGATATGTTACTTAATTGGGCTGTTGGTCTCTGTTATTCTAACAATATAAATTGTACTGTTAGAAGAGAAAACAAAAGGGTATTTATTGCTGAAACCTCCCCTGAAGTTTGGTAATTACAATCATCTCTCCTGAATTTTCTAATGTAGTTGCGGGTAGACTCCTTTTGTTAGAATCCTCTAAAAAGAGGGATGAAAAGGTCCAAAATACTTATTTGTTTGAAAATAATCTGTCTGTTTCCAGTTGAAACCGGCGAGAAAATGATTTACAATTGAACTGGGATCATTAAACCCTGATTCTCAATGTTGGGTGTAGAAGACTCAATTGGGTATGGGTATGGGCTCCGAGTCGGCTGATCTGTTTTTTTTTTTTTGATATCTTTTGAAGGGTGCAGGCGAGATTCGATCCTATGTCTCCACTACGACCAGCTGGTTTATGATAACACTGGGGCCTGACGATTAGAAAGCCGTCAAATATGAACTCAGATTTCCTATTCACTTTCTCTAACCGAATCCTATCCATTATACAATATAACCGCATATCTCACATTACAAGATGGCAATGTATGGCTGCGATTCAAGGTGGATAGAATGTGGGTAGAGAGTAGTGGGCAGGAAATCCGATTTTAGAGAAGAAAAGACAAATAATACAAAGGTCATTGGCTCATTGCAGGTTGTATTCAGATGTAGAGAATTTTTTTTTGGTAAGAATCGGATTAACATTAGTAATAATCAATAACAATAATAATAAATAATAAATAATAATAACATTGGTAGGTTTAGAGTAAGAGTACGAAAGCTAATTAAATTGCATTAGTAATAATCAAATGACCCCAACTGAATATTGGGGTCATATTCATTTTTCTATTTGAACTTTGGAGGATCGATTTTGTTCTCACTTTGTAAAACAGTTCCAATGCTAGTCCTAACTCATCTCAACTTATAATATGTTGATATATAATGTATAATATATTTATAAAAATTAATATACATTTATCATACAATACATAAACCCAAAAATAATGGTCAAAATAGATTTAATTTATCAACAATTAAGAATGTCATAACTCATAAGATTCTTTGTATATAAATTATAGATTACTACTTACACTTTGGGAGTAGTGGCAATTACTCACCTGAACTTTCATTTACAACAAATACCCCTTGAACTTTCAGATTTGACTTTGAAAATGTTTCTTATGGACTTTCTAGACTTATCTAAATCTTCAAAATACCTTTTTTTTTTCTCCAATGATTTTTTAGCATATTTTTCAATTTCCATTTCTTTTTGGTTTAGTTGATACTACTTGCATTGTTGCAATTCCAGGTTTTAATAAGAATTTCTTGGTTTATTTATTGCAATTTCCTTTTTATATAAGTTTCTTGAATGGGTGTTTTGATAAACTTCTGTCACTCAACTTAATGAAGAGGGGGATCTTTGTTGGAATCTAAACTCCAAAAGGGTCTTTAATTATAACAAATGAAAGTTAAGGGGTAATTGTCACAATCTCTAAAATATAGGGTACTAATTTATAATTGTCACTATCTCTAAAGAAAATTAGATGACACTTGAAGGATATTTATGTCTTTTTAAATGCCACTTAACGACTGATTAATAATAAGTACTACATTAACACGTTTTGAAAATTCTGATATTAAACTTTCGCGTTTTAAAATTCGGGTATCAAAGTGGAACTAGGCCCAAAGTACAGGTTCTGGATACTAGGAATTTTTCCTTTATTTCACAAAATCCCACTAATTTACACAAAAAGCTTGTTTTCTTTTCTTGGTCATACACATGGAAACAAATTATTAGAAGGTTGACAAATAGTTCGGTCCATAAAAGATATGAAGTTATTCACTGATAAACGACTCAGTCATGCACAGCATCCCAACTCCAGAATGCAAAGTCATGCAGGAAGAAGAACATTCACCAGATAGAACCTACGTTATTATTCCGACTTATTGAATTCAAACATCTACTTCATTAGCTAACATTAATGGCTTATTTTGCTTCTTGATCAGCAACCAATTATAGGTTGAATTCACGATGAATTCACCACTCGGCACTGCGTCCTAATCTCTCCTTCGTTCCCGGTGAGCACTCCAATGTTTCCCATCTTTGTAATTGATTTTCTGAACTCGGAGAAGAAGGTATTGGCATTCTGTAGAGACTGAACTGTCATGGCTGAAACTGGGTCGGTGAGGAGCGCTGCATCCGACTGGAACAGACCCATGTTCTGGTTGACGATGGCGAAGTAATGGTTATCGAAGTTGAGGGAGCTTTGGGGGTCCATCTCTACTACTGTTGAAGGGTCTGCTGGGTTGGGGCACTGGGTTCTCAAGAAGTCGGCATATGCTGGGCTCAGAGAAGGATCTGGGTTGCCTCGGCCATCGAAGTTGTAGAGCCTGTTCGAGATAATGCTGCAGTGAGCCACCCCTAGTGTGTGTGCACCTGTTCGATCAAATGCCTTCCATTAATTGTTGGTGTAGTAAGAGAAAGAAAATTCTCTGTGCAGATACAAAGTGAATTACACAGCTCTAAGCACATGCATATGCATATTCAAATTGCATCTGAAGAAGAAAAAAGAAGCATTATATCCATCAGAAGTGTATCCTCTTCTCAACCTGACAAGACCACAAGATCTTTAGTGTTGAGTCCCTTGCTAGCAAAGAGTTGTTGGAGTTGGTTGAAGTTTGCGAACGGGGAAGCTAAGTTTGACAGAACCTCTGATGCAAGAGAAACATTTCCATCTCTTCTCCCAGTCAGGACACTCCACATGGGTCTCTGAAACTGCAAAATTTTTGTCCACAGGGATGAGTTATTATCTGACTAGAGCTAGCAAGCAGAATCATGGCGGAGTAACTATCAAAAGATTAGAGCAGAGCAGAGAGATGGAATCCTTGGCTCACTTGGTAGGAAACCGAGTTTTGTGTAGCCAAGGCCAGAATGTCAGCACAGGATACAGTTCTCGGACAAATCTGCTCGATTTGAAACTTGATTTCATCAATGACATCAAAGCCCGCCAGCGAGAGATTAGGTGGTGCATCCTTCTCAGATGTCTCACTCCCAACTGTGTCTAATAGGACTGATGCATCGCAACCCTGTGAGTGTAGGACAACAATAATGTCAAATCTTATACAAAATAATATATGAATTAGTGCATGGGTTAATTGCAGTGGATGATCATATCATACCCTTACGAAGCAATCATGGAAATACATTCTTAGAAGCTTAGCTGCCAACTCTGGGCTAGCTTCCACCCTCCTCCATGTGATACTCTTCACAATTTCCTCAGCTTGTGGGCAGCTGTACCTGTAGAAATTTCTCTTCAGAACACCTCCATTGCAAACTCTAGCAACTCCTAATGCACCAAGAAAAACCCAGAAAATAAGAAAGCTTGTTTTCATTTTTTCCCACCCAGAATCAAAAGATCCAAAAACCTATCAACAGTAACAAACAGATAAGCCTGCAATTCACACAAAGCAAACAACTATGTGGCCCTCCTATATATAGAACAATGCATGAGCTTAATTACTAGTTGGTGTATTACTAGTAGAATAGAGAAGTTATTGTAGCCAATTAAGCAATCAAATACAACTTAGTCTTTTTAATTTGCCTTAGTATTTGTTAAATGGGTCTTTGTTAAAAAGTCTTGTTTACATTCCCAATGCCATTGATCAATGAAGAGGCTGATGACCTTAGGATGAGAGAGAGAGAGAGAGAGAGAGAGAGAGAGAGAGAGAGAGAGAGGTCAATGATGTGATAATCCATGGTCAATCCTATAGGGTTGTATTGAAGCTGCAATCTGTTAGATCTTGTAGACCAAGACCACAATGTACCCTAATCCAGTGGTTTCTGAACCAGGTAGCCATTGAACACAATAGCTCAAGGCGCTATAGCATCATACCTCAAAATTATTATAGAAAGAAAGAAGATGAGAAGAAGGAATCTAATCTTAAGCTTTACCTTAACGGAAGGATATCTAGTAGATCACTTCATTTTGAGGGGAAAGAGATGCCGTTTCTGATTAATTGGGTAATTTGGAATTTTGACTTTTCTGACATTTCAACACGTTTACAACTGTCAGAGTTGTTGCTGGATAAGTTGGGTTGGCCATGCTCTTCACTAGTGATAGGGCTACAATCAAGGCGACCCGAATTTAATCCATTTATAACAGGATTTTTGATGAATACCTTAATAAAGTTGGTTTAAATGCTGTAAAATTATTTATTTTATGTAATATTTTATTACAAGAAATTGGGTTTTTTTAACGACCAAAAATTAGTGACAGATTAAAATTGGATCTGATTTAAATTTGGATCTTGGTATGTCCAAGCTTTATCGGATCCATTGCAGCCCTAACCAATGATTTATGAGTTAGGTTTTATAGAATATGAATCTTGAAATTAAGACAAAGATTATAATAGTAATTTTTGCAGGCTAAATTAGAACGTGCTCTCTATGTCTATGCTGGGTAGTTGGCATTGCCAATATAATATACCCTACGCCAAATAATTCCACGATGTTTTATGACTTGGAATGTTGAATTCAGTTCGAGCCTTGATTCCTAAGCATGCAGCTGATAACCTCCGTAGAACTTAGTGCTCAATTTGGTTGCACGCTATTTTAATCATTCATCTCTTGCTGTTAGTGAGCTTAAGAAGCAGAGTTATGAGTATTAGAGAATAAAACCTATTCAAGGATTTCATTTGACATGTTAAACTTTTATGTTGAACGGTTCTTTGAGATAGTATCCGAGTCACTTTGACCAAATGGTCTAGTGTTCGATCCTCATTATAATTAATTAAGTTTCAGCACAAGGTATGGGTGGACCTGTGCTTGTTCAACTTTAAGCTTTTAGGTTGAATGATTCTTTCAGAATGGGTTTGTCTGGTTTGTGGGTTGGAATTAGAATTGAAATCAGAATCCCATTTCTATTTCTGATGGAATGGCCATTCCCTTCCCCTGGAGAATGAAATCCCATTCCAGATGATTCTAATTCCCATCTAAATCAGATAAACCATAAGAATAGACTGGTGGGGGTGGGGGGGGGGGGTGATGTGGCTTCTGGTTCTCATGTCTACATTTCTATGCTCGACTCATGGCTACCTTGTTCTTTTTATTGATTGCCCTTTTAACAATCTTAGTTCTTACAAGACTAATGAGACCGGTTTTCTTAACTCCAGCAGATGATTGAAAGGATAACTGTAAAATAAAAAAGAAATTATCAACAATATTATTTTTATGAAATTGTTTGTGCCAAAAACGAAATTCTTTTGGTGGAACACATTAAGGGCCCGTTTGGTCTGCGGGGATGGAGGTCTGGAATTGAAATAGGAATGGGCTATTCTAATTTTAACAGTTTAATTAATTAGTTGAGCGGAATCAGAATTCTATTCTCATTTTTTGTGGAATGAAATTCCAATATTTGAGGGAATGGTCATTCACTCCCCCTCCCTTGGGAATAAATCTCATTCCCGTTAATTTCAATTTCCATTCTGATTCCTGTCTGATGCATACAAATATGGGAATAAAACACTCCAATTTTGATTCCGATTCTGATTTCTGACTGAAATAAATGAATATTTAGTCCATGTTATATTGATTATTAAGATTATTTATTTTGAGATAAATTAAACACAAATTCTCAATCTTATTTCCAGCTCAACCATCTCTTCATTTGGAATGGGTGGTGAGTGCCTGAATGGGGGGATTAATCAAACGAAATGAGCAAAGGACAGACAAAAACAAAAGGAAAAGAAAAGGAGAGAAGGACACTGCACCGATCGAGCCTAGTTAAAAGGTCTAGTTCCTAACATTACACTTGTTCCTGATCTCTCCGGCACTACCACTAAGGACTTCAATGGCTCCCATTTTCTTTATCGACTGGGCAATGGTATGTGCACCTGCACAAATTCCTCAACACATTGATCATCCCAGGCCACCCTCAATTATGTAAATATTATATTGTTTGGCTTATTGGAAAATTTTGATTCTAAATCCCAACTGGGGTTGAATTAATAATTAAATATTGGAGCCTGTTTGGAAGGGTTTCTGCGTTTCGGGTGTATTGTGTTAATTGAGATGCAGTGACTGTGCATCGGTGTTTGGGAGAAATTACTTAGAGTAGCTTCATATCTGAGTGGTTTGAAACGTCCGAAAACTCATTAACTTTTTGAACTTTTACCAAATATAGATTCTGACGTTCCCGTGTGGGACTCAGCTCAGCATGCCAGAAGCTGCATCCCAAAAGCCCTCCCAAATGGGTAGTTAGACTTTAGATTAGTTTAGAATTAATGGGTCTTAAAAAGGTGTTTAACTTAGGCGGTGTTTGGTAACCCTGAATCTGCCTCTTGTCTCTGAGAAACTTACTTTTCAGAGGTAATAAACATTTGGGGTCATGTCTTAAAAGTGGATCTGAATGCCACTTTCAGATCTGAAACCGTAAGAGGTCGCCCAGCTACTTAATATGGTAAGAGGCAATTGCTGATAAAATGTCCTAAATGCCCTCCTATCATTTCCCAAATGTCAAAAAATTGCTCCTTTTGACTCAAACCCAAGCCCCAATTCACTTCCTGAGTTAAAGCTTCAAGCCTTCTTTCTCCAATGCCAACAACTCTATCGGGATGGTTTCCAAGTAAAAACAATGCATTTTTTTAGTTTTTCTTGTCTTCCTTCTCCATGATGGCAACTCTACCAGTGATATATAGTTTCCATTTCTCACAATGTAAAGAAACAATTAATTTTACTAGTGACAATTTCCATTTCTCACTTCATAAAGCTCTCCATTAATGGCGGAACTCAAAGAACACCTTCTCATGCCAAGATCCTGGTCAGTTGTAAATGTTAGAGAAGAATCGTTCAGACCCTCTGCCTCCATCCAGTCGCTTTTCCAAGGCACGAATTTCTGAGGGCTGAAGAAGCATGGACAAAGTATGCATCTTTGTGTCGACAGCTTTGGGAACTCTCACCTCACTTTTGTAGAACCGACGACATCTACTGATGACATCGACGGTGGTTCCTTGTGGAAGGTGCATCCACCAACCATTTGCTATTTTGAATTGTTCAATCTCAATACATTAGATGGTTGGATGAATTCCGCCATTTGGATTGAAATGATAAAATCCACCGTTTTCAGACTTTAGACTTCAGAGCTAAATAATAGCTTAGTAAAGGGGAATGAATGCTATGTATGAATAGTTAATGAAGTAGAATATCTCAAATTTTTGATCTGGAATGAATGCATGTAGGCCTTAGATGATTTGTTAATGGCTATAATTGACCATATAAATATTCTATATCATTGGTTTACTATACATGCGGCATGCATGGATAGGGGTGTCAATGGACCGGTTTTAGGTTACTCCTACCGGACCTGGTCCATCAGTAATGAATTTATATTGGACTGCGAAACAATCTAATTTAAAACCAATTTGAATAGATTCGGTGGTCCAGACACTGAATTGGACTGGTCCAAAATGGTTTGAGCATATATTTATTGGATTGGATTAAATCTAGTCTATGTGTAATGGGAATTGAGATCTTCTATCAACAAAAACATTCCAACCCTTTACCAACTTGATCTGACACCACACATCTCACCATGAGACTAGGACTCGGTGATCCACTAAAAGTGGGACCTATTATGTATGAGATGTGCAGTATAAGATCATGTTGGTAGTTTGTTGGAATGACTTTTGTTGGCAGATGATCCAGACTCGCGTAATGGATTCATATTGGACTAGATCAGATTTGACCAAATCTAGTCCAATTGACACCCCTATGTAGATGTCATGTGCATTAATTATTCATAACATGTAGATGATTTCTCTGTCAAGTATGGATCAATGTTTTAAAAATAAAATTGGAATAGAAATTGTTTTGGCCATTGGTTTCTGGGTCAATAGTTTGACCGTTCAGTTTGAATGAATAACTAGTTCTAACAAAACTTTAAAAAATTCAAAAAAAGAAAACAATTAAAATAAAAATGGCCAAAAACCATTTAATGATTTTACCACTCGGATCAATGGATTATTGACAAATTCAACGATTTTTGGTCAAGGATCGGGTTTAGGATAAAATGGAATTGGTTGCCTAGACGGTTCCTGGGCTGAACGGTCCAGCCGTCCAGGTCAATGGCGGTTCCAAACATTGGTGTGGACAATCTTAATGAAGCCTAGGGAATTGAGAGCTCAGAACACAGCTTGCGCACAGATCAGAATCTCATTATGCTGCTGATTTTGATGGAGCCAATGTCTTGAGTGCATGGGCCCGGCCACCAACTGGTTGATCCATATTGGATGCTTGAAAAGGGACAGTACTCCATGTATGACTCGAAAGCATTCAAGGAAATTCCGAAAAGATCAAAGCCGATCAGCTCAATAAGGCATATATACGCACCAGATAACACCACAAGATCATGGACAGTGAGACCTTTGGCCGAGAAGTAGTCTCGTTTAAGAGTTTTAAAGTCGGAGAAAGGTGAAGGGAGGTTGGCAATCGCTTCAGATATATCCGAGACCAACTCATCTCTTCTGCCGGTGAGCACTTTCCACATGGGTCTCTTGAACTGCAATATATATATTCGATCAACACTGAAGTGGATGCTTTAATTTGATTGGTTTTATTCAGTGAATTGTTTTCTCTCAACTTACTTGGAAGGAAACAACATCTCTAGCGGCCAAAGCGACGATATCTGCACACGAAATCACTCCTGGGCAGATTTTATCGTTGCAGTCTTGACCTCGTCGATAACATCGAAACCAGTAACACCGAAGCGTGGGTTGAAAGCTAGCACCGTTTTTTGAGAAAATAATCTCTCTTTTTTTTTTTGTTTGGAAATATTGCTGTCAGGTAAAACGTTTTCTGGAATAACAGCAATGTTTTCTGTTTGGTACCAATACTCCGGGAAACATTTTTAGCACTGGTACCTATTATATATCTAGTGCCACATCATGTCCCTATTGGTAGTAAAGAGCTGCAGCTCTAGGAAATGACAAATTCGACGTTGCTCCAAGCCATGTCAATTACCAGGAACACTAGGGATAGTGCTAGTCAATTTTCAAACGGTAAGGGTACACTTAATCAATTAAATAAACCATAAGGATAGTTTAAGAAATTTACCCAATCATATATGTAAGATGAACTCCTGAAACCCCTCATAAAAATGCCACCTTTGTTTTTTCTTGACTATTTTTTCTTTATGTTTGTTGTCTAATTTTTAATGAAATTCTTCATTTTCTTGGTCAAAGAACATCAAAGAAAAGCTAAAAACTTAAGCTCCCACGAGAAACAACAAAGGTTTAGTTTGGAATAAGTGTAAATATAAAAAATGAAGGTGTAAAATTAATCTTATAGGTTGCGTTTGGAAAGAATGCAAATAAATGTAAATGCAAATATCTAGAGTGTAAAATGGTCTATATAAATTGTAAAGTTAGTTTAATTTTGCACCAACAAATTTACCTTCTTACCAAACAGACTTTTAGCTGTAATGGATGCAAACATGAATTTCAATAAAGTATGTCTTTTTTTAATCAAAAGCCCACTTGAATGCACATTTACTTCTTTTTATGATGTACTTTTACATCTTATTATCAAGGTAAATATGCATTGAAAAATGTGTTTTCTTTCATTTGTCAATGCATAAACGTAATATTGTCAAACACAGGCAAAAGTGAACCAGATTGTAAGTTTATCTTGAACCGGGATTTACACTCCATTTGCATTGTTTCCAAATGCAGCTATATTTTGTATGTAATTTTTCTGTACATATTTGTATTTGTAATCTTCCCAATGAGTGTGGTTATATATGATTCTTGTTGATAAGGAGAAAGCAATACGTATACATTTACAGTCTTCAACCAACAAGCTGTAATAATTTCACAGGATTTTGACTTGGTCTTGAAGCACCTTAATCCATATAAGAGAATCTCCTTTGACGATGGTTGATGAATAACGGACTATTTATCCTTAATGTGAAGTTATGGGCTTCCCAAGCGACCCATGATTCAACAATAGAAATAGTCATGCTTTCCAAATTACCCATTTTGGCTGCCAGGATATTGCTTTTGAAATTTGTATTTAGATATGCGTTCATAGGCACACGATCCATTCTATTTGAATGAAGCATCAAAGTTTATTTTAATAGCATGAGGATCTCGTGGTGACCACCGGCGATGGGATCCAGCTTATGTTCTCAAGGCCCTTGGCTTGAGTTTTCATTTCTATTTTTCTAAATCATCTAGAGAATAAAAGATAGGGAAAAATTCCCTATTATTATGCTGTACTTTGGACCTAGTGCCACTTTGGTCTTTGGACTTTAAAACACGGCATTTCAGTACATGAACTTTTAAAACGTGTCAATCTAGTACCTATCGTTAACTAATCACTAAGTGACATTTTGAAGGGATAGGAAATTCATCATATGGACGCCCAAGATTGCGGAATAAAAGGGGGCGAATTTCAAAAACTTTTATTTCCCTTCAACTGGGAATCGAATTCCCTATTTAGAAAATCATATTTTCAAGGATCATTCTTGAACCATAAACTGAACCAGATCTGAACCAAAAGGAGGAGAGAGAGATAATACCTGATACAGAGAAATAATATCTCTCAACGGAGGTGTTCATGCCCAAGGTAGAAACCAAAATCTGCTCCCACTGAAGATGGCGCAGTGCAAGGTGGAGCAGAATCAACAGTGTCCTTCCTAAGAACTTGATTCTTCCCAAGAATCACCTGGACGGCTTGTGAATACAACTCCTACCAATTTTTTCTCCAAAAGATTGGAATCAAGATCCAATCTTGATTTACCCCAAGGAATGGGGATCGAATTGCAATAGGCGGCGGCTGCAGGAAGGAGGCGGCTAGAGAGTATTTGCAGGCTGCAGAATTCTCTCTTCTGTGATCTCAGTTCTAAAGACAAGACTGTTGCTGGTGAGTCTCTTGGATATCTAAAGGCTGCCGCCCCCTCTTCCTTTTATAGACTAAAAGGGATCCGCTCCTAATCCCATTAGGAGTTGCTAACCCAAATCATATATGGATTAGAAGTCCCTTTAAGATAAGGGATAATCCTTATCTTATCTGCATATTAGATCAATCAGCTCCTAATCTAATTAGGAAGTTTTCAAATCTAAATCTCATTTAGATCTTGGACTCTCTGAGTGGATAGGGTGTGGGCCCAATCCTATCAGCTGATCTTATCTCAGAATTCGCCCCTTAAAGACTAATCAAATTAGCCCAGTTCGAAATGGGCTTAAGGCCCATTAAGGGTTATGTATTCATTAAGCCTTCCAAAATGCTGCCCAGTTGGGCTTCCTTGTATGGCGTGGGACCCAAACATTGATCTACACATCAGCCACATGGGTTCAACCCAGCCTTTGTTACAAGGACTGGCCGAATACACTGTTATGGACAGTGCACCCCCTGAAAAAACCCATCAGATGGGCTCTATGGGCCCAACACTTACCCTAAGTGGTCCCTGGGCCAAGCCACCTTGTAACACCCAGGGACTGTGGGCAGATGCAAGATTAGCCCATCAGGTATTATCCTCAATGGCCTTACACTCAACCTCTCAGCCCATAATGATCATACACTGCCCAACAAGAGAGGACCTCTCTCTCGACTGCAAGGAACAGTGTTGCACTCTCTCAAGTATGGATCCCGGGAATTAAAACCTTTTGCAAACATTTCGAAACCATAATATATATACTTTTATATTTCATATAAAATATATTTTGCAAAACAAATCTCAACGATTGAAATCGGCTGCCGGCAGTCTTGGTTTCCATCAGTGAGAGTGCATCCCCGATCATTACCTTTGTCCGACAAAGGGGCTAATCCTGTCACTATGATCACCCACTCAGATGAATTCTCAGACTGTCCCAACATACCCAGGTTTTGACCCCCGCTAAGGATCTCACTGATTGGTATATCAAAGACAACCCAATCTGACACCTAGTGCAGTATCATAATCGAGTCTAGGGGTCGGGTGTAACTTTCCAGTTTTGCCCATCAATCTCCAAAGTCCAGGGCAATACTAGAAATCTGGTCCAGTTCAAAGATTCAATTAATCTCACACTGTATGTGCCTAGGGTCTCACCCCGGTAGCTGAGACAAGCCACCCCAACCGACTTGGTGGCACCACAGTGTCAGCCTTGTCAGGATAGGTCTCCCCAGATCGACCCACTGGCTGTGAACATTCTAAACTAACACGAGTCTCATTAAGTATCCAGTTTAAGGGTATTGCACAGAAACATACCAAGGGAACATGAATCAAATATACACTTTTATTCATTTACAATAAACTCATAAAGTACATCAATTTGATTGAAGCTAAGGGCATACAAAACTGTCTAACACATTTGAAAAGACACAACTGTCCTTTGAGTGTTATATTATTCTCTTTATCAACCATCCAAATGTTAACGAAAAATGAACAGTCCTAAATCCTTGCCTCTTCCATTCAATAAAGTTGTGGTCATGTCCCAGTGGACATTCTAGTGTGCCAACTTTCTTGAATAAAAGAGGCGAGGATTTGAGACTGTTCGTTTTTATCAACATTTAGATGGTTGATAAAGAAAATTAGATGACAATCGAAGGGCATTTGTATCTTTTCAAATGCTACTTAATGATTGGTTAACGGGTTGGTTAATGGCAGGTATTGGATTAACATGTTTTGAAAGTTCAGATACCAAAGTGGCACTAGGCCCAAAGTAAGACTTGATTTGCCACTTGACATTTTACAAAATTATGCTCTCTTTCTTCCCACCCTTTTTAATGCGGACAATTAGGATTTACATTTAGCCCTCTATCAGTCAGGTTTCTTCTTGAAGGAATTTTATTAAGAATTAAAATCCAAAGGAAGATTTTAATTTTTTTTTTGACACAGAAATTTCCTGGAATTTGATCCCCACACCCTTATGTCTTCTTTGTCACTACTCAAAATGTGGATAGTTCTAATCTTGTTTATAATCTGTTGAGGGACAAAGAGTAGCTAGTTTCTCTTGGTCCCATGAATGAGTGGATAGATTTAGAACTTCCTTGATTTTAGGTCATGTTTGTTTGTAGGTAAATACGCATGGGAAAGTGGTTTAACGGTAACTTTTTCCCATTGACCAACTTCCTCATGTTCTTTTTGCATTAAGCAATGGGTCCCATGGTAAAGCTATCCATACTTTATTGGACCTATTTTACCCATTTTAATAGTTACTTTCTGTGGGTAAAAATGTTATTTTATTATTTACCTGGGAATCTAAAAATAAAAAACATGGGTAAGTACATTTACCCAAGTAAATGTACATTTATCCAAGTAAGTTGTACTGTTACAAACAAACAAGGCCTTAGGTTCAGGTTTTCTCTCTATTTTCAATTAAATCCACTACGGGCCTAAAAATTACACTTGGAGACATTGCCAATTTCCATCTAATTCCTTGTTGGATATTTCCTTTTTGAGAGAATGTCTTTCCAAACCTAGGAACTTGACTTTGGAGCCTCATGATCGAGGTCTTCATGCCTTAAATATTTGCTCCTTATGACCCAAGGTTCAAAGTATCGGAAATGCCAAGTATATTGGAAAGACAACTTTAGGAGACGTATCGGGATATGCCTTGGATACACATGCGTATCAGAGAAGAACTAAGATACACTTGGAAACACTATAAATACTTTAATAAATCATAAAAATACATCAACAACATTAAATATAAGACCTCAATGAGGTGTATATACATTAAACTAATATATTTTAATGGTTTTATGAAGAAATATATTGTAATTAATTATAATCTCATTAAAAATCCTATGCCTATCTATAATTTATAAATTATAATTCTTAAGTTTTAGTGTTTTATGGGATGGGAAAAACCCAACTCTCCTATCCAACCATAAAACATGATTGGCACAAATTCTATGTGAAAATATAATTAATAATTATTTATTATTCATTTTCAAAAGTTATAAAAAATAAATAAACATTATATATAATATATTCAAAAATAGTTATTAAATAAGAAATTTCAATTGCTTTGTGGATATGATAGATCATCTATAGAATTATAATATATTCAATCATTTTGATCAAATGATAAAATATAATTAATTAATTATCTTTTAATTCTAAAAATAAAAAAAAATAAAAAAAAAATAATTATTAAAGATGAAATTTTAATTGGTTAGTGGATATGATAGATCATCCATAGAATTATAATATATTCAATTGTTGTGATCAAATGATAAAATATAATTATTTATTATTTATTTTTTAATTCTTATATAAAAGATAAAGAAAACTATTAAAGAAGAAATTTCAATTTCTCTATGGACATGATAGATAAATCCATAGATCTAAAACATATTTAGTCTTTATAGGCAAAGAAAAAAGTTACATTTTCATATTTTTTGTTAATTTATATTTTTTCTAATATCTTCATGAAGTTTCCATAAATCTACTGATAACACAAAAAAAAATTGTGATTTTGAAGGTAAGAAATGTAGATGAACATAAGTTTAAACATTCAAGAAAAAAAAATAAATCACAAGATATTATAAAAATTGAAAAAAATTACCTATTTTTGTCACATTTTTTCAAAATTTAAAAAATCTTTAAAGAAATTAATGATTCACACTTGGTTTTTTGGGGGAAAGAAGGCTTATTTCGGGGAAAAGAAGCTTGCTTTCCCCCTTTAATTTTTACTTTTTTTTTAGTTTTTGGCCTATCTTTTTCGTTGATACGCTACTGATACATCCCGATACACCCCCAATATGCCCCAAAACGCCCCGGTACACATGAAAAAAGACAAAACATCCAATTTCCATACATATCCCATATCTATTTTTTCAAAGATACGATACGATACACCCCGTATCGAGCATATCGTATCAAAATTTTAAACCTTGTTATGACCTAATCCACAAGTCATTTTCTTCACACGATTTTCCAACCTAACTTTATGAAATTTGCTTTATTTTAATTGGGACAAGCTTTGAATTCCAAGACCTCAAATTTTGTTATCTAGACAAACCTTTCTCCATTTTGTGAGGGCAAAAAATTTGTTATTTTGCTTAGTGCCCCCCCCCCCCCCAAAAAAAAAAAAAAAAAAAAAATTGTTGTGTACCTTATCCATTTGGATCCCAAAAAGGTTCAGTTGATATTGGGCCAGGTTCTCAGCTGTTAGCAAAGGAAAGAGTTTTACTGTTCCAACCTTAAACTTTTGCTTTCATTTATTCTTTGTCTAATTAAAGGGGCACCAAGGTATTTTTCTTCTTTATTAGCTCTTGGAATACCTACAACCTTGCCAACAATCTTTGGGATTGTTGGCTTTTACTAGAATGATGGAAATGACCAGAGTTTGTTCTCTTCATATAGTAGTTCTGATGCTCAAGATAGAAAAATTTATGGTTTGTCCCACCTCATAAATTTTTATTGATTTTCTTGTTTTATTTATCAAAACATCTACTTATAATATATTACTTTTTTGCACTTTGATAGATTCTCCCACCCATCTTGCAACTTTACATGTGCTGGGCTTGGGCTTTTGTCCTCATACTAGGTTTGGGTCCAAAAGTTTGAGCTTTTTAATTTTTTTAATTATTCGTACTTCTATGCATGCATGTGTGTATACATGTATATCATTTTTCAGCATAGGCTGATTAAACCGCTCCAAACCCAACTTGGCCCGAGCCCAACTCAAGTACATCAAGTTTTAATAGGACTGGATTAGATAATTTGGGCATGACCTCAAGCTCGAATTTTAGACCCAATTCTTAGAATTGGACCTGGATTGAACTAAAATCCGACCTAGCCCACCCAGATATAAGCCCTGCTACGCCGAATCAATAGAAATTTATGAGGGCGGGGAATGAGAGAGAGAGATGTCTAATACTATCGTGGCCACATTTTAATCTTACGAAGGAAAGGGTATCAGATGAGGAATAGATCCAACTAATTAATTTGCTTCAAATTGATACCATGACTTCAAATAGATAAATAAAACTGAAGTTCGTGGCATACATCTGTACCCCACATTGGTGTGAACCGTGAACTTCGTGCACTGAACTACCCTTTTAACCAAAAATAAATAAATAAAACTAGTTTATATATCATATTAGTAAATTCCTTTATCAGAGATTTGAAATCTGCAACAGGATATCTCTTCCAAAATGAGATTGAAAATATCTTTAGCTAATTGTAACCCCTCTACAACAGCAATAGCTTCAATTGCGTTTAGTCACTTTTTCTCTTCCAATAACCAACAATCCACCTTCAATAACGACAAGCTAGTCCAACTGCGTGCTTTTGGACATTAATACCCTTGGTTAATCCAAGTCCAACCCTAAAATATAGTCTAAGACCTAAGTCGACACTGGCCTGAGCTGTATGATTTTATAGCTTAAACTAAGTTTTAGCTATTATTCAAGTTCTGGATTTTAATAAAAAAAGAAAGAAAAAGTACACGAAAAAGAAGGAGAAAAGAACTATGAATGAGTGGTTGAACCGTTCATCCTGAAAACAGTCTTTGTTTCCAAATTCTAATTCCACTTGTGGTGCAGTCCACTGTTTTAAGAAAAACTATTGAATTGGTCAAAGAACCATTGACAATACTGGAAAAAACGGACAACCGACTGCCGCTATCTCCTCTTCTTCCTCTTTTCTTTTTCCTCCCATTCTTCTTCTTCTTTCCCTTTTCACTCTCTTCTCTAACAAGACACACATAGAAGTGCTCAGATAAAACAACAAAAGGAGTGGTTTCCATACTTAATAAACTGGAAAAACTTTCCGTACTTAAACACTCTATGGATAGACAAGAACTTCTTCTTACATTAAATGCTAGTCTTTTTCTCAAGCTGAACCTGAGACTGGTTACGCGTATGTTAGTTGAAAGCTTTAAGGACACTTTCTCCTAAATTTAAGAAGCCAAGATAAACTCAAACTCTGCCGACATTTGGATAAAATTAAATCTATTTACAATTTATGCTAGCAGCCGACCAGCCGTGTAGCCTTTTAACTCAAAAGGAGACGGCCTCTCTCACATCACAAAGTTATAACTCAAAGCTCTCCCTCGAAACCCCTTTTGTATTTTTATTTGAGAATGGCCACTTAATCTCCTAAATTGAGTGAAAAATGTAAAAGAAGATGAACCCAAGGGTTTTTATTCCGAAAATGTCTCTACAAATTATTCTCATAATATAAGGTCAATTAAATAGTTCTTGATAGAGGGTAACATATAAAATAGAGGATATGTTTTAATAAATAAGTGAAGCTATAGGAATGTATAATATAAGTAAATGACCCCAAAAAGGGTAATCCATGGCTAATTTTAAGGGGGCATTCTTTTTTTGGATTTTGAGAGAGAAAGTTGGTCAATGGGATTTTGGTTCCCATTGACCTAGAATTCCCAAGTGGGTAAATAACTTTCCCACCTGGGGAGAAAGATTCCGACATTTGAATGAGACAAAAATGCCTCATTTAAATAATGGATTTTTATGGTTAAAATGGTCATTTCCTTTTTTTATTTGAAAAATAAAAGAACAAGGATAAATACACTTATCTGAGTAAGTGTTTTCCAAGAAAAACTTACATAAGTAACTGCATTTACCTAGATAGATAACTTAACGAACAGAACCTAAATACCACTTAATGTTTTTTTATTGCTGTTGTTTTAAAGAAAGAACAGAAAACAAAAGGAAGAACAAATCATAAATAATATGGAGTAATTAAATATGGGTCAAGTTTATGTGATCAATTTATTTGAAATCGTCACTAGAAACATCCATGAATATAACTCTCATCCTCACAACTGACCCACACATTTCTTCAATCAAAAAGAAATACATAAACGAGATAACAAACACCTTAATTAATGCAAGCTTCACTCAACGTGTACGTAGCTAGTTCACAACATTGCACTTCTTCCTGATCTCTCCAGCAGTCCCAGTAAGGACTTCAATGGCTCCCATCTTCTTTATGGAAATGGCGAATTCCGTAAAGAACCTGTGCGAGTTGAGCAATTCATTAACAATATTCACAGAGACCTTGTTGGTGAGAAGGGCAGCATCAGACTGGAAGAGACCCTTGTGTTGTTTCAGGTTTACAAAGTAGTGGGTATCGAAAGATTCGTCGCTCTGGGGATCCATGGCCACCGTGGTGGTGGTGTCTGCAAGGCTCCGGCATTTGTTCCTCAGGAAGGCTGCATAAGTTGGATCCAATGAAGGGTCTGCATCTCCTTTGCCTGTGAAGTTATAGAGTCTGTTGCTGAACAGATTGCAGTGTCCTTGCCCAATGGTATGTGCACCTACACAGATTAATCCTCTCTGTTTTAGTTTACACATTGATCACCCAGGAAATTAACCCTAGTACATCTCCTACCATTGATTTGGAATATTGTCAAGAGTTGGATGCATGTAGGTTTCAGATGGTTTATTAATGGATCATTTAGTAGAACACCCCTTTATAGTTTCATGGGTTTATTTAAACGGCTAAACCTATCTTACATAGGCCTCGTTCGCTTGTCAGTAAGTTACCTACCCCAGTAAATGCACTTGCCCATGCACATGTAAGTGTTTCTTGGGAAACATTTACCTAGGTGTATTTACCCATGTTCTTTTCTTTCTCAAGTAAATAAGCCAATGACAATTTTAGCCATAAAAATTCATTATTAAAAGGGGTATTTTTATCTCATTCAAGTATTGACAAGTTTCCCCTAAGTGGGAAAGTTATTTATCCATGTTGGAGATGGATATATACCTAGGAAATAAATTTTCCCTAATCCCCACATAAATCTGAAGAAAGAACATGAGTTTTTTGGTTAATGGGATTGTGAATCCCATTTGTCAACTTTCTCTCTCTCCAAATCCAAAAAACGAATGCTCTCTTTATAGTTTTTGTTTTACTAAAACACCCCCTATAATTTACAACTTATTTTTCTTAAACATGTTTTGCCATCTAAAAATAGTAACATGATCACCTAAACTGCATGGAAAATATTCAAGGGCATGGGCCCATGATTATGTACTCCCTTCTTGATATAAAAAATAAAATTGGCCAAATAGAACCAAATAAAATGCTTATTGGTGTGTTATTAAGGGCAAAAATGATATTTTCATTCTAAGTAAAATGCAAATTATAACACAAGTTTTAGTAAATCCATGCATAAAACTATAGGGGCTGGATTAATAAATGACCCTTTATTTTATTGATTGCTGCTAATTAACGATGAGAATGACATGTCCTATGAATGGTATATGTTATGATGCATGCGTGGATGCAATGTGCATAAACTATTCGTGGCGATAGCATCGGCCGGCAAAAGCCTGAAACGGAAATTCCGTGAGTGAACGTAGTTCCAACTTAAAAAGCATTCAAACCTGATAAAACCACAAGATCATGGACAGTGAGGCCTTTGGCCTTAAAGTTTTGTTTAAGAGTGTTGAAGTCTGAGAAAGGTGAAGGGATGTTGGCATCCGCCTCAGATTTACGCGACACTCTTCCATCTCTTCTGCCCGTGAGCACCTCCCACAAGGGTCTCTTGAACTGCAATTTATTAATCGTCAAACATCACATAAGCATCTCTCAACAATGTTGTAGATGTAGATGATTTAAAGGCTAAAGGCTGTTATTTAATTAATAAATATTTTGTATGACATTCATCTTGAAAAATAACGAAGAAAAATATTTTTTAGGGTAAATTACTGAAATCTCCTTGGTAGTAGCCCCTTTGGTAGAATTTTCTAAAAAAAAAAAGAAAACATAAAATGTCCGAAATACTCATCAAATTACTTCTAACGGAAATGTTTGTTTTTCAAATTTTCTTTTCATATGAATTATTACCTTAAAACCTTCCAATAAAAAAAAATCTTTTAATCTTTTTTCTGAAATTGATTTATTTTTCAAATTTGCCCTTCATATCAATCATTCAAAGGTAAAGCTGCAACTTTAAGGCCCTGTTTGGTTCGTGGGAATAAGGGTATGGAATTGGAATCGGAATCGGAACCCCATTCCTATTTATGTTGGAATGGCATTCCTCCATATGAGAGAATGGTCATTCCCTGCCCCTCTTTGGCGAATGAAAATCCATTCTTGCTTATTCCAATTCTTATTCCCATTTCTGTCTAAACCGAACAGACTATGGGAATGGACCATTCCGATTCCGATTCTGATTCTAAGTGAAAACCAAACGAACCCTAAATTCTCTTTGTTTGGTTCTGTTGTTCTTAACGTTTTTATTATTTTTTTTTTTTCCATAAAAATCGACCTCAATAATAACTGCACGAGTATTTTTAAAATATTCTACCAGAGGGAATCTACTTGCAAGGAATCTACCAGAGGGAGGATATCTGCACATGAGTGTTTCAAACTTCTAACCCAGTGAATTGTCTTCTGTCAACTTACTTGGAAGGAAACAGAATCTCTAGCAGCCAAAGCGAGGATATCTGCACATGAAACAACTCCTGGGCAGATTTTCTCGACTGCAGTCTTGGCCTCATCGATAACATCAAAACCTTCCAAAGTTAGGTTTGGAGCTGAGTCCTTCTCAGCTGTGTTATTAGGGGAGTCCAGCAACACTGAGCCATCGCAACCCTGAAAGAGTAAACCAAACAAGATGGCTTTGAAATGTTGAAACAACTTAAAAAGCTTTTTGTTTTTAAAGAATTGCTTGCAGATTAATTTGCAGTTGCAGCAGAATCATATTTGGAATTACGTACCCTGACAAAGCAGTCATGGAAATGCATCCTGAGGAGGTCTGCAGGCAACCCAGAATCAGCAGCTACTCTTTTCCAAATGACAGACTTAATGGTCTCCTCGGCTTTGGGGCAGCACTGTTGGTAGAAGTTCTTCCTTAAGAACCAACCTTGACAAACCCCAGAAACACAGAGAATTGTTAGAGAGACCAGAAGAAGGAAGTTAGCCCTCATCTTGGAATTGAAAACCCTTTTAGCTGAACCCTGCAACCCACTTCAATTCCCTCTCTCAACCAAGTTGATATGGTTGTCAGCTCTACTACAATGATAGAAATGAGCAGAGGTAGTTCTCCTTATATACTAATTCTATTACTACTCTTTCCTGCGTAACAGCTTGACTCTAGAGATCTGGAGATAGGAGAGAGAGAAGAGAGGAGAGAGAGAGCACCATTTTTCTAGCTAATCCATTCCACGATAGAGCTAATATTTAATGCACTTGTCTGCACGCATGCATGTTCATTTTTGAAATGTCTATTACCATCGTGGCCTTGTTCTAATCTCAGGAAGGAAATCAAGGGTATCAATCTATCACCAGGTGAGGAGTCGAATTTCCTTTTAATTTTCATTGAGTTGGATCCACTCACAGACCATTTCCTTAATTAGCTTTTTCATCCATAAGGAGAACTATGTGATCATATCAACCCAGAAGGCGAAACAAAAATGGAGCAGCTCCAGATAATTAATTCGGTTCAAACTGATGCCATGACTTCAAATAAGGGGGAAAAAAAAACGAAAGAAACAAGAAAAAAAGCAAATAATATTGCTGGATGTGGTTGAATACCTATTGCCCCCCACTTTGCATTTAATACCAATCTGGTTTGATTTTCAAAACATTAATTGATCAATTATTTCTTAAAAGTAGGTAGAAATAATGAAGAAGATTTTTAAACAAGGCTAATTAAGACCATTGATCCATTTAGCTAGGGTGTGATTGGTTTGATTGAAAATAAGAGGGAAATAGAAAGTTGAGAGAAACCTCTCAAAGAATTTTACAATTTTTTTTTAATAACTTTAATTCTTTCAACTAGGGGTGTGGATTGGACCAGAATTCGTCCAATCTGATTCAGCACAACATGAGCCCATTACAAATGGACCTGGTCCAATCCAACCCGATGAATATCTTGGACCGGTCCAATTTAATGTCTGGATTATATATCCAATCTGTTCAAATTGATTTTAATTTAGATTGGTTGCAATGCAAATGTAGTCCATTTACACCTGTGTTCTTATCTTTTATCAATGAACCAGATATTGATTCAATCCGATTCACTCCAATATAAATTCATTACGAATGAGTTAAAGTCCAAACCAATCTAATAAACACTTTGGACCATTAAGTCTGGACTGGTCCAATTCAATAAGTCTTATATATTGATCTGACCAAACTATTCAAATTGATTTTGATTTGGACAGATCCACCCTGCCAAAACTGGTCCATTAACACCCCTACCTACAATTTTCTGTTTCTCACATGATCAAAAAAGGAAAACCGAAAGATTTTTTTTTTTTCTATCAAACCAAACATAGCCTTATATTAAAGTGCTCTACCGGTGATACCTTCTCCATGTTTCAGTGGTGGACTTCTCGTTGCAAGTTGGCAATCATTCTAGTCCCATACATTGAAGCATATACGTATATTAATCCAATGATACACACATTGGTCAAAGTCAACTTATATATTTTATTAAGAATTATTTTATGTCAAATACTACATTGGTAAGCACTCTTGGCTCAAATGCACTGTTTGGCAAAATTGAATATGTAGATTGATATAAATAGATAGATAATTGATCACATGCAGCATTCAATGGTGTGGCTCCCAAACATTAGCATGCTCTTAATGTCTTAACCATTTTGATTTTGATTTGTCATCCACAAGATTTTAGTTATCATCTATTTGTATTTTTATTAATTGGTGGGTCCCCAATTCTGTGGTTTAGATATGTTCTAAATACAACAGCTCATTGTTTAATTTTATCTTATCAACCATCAAAATAGAATCCAGTAGTTTGTAGTTTGTATTCAATCTGAATAGTGTTAGATAAGTAGTTGTAATTTGTAAAGTATCATTTAATGCAGGTTGTCATCTCCTGAACTTAATTTTTAATTATACCATTATATAATTAATTTACTTCAAGGTGGAATCCATTGGAAGAAGAGGTGTGGCCCTCAGTGACAGTCTCCCAAAAATTAGAAGATAAAGCTGGAACTCTCATGTAGACATAAAATAAGAGACATGATCTTCTCCAACCAAGTATGGTGTATTCAGATTTTTCTTGAAATTAATTAACTTATTTTGTTAAGTGTAGAAAATTAAATTAATTATTTCTTCCAAAAAAATGTAGAAGGGAGACTAATTAAGGCTCTGTTTGGATGTGTTTTTGCTTTTGAGCTTTTGGCTGTAGAAGTCAGACAAAAAATATTTGAGCATTCCTGTTTGAATAGGCTTCTACTTTTGTAATTTTAAAAATATTAAAGTATAAATTTATAAAATACTTTGAAAATCATTTGGGTAAAAAAAAAATTGAAAGATATGCTTTCCAAAATAGAAGTATTATTTTTTATTTGATAAAAACGCATCCATTTGTACTTCCAGTGACAGTTTCTAATGCTTTTGCGGTCTATGATTGGCGACGGTTGTCCAACTCTAATAGCAGCAAGTAGAGGTAAGTCGAGAGTTTTGTCGAAGGTGACAACTCGTTCACATAAAAACGAAAACACTATTTTACCAAAATTAAAACATGAAGTATAAAAAGCCGACTTCATGGTATTTCGTACTTTAAAAGTATGAAAGGAAGAAGTATGAAATCAACTATATCGTGTTTTCGTACTTTCGTACAAAGTATTTTATAAATGTGTATCCAAACGGCAACCTAAAAATTCCAATTATAATAATAAAAAAAGACTGACAAGATACATTAATAATTTATATCCATGTATCTAGAAATTAATAATGAGAAGACTATTTGAGGCACGGTGATTTACTGATTTCTAGTATTTCATTTGGAAGTCAAACCCTTTCCAGTTGGTCATAATATATATTACTTAATAAACAAACTTCTTCGGTGAGTCTGAAATTCAATGAAATCAACATCTCCACAAGCTAGCGTGTTGTGAAAGTGAAAGCAAATCATTGATTCAGGCAATAAGCCCATAAAGGAAACAGGCTTGAAATGGAGATTTCCGACCTCGTCAAAGGGAGATGCATGGATTGCGCATGCGAGGTTGACTTGCTTGCTTGACAAATAAAACTATTAGTTCTCTCTATATATATGACTTAGGTCCCGTTTGGTTGCAGGAATAAGGGTTTAGAATTGAAATAAACTGTTTGTTTGAGCGGAATCAAAATAGAATCGGAATCTCATTTTCATTCTTGTTGAAATGATATTCTTCCATTTGAAGGAATAGCCATTTTCTTTCCCTCCCTTGAGAATAAAATCTCATTCCTTCTATTTCCATTCTCATTCCCGTATGAATCAAGCAGACTATAGGAAAGGAATAGGCCATTCGAATTCTGATTCTGATTATGAATCAAATTGACTCTTAAGCTATATTTCATTTAAAAGAAAATACAGGGAAAGAAAGAAAAAGAAAAAAAAAAACACCTTTACAAACCTTGTAAAAGTTTTCCTATCTTCTCCTTCCTTTCCCTACCTTTTCCTTCAAATCAAGCATAACTTAAATATTCTTGGGTCCCTCCTAGGAAGCTTAAATGAAGTTAATATGAAGATGTAGGCTTATTAGAAGGCAACAGCGGTGCATGGGTTTTCATGTACACAGCTTCTTATGAGATAGTAGATATCGCAAAACTAAAATTAAGATTGAATGAGTCGTATCCGTGTTTCCTTGACCGGGAATCGCGCATGCTTGAGGTTGAATTAACGTAACTCTCAAACCTTTGAATTTTGTTGGTGATACGGAATGAGGTCTAAGTTGTCAATCAACCAAATGAGGTCTAAGTTGTCAATAAGAAATATAATCAGATTACTCTTTATATTGTTCTACCTGAATGTATATCAGGAGGATGGTATAACAGCAAGCATTTAGGATGATTAAGAATTTAGGCCCCGTTTGGTTCATGAGAATAGGGGTTTGGAATTGGAATTGGAATTAAAATCTCATTTTCATACATTCCCCCTATTTGAGGGAATGGTCATTCACTTCCTCTCCTTTGGGAATGAAATCTCATTCCTACTGATTTTAATTTTAATTTTCATTATTGTCTGAACCAAACAGACAATGGGAATAAACCATTCTGTTTCTGATTCTAAAAAATTTTGATTCCAATTCTAATTTCAATTCTGACTACAAATCAAACGGACCCATAGAAAATAAAATCCTATTTGGGTTCCTTGTTTAATAACTCAAGCTTTTGGGTTGAACAGTTCCTTGGGATGATATCTGAACTTATTTGATCAAGTGGCTTAATATTTAATCCTCTAAATTTCAGCACAAAATATGAGTGAAATACTTAGATTTATTAGCCAAATACAAACTATGGGTGTAATTTCTTTTTTTTTTTTCAATTTTAACTATTTTATCAATAAATTGAACTTCTCTATATGTCAAAGGAGTCTCGACAGTTCCCCCCCCCTCTTCCGTTAAGGTAATAATTTCAGTTGAAAATCTATGCAAATTTGTAAATAAAGAGTTTGATTTCAGTCAAGCCCATTCAAACAGCTTTTACTATCTTGCATTGAAAATATCTCCATACTTATCTACTTTATTTCATGGGGAGATACTCCCATTGCAAGGTTGGGAAAGACTGTTAAATCGGTGTGAGGACAGATTTGCCCTGATGGAAACCAACTGAGCATTTAGCCAATTTCTTTGGTCTTGTTTCTCATGGATATAGTCTGAATCTGCCACAATAGTACTTATTACTTATCAATCCCTTTGGTCTGATCATTTAAATATTAAAAATATACTTTAAATAACCAAATTTCAAGTTTTCCTCAAAAAATAAAATATTATTTGTAATACTCATAACTTCATCATCAAATTAGATAGTACTTATTACTTATCAATCTCAACCATTTTAAGTTGAAATCTAGTTAGAAATTACTGCATTGGATCTAGTTTTATTGCATAATATATTTCAAATGTTATATCTGTTGGAAGCCAGGGTCAAAGGTTCAATTTCAAACAACTCCTTTGGTTCTATGTTCATTTTCTTTCTATATAGGTGTTGATGTTGTTGTTAAATCTAAGGAAAAATAACCCACAAAATCTCTTCTTTTTTTATAATACAGTGATGTGGCTTTAGCTAGCTTTTACCATAGGGGCCATGTGGTGCTATATGCTCGACCTACTTAACGGGGTTAATGGGAGTCCGGATCTTCTCCTCACAGAACGCTCTTCACTAGGGGTGTCTATGGTTCGGATGGATAATTTTTGCAAGCCGAATCAGTCTTATTGGTTTTTCAATTTCTCCAAACCGAAATTGAACTAGTATCACTAGTTAACCGGTTTGTCGGTTTCGATTTTTGACTAATTTAATTCTTTGGTTTTTTCAGTTTTTTATAATTATAATATATATTATATAAATACATGTATAATATTATATTATAAATAATAAATGATATATAATATATTATAAATATTATAAAAGTATATAATATATTTATGATAGATTATTATAAATATAATATATGTATACATTTATATATATAATGCATTATATATTTATATATAATATATAGAAAATATGTGACACATATTTAAAATATATATAAAATATACATATAAATATATATACCAATTGGTTCAATTAACCATCGGTTTTTTCTAGGGTAACCGAAAACTGAACTGGTCCTTCAGTTTTTCAAAACTGCCAAACCAAAACTGAACCGATCAGTTTGGTTATCACATTTTCCGATTCGATTCAGTTTTTTGATTTTTCATGGACACCCCTACTCCTCACACTAACCTCACAAAATGTCCCAATCGCACATTCAGAACATCTCCTGTATTAATGTATTATTATTCATGAGGGGAGATGTTTTCACTACAAGGTGGGATATACTGTGAGGTTGATGTGAGGTGTACTTTATGAGTAACAAATCCTGATTCGGTTATAGGGTTAGCAGTGACATTGCCCTTCTGCCTCCTCAAAGAGGGATGCTGATAACCAACTGGACTATTGGGTGATTGACATGAATTTTTTATAAGGAATAATAGTTGTATCATGCCATGTTTTCAAATCGCCGTTGATTTGAACGGTCAAACTGTTTGGCCCAAGAATCATCTAGATAATCAGTTCCATTTTTTTATTGAAACGGGCCATCCATTTGAATTTAGTAGTTCAACCATCGATCCAGAAACCGATGGCCAAAATGTTTCCATTCAAGGTAGCTTTTTAAAACCATGGTGTCATGTATATATGCGTAAGGAATTAGGGGGCTTTGAATGGACATTAAGGCTATATTCGATTTGGAAGAAAAGGTAGGGTTCCTTCTCCTACCTTTTTTTCTTTCAAACCAAACGTTGCTTAAAAATATTATTTTGGTGGTTGGGTTAGTCAACCTCTTTTTAGAAAAAATAAATAGGGTTGTGATTGGATAACAACTTCCGTCGGTGGGCTTTAAATAAGATTGATGATGGACCCCATTTCTCATATCACACCGGCCTCTAAATTTTTAGAAGTGAGATCAGAGTGAACTAGTCTTGACCTTGCTTAACTAGGAGGGCACATAGACCTTTTACAAATTGACGGAGACATACTGCTTTTTCAACTTGTTTAGAATGATAAAAACCCATTAAATAAACAACCAGAAAGGTATCAAACCCTCGGGTGTTTTCATCCGGTCTGTGTTACTATCTGTCCCATCTTCAAGGTATATTTTGTCACTTCTTATGATAGTTATTATAGGGGGTGCATGTTGGATAGGATATTCGATTTGATGTATTAGTTGGTTTGTTCTGAGTTCGGCTTTAATTAGGGCAAAGCTTATTCGAACAGTTTTTACTGTTTTATATTGAGAATATTTTCATATTTATATATTTTATTTTATGGGAAAATATTCTGAATACAAAATTGCAAAAGGCTGTTGGTACGGTGTGAACACAGATTTTCCCTGATAGAAGCCGATCTTATTTATTCTAGTGTTGACATGAAATCAAATTTTGAAACTAGGATTTTTGGGGAAAAAGGGGTAGGGGAAGTTATTATGCATCGAAACCAAAAAAAAAAAAAAGAATTTAGGCTCTGCATATTCGGCCGGGTGCATTCAAATTTTAACAATGCAGCATATGAGTGATTTGATTTTAATGTACAAAAACTATTTGATTGGATAAATTTAAAGGTGCTTTAGGCACCTTGTCCTTTTATTTTTGCCAAAAAATACTTTTTTTTTTACTTCAAATTGCAATTTTAGCATTTTTTACAAATAAAAAATTGAAAACTGTATTAAAAATATAAATTAAATATAAAAATAATGAACATATTACATATAGAAGTAGAATAGAATTATATTATTATTAATAAAATATGTGTTTTTTTTAAAGAAGTCTTAAACAGAATGGCTGTGGGGCTTATGCTTTTGTATGTCTATCTAATTCTAACTCTTTTTGTGGCAGCAGTAGGGAAGAAATTAAGTGTGGTTGGAACTTGGAACAGTGGTGGACCACATTTGGTTTCTAACTGGTAATATTGGGGTGCCTTTTGTTTATATCCCCAAAAAATGGCCCACTCAGTTGCAAGGGAGGTGTTCTTATGTGATATTCCTCCCTCTTTTTTGAACTCTTTGCATAGTAACTTTCTTTTGAAATAGTAATGTTTAGTTTCATAAAAAAAATCAATGTTTTCAATCTATCGTTGATTCAGATAATCAAATCATTCAAACCATCATTTGGTCATGATTTCGGGTTTAACTTTTCTAAAAATCCTACGACAAAAACTATCATCCTCAGGTGATTTAATTGTTAACCTATTCAATTCAAGCATCAGATCATAAATTACACACTAAATATATATGCAAACTTTTGGATGCTATAACTTTGCACTTAAAAATCACACCCACCGCACTCCTGAAAATTCAGATAAGAAAAAAAATCGATCCCATTACTCCACCACAACGAATTAAAAATCTTACCAACTGAATCAGTTGGCACCTTTATTTCTTTTAATGGCTGCTCTGCAACTGGTAGGGTCAAGAGAGCAACTCTTACAATATAATTAGAAACAAGCACCAAAGGGGTTCAGTACATACCTCAAATACAACAAGGTCTGTGAATAGAAAGAAAGGAAAAGGATTTAGTGATCAGGCTATTTTCTTAAATGCTTTGACTCTATCATCCTCAGTTCCTGAACTATCCATATAATTCAACTCTACATTTTTCTTGTGAACTGTAGATCATCTTTTCTTTGAAAAAAAAAACATATAAGTTGATAATTATTACTAAGGATACTTTTGTCCACCGCTATAACCACTTGTTTTCTTCCGAAACTCTATTTGCTCGCAACAAAAACTGTCCTGACACGGATCCAATATGATCCGGGTCTACATGTCTCACCAATCACCATGAGATCGGTACCCATCATAAATGCAATCCGCAGAGTAAGGGTGTAAATGGGTTCAATTTGAATCGGATCAAGTAATATTGAAATTTGAATTCGATTAAAATTTTTGATATTTGACTGATTTTAAAAATTAATATCCAAATTTCAATCCAATTAAATATTTGAATATTCCATTCTATTTGAATTCGATTAATTAATTATTTTAGATGATTAATAAATATATAAAATATATAAATATATAAATTATTCATATAAGAATTAAATAATCGGTCGAATTTAGATATTTATCGAATCAAATCAGGTCATATCTGAATTCGACCTATTAGACATTCAAATTATTTGAATCCAATTCAATTATATCGAATCTCGAATTCGAAATCAGATTTTCAAATACCGTTGGCGCCCCTATTAAAGAGATAGATTCTATTGGAACATGTTAGAACAGTTTTTTGTTGTGAACAAATCCAGCTCCATTGGGAGCATCTCCCATGAATGAGATGAATGACAAGGGAGGTGTTCCCAATAGACGTCTCTAGTGGCTTTGTTGGAAGCATTAGTTGCAATAAGAAGATCCAAACATTCTCTTTGTTCCAAATGCTTGGCATGCATTTTTCTAACCCAAGTTGATACTAATGACTGTTTTTAATGTTTAGATCTGCTATCAATAAAACACTCCTAACACTGTCCCAACAAACTACTGCGATAAATAAAATTAAATTTCATCTTCAATCAATTAACTAAGGAATTCCAATGTAAAATAGGTCATTGTCTTGTTATGAGCCACAAACTTGTGAGCTACATCTTTATATTGACGAGATGTATGAATGGTGATGTTACTAGTAAACCCCTTATTAATTTATCAAGATCACATATCTGCCCCACAGTGAATCTCCTCACATTACATTCCCGCCATGTATTGAGAACATCTCTCAATGATGATATCATTGGGATTGATATTATCATCGAAAGATATTTACAATACACAGCAGGGTGTTGTGGGGCGGAGATGTGAACTCTAATTCAGTGACGTGCAATCAGCACAATGAAGTTGATAATGAACCCAACATCGTTTTTCCAGCCAGACTGACTGAAGATATTTTCATATCTTTATTCCCACCAGCAATAGTTTCAATTATTGCGGGGAAGGATCAATCACTTTCGCTATTTCAACAATCAACAATCCAGCCTCAATATCGACCTTGCTTAAAAGTCTTGTTAGACAAACTGAATGCTCTCCTTTATTTAGGTTGTGTTTGGTTTGAAGGAAGTAGTAGGGAAAGGTAGAGTCTTTGTTTCTCTACCTTTTCCTTTGAACCAAATATAGCCTTAGGCAATCAACTTTTAATTTGCAACAAAGGCCCCTTTTCATTAGAGTTTCATCAGTTAATTTCGAAAAAAGATTTTTATTCAGTTGTTTAAAATGTTTTAAATCTCTAAGTTATCTTTTTCTAATTTATTTGAATGATTTATGATTTGATTAAGTTTTTTAAATATAGCATTGAAGTCATCTTGGTAGCTCTAGTGGATCCTTGTCGATTTTTTATTGTATTCAATATTTAAATGAAGTGGTAGAGGTTTATTTCTAACATATATAAATTTATTGTGGTTTTTTTTTTTGGTTTTTCTTGATTTATTGGAGAAAAGAGTGAATAATTTTTATATTTTAAGATGATGAGAAACGTTGATGCCAGTGAAATGAATCAAAAATTAAAAAACAACTTTTTTTTTCTATACTGATGAAATAATTCTTGATTTCTTGTTATTTTAATTGGTTTCGTTTGGAAAAAATAGAGGTATTTTTGGTCAGGGTTTAAGAGAAAAGGGTGAGAAAAAGAAATTAACGAAAGTTTAGATGGGCATTTTAATAATTTAATGCATGTGTCATCCAACTTAATGGTGGGGAGTATTTATTGCAAATTAAAAGTTCAGATGGGTCCTTAACACTGATCCCATAGTAGATAGTACCAAGGGGCTTTTGTAATTTACCCTAGTAAAAGGAAATTGAAATGAAAGCTCAGTTTGGAAGGAGTGCAAAACCTTATATTTTTGTATTATTTTGTATATATTTGTATTGTATGTATTTGTATTTGTATTCCTTTTAAACTGAGGTGAAGGGAAAAAAAGAAATTTGAAGGAGAATATAGTGTCAAACAGTGTGTTTAAAATTGGACCGAACTGAAAAAACTGAAAATTGGTCATCTAATCAGTTTCGTTTCACCCCAAAACTGCTTTTTGGCCAAAAACCATTGATTTGGTTAATGAACCGCTGACTTGGGCAGTTGAATCGGATTTCACATCTACACCCCCCAAGGGGGCGCCCCACAACATCCCACGATACATCTCCACCATGTATTGGGAACATCAACCGATGATAACATCATCATTTCTGGTGTTATTATTGGGAGATGTTCCCAACACGCAGCGGGGATGTGCTGTGGGACGTTGTGAGGCATAGATCTGAACTCGTTGAATCGTCGACTCAGGCAACAGTTTTTGGCCGTTTTTGTTTTTCTAATTTTTTTGTCAGACCTTTGTGGTCAGACCCACAAAGGTTCCCCATCTGATCTAGTATTAAAATCCTTGGTGTTGAATTGAAACTAAAGATCCACCGATAAAGGTTGTGGCAAGAAAAATTGAATGCTTTTTCGTGAAAGGGATTTTTGTACTACAATCCCCCTTAGAAATCTAATTTGCAACCCCCTCCTATCCCCCCCACCCCCTCCTGCCCATGAATTTGGCATCAATCCACGGGCAGGATTCAGTCCACTCCTAGCCTATTAGTAGCTCCACCTAGGGTTTAACCCAATGGTAAAATCCCTTTTGTGAAAATGCCATCTAATGCTGCATTTGTCATACTTTAAAACTCACTTGAAGTTGGGATTTACGGAAATTGTTGCACCTAATTCATTTTCTAGTTCAGAATTCATTTTCTAGTTCAGAATTCATTCTAAGAATATTCTTTGAAGCTGAAAAGATTTTTTTGGCCAGCACAAGTTGCCATGCCATACTAATCAAACAAATCTCTCATTAATTCTCAAAAAAAAAAAAGAAGAAAATATAAATGGAGAAACTGAAGAAAAGCATACACATATTTACATTGTTCAACTTCAACCTAGTAAGGAAAAATTGAAATCCACTATGTATGTGTTTGGTTCCATGGGTATTTACAGATAGGTCATTTATTTGTATTTTTCACTTTAAATGTTTATTTATACTTTTTCACTTTAAGCTTTTTCTATTTTTATTGTTTGGTTAGGTTTTACTTTAAACGTTTTTTACTCTCCATATCAGATTAATACCCATTAAAGTGTGTCACATCAACATTTGGTTTCAAGAAACGTTGGGGCATTGAGGGAAACAAGAGTTTGACTTTTCCCCAAATGCCTCATACACAAAAGTAAAAGCATTTCAATTTTCTACCATTTATTTGGCAATCAGTCAAACCAAACATTTGTTTCATATGCAATAAATGCCAATACCAACACTGATGTGATGGAGTTTTTTCAATAAACACCCATAAAACCAAACACAGCCTATAAAAATTGCTACGATGAAATACAAAATTGGAAAACACTCTCACTCACACATAAACCTTGAACCCTAATACACCTGAGCTCTCATTCTCAAATTTCTTTCGTCTTTTTCCAGAAGCCCAAGATAGATAAAAGAGAAGAACCCAACAACATAACACAATGAATTGGGGTCAAATTCATAACCTATAAGCTGAAAATGGATTGAATTCCACCACAAACCACTATAAACTTTTGATTTAAGATTTTTTTTCTTCTTTTTAACAAATACAAATTGGGACATGATACAGGTTGCATGCAACAAGAATTCAAGGCACAACATAATTACACAACAGATGTTATTGTAAAATGGCTAAAACTTGGGCCTTGCAATTTACCCTCTATTTAAAGTACAGAGACTCACCAATTATTAACTTCCCTGAATTAATGCATTTGAGCTATGCTTCTTGACAAGGAATGCTCAGAGCCAAAAATAAATAAATAAATAAATGGAGTGGGCTCCCTACTTAAAAAACTCTGCCGACATTTGGATAAAGTTAGACCCATGTTGGCAACAGTAAAGGCTAAAAAATAAAAATAAAAACTACTCAGGAGACATTGCAGCATCTCCGTTCCATACCTAGCTTTGAATATTGCAGTTGTACTTCTTGACTTTTTGTTTTGTTTTGTTTTTTTGTTTTTTTTTAATTAATTGTTGTTCTGATCTCTCATGGAAACATGAAACCTTCAGTGACAGTCTCCAAACAAATAGAAGATTGAAGCTGGAAACTCTCATGTAGACCTAAAATAAGAAACATGATCAGCTCCAACCAAAGTATGGTGTACTTGGATTTTTCTTGAAATTTCTGTTTGCATAAACTTTTGCCTTTGAGCTTGGGACTGTGGAAAATAAGAACCACCCAAAAAGATTTTGAGCATTTAGGAAGGGTTACTTATGAAAACATTCTAATCTAAACCCCATATTACAAAGCCTAAAATTGGGGTTTTGTGTTTGTGGATTTTAAAAATATAAATCCTGAAACTTATTCAAACAATGACCTAAAAATTTCAATTAGAAAGAAATAGATAAACAAATAATATATTTATACTATATATAAAAGTGTGAATGCAATGTAAAACTTTTTCTGAATTAAAATTACCCTCTACTTCTTTGTTTGAGAAAGGGTATAAAAGTCATTTTATTACAGCTTTAATGGCTACTAAAATGTTCATAATTGTGTATTTAGTCCATCTCTAATGGTAAGGTTAAATGTAACTTCAATTATTACTTCTCACCTCATTTAATCCACTATCATTAAGTCGTATACTTAAATTATTAACTCTCATTTTCTCTTATTAAATTAGATCTGTGTCAATATTTTTAACAATATAAACCCATATATTTTAAGACTAACTCAAAAACAAAACCATTTTGAATCCAAGTGGTGGCTAAACAATTCAACCATCCGAATCAAATTGATCAACCTACGAAGTCATAATTAAGTAATACAAATTTTAAAAACATTGACACATTTATGATTTTTTTATTAATCAAATTAAAAAATAAGTGTAATAAACAAGATTTATTTTTATTGGTAATGAAAATGATATAAATAATTTAGAACTGACAAAAAATGAAATTATTTTATTGTTGGGCAAAGATCAATAGTTCAAATTTTAGGTCAAGCATGTTAACCTTTAATGTCATAAATAAATAATAAAAGTTAATAAAATACAAAAATACATAAATTTTGTAAAAAAAACATTTAGGCACATGTATAATATCATATATTTATCATATTAAACAAAAAGTAATTGTAATATATTAGAATTTTTTTTACACAAAAGTAGATAAAAAGTTAAAGAAAATTTTGAAAGCATCTATAATTTTTTATTTACACTTTTAAAATATTCATTTTTTAATTTAGTTCCTATTTAATTATGAGGTTTAAATTGTAAATTGAACTACTACTTTTCCTCCCATTCAATTCTCTCTATTTAAATCTTACATTTTTTTTTTATAAACGAACAAAAAAGAAAAAGATACACAAAAAATATTAAATATTACAAAAAGAAAAATCTAGCCAAATAGGCGTATCAATGATACTTGAAACTTCACAACTCGATCCAATTATAACATATTTGGATTAGGTGTTTATGTAATCAGATTTAGATTTTTCAATCCTCATCTAATTAATAATAAAAAACAAAAATAAATATAAAAATAAAAAATAAAAAATAAAAAATATATAAATTTTATAAATTTTTTTTGATACATTATTACTGTCATTATCATCAACTAGAATTACCGTATATAAAATGCATACACACTTACTAATATATAAAGAGAGAAAAATTGGGGAGAACTAATTTAAGGCATAATAATTAGTGATTTCTAATATTTCATTTGGGAGTCAAACCCTTGCCACTTGCCAGTTAGTCACAATCTGTATACTAATAACAACTTCGTCGGTGAGTTTGAAATTCAATGAAATCAACATCTCCACAAGTTAGCGTGCTGTGAAAGTGAAAGCAAAGCATTGATTCGGGCCAGCAAATAAAAATGGACTGTTTTAATGAATTTGACCAATAAAATGGGCTTGAAATGGAAGATGTCTGACCACGTCCAAACGAAATGGATTCCACATGCCTAGGGGTGTCAATGGATCGGTTTTGGTTTGGACTCCGTTTAAATCAAAATTTATTTGTACAGATTGGATGCATCAATAAGACATTGAATTTGGACAGACTGGACAAACCAATATGATATATTGGGGTGGACCTAGTCCGTCTATAATGAATTTATATTGGATTGAGCCAATATCTGATCCATTAATAGAAGATAAGAACACAGGTGTCAATGGACCAGGTTTGAGTTGAATCCAATCTCAATTAACAGGAATTTAAACAGATTAGACAGTCTCTAGACTGATCCAAAATATTCATTGGACTGAATTGAAGCAGATCTATTTGTAATGAACTCACATTGGACTGGACCGGATTGGACCAAATCCAATTGTCACTCCAACACATGCCACATGCCTAATTGACCTTCCTTAACGAATAAACTATTACACTCTCAGTATCTCCTGACTTAGCGTTCTTGGTCCCTCCCTACAGGTTTTGAAGCTTTTTCAAGTCATAGTCAACAACCGCAATTGCGCGTGCTTGAGATGGAATTAATGAGTTATATCTCCGTGTTTCCTTCACTCGCAATTGCGCATGGTTCAGTACAAATATAAATATAAATATATACAGTGCAAAATCTTGTATTTTGTATATATTTGTATTTGTATTTTTTCAAATATAAATTTATATTTGAAAGAGTATAAATACAAATTTGTACAAATATTGTATTCCTTCCAAGTTTATAGAGTACATAAGGCTCAATTTGGGAAGAATATAAATACAAATATATACGAAATAATACAAAATACAAGGCTTTGCACTATACAAACAAGATTCAAAATATCGTTACATATTGGAAAATACGTATTGTATCGGAGCCTTCCCGATACGCCCCTACAGGGGGTGTATCGGGTCAGGTTATGGTTCAGAGGGTATTCGGGACTTAAACCAACTCCTTTGATCTGGTTTTGAAAAATAAATAAATAAAACACAAAAAAAATCACCGATACCGACGTATCAGCCTGTATCGATATTTTGAACCTTGTCTACATATTTATATTTATACTCCTTCCAAATTAAGCCTAAAGCAAAGCAGATGCAATACTAAACCAAGTACAAAGTTTGCATCTAGTACAAACAAACAAATTGCTAGGATTAGCAATCTTCATATCAAATAATTAGCTGGCTGAATCATTTAGGATTCCAGGAACTTATTACCTAATGAATCTAAAATCTAGTATATGTTTGGCATCATGCTGTAGATACAACACCGTTTACCAATGCTCTATATCAGTTTTCAGCACTGGTACCCATTATAAGAAGTCTACATCACTGTCACATCATGCCTCGTTGACAGCAATGAGCTATAATCTGAGCAAACGTCAAATTCAGCATTGCTCTAAACCACGCCTTCTATATTTCCAAGGCATGACTTGGAGCATCGTTTTTTAATGGGAAAACAATTCCAAACATATTGACATTTCCTGGAATACTGTTTTTTCCAACGTGGTGCTGATGTATCATTGTTTTCTAGAGCAATGGCATCGATGCCAAACAGACTCTTAATCTACTTTGAATGTGCCTGCATATTCTGCATTAATTGACTTAGTGAAATTAGAGCATCAAACCAAGTATGAGGAAAAAAAAAGTAATAAAAAAAAAAAGATAAACATTTACTCAAGGAAGGGGCTTTTTTAATGAGTTAGTTAGGGCCATTTGATAACAGCTCAAGTGACTTAACTGAACTGAAGTCAAGCTAGTTACCATATGCTTCAATATTTTAATGTTTAATTATTTCATTAATGAAACACAAAATAATAAATCATTCAATTCAACCACTTCAACTGTTATGAAAGGGTACCATGGTGTGATGAGGCCAGATCTCCCGTCACTAGTGTGACAGAGGAATTAGGAAATTCTTATGATATTGAAGTGGAAATAACATTTCCCTTATATTGAATAAACATAAAGATGATTAATATGTAGAAATGCCACTTAATTTCCAAAGCTTTGATAATAAGACTCCGTCTAAAACCACAGATTTACAATATTGCATGTTTATGACATTTAGACATGTTGTTGGGCCGGGAAAGGTTGAGCTTTTGCCTAATTTTGAATAGGGTGGGCCTTCGTAAAATATTCATGGGACAAGCCTGAAGCCCATCCCGTGAAGAGGTCTACTGCCAGTTGTTGCCAGACTCCCTTGAAATGACAACAGTGTTTCGGATTCACAGTGAAATCACAGCTCAAATGGGGAATCTGTGCACTAGTGATATTTGAAAGGTTTCCTAATCTTGCTAATTTAGGGAAATTCCCTGATAAATTCCTTATTTTTGCCACGTGGAGGAATTTTATGCATAACCTAGAGCATCCATCAGATAGGAATACATGTGTCCACATCAGCATCCTACTCCACATCGTAGTGGGGTTTTTTGCCCAATCAATAATTTGATACTAACCATTCAGCCTTTGATGTTTGGATCCATTTTAGATGTTAGAAAATTGAAATTATAAGTAAATTTATGGAGTACAAAGAAGGATTTGTTTGGTTCATGTAGGGGTATGCACGGGTCGGGTTGGGTTGGTTTGAGTCATTTTCTTCAATTGACTCGACTTAGTCGGTTTACTTATTGACTAAACCAAAATTGACCGACCCTGAAGCAAAACTGACCCAAACATGAAGGGTTGGTTTGGGTCAGTTTAATCAGTTTTTATATTTATTTTAAACTAAAATATCAATTTCTAAGTATTTATTTATATTTAAGTTTATTTCTTTTTAGTTTTTATGCAAAATAAAAATATATATTTAAATCAATTAATTTTTTTATGCAAAACTGATTTTTTTGTCAATATATATTTAAATTTATACAAAACTGAATTAAATATTGTATCATTATATTATATTTGTATTGGTTTTACGTTTTTTACTTTTATCATAAATAATCATTTTATTTCAAAGTTCAAATAAAACACAAATAAAATATATCAACATTTAACATATAAGGTAGAGACTAATTAGTAATTACTTAAACATATAGGATCGATTCGATTCAGTTTAGTTTCGATTTTCATGTGTAAAAACCGAAACCAAACTGCATTGTCCCTTTATTTTCTCATACAAACTAAAACCGACCAATGGGAATGAGATTTCAATTCCATGCAATCAAACCGTTGTAACCGGAATGAGCAATTTCAATTCCAGACTCTTATTCCCGCAAACCAAATGGGCCTAATTGGGCCCAGACACGGTAAGTCCGAACCTAACCCAACTTTAAACATTTTAGATTCGGGGTGGTCATAGGCCTTGAAGCCCGAGTCATTAGCGCAAACCTTTCTAACCTAGCATGCCAAGCACACCCTCAGCCCGAGTCATTATCAGCCAAAATTTTCGTTTTTTTTTTATTAGTTGAAAATATCAAGAAAGAAATCTTACCTTTGGACAAGTGGCAAGATTTTCTTGGATTGAAATAGAGTTCAAGAATAAGGGAAAGAGAGGAGGAAACTGCGAGAGTAGTTGCCATTGTTTACACTTCTCTGAATGACCAAAATATCAGATCCTTCACTCTTCCTCTATAAACTACGAATAAAATGCATATGAGAATATACAGGCACAGATAAACATGTATAACGTCAATTGGGCCAGGCACACGTCAATTGGGCCGGGCTTCTTTCCGGCCCAAGTTGTGGCCTAATGCAAATGTTAAACAAAACGATCTCGTTTTAGAGTTGCAACCAAAAAGAGACATAGGACTTTGATTCTTTCATCAGCGGCAATTTATCCATACTTGAGGTTGGGTGTCTGATACAAAGATTTTAAAATCGAATCAGACAACAAATCATTCAGGGATTTGGTTTTTGGGTTGAACGGTCCGATTGTTTGAATTGAATGAATGGCCCATTTTAATAAAAAAATTAAAAAATGGTCAAAAACTGATGGATGGTTCGAATAATTAGACTGTTCAAATTAGCAGTTTGCTGATTAAATCAACATTTTTTGGCCAAAAGATGGTTCTAGGAAAAAACAGAACCGATCAGTTCTGGTCCGGTTTTGAAAACCATGGTCTGATAGAAACATCAAGGTTCGATGTGGCATATTGTATTGTATCATATCATATCGGCTGCTCCAAGATACACCTGTTTTGAGGATTTTTCAATAACGTATTGTCCCAAGATTAAAATATGACAGAAAATAAATAAAAATATATTTTTGTTACTCATTCCGTCATTAGAAACACATGTTCATATGTATCGGATGTACCGATATTATGAATTTTGAGAAACACAAATGCATGGCAATACATAAAATTAAGAGGGTTTTTGCAACTTGTACCGTTTCGTTTCTTTTCAACAAAAACAACTTTCACATCAGAAAAAGCACTTTAAGAATCCAAATCGAATGGTAGGCTAAAGCTAAAGTAAAACTAACTATAGTTTGTTTGCAGTACTATAATATCAATTGCACTGGTGCAAAAATACGGGAATGCAAATGAGATGAGTGTAAATTTTCTTCTTCTACTTAATTATCTTTTTTTTTTTTTACACTTTAGATGAAGTAAATAAATAAATAAATAAACACCTAAAAATATAAAGTAAAACTTGATGCTAAATTGAACCGGAATTTTAACTTCGGTCCAAATCGCAAAACCAAACCGAACTAAACTGAATTTGTGATTCGGTTCGATTTATACTTCAAAACGGTTTGACTTGATTTAACATTTATGTAAATTATGGTTTACGGTTTTCACTTTGATTTATTGGATTTTATAAATCAAATCAAACCTTAAACCGTTAAAAAAGAAAGGCAAGATCTGAGAGTGGTAGGGGCGCTATTTGGGTTTTCTAACTATATTAAGCCCAACAGAATCATAAAAGGGCCTAAACTGTATTACAAACCTCAATAAAATGATTGTCTAATTTGGCTTCCATGCCAAAATAATTTGATCTTGTCTGAAAATTTTTCAAGTGTAATTTACTAATTTGGTCTGAGTTCTTCAATTTGCACCGATCCATATGATAAACACCCCAAAAAACTTCTACCTTTCTCATTTACATTCTTATGTATTTGTAATATTGGCCATGGTTTTTAAGTCGTCGTTGATCTGGATGGTCGGACCATTTGGCCTGAGAACCATCCAAGCAACCGATTCCATTTTACCTCAAATCCAGTCTCTGATAAAAAACTGTTGAATCAATCAATGACCCATTGACTCGAACAGTCGAACCGTCAACCTATTCAATAGGTTTTTACTATTTATTTATATTTTTATTTTTTATCAAATTGAACTATCCATTCAAACCGAATGATCAAACCATCAACCCAAAAATCAATAGCCAAAACAGTTTCATCTTCAAATCATTTTTTAAAACCATACCATTAGCTCAATTTAAAAAGATTACAAATACAAATATATAAAATAGAAAGCCGTATATTTTATATATTTACATATATTAGTACTCATTCCAAACATGAAATTGCATTACAAATAAATGAGACTATCATCAAAGAATCATCTTAATTTGAATTTTTTTTTTCCATATTAAAACCACGACATGATATTCAGTGAAGCCTTTGGTTGAAAAGCTGTTACAACTTACAGTATTGAGATAGAAGCACGTGATGCGTTGCTGTCTTTTCTGTTGATCGGTACTTCCTTGTTCCACATATATCTGTTACACTGCATGAATGGGAGATGGGATCTGCTCCTCACATTGGGCGCTTCACAACGACCTTACAGGCGCATCCCCATGCCTGTGAGATTGTTGTGAGGCGCTCTGAATGAGGAGCAGATGCCGTCTCCATGAATGGTAGATCAATGCATAGACAAAGTCCATGATTAATTGATATAAGGATGGAGTCTGACCGGATCTCTGCCCATATTAAATATCTCATCCTCCTATATAATATATGCACAGGAAGATGCTTTTAATATACGGAGATAGTGTGTTGTGAATAGAATTCTTTTAGACAGAGATCTAGAGTCATAAACATGAACTGTTTTTCTTAGTCATATACCAATGGGATTCAAATGTTGTAGCCGTACCTCAATATGTTTACTTTTTCTTTATCTTAATATAAAGTTTATTCAAATTAAACCTGAATCCCATTTATTAGACTTGGGATTAGATAGGGATTTCATAATTTCAAAATTCAATAATTGAATCAATTCCGAATGTGGCTGGATTTGATCAATGACGGTTAGCCTTTTTGGGTAAACAAAAGTAAAATGTTTTCATCAACCCAAAATGCTTTAATAAGTAGCAACAGCAATGGTGGCAAACACAACCATAAATGACATAGATTCATATATGGTTGTGAAGTAGTAGCAAGGATAAAAAAATCGTTACGTATCAGTTGGTCGGTCGATACATATCATATCGAGCCTTTCTTGAACAGGGGTTGTATTGGGTTAGTGCCTGGTTCAGAGGGTAGCCAGGACTTAAACCGGCCCTTCTGAATCAAAATTGAAAAAAAAAGGAAGTTAAAAAACAAAGGGTCGATATTGGTCGATACGCCCTACTAGTGTATCGGCCAGTATCGATACTTTGAACCTTGAGTAGTAGTACTCATTTATGATTGTGGACCAACTTCAAATAGGTTAATGACCCAGTAGTTAAGATGGTTATTGTATGTAGATCGCTCAAAAAATGGGAGAAATTAGGGGTGAGCATTATTCGGTTAAAACCGAAAAATCAAATTCAAAATTTCAGTTTTGGTTTTACTTATTTTTTTGATTAATTCAGTTTGTGTAAATTTTGACTTTCGGTTTTAGAATTAAAAATTTGATTAATTGAATTAACCAAACTTTATTATATAATATGTAATATATAATATATAATATGCTATATATTTATATATTAATATATTATATATAGTATATTATTATGAAATTTATTTTCATAATATATTATAAATTTATAATGTATAATATACAATATTTTATGTATATAAATGAAATTCTGTTTTAACCATTATTTCAGTTTTCTTGTAATTTGGTTTTGGTTTGGTTTTTACTTTATTATTTTTGTTTTTAAAATTTCAGTTTTTTAACCAAATAAACCGAATACTAACTGATGAGGGCAGATTTGGCCCTCCAGTGAAATTGTGACACGTGGCACCTCGTGACAACTAGGAAAACACCCAGCCAACAAACTTACGAAGTTGGTGACCCACCCGGGCACCAGTCTGGCCAGCCTGGCGCGACCTACGCGCGACCTGCGCGCGGCCTAGCGTGCGGCCTGCGCGAACTGCGTGCGGCCTGCACGACTTGGCCGACCTGGACTAGCCTAGCGCATGATCCGGCCAAGCCGCCCATAAGGCGCCCACCGACAAACCTGGCCTAGACACTGACCCACCGACTAACATAGGCGCCAAACTGACGACCTGGTCTACACACTGACCCGCCGACTGACACAAGCGCCAACCTGACGACCTGGCCCAGACACCGACCCACCGACTGACGCAAGTGCCCCCCTAACAACCTGGCCCAGGCGCTGACCTGGCCGCCTGACACAAGCGCCAGCCTGACGACCTCGAGGAATTCACCACCGTACCCCGGTTCTAACAGGATGTGACGAGTCTTACCGTTTAGAGGCTTTTCACCCACCTAACCCGCGAGGACTCTGGTATATAAAGACCTCACCCCCCAAAGGGAAAGGGGAGAAAGAAAGTGAAGTAACCCCTGCTCTCTAGCTCTCCCATATTATCTTCAAAGCTCTCTACAATAAGAGTGCTAACTTAAGCGTCGGAGAGCCCCCGCCGGGAAAATACCCCCGGGACCTTTGATTCAGTTCTCGCAGGTCCCTCAGCTCCCGCCACCTACAAAGAGGAGGAAAAGATGGAGTTCTCGGAGGTCCCTCAGCTCCCACCACCTACAAAGAGGAGGAAAAGATGGAGTTCTCGCAGGTCCCTCAGCTCCGGCCACCTACAAAGAGGAGGAAAAAGATGGAGTTCTCGCAGGTCCCTCAGCTCCCGTTGCCTACAAAGGAAAGAAGACCACCTCATGCTGAGGGCAGTCGGATTGCGCCGTACCAGGGAGATCCAACATTCTCTAAGTCACCGGCCGCCTAGTAGGCAGTTCGCCACCAGGGAGCTCACCACCAGGCAGTTCGCCACCGGGCAATTTGCCACCAGGCAGTTCACCACCAAGCAGTTCACCACCAAGTAGTTCGCCACCAAGTAGTTTGCCACCAGGCAGTTCGCCACCAGGCAGTTCACCACCGGGCAGTTCGCCCCCAGGCAGTTCGCCAGTAGGCAGTTCACCACCAGGTAGCTCATCACTAAGGCACGCCACCACCGGGTCAAATAACGAGGTACTTAACCAAAAAATTTTACATCACAAAACATTGGTACGTGGCCGAAAACGGTTACATCAATTGGCACCGTCTGTGGGAACACGCTACAAAAAGCTAAGTTCTCATCCTACAAAAGCTAAGTTCTCATCTTGCCAAAGCTAAGTCCTCACTTTTTAGAAATTGAAGCTATCGCTTGATAGTTTACATTTTTTATGAACTTAAAGACTATGCAGGGAGTTAATGGACTAAGTAGCTCTACCAACCTTACTTTCGATTCAGATAATGCCACATTAATCCTCTCCGCAAGGTCCCCCTACAAAGATGAGCTCTTCGTCGCTTCCACGGGATTTGGCGGTCAATTGACTACATAGGCGCCCTTACCGGTCGAGCCTTCCAAGGCTCCCGTGTGAGCTGGCAACCTAAACTTAGTAGTGCTGCCCCCGAAGGTCGAGCCCCTACTAGCTTCTTGTAGGAGTAGGTGATCGGCATTACGAAGCTGATGTAGGCCAAGCCTATGGGCCACATTACTACCTAAGACCCGGTCGCCTTTCCGGCACAGGCAAAGTCAGAAAAGAGTAGACCACTAGTCACTCCAAAGCCTACGGGCCACATTACTACTTAAGACCCGGTCGCCTCTCCGGCACGGGCAAAGTTAGAAAAGAGTAGACCATTGGTCACTCCCAAAGCCTACAGGCCACATTACTACTTAAGACCCGGTCGCCTCTCCGGCACGGGCAAAGTTAGAAAAGAGTAGACCACTGGTCACTCCCAAAGCCTACGGGCCACATTACTACTTAAGACCCGGTCGCCTCTCCGGCACGGGCAAAAGTCAAAGAAGAGTAAACTACGAGTCGCTCCCAAAGCCTACGGGCCACACTAGTAATTGGATCAGCACTTACTAGATCATCGACTTACGGGCCAAAAGAAATCTACTCCCTTCGCTGAGTTACTATCAGCTCGGGAGTGGGGGGCTATTGATGAGGGCAGATTTGGCACTCTAATGAAATTGTGACACGTGGCACCTCGTGACAACTAGGAAAACACCCACCCAACAAACTTACGAAGTTGGTGACCCACCCGAGCACCAGTCTGGCCGCCCTAGCGCGACCTGCGCGCGGCCTGCGCGACCTGGCGACCTGGACAAGCCTAGCGCATGATCCGGCCAAGCCGCCCATAAGGCGCCCACCGACAAACCTGGCCTAGACATTGACCCGCCGACTGACACAGGCGCCAACCTGACGACCTGGCCCAAACCCCGACCCGCCGACTGACGCAGGCGCCCCCCTGACAACCCGGCCCAGGCGTCGACCTGGCCGCCTGACACAAGTGCCAGCCAGACGACCTCGAGGAATTCACCATCGTACCCCGGTTCTGACAGGATGTGATGAGTCTTACCGTTTAGAGGCTTTTCACCCACCTAACCCGTGCGGACTCCGGTATATAAAGACCTCACCCCCCAAAGGGAAAGGGGAGGAAGAAAGGGAAGTAACCCCTGCTCTCTAGTTCTCCCATATTATCTTCAAAGCTCTCTACAATAAGAGTGCTAACTTAAGCGTCGGAGAGCCCCCGCCGGGAAAATACCCCCGGGACCTCTGATTCAGTTCTCGTAGGTCCCTCAGCTCCCGCCACCTACAAAGAGGAGGAAAAGATGGAGTTCTCGCAGGTTCCTCAGCTCCCGCTGCCTACAAAGGAAAGAAGACCACCTCATGCTGAGGGCAGTCGGATTGCGCCGCACCAGGGAGCTCCAACATTCTCTAAGTCACCGACCGCCTAGTAGGCAATTCGCCACCAAGCAATTCGCCACCGAGCAGCTCGCCACCGGGCAGTTCACCACCAGGCAGTTCGCCCAAGCAGTTCGCCACCAAGCAATTCGCCACCAGGCAATTTGCCACAAGGGAGTTCGCCACCGGGCAGTTCGCCCCCAGGCAGTTCTCCACCGAGCAGTTCGCCAGTAGGCAGTTCACCACCAGGTAGCTCATCACTAAGGCACGCCACCACCGGGTCAAATAACGAGGTACTTTGCCAAAAAATTTTACATCACAAAACATTGGTACGTGGCCGAAAACGATTACATCACTAACCTCTAGGAAAAACAACTGCGACTCTCTATTGTATGACTAGTGCGCCTCAATGACCCCCATAGCCAGGGTGGATTTGGGTTGAGATTTTGTCAAAAATTGAAGGGATTCAGCCTGAAATATGCAATCTAGATCTCCTCTCCACAAGAATCTTGTCCACACCAATCCACAGGACACTACGACAGTATATTGGGAACATCTCTTCATGAATGGGTAACATGCAAATATACAAGAGGTTCCCAATATACGGTTGTAGCGTGGATAAGTTTCTTGTGGATAAGGGATCTGGATTACATATTTCAGGTTCAATTCGTTTAAATTTTGACAAAATCTCAACCCAAATCCACCCAAGATGCATGGGTGAGAGGTATTGTGAGAAAGATCTGGATTTCATATTTCACGTGTATTGAAAACATCTCTCGCACTTATCATGAGAAAATATTCCCGTATACATAACACAGGTAGGAGGTAGACCTGGCAATTGGGTTGGGTGGATCGGGTTCGGGTTGTATCAAAGTACTTCGGGTTGAGTTGTATTTCGGGTTGGGTTGTCAAATGCTAGACCCTAACCCTAAATATTCGGGTTAGGTTGACCCATGGGTCAATTTGGGTTATCTCAAAAAATAATTGAAGTTAAAAAAAGAAAAAAATTAAATAAAAAATATCAAAATTAAAAGAATTAACCTTAAAATTCCAAATATAAAATAAAAAACTTGAACATTTAATAATTTAAAAAGTAAAGACTAAATAGAAAAAATTAAAGAGTGGAAACTTCTAACAATGCATAAATAATCTCAATTAAACTTGACAATCGAGTCAGCGGGTTGACCCATGACCCAATCCAATCCAATTTTTTTCGGTTCGGGTCATTTTCACATCCAGTTAGCAAATATGAGACCCTAACCCTGCTTTTCGCGGATCGAATAAACTTTTTGCCAGTGGGAGGTGCTGTGGGACGCCAATCTGATCTCCCATTCCTGTGGGTAGAAAGATCTAACACCAAAATACGAACCCGAAGCAATATTCTAAAATGCTAATTCAACATAACCAACTACTGTGCTGCAAGAGAAAGTAAGGGCGCTGCCCCACTCCTATAATCCCATGTATAGCGACTGACAGGCCCACGTCCTGCGGATTTGCCACGTGTTATCACATTATAGTTGCAGTTTATTTTATACGTCGTCTTCCCATCATTCCTTTATTCCCTGATGGTTTTGAACTTCAAAATTCTTAGCGACGTCTCTTTCTCTTTCTGTCGAGCCTAACGGCCCAGTGCCAGTGGAACGTTGCAAATGGGTCGGGTCCCACTCACTCGCACGGGCTTAAGCATGAATCTCGTGTGGGGCTGGCCGGCCGTATCTGCATGTTTTGAACTGTTCCAACTTCTAACTGTCTGATGTCTAAGGCTGTCTGTCGCCTGTTGAAGTGACCCTCTTGCCCCCTACGTATCACCCAATAGAATATAGAATCACGAGGGTAATTGAGTCAATGAAAGTTAACGATAAATAAATGGGTCGGGAGAGACCCCACTGGATCGACCAAGATCCAGACAAAGCTGGGAGAGAAAAAGCGAAATGAATATGATAGGAATAAATGATTTAGATCCCGATTTGAAATTCAAAAATAGAGAGGTTTTGGAGGGAGGAGATAATAATATCAGAATAGTGCAACAGTGTGCAGGTGGTTTACAATTCACAGGTGGAGCCCAGATCAGCATATGTTTAGTGCACTGTGGGGCCCATAAGAGGCGTAATAAATCTCCTCCGCTCCTCACTCCTCTGATCCTCTCTCATTTGGCTAAGTTTGAAAGTGCTTAAAAATAATCGATTTGAATACGTACTTATTTTGGGCCAGAACTACATCAATAACAGCTTAATTACGTTTGGGAAATAAGCTCAAATAACTGCTTATTCAAGAAATTCAAATTTTAAACATATTTTTCAAGTGTTTATTCAATAAGTGCTTATTTCCTTTCTATTAATTATTTTCACCAAACATTCAAACATACATATATTCCCAAACTCCGCCTTTGTATTTTCAAAAAAAAAAAATAAAGATTTTGATAATAAAAAAATCGTTCTTTAAAGTAATAAAATAAATAAATATAATTGAATATATATGAATATGATCTGTTTAGCATTTGATTTAAAGTAATAAAATAAATAATAGACCTGTTCCAACGAAACGAGACAAGTTAATTCATACAAGACAATTTCTGCCAGGAGGGCATCACATGAGTAAACTTAACGTAATATCCACTCTTTTATTTAATATTTTTGTTTTCTTTTACAAGTTTACAAGTTTACTCTCACCCGTAAAAAGAATAACCGCTGGTGAGTTGGACGAGCAGTGAACTTCCGGTGATCTACAAGTATAAGGAGTTAAGGACGATCAGAGGCCCTGAGGTGGATTTATAGGGAAAATTTCTCGATTGGCCACGTGCCAACTTCTTAATCGGCATGGATTATGGCTGCTTCAGAAATCAACCTCTTCTAGTTTTCCCGATTCTTTCTATCTAATAAAAAGGGATATTATCTAAAATTTATCATGTATTTTTTACATTTTGACCGTTAGTGATCATTAATAAAAGTTGTTGGTGTGAACATTTACATGAATAAATTATCTTTAAAATGTTCACAAAACTTTATTAAATATTTTTACGCTACACACAAATTTTAGAGTCGGGCTTCAGCATAATACTTCAAACCCAGCCTAACCTGACGTATTTAATAAGGTTAAGAGGCCATTTTAAGGGTAATTTTGTCAAAAAATATTTAATAAGGCTGATTGACTATTTTAAGGATAGTTTATTCATATAAAACACTTAAATGTTTACATAGGACATCTTCTATTAATGATTTCCAACGGTCATCTAACCAAAATCTTATCAGAAGGTGAATTTTAGACAATAAAATTTAATGGGTGAGGGCTCTCTAGATGTTTTGATAAGTTATAGTGAATTTAAGAAAAATGTAAAAAGGTTGTAGTGAATTTTAGATAACACCCTTAATAAAAATAATCGACTTGATTGATTAATGCAAGCTTTCTTCAACAACTTACCACTTGGCAATTTTCTAGAAAATACGACAAAGGTTGGATCCAAGTAAGGCATTGGATGCTTGTCAACGGCCCAAAGCGCAAACAACTTACCACATGTTTGCGCCAGTGGGACGTGGGAAGGTCTGGTATTTCATTGGCTGTAGGCTGTTGGCCAACTGGAGCGCTGAAGTATGATCCAAGAGTTTGGTTGTCGGCCCATTTGATTAAATTTAGACCCAAATACTACGATACGCTAGTTTAGGATGAACCCAAGTAGGCTGAGGCTGTTACCAATTCTTTGTATTCAAGTTTATAGATCGAATGAAAAATACTTGACTTTGCCTTAAAAAAATATTAAGGAGTTTAATTGACATCACGAAAAGAATGATGTTTTGAGCGCTAAGGCATATTATTAACCCCTAATGAAGTCATCAATGACAATTGATCAAAAGTACAGGGCATTATTATCATTTTATAGCTGACTTTGACTGAGTGGGAAAAGACATTGATGACCTCCATGGAAGCCAACGTCTCTCTATGCAATAAGGACAGTTTGGGATTTACCAATTTGAAAAATAAGTGTTTGTTTTTTAATAAATGCTCATGACCAAGGTTCAAAGTAGGGATGTCAATCGGTCGGGTTAAATGGTAAATCCAACTTGAAGGTTAAGGTTAGGGTTAAGGTTTTAATTCTTTGATCCGAATAAGGCTCGGGTTTTGACTGACCCGCCCTACCGGGTCATCATACTTTATATATCTAACAAGTATTCTTGCAATTTTTTTTTTTTATTTCTAACTTCATAGATTTAAAAATTTATGATTTATTTACATGTTTTGATATTCTTCTTTTTTTTAAATGGAAAAAGTAACAACTTAGAATCTATAAAATACCTTAGAATCTATAAAACAATTTTCTGACTAAAATCAATATATATTAGGTCTTCAAAACATGTTAAAATATACATTTGAAATGCTACAAATTGAGTCGGGTCGGGATAGGGTTAAACCCTATAAGGTCAGGTTGGGTTCATGAATCATGTATTTTTAAGCTGGGTCGGTTTGGGTGCTGGAGGGTTGGGTTAGGGTTTAGGCAAGCTCGTGCCTAACACAACTTGTTGACATCCCAAGTTCAAAGTATCGATAGGATAAGCCATGTCTCGAAAGTACTGTACCATATCTTTGGCTAACTGATACACCTGTTTACATGTGTTTTCAGGGACTCAAATTTTTAGTTAATATATATAACTGAAATTTGGAAAAAAAAAAAAAAAAAACAAAACAAATCACATGGTTTAAAGTACAGATACACTTTTGTCGATACACAAATGTGTATGGATACATTGAACCATGCTCATGACATTTTGGTGAAGAAACACTTATTTCAAACAGGGGTAGAATGGGTATTTTCAAGATAATGTGGTGGGCTAATACACTCTTATTGAATAAACACTTAAAAATAAGCCAAAAAAATTAAACCAAGTTTGGGAGTGGTTAAAAATAAGTACTTATTTGATAAGAACTTATTTTGGGTCGGAACCACACCAATAAGCAAAATAAGTGCTTGTTGTCATAATAAACACTTGTTCAATAAGCTTAAAATTCCAGCTTAGTCTAAATTATTCAAAATTTTCCTTCCAAAACACTCCATGATTACATTTCAAAATGTTAATATTGCCCTTTGTTGAAAGAACAGAGGATTGCTCTATTCAATGAAGCTTTCTTCTCTTCTCCTCTTATCAAAGACTTAGTAGTGGTGGTACTGCTTGAACCAAAAGCTCATGCATCCACATTGGTGAACATTCTTCTTGATGTAGCACTCTTAAAATGAGAGTTAAAATTGTCTCTTTAATGAATAAGCGTTTATTAGAGAAAAAGATGTAATATAATATAAGTGCTTTTTTTTAAATAAATTAGTGTTTATTGGAATAAACCAGGTGTCAAACACAAAATAGTGCTTATTCGAATAAGCACTTGTTGTCAAATGCTTATTCAATAAACACTTATTTTCGAATAAACACTCCCAAACATGGCCTTAGACTTTTGAATAATAAGTGATGGTGCCATACCCCGACCCCCTCTATTCGCCACGTGGACATTGACATGGCTTGAGGTTAAGTGATGTCCTCATCTAAGTCAGTAGTGAGAAGGGCTATGTGTTAGAGCTGATGGTCGCGCCATCCATGACAACCCTAGATGGAATCAAGGCACACGGTGAGTGGTGGGTCATTGATGGCCACCCACACCGAGGAGTGTGGAATTGCCTAAGGATTTTGGCCACCGGTAGCACTCAAGTATTTAAAGGCGCTCCTCTCAAGGTATCTATATCTACCTCTCTTCTAGGGATGACAATCTTCCTCGTCCCCGACGAGTACGTAGGCTCCCCGACCCCACTGGGTCGGGTATGGAGAGTGCTTTTAGCGGGGTTGAATACGATTTGAACCCTTATTCATCATATTCTCTCTCTCCCTCTACTTCTCCCAACGTGGAAAGAACTATTTTGGAATTCCTTCCAAATTTTTACGGTGTCAACTAAAGTAGTGGAGGCTTGAAAGCGAACAAGATTTGTTTGGTTTTTGTTTCTAAAGACAAGGAGCATGGGAGGGATGACAGAGGAAATAGGATGTTTAAAGCAACCAAGGATTTGGGTCTATGACGGGGATCGGGGATGGGGATGGGGGATGATTTGGAAATCGAGGTAAGGGATAGGGAATGTAATCCCCGCCCCATTGCCATTCCTACTCTTTTCCACTCCTTTGACTCTCTAGCCTAATTGCTTTCTTGCTCTCTAGTTGTTTAGCACAACTCAGATACGATCAACTTGGCCTAACTGACCTCCTACATCATTTACTGACTTGAGTGTTGGAGTGCCTCTCCCCGGAAAACCTCATAAGGGTAGGGATGCAAATAGATCATATTATATTCGAATCTGATTCGACATTGTTCATGGCAGATCCGATCAGATCTTATAAGCCTTGATTTGAATTCGAATCCTATCGATAAATCAGATCTTCGGATCTGATTCCATCTTACTTGTTTCTTTAAAAAATAATAAATTATTAAAAGAAAGATAAAATATACCAATTTAAATAAAGAAAAAACAAAATATACAAGTATTTTTTTAATGATTTTTGTCATATATATACATATTTTATATAAAAAATAAATAATATAACAAATTTATAAAAATATAATATAAATAATATATAAATAAATATATAAGATATATATCGAATCAGATCTTCTCATATCGAATAAGGGTGACCTGAATCCTATCCGATTCCCAATTGAATTCTATTATCCCATCCAAAGATCCGAACTAGAATGATCTAAATTCAACTAAATAATATCAGATTATCCCATCCAAAGATATATATCGAATCACCTCTAAAATATTCTTACAGGTCATCCGGTGCATTCTCGGTTCGTTTTGCTCGTTCTCAAAACAACTCGTCTAGTATGTAGGACTTATTTGTTATTTGTACTAAATAAACACTTATTCGGAATTTAGGCTCAATTTTAAAAGAGTACAAATATAAATACAAACAAAATACATAGTCATTAATATTAATATTTCCAACTGAGCCTTAGAAACGCAAATAAGCACTTGGTGTGGTCCCGGCCCAAAACGAATGCTTATTTGAATAATTATCAGAGACAGCATCGGAGATCCCACCATCTCAGATCTGATATGATCCGAACCCCACACTCCAGACAAAGAATTTTCCTATCCTTTCCTTTTTCGGTTTCTTAAGCCAATCGGCACGCTTCACGCGATCAACGTTAAAAGTCCCGATGATCATTATGAGGAACCCCCACATCGATGCTTCTCTCCTTCAACGATGGACTTCTCGATGCGATTTCAATGGCGTTCCCCCCGTTGGATTGTCTCGGAATTTTTGGTGGTGTGGGTCCCGATAAGTACCTTTCGAAGGTGGATCCCATTTTTCCTTCTCCAACGGTCACCTATCCAAGCCGCCCTACCGGTCTACGATCCCTCACCCAAATTGTAGTTTTTTCGGTTAAAAGTATGTCGTAGGGAGACTTTTGGGGGGAATCACAAAATAGACCGGTCAATGAATAGACTAGAAGGGTATTTACGGCATATGGAAAATACGTACGGATTGGCGACGTTGGGTGGGTCAGAGGGGTAGGACATGCAGAGTGGCATTCACGGATTTTCGACCAAATTTAAGGGCCTTTTGTAAAGTTGGAGATAAAGTAAGTAGGCGTTAGAATTTGAAATGGAGGGCCGTTTGTCCAGGAGTTCGAACTTCAAACCCACTTCAAAGCAACAAACAAAATAACGCTTTGGATTTAAAATCTGTTGCGTCTCTTCAGTTGAACTCAAACCCAGATAGATAATAGAGAGAGAGAGAGGGGCGGAGAGAGAGGGAGATGACGGGTGTAGTGATGGTTGCGAAAGGTGTTGGTTGCAGAGGAGATGGTGGTGGTGGTGGCAAGGCAACGAAAGGAGCCGAGGACCAGAACCAGCTCTCCCTCGTTGCGTTTCTTGTAGCAGCTATAAGGAAATCCATGGTCGCTTGCCGTGTCGATCGGCAGGAGGATGTCATCTCCACCGTTCACCAGATGGAGATTGGATGGCCGACCAATGTCCGCCACATCACCCATGTCACCTTCGACCGCTTCAACGGATTCCTTGGCCTCCCCGTCGAGTTCGAAGTTGAGATCCCCGGCCGAGTTCCTAGCGCCAGGTCTTTCTTTCTTCTCTCCTTGGATACTCTTGAAAATAGAGCAGTTTGATACTTTGATCTGGGTCATCTTTCTAAAAGGCATGAAAATGAAGCTTGTCCAGTCTTTTTCTTTTTCTTTTTTTTTTTTTTTTTTTTTTTTTTAGAATTGAGATAGATTAGGCAACTCTCAATTGGGTGATCTCTGAAAACTGGAGTTTCAGTTGACTTTAAATGATTTACTCGTGTAACACTGAGTTTCAGGCGGGTAGCCTGAAAACTGGAGTTTCAGGCTTTCTTCTCTCTCTCTCTCTCTCTCTCTCTCTCTCTCTCTCTCTCTCTCTCTCTCTCTCTTTATAATTGTTAATCTTGACAACGGCCCCTTTGCATCTGTCTCTGTAGTGTTAGCTCGCATGCTTCATGAGCTAATACAAGAGGGCGGATGGAGATGCGAATTGGGTTTAACCTTTTCATGGGGGGGGGTACTCATTGTAGAGGTGCATTCTATATAATATAGTGTTCAGGCTTTCTTCTCTCCCTCTCTCTTTCTCTCTGCAATTGTTAATCTTGACAAGGGCCCATCTGTATCTGAGTACCGCTGTGTTTTGTCTGCTAACTCTGGCTCTCTTTTCTTGCAGTGCAAGTGTCTTCGGGGTATCTCCAGAATCAATGCAGTGTTCTTATGACTCTAAAGGGAATAGCGTCCCGACTATTTTACTGCTAATGCAGGGAAGGTTATACTCACAAGGTGGTCTAAAGGTAAAACTTCGTTCACTCTCCAAGAATGATCGATGTTAATTTAGTTGCAGAGAAAAGTTTAAGTTGTATTGAGTGCTGCTACTAATGTCGAAAGTTATCTATCTTCTCGATTCCTTTGATTGGGCTTTGTAGGCTGAAGGAATATTCAGGATAAACCCTGAGAACAGTCAGGAAGAGCATGTCAGGGACCAACTGAACAGGGGTATTGTACCAGAAGACATTGATGTCCACTGTTTAGCGGGGCTGATTAAAGCCTGGTTTCGAGAGCTTCCAGCAGGGGTCTTGGATGAACTCTCCCCTCAAGAAGTTCTCCGGTGCAACACAGAAGAGGAGTGTGTGGAGCTTGTGAAGCAGCTCCCGCCAACTCAGACTGCATTACTCAACTGGGCCATTGATCTTATGGCCGATGTCGTTGAGGAAGAGGAATCCAACAAGATGAACGCAAGAAATATTGCGATGGTCTTTGCGCCAAATATGACTCAGGTGTTTGATTAAATTGACAAACTTTAATACTTCCAGTGCAACTCTTGTCACAGTTCATGAATGGCTCTGGTGCAATTGATCCTTTCTAATTATCAAAACCTTTTTTTTTTGTGTGTGTGTAGATGTCTGATCCATTGACGGCTCTGATGCATGCTGTTCAAGTGATGAACCTGCTCAAGACCCTGATTACAAGAGCTCTGAGGGAACGTGAAGAGAATGCAACAGGAGGGTATTCACCCTTCTCATCTCATTCATCGGATTTGCAAACTGATGAGGACTTCAACAGTCAGCAAGAGATGGACACGAGCTGTGAATCGAGGGGACCAGCTTCAGATTACGAGGATCACAGTCAGAGCAGCGCTGATGAATATGAAGATGACCCGCTGAATGAAATTGAGGAATGCTTCTTGACGCAGTTGGATGAAAACGAAAAGCCCACAAATGATGCCCCTGAAAATTCAGCTGGAGAACATGGAAGCGAGCAGATCAGTCAAAGCAGCTGCTCAGGTTTCAATACGGAATCTGGTTTCTCCTGCTCTGACAGTAAGAATGAGAGTTCAGGCTTGGGTACAAGTGATGGAGAAGACTCAGGGTCAAGTGACACTTCAATGCAAGAGGCAGCCTACAAACACATCCCTTCAAAAGTATGTGAAAGCAACAGAAGCGGCAGGTACATGGATACGGTGGTTCAGCAGATGGAGTTCTCAAACGGCCCTTCATCCACTAATTGATGTTTCACTTCAAATTCTTACAAGTTGGAAAGAACTGGTTTGCAGGAATTGATTTTGTTTTTATAGAAATTGGAGCGTCTGCAAATTCTACGCAGTGTTAGTCTTTCACCAACGACATTTGGGAGTGCTTTGCATGTGGTAAGGGACCCCTGTTCAGCTCAGGGCTGAACTTGTTGTGTTGTATGTGGTAAGGGACCCCTGTTCAGCTCAGGGCCGAACTTGTTGTGTTGTATGTGTATCAGAATTTCTGCTTAAAATCTTTTTGAGTGTGAATGATGATGATGTTCAGAAACCAAATTCCACATCTCTGTCATATGACACAAAAATTGACAAGGTGTGTATCTACAAGGGTAGTAGGGTGCTTTGTCTGTCTGTGCGGACCTGGTTCAGAACTAGGCCAAACTTGAACTTGTCTGTATCATTTATTTGCAAAGGATTGGGGGAATAGTTGAAATTGTATGCTTCTTCTGTCAAAGGATTGTGAGGAACTCGAGTTTAGTTCTTGGGCTAAACTTTGTGTCTGTTTTATCTGCTTCAATTGTAAAAGAATTCCCTTCAAGTCCAATTATTTTTATGATCTTTCCCTGAACTGTGTAATGCCCAATTGACCATTCCACCGGCAACTGCTTAAAACAACCCAAACTCAGAACAGTGTTGGTTGCAGCCTAGACTGGTTCAGCACTAGGCTCTCCCAGGTCGAACTTGTAGATATCGTGAGTGACTGATGACTAAGGCTTCTCTGGGATAACTAAGAAAAGATACCTCTCTCAGGCATCTTTTCGAGTACCTTCTACCCACAAATACATCTTTGTACATCATAATAATATTGTAAAACCCAGATCCAAGACGTCGATTCATTAAGGGGATGTTTGGAACCGTGGCCATTTTTCAAAAAAAAAATGGTGCCACATCAGATCCGCATAGGCATTATAACAAACGCCCATGTATTGCACGTAGAAATGGAAAATTGAGCTAATAATAATTGATGAAGGAAGATTTGGCCCGACCTCTCTATTATGAGACACGTGGCAGAAACGACAGCTCGGCAAAAGGGGCCAAGCCTAGGCGGGAACAAGGGGACACACTTCGCCGAACTGACCCACCTTGTAACAGCTCGGGATAGACTTCGCCGAACTGCCACCTTGTAACAGCTCGGGATAGACTTCGCCTAACTGCCACCTTGTAACAGCTCGGGATAGACTTCGCCGAACTGACCCTTGTAATAGCTTGGGATAAACTTCGCCGAACTGCCACCTTGTAACAGCTCGGGATAGACTTCGCCTAACTGCCACCTTGTAACAGCTCGGGATAGACTTTGCCGAACTGACCCTTGTAACAGCTCGGGATAGACTTCGCCGAACTACCACCTTGTAACAGCTCGGGATACACTTCGCCGAACTACTACCTTGTAACAGCTCGGGATACGCTTCGCCGAACTGACCCACCTTGTAACAGCTCGGGATACACTTCGCCGAACTGACCCACCTTGTAACAGCTCGGGATACACTTCGCCGAACTGACCCACCTTGTAACAGCTCGGGATACATGGGAGAAACCCCCGTCAACCTCACCTCCGGCACTGAAGCGGTGATCCCGGCGGAAATCGAAATACCAACGTTGCGATTAGAAACATACGACGATCGGACGAACAGAGACAAGTTACGCACCAACCTCGACCTACTGGACGAGGTAAGGGACCTCGCGCACATCCGAACAGCGGCATACCAGCTGCAGGTAGCTCGCTACTACAATAGCAGAGTAAAGCAACAAAGCTTCCGAGTCGGCAACCTGGTCCTCCGTAAGATTATGGTGCCCGAACCCGGCATCGGCAAGCTTGGACCTAATTGGGAAGGGCCCTATAAAGTAAAAACAGCGCTTGGGGGCGCATACGAACTCGAAACCTTGGAAGGCAAACGAGTACCCCGAACATGGAACATCGTGAACTTGAGGCGATACTACTTATAAACCACCTAGTGAAGTGGACGAAATCAGGCCCTATGTGCCACAAGGCAAGCCGAGGAACTTCAGCGTAGACAACACATTATCAGCTCGGCAAAAAATCAATTCGCGGCATAAAAGACCACGGAAATTTAATAACCCGGCAAAGAAACAGTTCGGGGAAGATGAGCAAGGGGAAAAAAGACACTCCATTGCAAGAAACAGTACATTGGCAAAAAAAAATTTACATGTCCGGAGCCACTTCTTCGCCATCGGAAGGCACTTCAACAACACCCGAAGGCCCTGCCTCTCCTTCAGAGTCCGGCTCGCCATCGGCAGCATTGGCCATCTCCTGAGTTATACGCGAAGTGGTTATAGCACTTACATCGAGGTCGAGGTATGTATTCCGGATCATCCACCGGCTCAACTTGAACCCCCTCCTGTAAGAGTCCACCATCAGATCGTCAAAACGCGGGGAGGCAATGTAGTCTTCAACTACCTTCTTCTTGGCGTCTTCAATGCCTTGGGAAAAAATCTGTGTTCTCACCCTAATGTCCTCCTGAAGATACTCGACTTGATGCTGCAAATCCAACTTCAAGTCCGCCATATGCTTGACAACTACCCCCATGGCCTTGGCGTCACGCTGAGACCTCGCCTGTCTGGCCATCGTGACGCGAGCAGCCTTTTCAGCAGCATAAGCAGCCGCCTCAGCAGCCCGGGTATTTGCCTCTGCAGCACGGAAGGCTTCTTCAGCAGCACGAGCGGCAGCCTCAGCAGCACGCGCCTGTCGCGAGCTCCTCTCCACTTGGGCCGCCAAGGCATGAATCGAAGAATTCACCTACCAAAAGAAACAAGTGAGCAAAATGACAGCAGAAGCAACAGAATAAAAAAGGAAGACAGAATCTAACTTACCACCATGGCATGTGTTACGGCACGGCAAGCGGCCTGATTCAAGGGAAGATCGGTCCACGCCGCGACCTCCTCGGGGAAAGTAGCGTCCCTACTCTTCTGAAGTGCGTAGTTCGGCGTCAACACGCTCCTAAACTCCCCTTGAGCTCCCGAGCCTGAGGGCCCAACCCGCGTATGAGCAGACCCGGAGTGAGCAGGAGCACTTGAGTACACAGGAGCGCCCGTATGAGTGGTTTCAGCGTAAGGCGCCCCGGCGGTCTCGTGCACCGGTGGAGTCACTTCAGGCTCCCTGGGCAGATCCTCTGGCGTATGGTCTGGGGCTTGGGGCTCCTCATCCAGGGGCAGCTCGATACGAGTTCGCTTGGCGACCCACTTCCTCCTCTTCATACCTTGGAACAAACGCCCCCCACGAGTTCTCTCCGCATCCATCACACCTACAGAAACGAGTTCGACATAAAAAAAAAAAGGAAAAAAAAAGCCGCATAGCCAGAAACCTACCCGAACTCAGGCCGGCTGCAATAAGCTTGGCCTCCGTTAAGTAGTGGTGGCACTTTAAGCCTTGTCGTGCCCATTGCCGGAGACCCTTCACCGTCTCTTTATCAAGAGTTACGCCCAAATCGGGAGCGGCCTCACCCCACCCGGTCTGAAAGGGCCATCCTTGTGCACTTCGCCCGCCGAAGTAGTCCCGCTTCCAAGCCGGGACCTTATTAGGAAGATCGTGCAGAAGCTTGAAACCCTGGCGAGGAGAAAGGTAATACGCCCGTCTCCCCCCAGGAAGAGAACCCGCCTGTCTCTTGAGCATCAAGATAGAGGAGAATATCTCTAAGTCTAAGGGAAAGTTCTACTCGCAAAAAAGGGAAATTGTCCCCACCAGGTTCCGTATAGAGTTCGGATGAAGCTGGCCAATGGTGACACCGAAGTGGTTTATGACTTCGACGAGAAGGGGATGGAAAGGAAGTCGCAACCCTGCAGCAAGTTGCTCTCGAAAAATCACGATCTCGTCGGGACCGTGTTCCCAAGGAAAGCTACCCGAAGGAATAAAACATGTGTACACCCCAGGAAGATTATAAGACAGAAGTATGGATTGAAGCCCCTCAGGCGTCATGGTCGAAGGGCCAAACCGGTCTAGCATCCGACCTCGGCGGGAGGTAGACGCCAAACTGCCCGAAGCGACTCGACCTACTGGTTCGTAGTCCTCAAACTCCACCTCAGGATCACTGAGGCAGTTTGGGGACACGGCTCGGTTGGTGGAACCTACACCGGCCCTACTCGAAGAATCGTCTGAGCTATCAAAGGTAGACATTGGGGAAAAGATTGATTCAAGAAAGTACTCACCAAAAGGTTTGAAGAAATACCAAAGAACCATCAACTGTATAACCAGCCTTGACGCGAGCTGGAAAAGACTTGGACGCGAGCTGAAGGGTTGGACGCGAACTCAATAGACAAACCGCAGAAGTGACAACAACCGGGGTCCCCCGCTATTTATATCTACAGAAACCAAGAATCGACCGTGCAGACCGAAGACGATCCGACGGCCCACGTTCTTACCGACCGCACAACCCTTAAGGTCGAGACGTGACGGGCGCACGTCTTTCCGAGAAAAGAAAAATGTCAGCGCATCTTTTTGAAACCGACGTCGCTTCGACACGCGTCTTTTCGAAACTGACGCGCCGCACGTCTCCCTGACAGTCGACCGCGCACGTACAGCAGTGGCGTGCCTTTTTGAAATGATCCGCTGTCACGTCCCAGCGGCGCGAGTTGGTTTGAAATTTAAAACGCACGGTCACAACCACCAGCGTTCTTGAGTAAGCACGTTTCCAGCCTTCTCGAAAACCGAAAGAACCCTAGCAAAAGCGTCTCGTACAGTGAAGGTTTGAAGGACGGGACAAATCCACCAGGTACCTCGCGAAAACTCCGCGCACCATGGCAAGACCCTCGGCTCAAGGAGTGGGGGGCAATTGATAAGGAAGATTTGGCCCGACCTCTCTATTATTAGACACGTGGCAGAAACGACAGCTCGGCAAAAGGGGCCAAGCGTAGGCGGGAACAAGGGGACACACTTCGCCGAACTGACCCACCTTGTAACAGCTCGGGATAGACTTCGCTGAACTGCCACCTTGTAACAACTCGGGATAGACTTCGCCGAACTGCCACCTTGTAACAGCTTGGGATAGACTTCGCCGAACTGCCACCTTGTAACAGCTCGGGATAGACTTCGCCGAACTACCTCCTTGTAACAGCTCGGGATACACTTCGCCGAACTACCACCTTGTAACAGCTCGGGATACGCTTCGCCAAACTGACCCACCTTGTAACAGCTCGGGATACACTTCGCCGAATTGACCCACTTTGTAACAGCTCGGGATACACTTCGCCGAACTGACCCACCTTGTAACAGCTCGGGATACACTTCGCCGAACTGACCCACCTTGTAACAGTTCGGGATACCTCCGAGCTCAAGACCGCCTCGCTCAGCACTTCGCATCATCTTCTGGGCACCAAAGCCAAACAAGTCGTACCATGCCTGACACCAGGGAAGTCCGTGCTCGAGGACGCCACGCTTGATTGACTTGGGATCTGACGTTTGGCAGCAGCACTCTAAACGGCCACCTGCCATCGCCACTGACGCTGCCATCTCCAGTTAGACGGTTAGGCAGTGACGGTTCTGTCTCAGCAGAAAGGACGACGACCGAGTTGACAAGCACAAGGGTAATCATACCCGATCTGACAAGGGCCTCAGGACGAGTACACGAAGTGACTATAAGAGCCCCTTGCCCCCCGACAATGGAGGTATGCAAACTTTGCGCTATCTGGTATTACCTTGCTTTTGAAGGATTCTAACTTGAGCTTCGGAGCCTCTACACCGGGTTCCCCCCCGGAGCTTTCCCATCTCCTCCGTTTCAGGTTCCCTACTACCCCGTTCGGAAGCAAGGCAGCGGACAGCTAAGACCAACCGGATCGCGCTCCATCAATAATGTTGTAAAACCCAGATCCAAGACGTTGAGTCATTAAGGGGATGTTTAGAACCGTGGCCGTTTTTTAAAAAAAAATGAGCCACGTTGGATCCACATAGGCATTTCAACAAATGTCCATGTATTTCATTGTTTGGTTCAGCCGATTATTAAAAATCGGACATTCTTTGAAAATCGGAACCCCACCGATGCATGAAACTCCAAATGGTTGACTGATGTATATCCTATGTGGTGCTTATCTGCTGGCACATACATGAAAAATGGTGATAAAAATCATCTTACTAAACAATATAGTGTTGCTCACTACTTATGTGGCAGAAACATTTTTTTGTGAAAAATGAATCTTTGAAAGCATGGACTATTTTTCTTAAAAATTGGTCCAAAAAGCACCCTCACTTCCAAACACCATGTAAATAGATGGATAACAAAGAAAGCGAATACATCGATTGCACTCCCCTCCCCAGTTCATCTCCTAAAAAAAACCAGTTTTGTGAATAGTTGAGAACCACCTTTCAATGACAAATCAAAGTCAACTTCAATGTTGCTGTCAAGAGGGATTCTGAAGTTTCGATCAGCAAGGTTCCTACCAATAGTGCTAAAGCTTGGACAGCTAAAGAAGCCTTGGATGCAATTGTTCATCGCAATTGGATCATTTAGTAGAATCCAAGATCGTCAGACTACATCAACAAGAGTCCAACCATTTTCTTGGGGGTGAGCAAATGGGTTAATTCTATATAGAACCGTTTGAAATTGGAACCAAAATCAAGCCAATTCCAATCGATTCTTGGGTAGGATACCCAGATCAGTTCCAAAGTCTAGGAATTTACCCTATCTAAACCAATCTGGCCATGGTGGAATGGCATTGGAACCAATCCGATTAACCTTAGATGTGCGTAACTGAAATTATGTAGCTTTAGAATCGAACTCTCTTTAAAATAAACTCCAAAAATACTTCGAAGATGCAAAGTATTGAAGTCATGCATTTATTAGACAGTCTTGTATGTCCTTAGCTTCAATCGGATTTGATGTACTTTTTTTATTTAGTGGAAATAAATTAAAGTGCATGTTTGATTCATGTTGTTTGGTGTAATTCTGTGTAAGACCCTAAAACTGGACACTTATAGAAACTTGTGTTAGTTTTAAATGTTCAAAGCCATTGGATAAGTCTGGGGAGATTTATCCTGTCAAGGTTGATACTGATGTGCCAAGTGTTGGGATGACTTGTTTTGGCCATCAGGGTAAGACCCAAGGCACATGCAGTATGGGATTGCTTGAACCCTTGAACCGGACCAGATTTCCAATATTGCCCTAGACCTTGGAGACAGATGGGCAAAACTAGAAAGTTACACCTGACCCCTAGACTCGATTATGACACATCACTAGGTTTCAGATCGGGATGTCTTTGATGTGTCAATTAGTGAGATCCTTAGTGGGGGTCAAAACCCGGACATGTTGGGGTAGTCTGAGAATTCATCTAAGTGAGTGGTCATAGTGATAGGATCAACCCCTTTGTGATCGGGAATGCATTCTCTCTGATGGAAACCAAATTGCCGGCAGTTGATTTCAATCGTTGGAATTTTGTTTTGCAAAATTAATATATATATATATACATGTATATGTACGGTTTCAAAAGATTTGCAAAAGGCTTTAATTCCTGGGATCCATGTGAGTGGAGAGTGTGGCACTGTTCCTTGCAGCCTAGGGAGAGGTCTTCTCTTGTCGGGCAGTGCTTGATCATTAAGGGCTGAGAGGTTAAGTGTAAGACCATTTAGGATAATACCTGATGGGCTAATCTTGCACCTGCCCACAGTCCATGGGTTTTTATAAGATGGCTTGGCCCAGGGACCACTTAATGTAAGTGTTGGGCCCATAGGGTCCATGTGATGGGCTCAAGGGGGTCACTGAGTCTTTTAGTGAATTCGACTGGGCCTTGTAATAAAGGCTGGGCCGAACCCATGTGGCTGGTGTGTAGATCAATGCTTGGGTACCACGCCATACAAAGAAGCCCAACTGGGCAGCAGATTGGAAACTAGTTAAACACTGAACACTTAATGGACCAAAAGCCCATTTCGAACTGGGTTGATAAGATCACCAGTTCATGGGGCGAATCTGAGATTAATGTTAGTATAAGGATTGGGTCTTTAACCTTATCCACTCTAAGAGACCAAATTCAAATTAGATTTGAATCTGGTAACCTCCTGATAAGATCAGGAGTTAACTAACTTAATCTGCAGATAGGATTAAGATTAACCCCTATCCAAATACTGATTTGGATTGGGATAACTCCCAAAATATTGGGAGGTTTCTTAATCAAGAAGAAAGAGGAGAACACCCTAGCAGAAATATCAGATTTCGAACTAGGGGGTTTGAGTAAACAAGAAACACATCCTGCAACTTGAGATCTGATCTCTCACAGACTCCAGAGAGAAGAGACAGTTCTGCCCTCTTCGTCCCTGGACTTCTCCTCCTTCAACCGCCGCCACTCCCTGTTGGAAGATTGGATCTTTGCAATAACAGGAAGTCAAGAAATCAGTTCTTGACAATAGTCTTGCAAGAAAGACAAAAGGATTCGATGTTCAAGGTTTCCAGAGGGTTCTTGTGAAGAATCTAGTATATAGGATGTGAACACCAACTTTGGGAGATATTATTTCTCCGGATCAGGTATAATCCTTCCTGTTTCCTTTTGGTTCAGATTTGGTTTGTTTATGGTTCAAGTAGGATCCTTGAATAATGTATTCTAAATTTAGAGAATATGATTCCCAGTTGGAAGAAGGCAGAAATTTTTTTTTGAAATTCGCCCTCCATTCCGCACCCTTCTTGGCGTCCATTAGATGGATCCTACCATTCTTTCAGCATTTATGGTTACAAAGATCATGATTTTATTTAACCACTGAATCACTTAAATGAATTGATAATTTTTTTTTTTTCAATTTGACATCTAAATGTGTATAATAAATAATGTAAATTAATAAAAATAATATTTACAAATATTAAATTATAACAATAATAAATTTTAATCTATTTGTAATGATAATCAACAAATTAAAATTACTCAATTAAGTAATATATGTGATGTTTTACAATAATTCTCTTTCAATTTTTCTTAGTGAGTAATATAGGTGATGAAGGGTGATTTGGAACCACCTAGCAAGAAGGGGACACGTAGGCGCAATCTGATTGAAGGATGACAATTCAGCCAAGCAAGCCCAGTTTGCAACATTCAGAGGTTGGGAATTCCAGCCACCTCGGCCCAAAACTCACCTTGATGTAGTGGCACCTCGACACCCAATCCAGTTCGGGACTAAAGAGTCGAAGTCCCAGCTCAGAGCTAATGAGCCGAAATGCCACATAACCAACTCTAAAGGCCTCCCCAATAGATCCCGAATTTCCTGAGGTCATGATGAGCCAACAGATCACGATAAGAACTCATCTCCGTTCTGCCTGAATCGGAGGTAGGCGATAAACCTTATCAACATATTGCTCTCCTTCAAAAATGGAACCAACCTTATCTCTACAGCTTGGGGATCCCAGAGCTCTTTTGTAAGGTCCACAACTACTCCAGTTTATAAAGACTTGAAATCTCAAGGCAAAAGTACACATGATTATTTTACTCACTAGCACTCAAGCTCTCAAGCATTCAACTCGCACTCACAATATAAATACTGACTTAACCATTGGAGTGACCTCACTGGGTTACCTACCCCAGGTTCTCTGATCAGCTATTTTGTAGATCGGTCCAGCTCGCCGCCCATTTGGGGTTTGGATCGCCCTCCAGCTAGGAGTAGCCAAATTGCACACCATCAATTGACTTCATCTGTGGGAATTGATTGAAAGGTCATCCCTATCTCTTAGCAGTTTCAAACTTAATCTCAACCTCAATGGCATCCTCCAACCACATCGGAAAAAGTATCGAGACGAATGTCACAAGGGGGCAAGCCCAACAATCAACCTTCCCCCATGCTCCTACGATGTGCATCGACCAGTTCACTATTCCACTCACAGCGTCCGGAGTCCCATCATTGTCCGCACCACCGAGCACCACACAAGTGAGCATCCCACTTCCCCCAATGGTAGGCGCAACTTTCTCTGAGCCATCTGTGGTTCCCCCCGGAATTGGGCATTCCCAATTTCATGACCTCGTTCAGTGTGTCTGGGCTATTCAGATCCAGATGCAGTAGGTCCAACAGTTCCAACAATACTATTTGTACTAGCAGTATCAACAGTAGTTCCCTCCACTACAACCAAACTAGTAGTTGGTTCCACCTCGGCACCTAGGGCCCCATCAGGATCAGAACCCGAATTGGGTTGGAACTAACCAGAACATCAGTCGATCTCCCCATCGGGGTGAAGAGAGCTCGCAAGTACTGATTCCACATAGGAGTCAGGTCTCATCCCATGGGAGGAGAGACGGTCAGCACACTCCAGTCTCGCAAGAAAATTTCAGAATTAGATCTGGGGATAGTCAGCCCAATCCGCCTCGGTACTCGACAAGAAAATGACGGCTCGCAAGCAAATAACCAGTTTGGGGTTCGAGGTGTGAACTCGAGACAAGGCCTGTCTGTCCCTTGTGATAGCCAATTCGAGCCCTACAACCTACAGATTCCCACAAGGAACCAAGATCTACCTCGTGGCAAGGCCAAAATACTAGGCCAGACTGAAGTCAGCAGCACTAATGCCGAGCCGGTGAAGAAGCAACAACGACAACGTCGCAAAACACGCCGTCCCATAGTCAGGAACAGCCTACCAGCAAAGCCAGGTTAGCGAGAAAAGCAAACCAAAGGAAAGGAAGAAGCGAGCTCAGTGGCTACAAAGACCGCGCCTCCACTACTTTGCTGGTCATCCCCTCTATCTCCCGAGCTCTTGGCAACTCCAATGCCAAAAGATTTTAAGATGCCCTCATTAGACAAGTATGATGGGTCATTTAACCCCAATGACCATGTGGACTCTTTCTAGTCTCAAATGCACCTAGCTGGGGCTGATGAGTCCTGCAAATCTCACGCCATGCTCCATCAAAAGCTGGTCCCAGTTCGCCGACTTGTTTACTGCGCACTTCATTACTAGCAAAAAGTGTATGAAGTCGCAGGAAATCCTTCTAAATGTGGTCCAAAGGGAAGGAGAACTGATCAGAAGCTATATCAAGTGCTTCAACGACACTTGCTTGCAGATACCGGACCTCGACCTAGCGGTACGACTCATTGCAATGAAGAAAGGAATCACCCACGAGGAGTTTAAGTGCCATGTGGTAGCTAACAAACCAAAGGACATCATTGAATTTCTTAAGTTAGCATATCGGTTCATCGATGCCGAGGAGGAGATAAATCAGAAGATCGACAACCCACTACAGAAAAGAGGAAGAGAGAGAATGAAGGAATGGGCAATGGTGGATAGAAAAGGAAGAAAAGCAAGTCCCCGAGCAGAGGAAGAAACAACTCCAGAAGTCGGTCCCCCTCGCAAACTCGCAAATCAGGTCGATTCTCCAGGACCCCACCTGTGGAGAGAACAAGCTACATGCCTTTGAACGCTAAGAGAGGAGAGATCCTAATGGCCATTAAGGACTCCTCCTTCGTCAAATGGCTTCCCAGGCTAAGGGGAGACACAACAACAAGAAACCCAAACATTTACTATCATTTTCACTAAGATCACGAACACATCACAGATAATTATAGGAATCTTCACGATGAGATCAAGGAACTTATCCAACGCGGATACCTGAAGAACTTCATCTTGCAAGAAGAGAGGGGACAAACAGATCGATTGGGGGACCAGAGGAGCAATGCCCCCGCGGCCAGCAGATAGAATGAGCAACCACCATGACAGTTGCCAGAGGAAAGACCGATCCACGGGGTAATTAACATGAACACCGGTGGGTCCATTATCGCCAGGTGTACATCAACAACCAGGAAGACTTCAGTCTGCAAGTTAGAGAATGAAGAGGAAAACCCACCAAAGCGACCTCGACTCGAAGAACCGATATACTTCACTCAGGACGATGCACGCGGGATCCAGTACCCTCATGATGATGCCCTAGTGGTGAAGCTACAAATTAACGACTTCGAGGTAAAGCACATCTTGGTAGACTCAGGTATCTTGACAGATATACTCTTCAAGGAGACCTTCGATAAATTACAGTTACAGCAGAGCGACTTGAGATCAGCAGATACTCCTTTGGTAGGGTTTAGCGGCAAGGAGGTCAGACCTCTTGGTCGAATCACAATACATGTGGAAACCGGCACGTGGCCAAACATCGTGCGATTTGAGCACACGTTCCTGGTAGTTGCGACTCCTTCCCCCTACAACGCCATAGTAGGTCAGCCCATCATACATGTTCTACGTGCAATAGTATCCACTTACTATGTGGCGATGAAGTTCCCAACTAATTATGGAGTGGGAGTCATGCGAGGTGACCAGCTCGAATCGTGCAAGTGCTACGTGGCTGCTGTAAAAGTGAAAGCAATGCTTGCAGAGGATGTCGAGTTCAAGGGACCAGCGGAGTATATCGACGAGCGATCTGCCCCGAGAGAGGAGACGGTCAACATACTGGTCTTTGTTGATGAACCGACCAAGACTCTCCAGATCAGTGCCTCAATCAACAAACCACTTCGCTCCCAGCTAGTAAGTTTTTTACTTGAAAACTTAGCTGTGTTTGCTTGGTCCGCAGCAGAAATGCCCAGGATTGATTCAAAAACTATAACTCACAAATTGAATATCGACCCTTAGTCAGGCCAGTAAGGCAGAAGAAGCGCAACCTCGCCCCAGAACGTTGGAAGGTAGTCGATGAAGAGGTTGGGAAGCTCCTTGCAACAGACTTCATCAGGGAAGTCCATTACCTGAGTTGGGTGGCTAACCCGGTTTGGGTGAAAAAAGCCATTGGCAAGTAGAGCTTGTGCGTCGATTACACCGACCTGAATAGAGCCTGCCCAAAAGATTGCTTCCTGCTACCCAAGATCGACCGCCTAGTGGATGTGACCTCAGGTAAAGAGTTGTTGAGCTTCCTAGATGTCTATTCCAGTTACAACCAGATTAGAATGGATCTTGCTGACCAAGAGAAGACTGTCTTCATAACTAAGCCCGGGTTATACTGTTACAAGGTCATGCTCTTCTAGCACCTTGTAAATAAGATTTTTGAGCCATTAATCGACAATAAAGTAGAATGTTATGTTGATGACATGATCGTGAAGACCCAATTTTCAAAATCTTTGTTGATTGATTTAAAGAATGTTTTTTAAATTTTACGAAGATATAACATGAAGTTAAATCCAAATAAGTGTGTCTTCGGAGTCACTTCGGGTAAATTTCTAAGCCATATAGTCAACAGGCGTGGCATCGAGGCCAACCCCGATAAAATAAAAGCCTTTTTAGATATGAGACCACCCCAAAAAATAAAAGAGGTTCAGAGGCTGACTGGTCGGATAGCCGCCCTGAGCCGCTCCATGTCCAAATCGGTAGATCGGTGCCTACCCTTTTTTAAAGCTATAAAAAAGCGTAAGGATTTCGAATGGACTGAAGAATGCCAACTCGCCTTTCACGAGCTAAAAAGATACTTAGGTACCACCCTAGTTTTAATTTAACCCAAAGAAAGGGATGTGTTAAAGCTATACCTCTCTACGAGCGACGAGGTGGTTAGTTCAGTACTGATCAAAGAAGTAGATCAGGTCCAATGACCCATCTACTATGTTAGCAAAATTTTGGAGGACGCGGAAACCGGGTATACAAAGATCGAGAAATTAGCATACACACTAATCATAACAGCCCGAAAGCTTCGCCCATACTTCCAAGCCCACACTATCGTCATTCTCACCAACAAACCCTTGAGGCAGATTCTGCTCAAACCCAAGGTGTTTGGGAGATTAACGAAGTGGTCCATCAAACTGAGCGAATACGATATCCGGTATGAGCCTCGGCCAACAATCAAAGCTCAAGTCTTTGCCGATTTTGTAGCAGAATGCACATTCAGCACAACAACGCCCGAGCTGACTGAGCTAGACCACACGACGGGAGCTTCAACCAATGCGGCGCCAGTCCAGATCAGAGCGGAACCCACCTGGGACGAGGAGCCATGGATCCTCCACATCGACGACTCATCCAACTAACAGGGAAGTGGTGTAGAACTGATACTGTACGACGCAAGCAAGGTGAAGTTGGAATGTGCTCTCCAGTTCAGATTTGAGGCATCAAACAATGACGTAGAATACAAAGCATTGGTCATTGGGTTAACCTTATCAAGGGGAATGAAAGCAAAGCAACTCATTGTATGCAACGACTCACAACTAGTGGTTAACCAAGTCACTGGTGAGTTTGAAGCCAGTGATCCCACTATGGCAGCTTACTTGGCCAAAGTCAGAGAGATCCTGGGCAGCTTCGTCTCCTACTTCATCAGAAAGATTCCAAGGTCTGAGAGCACTGAGGCCGACACCTTGTCACGACTACTTAGCACCAGTAGCAACACCATGCGAACTGTGTACATAGAGGACCTACATCGACCCAGCATTCTCGGGGGGGGGGGCAGAAGAGGTCGCTCCCATATCACAAGCGGAACCGAGTTGGATCGACCCACTCGTGAGTCATCTGCTCCATGGGACCCTACCTGCAGAACGTAACACAGCCCAAAGGTTAGAGCACTAGTCAGCTAAATACATCCTTATAATCAAACAATTGTAAAAAAGGTCTTTTACGCTCCCTTACCTGCACTGCTCGCGACCCTCAGAAGTTGAGCATGTACTTCGCGACACCAATGAAAGCTTGTGCGGCAGACACTTGGGGGGGCACACCTCTCGCACAAAAAGTATTAAGGCAAGACTATTATTGGCTCACGATGAAAGCGGATGCACTCGAACTCGTCAAAAAATGTGATAGATGCCAAAGGCATGCCAACATTCACCATCAACCTACTGCTGATTTGAAATACCTCACTAGCTTGTGGCCCTTCGCATAGTGAGGAATCGACATCCTTGGTCCTTTCCCTGCAGCAACAGGGCAAAGGAGGTTCTTGGTTGTAGTAGTAGATTACTTTATGAAGTGGGTGGAAGTCGAACCCTTGGTTACGATCACAACCCACAACATACATAATTTCTTTTGAAAAAGTATAGTATGTTGCTTCGGACTACCTCCTCGAGTGCTGATATTTGACAATAGGAAACAATTCAAAGATATTAAGTTTTAAAACCGGTATGCCAAAATGGGAATTCAACAAAACTTTACCTTAGCGGCACACCCCCAAACGAACAGGCAAGCAGAAGTAACTAATAGAGCGATACTTCGCGGATTGAAAGCCCGCTTAGCTCGAGCCAAGGGGTTGTGGGCAGACAAACTGCAAAATGTCCTTTGGGCCTACTGAACAACTATTAAGACTGCCACAGGTGAAACTCCTTTCAACCTTACGTATAGCACAGAAGCGATGATCCCAACGAAAATCGAGGTACCCACATTGCGATTTGAGGCTTACAATAAGGAGGTGAACGATGACGAGCTCCACACCAACCTAGACCTGATAGAGGAGGTACGAGACCTGACTTACATTCGGACTGTAGCTTACCAACAAAGAGTAGCTCGATACTATAACGCTCGGGTCAGAAAATGATACTTCTGCGTTGGCAATCTGGTTCTTCAGAAGGTTATGGTACCTGAGCCCAGTGTTGGCAAACTCGGACCGAATTGGGAATGTCCATATCGAGTAAAACGGGTATTTGGGGAAGGCACATATGAGCTCGAGACTTTAGAAGGGAAGAAGGTACCACGAGCATGGAATATTGATAACCTAAGAAGGTACTACTCATGGAATATTGATAACCTAAGGGCTATGGCGCCGAGCTGGCAGAAGACCTCGGTACTACAACAAGTCCTAATCGCCTCTTCGGCATAGGTAGACAAGTCCTAGTTGCCTCGTCGGCATAGGCAGACAAGTCCTAGTCACCTCCTTGGCATAGACAGACAAGTGTTAGTCGCCTATGAGGCATAGATAGCTTGGATGCAAACCCTACGGTGCCTAATTCATCTCGGCATACAACAATATAAGGTTAATCCCACATGGAGTCAAGCACGTTAGCTCGGCACTTAGGGATAACCAACACTTGGGCAAATAAATGACCTCGGCATATATAGATTGGGTATGTATCCTATAGTGTCTGATCGCCCTAGCATGCTATGGTAGTTATGTCACTCCTACTAGTGTCGAACTCACCAGCTCGACTGCAACCTAAACTTAGGAAAAGTTCACTCCTATTTGGTTTAGTTTGCTAGCTTGGGAGTAATCTACACTGAGCAAAAATTTTTGCACATAAAGATTGCCAAAACACTTATATTTCATTGATGTAGACCTTCGAGTATAAAAAAAAATCTACTAAAACCGAGCTCGAAGGACCGGGATGTACATTGTATGTAGGGAGGTCAAACAAAAGAGGCACAACTATACATTCTATCTGCCAGAATCCCCTCCAGCATGTAGGTCGGTTCCATGTGGTCCTCCTCCATGTCCTCTTGGCCTGCCTCCCCTGATGGCCTCACCTCAAGAATTTCATCATTGCTCTCCCCTTTGGAGGAGTCGGGTTCCTCGTTAGCCACTTTTGCCGCATCAGCCACTTGCAAAGTTTGAAGCCTGAATGGTATGAGCTAGATCCATACTCGACCTGGAATTCGTGAAACTCCGAGGACTCCTTGAAATCCTCAATGGCACGATCTCTCTCTTGATCCCATGCCTCTTGGATAGTGGTCAAAGATGTACTCATTCTCCCACAAGAGAGCCTCCTTCTCCCCCTTGAGTTTCTTCTTCTCCATCGTTAATACGAGGATCAACTACTCCTGGCTTCGAGCTCCCTTCATGGCTCAAAGAACCTCACCCCGAGCTAAATCCAGCTCGCGGTAAAGCTTCCGAGCATTCTCTTCAGCTTCCTAGGCTCACTTCAAATGGATCTTAGACTAGTAGATGAGTGAATGAATATCGGAGTTTACCTGGAAAATGGAAAGTAGACATAAGTATTATTAACAAAAGAGTAAGAAAATAAAACAAAGGGGCAGGTTACTCACCACCATGCAGTAACTAGCCACTCTTCCTCTGAGCTGACTCGTTGGCATGTTTGCCCATTCTGTGACCTCTACAGGAAATGCAACATCCTTGCTCTTGAGGAGCCCAAGCCATGGGGTCATTATGCACTCCTTCGGGAGCTGAGGCTCGGGCACCAAAGTACCCTCGGGCTGGTGAGGTGGGGCTCCCTCATCCATGTCAACAACTGGAGGTTGGGGATGAACCTCCTCCTCCGGGAGCTCAGCCGATATCGGCTCAACAACCTCAGATTGGGCGGGAATCGAAGGACCGACCTCCTCCCAACGGGACCTCTTCGAGGCCTTCCTCTTCTTTCCCTTCTGAACACTCCACAAAAGGTTTGCTACATCAACACCCGTCATAGCTTCTACAAGAGAAAAAGAAAAAGTTAGTCATGAACTGAAGTAAGTACAAAAATAAAAAAGGAAAAGTGATGTGTGCCAAAGTGGAGGCCTACCAGGACTCAGCTTAGCTCGTACAATCTTCTCCTCAGCCAAGAAATCTTTCATTTCAAGGCCGAGGTCCCTCTAGGAAGTAATGACTGCTCTAGTCTCAGCATCCAGCCTCACCCCGAGATCCTTAATGGCCACTCGTCAATGAGTGGGGAATGGCCATCCCTCAGGATTCCGAACAAAGAAGTGCCTCCTCTTACATGTCGGTAGTTTGTTCGGGCTACAGAACAAGACTTTGAACCTAGGGCAGGGGGAAATGTAGTAACTCTGTCAGGTGTCCCCGCGTAGGCAAGCAGAGTTCTTGGTGGAGCAGATTGAACTAAAGGTGTCTAGGGTAAGAGGTCGGTTATACTCGTGGAATAGAGAGATCGTGTCAACAATGGTTCGGATGAGTTCGGGTGTAACTGGTCAATGGTAATGCCGAAGAACTTAATAATTTCTATGATGAAAGGGTGGAGCAGAAAGAACAACCTAGCTATGAGCTGCTCCTCAAAAACCGCGAGCTCGTGGTGACCGTGAACCCAAGGGTACTAACCCAAAGGAATACTAAAGGTAAGGGTGTCAGGAAGACAGTAACGGGCTACCAAGGACAATAATCTATCCAAGGTCATCGTGGAATGGCCGAAGTCATCCAGATCATGACCCCGAGAAGAAGATGGGACCCCCTCTCTGGAGATCGGTCGCTCTACCTGAGGTTCAAGTTCCTTAGGCCGAGATGGCCCGACTTCGGGTAAAGGTGTTCCCCCTAAGAGGTGTAGAGAGGAGCTCTCTAGCGAAGAGCTGACCTCACTGACGAGAGCTGAGGATTGCACCCCGGCACCCTTGGGCTCATTAGAATCGCTAAGTAACCTATCTATGCTAGCGCTAGACATACTGGACAGGAAAAGGAAAGGGGAACAATTAAAGAAAGAAGATGAACTTACCAAAAGGACAACAACGACCTTAGACACAAACAAAAGGGTGGCGAGATGAAGGACTCCAACACGAGCTCAATCACAAGATTTATGGTGAAGGTAATGGGCCCTTCAGCCCTTTATTTATAGTTCACCGCATCCAATGATCAACGGCTGAGACCTGTACGATCTGACGACTCCCCATGAAAACCGGTTGCACACTACCCAAGGACAAAATCGGTTGAGCACGCTTTTTGGCATCCACGGAAACTATAAATGGTGTGACATCCGTGCATGCCCGGGACGCGACCTGGGTCATTTCATGGTTTATCCAGATGGTTGAATAGGTTCAACCAATGGTTTGCCCTCCAAGTTAACTAGACCTTGCGCCAAATCCACCTAAACTCTTCATGAACTCCCTGTACCAGGTTAGGACCCCTGGCACAAGGAGTGGGGGGCAATTGATGAAGGGTGATTTGGCACGACCTAGCAAGAAGGAGACACATAGGCGCGATCTGATCGAGGGATGGCAACTTAGCCAAGCAAGCCTAGTTCGTAACATTTGGAGTTCGGGTATTCCAGCCACCTCGGCCCAAAACCCACCTCGGTGTAGTGGCACCTCGACACCCAATCCAATTCAGAACTAAAGAGTCGAAGTCCCAGCTCAGAGCTAATGAGCCGAAACACCACGTAACCGACTCCAAAGGCCTCCCCAATAGATCCCAAATCTCTTGAGGTCACGATTAGCCAACAGATCCCGAATTTCCCGAGATCACGATACGAACTCATCCCCATTCTTCCTGAATCGGAGGTATGCGATAAACCTTATCAACATACTTCTCTCCTTCAAAAATAGAACCAACCTTATCTCCATAGCCCGGGGATCCCGAAGCTCTTTCGTTAGGCCTGCGACTACTCCAGTATATAAAGACTTGAAATCTCAAGGCAAAGGTATGTGTGATTATTCTACTCTTTAGCACTCAAGCTCTCAAGCATTCAGCTCGCACTCACAGTATAAAGACTGGCTTAACCATTGGAGCGACCTCGCCAGGTTATCTATCCCGGGTTCTCTGATCCACTGTTTTGCAAATCGGTGTAGCTCACCGCCCATTTGGAGTTCAAATCACCCTCCATCTAGGAATAGCTAGATCGCACACCATCAATTGGTAATTCTAAATGTTGTTATACTATGTTGAGAATTCTTTATCTTATATTAACACAATTTAATAACTAATATATACCAACATATTAAATTCAAGAGTATATATACATCTAACTTAACATTTGATGATAACAAAGTTATACATAGTATATACTATGCATCCACTATATAACATATTGTTCTTTTTCTAAGGAAAAATTATAACTGTAGTAGTTTGCATGCCACAAAAGTGTGGGGAGGGGGCCTAGCATGAATAGGCCCATGGCCCATGAGCCCATGCTTCACCAATTGGCTTTATATAATGCATATTTATATACATACTAGTGGGTGGTGCCTCTGCGTTGCAAGGACCGATAAGAATACAATAACATATTAAATAAACAATTTTATACATACATACAAGCATACATACACACACATACACATATATATTAGTGGGGTATCCCTAGGTGAAACCAATTTCAATCCGATAAGAATCGAGACAATATATTAGGAATTGGAACCAACTCACAGATTGTATTTCCTAGAACTAAAATTGATTCAATCGATTTGTGTCTATCTATTCCATCAGGTCCAACTCGACCCCATTGGCAGCACTAGAGAGAGAGAGAGAGAGAGAGAGAAAGAGAGAGAGAGAGAGAGAGAGGTAATAAATGAAAAGTAAAGAGAGTAATAACAATATTGTAATTACTTTTTTCTGACTTTATTGTAATTACATGAAAATTGAATGTCATGTGCACAACTAAAAAAGAGGCAATGATTGCCTTTTAACGATACTCTTGTAATTACTAAAAGACTCAAGGTGACAAATAACCACACTCTTATAATTAGTAAAGAACTTAAGGTGACAAATAATTAGACCTATTCATGGGCCGGGTAGCCCGATGGGTTGGTCCCAGCCCAATCTAAGTCGGGCTTGGATTAGATTTTAGGCACATGGGCTCGGGCTTGGGTCTAAAATATCAGGCCTGACTTTTTTCAAAACAAGCTCGAGCTTTCTCAAAAAAGTCAGGCCCGAGCCCAAGCCCGACTTGATAATGTATTATATTAAAAAATATATTTTATAAAATAAAAAAGCATATATACAATATATTTTCTTTATTTTTCTGATCCTTTTTCAACTAATAATGAGACTTTTCATTATTTTTTTTTTTAGGTTTTGAGGTCTTTTAGTATAAATAAAACAGATTTTAATTGAACTAAAAAGGAAAAAAAATATTTTCTCTAAATTTCTGACTAGCCTCGGGTTTGGGCCCGGGCTTCAGGCTTTATATGAGGGTTGGGATCAGGCTCAAAACCTAGGCCCGATGGTCAAGTCGGGCTCAGACTCGGGCATGAACAGATTTTGTTAATATAGAGGCAAAGCTCAACCCGTGAACAGGTCTACAAATAATGACACTCTTGTAATTAGCAAATACTCATGAACATTCACATAGACCAATCATGCCAAAACATCCAAATATTTCGCACGAGCTCATAGAGCCATGACATGCTGAGATTCCATTTAGGTTCCATTTGTTTTGTGGGATGATTTGGGTGGGATGGGATGGGATGGGAAAGTGTAAAAATTATAACTTCCATTGTTTGGTTGTAGATGTAGGAAAATAATAGGAAAGTGTAAAAATTATAACTTCCATTGTTTGGTTGTAGATGTAGGAAAATAATAGGAAAGTGTAAAAATCACTATGACGAAGAGGAAGCCGTGGGGTGCTCTATTCATGAAGACAAACAGTAGTTTGTCAGAAAGTGAAGACGATGAACGGTGTCATAGATCTCGTTTCGAATGGGGAAGGTAGCAAATCTAGGTTCGAAAGGGGAGGTAGTAGTAGAAGAAGAAAGAGAAGCCACTTGGTCACTACTCACTACTGTCGTCACTATTTGTACATCTCGATCAATCGAAACCTCGCTGAACCCAAATCTCTGTAAGGACGGGCAATATCCCCTCCTCCGAGTCTCCCTTTGACTCTCCTCCTTCTCAAGATCTTGTAAGCTCCAAACCTAGCAATCCCGACAAAGATCAAGCTTGCTCCTACCAGCACAACAATCCCAATAGCATAACCCACATCTTTCGGGTTCCCTTCCACTGCTCTCACCTTAAAATATCCTCTTTTGTTCTCATCCCCAACAGCCTCCAACGTGTTTATTGGATAACCCAGCTTGTAACAATACCCAATGTCATTGTTAAAAACAGCTCCCCAACAACTATAGTTTCTCTCACTCTCTCGCATTCTTCCATAGTTGTTATCTTTTCATAACCCATCAGCTCCTTGTAAGGTAGCTCAATGCCATTCTTCCTCAAAACCTAATGATGCTCTGCTTCGAACCAGAGAAGCCGCCGCCACTGCTTTGCTTCTGGGTTCAAACGAGGAAGGTAGTGGAAGAAGAAAGAGAAGCCGCCACCGCTGCTAATAGTTCATCGCTGGTTCTCTGCTTCAAACAAGGAAGGTAGCAGATCTGGTTCTCTACTTCGAATCAGAGCCGCCACTACTTCAAACGGGGAAGGGGAGGCACTGATTATTTGTCATCGATGGTAACAATGCCTCCCCATCCCACACTTTTCTCATCTCATCCCTCTCTTTCCCTCAAAACAAATGAGAGAAAAGAGAATATTTTTGGAATATTCTATTTTTCTCATCCCCATCCCACAAACTAAACGGAGTCTTAAAGCAAAACAGGTGTTTTGTTCGTATCCATTTTGCTTTTATTATGTATATGATTATCATTATGTATATAGATATTTATTAAGGGAAAATGTTACTTTATTACCCTAAACTTTGAGGGTAGTGTCAAGTTAGTACCCGAACTTTTAAATGTGTTATTGCAGTACCCAAACTTCCAAAAAGTGCCAAGTTGGTCCTGCCAATGGAATGACACAAATACCCCTATGATGTGAAGAAGAGAGTATTTTTCAAAATGAGGATAATGCCCATTCATAAACCCTTATTTGCTCAGATAGTGAATCATTGTTCACTAAAATCATCTGTGTACTGTTCGAAGTTGTAGAGTTCGCCAGATGTGACAAGTTGCTTCACAGAATCATAACAACTGAGTCTCATATTGGTCCTTGACTCGTCTTTCTATGAGGACGATTCATCCCCGTCGCCTGTCATGAAGCGTTGCATCGATTTCAAAGCTACAACACTGCTACTGCTACACCCATTTTTTTTCTTTAGGTATGGGCTTTTGCAAATTGAGTTCAAATTTTAGACTTCAAACTTCAGACTAGGGTAGGGTTGAAGCCCTTTTATTGAAGCTATTGAATCTAGTGTGCTTGTTTCAATTCAAGGGCATTGTTGTATCCTGAATGCCGATTGCTCTACTCCCGTCCTTGATGAACTGTGACCATGATCTGATTTTAACAGAATTAAATAGGAAAAGGACCGAAACCTCCCCATGCCCGAACAAATTTACCTGAAACCACCCTGGGAATTAATTAAAATCTCCATTCGGTAGGACTGATTCTATGTAAACTGATGGTTGTTCATTAGGGTGAATTTAATTATGAGCTAGAAGATGAGAACTAGAGCCTAGCGGTGTCGTCGGTCTGGTTCAAATCTGAAGACAAATCGGATGATTCCGAGACATCAATGGATAGGGGGACTGCCCTGAGGAGATGTCGAAGATGGTGCTGGACACCGAACAAATGATATTCAGGGATCTGGTGGCCGAGAAGATTCGAGATCTCGTAGTCTTTAGCACAACTCTCTCTCTCTCTCTCTTGCAATTCCTTTAATCCCTTGACTTCCATCAAAATTAGAACTGGTTTAGATAACAGAAGAACATGGTAGAAACCATGTGTTTCCTTTCAGACTCTCGTATTTTGAACGCATCACTTCCTCAATCGAGCCACCAACAACATCAACATGAAAACAAAATTGATGAAATTGTTGGGGTTCCGTGTAACTCACTAATAAAGACAAGAAAAAAAATAAGGAAAAGACAAAAAGAAAGATAATGGAAAGTAAAGAGGCTTTTTTGCATTGGCTTTGCAAGGCAAATCAATACGTCCTTCGTTAACCAACGAATTGGAGAGAGCTCACACTCCCCTCTCTCAACTCCAAAAAAACAAGTATTTAGAAAAATAACAGACAACAAAAAAGGGGTTTAGAAAAAAATGTTTTTTGTGAAGAAGAAGAAAATTTACAGGGGCTAAAATAAAAAAGACAAATCCGTTTTCAACATCTCCTCTTGCTTCCACCTTTTGTGAGAGATTTCTTGTTTATTATCCATCTTAATGATGTTTTCTGCTATTGGAATCCAAGAACTTTCTTGATGTTCATCATCTAGTTGTAACTAGATAGAACAACATTGTATTCCATTACTATTGTTGATAATGGATGATTTGGACTTCGGTTCCTTGGTTTTTACCCTCATATTGAGGGGTTTTCCACATAAATCTTGGTGTCTATTATTGTTACTTGCTCTATTTTTTATTATTTATTTTATTATTATTGCATGCTTGATATTTGTGGTTAAGATCTCTGTGATTTTACACAAAGAAAAATATAGGGATTATTCCCAACAAACTGGTATTAGAACACTTGGTTTTTGTGTAAATCATGGAAGGGTGTTCAATTAGAATGATTTTATTAAATGGAAGAAACTAGTCTCTCTAGAAACCAAAAATGAAGGATTTATTGCTCTCTAGGGATTTGTATGCACTTATTATAAGGTGATAATGGTAAGCCAAAAGATATGTCCGGTGAGGCTTCAGAATTCCTTGACTTAAGAGCAGTTGCTTTCATTAGACAATGGTTGGATGACAGTTCTGATGTAGTGCAATCCGGTCACTCCTAGCTGGCGCTTGCGTGGCTCCTGAGAGGTACTTGAGACGAGAGGAAAGAGGAAGAGCTCCCGGGGGATTTCCCGACAGGAATGCTCCGATGCTTAAATTAGTATTATGTGCAAGAAGCAATAGGAGAACGAATGCTAAGAGTGCAGGTTACACAGGTTATTCAAAGATACCTTGTTCCTTGAGAATAAGCCCCTTATAACTGAATTTCGTTGCTTCAGGCCCTCTGACTTCTGATAGGGTAGGTATAACCGCCACTGTCAGTCTGCCACAGCCGTTACAGGCACGACTGAGGTGGCACGCGTGGGGCCGTTGCTGCAGGGTACGTGTCTATCGGGTACAAGACACCTTTCTAAAGGTGGCAGACGCAACGAGAGGGACAAGTCTGATGTCCACAGATTTGTTGGGTACGGTGGTCGAGCAGGAAGCCCTCCTGTGGTATACCAAACTACCCTCCTGCGAATTGCCCTAAGCCGGGATGTCCTTTGAGTGACAGGACGCCTGTAGCCGGTTATGTCGAGCTAGCTGCCCCGAGGTGTCTGTGCTTCGGGGTGTCCTGAGAAGGATCAGTGCGTTCTTGCCTGGGAGTGGCCCGAGGTCCATTGGGAGGAGCTCGAGGCGCCCCGAACTTGGGACCCCCCGAAGTGCCTTGACCCCGGGGAGGAGGTGCAAGTAAGGTGGCTCCCGACGAGTAGTTTACTCGTCGAGTTGCCGTGCTGAACTTGGTGGGACTTTCCCTCCGAGTTATCACGTTCATTGCGCTATCATGCTGAGTCACTATTTGAGCAAGGTCACGCCCACGTGTACCCGTGCTGCGAGGTTGGGCCAAATCACCCTCCATCAATTGCCCCCCACTCCCCGTGCTGGCGACGATGACCCAGCGCGGGGAGGTCATGACGCGCTGAGTGGATTTGACGTCGGTTGTCATGCTACTTTGTCATGCGCTCTGTCCAACTAAGTCGGTCGGGTGTCTGGTTCGATCAGAAAAGACTTGAGTCGTGTCTGGTTTCCACATGGATCTCACGCGATTTAGACTTCGCGGACGTAAAAAATGCGCTAAACCGCTTTCGTCTCAAGGAACCCGCAGCTGTGGCTATAAATAGGGGGCCCCTTGGCCATTTTCTTCGCCACAAAGCTCTCATCGTTAGTGTTTGAACTCGCGTCGGAGGTCTCTTAGCTCGGGTCTTCCAGTTTGTCTTGCTCTCCCAGTCCGGTTGCGTTTCTTTTGGTGAGTCCTCCCGAGCTTCCTCCCTCCGTTTCAATTTGTTTATTCCCTTTCGTTCACTATGTCGTCGTCTAGTGTAGATAGCCTTATCGACGAGCTTGAGGTGGGTACCTCGGCTCGGGGTGGCTCCTCTGCTGCCCAGCCACCCGAAGTACGGGTGGCTTCGGGTCACCTGGTGTCCACCTCCCACCGAGGTCGGGAGCCAGACCAATTTGGCCCTTCTATAATGACTTTGGAGAGGCTTCAGGACCTCATACAGAGGTTCCACCTCCCTAAGGAATTCTCATATAGCCTTCCCACCGGCAACTTCCCATGGGAGCACGGTCCCAATGAGATCGTGATCTTCAAGGAACAACTGATAGTCGGGCTCCGTCTTCCTCTTCACCCTTTGATCGTTTAGGTGTTGATACACTTCAACATCACCTTGGACCAACTCCACCCAAACTCCATACGGAATGTGGTGGGGTCCATCTCTCTTTGCTTCGATCGCTCCCTCTCTATAAATTTAGATATTCTTAGCATAATTTTGGCTATAAAGAAGAGCGCTTTAGGCACTCTCCCCGGGCATAGGCAGTCCTATTACCTATCCCCCCGCCCGGGTTTCAAACTCATGCACAAGCTCCCGAGCAAAGTCCCAGCTTGGAAGCGGGACTACTTCATAGTCCAGAGCAATACGGGGTGGCCCTTCCCCACCGATTAGAGGATAGCCGTTCAAGACCCTGGCGTCTTCCTTGACAGTAAGAGCAAGAAGGAGCTCCAGTCATTGGCTTAGCTCGGATTGAATTATAAAGACTTCACTTCTGAGGAGAAGCCCGTCCAGGCGAGCTTGATGTCGTGTTTTGCTGCAGGTCCCGTGGAGGCGGAGAAAATAGACAACCAGAAGTATTTCCGCCAAACAAAGAGGAAGAAACGCGTAGCCAAGAAGATGCGCGTTGAGTCCCCGCGAGCTTCAGCCGAGCCCTAACCTCTGCAGACTTCAGCCTTGGGGCCCGAGGTCATAGTCGCGCCTGTTGTTGACTTGGAAGAAGGGGTCATCCCTAAGGGGTCCGAGGTGTCAACGGGACCTACCGTTAGGGCCGCCGAGCCTGCTGTTAAGCCCACCGGTCTTACTGGTGAAAGCGTTATCGAGGCCAACGTTGTTGCTGTCGGGGCTCGTCCTGCCGAGGCTGCAGCCGAGACCTCTGAGAGTTCCACTCGTGACGTAGAGATGACGGCTTCCAGCTTGGAGGGTCAAGGGAGCCAAATCGTCCTGAACCCCAAGTGTAGCCTGAAGAAGAGTAAGCTGGTTGCATACCTGGGGGAGGTTAGCAAGTGGGCCGAGCTCACTCCTGGTCAGCTCAGCGCCTGAGCTGCCACTCATACTATGGTGGTGAGTCTTTTCTCTTCTCTCTCTCTCTCTCTCTCCCTTTTTTTTTACTTGTTTCCCTTTTGCAGGTGAACTCCGCCATTCGCGCCTTGACCCTCCAATCAGATCGACACCTGAGGCGGGCTTTGGAGGCTGAGAAGTCATCTCGCGCAACCCATGCTGAGTTGAGAGCAGATCGCTGTCAGGTCCACTGCCTGGAGAGTGGTGCCTCGGCTCAGAAGAGCTTCATTGAGGCGTTAATGGCAGAGAAGGGGGAGTTGGCCTGAGACAAAGACAAGCTGAAAGCCAAGGTGAACGGCCTCAAGGTCGGTCAGGAGGCCTTAGGGCTCGAGGTGAACAGCCTCAAGGCTGAGCGGGATGCCTTGAAGCTCAAGGTGCAGGGCCTCAAGGAGGCGAAGGGGAAGCTAGAGCATGAAGTGGGGTACCTCCAGGAGGACATAAGGGAGAACTGCAATCTTTGAGGGTGCTCTTGAGGAAGCCAAGACTCAGGTCGTCATTGACTACGTCAACTCTTCCAGATTTGACGACGTGATGACGGAGGCCTACCGTAAGGGCTTCAAGCTCAGTCGGTGGCTAATCAGACACCTCTACCCTGAGTTGGACACAAGCGCCATCACTACTTCCCGAATTACTGACGACATCGTGCATCAGTCAAAAGATGACCCCGATTCCGAAGATGAGGGCACCGAAGATGAAGCAGAGGATGTTGGTCTAGATACTGTCCCCGAGGGGGGTCCCTGATAGAGGCGACGAGCTCCCGAAGTAGTTTGCTCTTTATACTTGTAACTTAATCTTTTCCCTTTTTCTTTCTTGTAATCAAGGCATCCTTTATGTAACGAATTTTCTGAAATGAAGAAATTTTTTCCTTTTGTCAAAAGTTTGCGCAATTCATTTTTGTCGAAACGGTTATCTCACCCCAAGCTGTCAACCTGTCGAGTTGGACTTCTGAAGTGGGTGTTCCTTAACGGCCATCGTGGCCCCGAACTGTTTAGTAGGGGTAGCCTCGTGTATGTCGGGGTGAGGGACATAGTAGGGCGCATACCCAACCTGTTTGTACCCGAGGTAGGTCGTCGTCTATTATCTTTAGTGGGTCCAACTCTTTGCACGCCAGGCGGGGTGGCCACTTCACGTACAGGGCGTCCTTGATCGCCATCAGGACTTTAGCCCGCTTCGCGTTCAATGGGGTGTAATCGGCTTGGTCCGCTACAAGAGGTGAGAATAATTGACTCGACCTTACTTCCCGAGTTGTGTCCTTTTTCTTTCGGTTGTCTCCTTGATTGGAGAGCTCTCCTTCCCTCTTTCTCTTTTCAGTCGTGCCCTTGCCCTTTTGGTTGATCTCTTCTTCGGTGGCTATGAACCTATCCGCAAGCTTCAGGAACTCGGTTATGGTCGCTGGTTGGTTGACGACCATGTGCCATTTAAACTCTTTGTGTGTCACGCCCTTCTTAGCTGCTACAAGGCTTACGGTGGGGTCCAGGCGCGGTATCTGCATACAAGCATCGTTGAACCGTTTGATATAGCTTCAGATGGATTCTCCCTCTCTCTGTACTATGCTGAGGAGACTTTCTTCAGTTCGTGGACACCGCTTGCTAGTAACGAAGTGGGACGTGAAGGTTTGTGTGAACTGCGCCCAACTTCTTATTGACCCGGGTGCCAAGTTCTGGTACCACGTGCGGGTTGCTCCCCTAAAAGTAGTGGAGAAGGCCACGCACATGCATGACTAACTGGCTCGTGCCAAGTGCATCTGTGACTGAAAGACATCTACGTGATCATTTGGGTCAAACGACCCGTAATACTTGTCAAGAGGGGGGAGCTTGAAGTCTTTGGGTATTGGGACTGCCAGGAGTTCAGGAGACAAGGGGGATGGAACCAAGAGGAGGGGAGCTTTGACTTCGGCCGAGCTTACCTCTTCTTTGCCCATGAGCTCGGGCAAATCGCGGGTGACAGATCGGCGAGCTCAGCGGTGACGTCTCTGCTTCTTAGTGGGCTCGGCGTTCATGCTGCTCACCTCTGCGCTATCCGGAATGGTTTGTGCAGGAAGTAGCCCGGTCTGCTGGTGATGGCTACGGACAAAGGGGTTCTGCTTGGAGTTTGTTGCCAGGACCTCGAACTGCTTCTCAAGGAGCGTGGTTTCAAACTTCAACTGCCGAGGTGACGTAGACCTGGCGAGCTGGGGTCCTCCCAACCTGTCCGTCCGCGGTGAGATCGGGGTAGCCGGTCTCTCTCGGCTGCTATGGGAGATGCCTGGTTTTTTGGGAGGTTTTGGGGGACCTCTCCTTGGCCAGAAGGGCACTCGTCCTGGCGAAGAGACTTAGCCTGCTGCGAGGCTGGGTGCCGAGGCGGGAACTGCAGCTGTTGAAGTTGAGGTTGAGGCAGTTGGGGGAACTGCTGCTAATAATGATACTGGGAGACCTGGTGCAGTACGTGTTGTTGATAGAGGTGAAGTTGCTGGAACTGTTGCATTTGGGCTTGCATGGCCCGCATGCACTACATCAAGTCCTCCAGTTGGTTTGAGCTGGCCGTTGGGGGCACGACCAAAGGTTCGATGAACGTAGCTCCGACTGTAGCAGGGAGTGGGGCGACGACAGGTGCCACTGTGAGAGGCACAATCAAGCTGGGGATTCCGTCCACTGAGAGGGGGACGGTGAACTGTCCGATACAGATAGTAGGAAGCTGGGGTTGTTCCCTGGAGTTATCCATTTCCGTGCTTCGTCCGACGTTGCTAGAGGAAGCCATGAGTGTTGGATTGTTTCGAGGAAGAAAAGAACTGAGAAAGTTTAGAGAGAAAGGCCTTTTGAAGTGTTTCCCACAAACGGCGCCAAATGATGTAGCGCAATCCGATCACTCCTAGCTGGCGCTCGCGTGGCTCCTGAGAGGTACCTGAGACGAGAGGAAAGAGGAAGAACTCCTGGGGGATTTCCCAGCAGGAACGCTCCGATGCTTAAGTTAGTATTATGTGCAAGAAGCAAAAGGAGAATGAATGCTAAGAGTGCAGGTTGCGCAGGTTATTCGAAGATACCTTGTTCCTTGAGAATAAGCCCCTTATAACTGAATTTCGTTGCTTCAGGCCCTCTGACTTCTGACAGGCAGGTATAACCGCCACTATCAGTCTGCCACAGCCGTTACTGGCATGGCTAAGGTGGCATGCGTGGGGCCATCGCTGCAGGGTACGTGTCTGTCGGGTATGGGACACCTTTCTAAAGGTGGCAGGCGCAGCGAGAGGGACAAGCCTGCTGTCCACAGATTTGTCGAGTACGGCAGTCGAGCAGGAGGCCCTCCTGTGGTATACCGAACTACCGTCTCGTGAATTGCCCTAAGTCGTGCTGTCCTTTGAGTGACAAGGCGCCTGTAGCCGGTTATGCCAAGCTAGTTGCCCCGAGGTGTCTGTGCCTCAGGGTGTCCTGAGAAGGATCGATGCGTTCTTGCCTGAGAGTGGCCCGAGGTCCATTGGTAGGAGCTCGGGTCTTAAAAGGGGTCGGGGTACCCCAAACTTGGGACCCCCCGAAGTTCCATGACCCCGGGGAGGAGGTGCAAGTAAGGTGGTTCCCGGCGAGTAGTTTACTCGCCGAGTTGCCGAGCTGAACTCGGTGGGACTTTCCCTCCGAGTTATGCTCGCACTCATTGCGCTGTCATTCTGAGTCACTGTTTGAGCAAGGTCACACCCACATGTACCCGTGCTGCAAGGTCAGGCCAAATCACCCTCCATCAAGTTCCACTTTGGAACCTCAACTGTTCCACTTTGGAACAAGTTGGAAGAATTGTATGAGAAGAAAACCATCGGCAATAAGGCTTTCTTAATTAGAAAACTTGAAAATTTTGAAGTACAAGGAAAGTACCTCCATCACCAAACACTTGAATCAAATGCAAGATATTATAACTCAATTAGCTTCAATGAAGATGGTTTTGAATGATGAGCTTCAAGATCTATTATTACTTAGCTCATTGTCGGAAAGTTGGGAAATACTTGTGGTATATCTTAGTGACTCTACACCCAATGGAATAGTGACAACAAGCATGGTAAGAAGCAGCTTACTCAATGAAGAAATTGGAAGAAAATCAATGGGCCCAATACTAGATGCTCTCCTTACAGAAAGTCGGAAGCCAAGGTAGAGGTCTGCATAGCCGTGACAAGTCCAAGTCAAGGAAAAACATTACATGCTTTCATTGCAAGAAACAAGACCATTACAAGAGTGAGTATCCAAAACTCAAGAGAGACAACAAGAAAGAAAGGAAAGAAAGTAAAAGAAATTAGGAAAATGACACCACTGGAATTACAAGTGGAGATATTATTGTCCTCACAGGTTGTGAAGAGTCGTGTATTAATTTAGCATGTCATGACACATATTGGATTGTTGATACGGCTACTTCCTATCATGCTACTCCTCACTAGGAATATTTCATCTCTTACAGTACAGGTGACTTTGGTGTTGTGAGAATGGAAAACAGTGGAACTTCAAAAATTGTGGAGATGACTGATATTTATCTTGAGACTGACGTGGATTGCAAATTAGTTCTCAAGGATGTCAAACATGTTTCAGAACTTTGCTTGAATCTAATTTCAGTTGGAAAGCTAGATAAAGAAGGCTTTAATAATCAATTCGACAATGGAAAGGGAGACTATCCAAGGGGTCTCTACTGGTAGAAAAAGGCAACAGGTGTTGCACTCTCTACCGTACACAGGGATGTGTTTGCAAAGGTGAAATGAACATTATGGAGAAGGAATTCTCTACATAATTGTGGCATAGACAATTGGATCACATGAGCGAGAAGGGAATGCAAATTCTTGCCAAGAAAAATTTGTTAACTGGCATGAAAGGTACGCATTTTAATACTTGCATTCATTGCTTAGCTGGTAAACAAAATAGAGTTTCATTCCAAAGCTCTCCTCCTCCTATAAAAAAGCATGTTTTAAAACTAATTCATTCTAATGTTTGTGGGTCTATGAAAGTCAAAACTCTTGGTGGTGCATCTTACTTTGTTACTTTCATAGATGATGCTAGTAGAAAAGTATGGACTTATGCTTTGAAATCTAAAAACTAAGTATTAAATGTCTTTAAAGTTTTTTCATGCTATTGTTGAAAGAGAGATAGGTAGACCTCTCGAGTGTATTTGTACTGGCAATGGTGGTGAATATGAAGGTCTATTTCAGAATTATTATAAAAACCATGGCATTCGACATGAGCAATCAATCCCTAAGACCCCATAGCAAAATGGTATAGCTGAGAGAATGAACCGCACCATTTTAGAAAGAGTTAGATGCATGTTTTTAGAAGCAAAGTTGCCAAGATGTTATTGGGGAGAAGCGATATGTATAGTTGTGTACTTGATTAATTTATCTCCTACAGTTCCTTTGTATAGTGATGTTGCTGAAAGGGTATGGATAGAAAAAGAGATTTCTTATGATCATCTCAAGGTATTTGGTTGCAGGTTCTTTGTGCATATACCCAAGGATGAGTGGTCTAAACTTGATGACAAAACCAAGCAGTGTGTTTTCTTGGGATATGTAGATGAAAGGTTTGGTTATAGGTTATGGGATCTAGTGGGAAATAAAATCATTAGAAGTAGAGATATAGTCTTTCTTGAAAACCAAACAATCGAAGATTTTGAAAAATTTGAGAAGCCTCAAGTAGATGATGGTGAACTTGTAGAATTCGATCCAGTGTCTCCTCTCATGGTATACAGAAATGATAAGGGAGATGTTCCCAATGAAGATGTCGACGGTAATGATGAATAGGGGGAGCAGCCCCCTCAAGATCCACCAACTAAATTAAGAAGATCAACTAGGAAACTACAACCATCGAGAAAATATCCACCAAATGAGTGCGTACATGATGCTTTCAAATGCAAGTGAACCCGAAAACCATCAAGAGGCTCAAGAAAGTGAGCACAAGAAAGAATGGTTCAAGGCTATGCAAGAGGAGATTGACTCTTTGAATAAGAATCATACATATGATTTGGTGGAACTACCCAAGGGTAAAAAGGCACTTAAGAGCAAATGGGGTATACAGGTTAAAGCATGAAGATAGAAGCTCGCAACCAAGGTACAAGACAAGATTGGTTGTAAAGGGATTTGAACAGAAAAATGACATCGATTTTGATGAAATTTTCTCTCCAGTGGTAAAAACGTCATCAATATGTATTGCATTGGTCTTGGCCGCAAATATGGATTTGGAGGTTAAACAGACATGTACATGGAACAACCAAAAGGATTTGAAGTCAAAGGAAAAGAATATATAATTTGCAAGCTAAGGAAGAGTTTGTATGGTTTGAAACAAGCTCCAAAGCAATGGTACCAAAAGTTTGAAAAATTCATGATAGAGCATGGGTATGATAGAACAACTTTAGATCATTGTGTTTTCACTAAGTATTTTTCTATTGATAATTTTATCATTCTTTTGCTATATATTGATGACATGTTGATTGTTGGGAAAGATAAGACAAAATTTGACAATTTGAAGAAACAGTTAAATAAGTCTTTCTCCATGAAGGACTTAGGTCCAACTCAACAAATCTTTGGTATGAAAATCTCACACGATAGGAAATCCAAGAGATTGTGGTTGTCACAAGAAAACTACATAGAAAATGTGCTTGAGAGATTTTGCATGAATAAAGCAAAACCGGTTAGTACTTTATTGGCAAATCATTTCAAATTGTCTAGTGATCAAAACCCAAAAAAATGAGAAAGAAATAAGAGAAATGAAGAACATTCTCTGTGTCGTTGCCATAGGAAGTCTCATGTATGCTATGGTTTGTAATAGGTCGGACATAACACATGCAGTTGGTGTAGTTAGTAGATTTCTTGCTAATCCAGACAAAGAGCATTGGCTTGTAGTGAAGTGGATCCTCAAGTATTTGAAAGGCACATCCAAAGTATGTGTTTTGGTGGTGGTAAACTTATGCTTAAAGGGTTTATAGATGTTGATATGGAAGGTGACATTGACTCTAGAAAGTCTATATCAGGTTTCTTGTTTATTTTTGTTGGGTGAGCAATGTCATGGCAGTCCAAGTTACAAAAATGTGTAGCCTTGTCAACTACAGAGGCTGAATACATAGCTATCACAAAGGCTTGCAAGGAGATATTGTGGATGAAGATGTTCTTAAATAAACTTGGGTTGAAGCATGAAAGATTTACACTTCATTGTGATAGTCAAAGTGTCATTCACCTGTGTAATAATCCAAGCTCTCATTCCAAGTCCAAACATATTGATGTGAAGTATCACTAGATTTGAAATATTCTTGACGAAAATGAAGTACAACTTGAGAAAATTCACACTGATAAGAATGGGTCAGACATGATGACCAAGGGCTTACTAAAAGAAAATTTTCAATATTGTAGAAGCATTACTAAAGGAAATTGTTGGGGTTCTCTCCTTATGAGGTGGGACACACTAATATAGACAAGAAAAGAAAAGAAGGAAAAGACAAAAAGAAAAAGAATGGAAAGTCAATAAACTTTTTTGCATTGGCTTGCAAGGCAAACCAATACGTCTTTGGCTAACCAATGAATTAGAGAGATCTCACACTCTACTCTCTCAACTCCAAAAAACAACTCTTTAGAAAATATCAAATAACAGAAAAGGGATTTAGAGAAGAAGATTTACAAGGGCTGAAACAAATAAGACAAATCTGTTTTTAGCATCTCTTCTTGCTTCCATTGTTGTGGTTTCACCTTTGGTGAGAGATTTCTTGTTTATTACCCATCTAAATGATTTTTTTGTTATTGGAATCTAATAGCTTTCTTGATATTCATCATCTATTTGTAACTAGATAGAAAAGCATTGTATCACATTACTATTGTTGATAGTGGATGATTTGGACTTTGATCCCATGGTTTTTATCCTCACATTGAGGGGTGTTCCACGTAAATCTCAATGTCTATTATTATTACTTGCTCTGTTTTTTGTTATTTGTTTTATTTCTAATTACGATGCAATTTTATTTGCCCTAATACAAATGTATGTGGGTGCAAATGAAAAAAAATGCAAATTTTAGTTCAATTTTATTTTGGGTTTTACTTTATTCTGCTTTAGGTCTTATATTAGTTCATTTGCATTGCAATCAAATAAAATAAGGTAAAATTTGCACCTAAATCATTTGCACTACTATAATTTTGCATCAGTGCAAATAAATTTTCAATGCAACCAAACACAACCTTGACACTAAATTAAAAAGAGGACATGATGTTCTAATAAATATATGAAGGGTAATTTGGGATATTGAAATGTTTCAATGTGCACATGACATCATATGTGGCAAATAACCAACCAGATGCTAATAATTCGATTGACCATAATCCATGTATTTATTTGCCACTTTATTGGGTTTCATGGTAATTCAATTCTAAAGATACTAAGGCCTTGTTCGCTTTTCGATAAGTTATTTAAATACACTTAATCGGATATGTGCTTCTTAGGAAAAATTTACTTGGATAAATACATTTATCCATATTCTTTTATTTCTCATATAAATAAGGCAATGGTCATTTTAACCATAAAAATTCATTATTAAAAAGGACATTTGTATTTAATTATTAATAGTGTTGGCAACTTCACCCCTAGGTGAAATAATTATTTATCGATAGAGATAAGTATCACTTGCTCGGTAAATGACATCTAAGAAAATAAACTTTTCCTAACCCCCACATAAATATGAAAAAAAAAATTAAATCCCTAATCAATGATAATCAAAATCTCATTAACCAATTTTCTCCCTCTCAAAATCTAAAAGAAAAACGCCCCTAAATATCATCAATTATCCGAGTAATTAATACCCTCTTCCGATGCAGATAAACAACTTAACCACATGCCTATACCCTCCTACAATATTGAAGCCATGACCACCGACATGGACTAGACGCTATTGAAGCCTACTGCGAGAAGGTAGATGAGGATTTGAAGAAAAATTTATATAATGCCGAAGCAAAAAGTTACAAGAAGCCGAGATCAAAGAAGCCAAATGGCGAGTGTTGGTACAAGTTTTCTAGAACCCATCGTCAAATCAATGCCGACAAATGCAGTTTTTCTCTTCAACTTCCCTGTAGCAAAGTTTGAATTTTGAATCCTATTCAAGATCTTGAATTCTCGTGAAGAACTTCTATTACAGACCGTCGTTTGGTCATAGATGGGATCTTTCCCCTTTTCTAGGGAATTCAAAGAATGAGCTCCAAGTGTTTACCAAAATGCTTTCACGATGATGTGGCAAATAAATTGATATTCTAATATAGGTTTTGCTTGAGAAGGAATCATAGGTAGGAGGATTAGGTGCTAGAGCCAAGCCAGCGAAGAGATGCTAACGACCCATCCAGTGCGTTTCTCTCATCCAAATCCAAACAAAGATGCTGGGAATCTTTCCCACTTTCTTCCTTTTCTTATTGTGTCATTTAGAAAGGTGAGAGGGAACTTTTCACTTTCTTGTTGTTTAATTTAAACAACCAGATTGAAAAGGAAACATTCAAGGATCTCTCCCCTTTTTTCGTTCCTTCAATCTCCTTTTCATTTCGAAGTCTGCAAGGAATCGTTCCTTTATTCATTTAAACCTTTAAAACTACCAGATATATATATATATAAAATTATAAAAGGAAGCTCCCTTGGATTACAGATCTCTCTCTTTCTCTTCGTAGTCAGGTCACACTACAGTTTCTACCAGAAGAATAATTTGCATTTAAATGTACAATTGAAATCTTTAAACAAAGGATTAGACAGAGGAAGAAAAAAGGGGGAAAAGGTCAAATTTTTCCGAGAAATCAATTGGGGTTGGAGGGTAATTAACAAATCAATCTCATCAAGCCATGACCCAGATGTAGCTCAAGTAGCCAAGCAAGTCTCCCAGAAAAGCCTGTTCTTCTCCATCTCGTTCATTAGCTCCCCATCTGCATCAACACCCACCTTTGCATCCTTGTCTTTCATCCGGGATTCCGCTTCTGATACAATTTTATCAGACAGCCCGAACCCATCATCCTCATACTCATCAACATCATCATCCCCGTTACCATCCTTGGATTCTTCGCCCCCAAAATTATTCAACTCATCCACGCAAACAGTATTATCGACACAGTCAGTACCTGTACCGTTGCATGAATCCAAAGTGCATGACTCGGCATCGTCGTCGGCAGGCGACAACACTTCAAGGCCGGCGGCGAAGAGGGGATCGCAGTCGGCAGAGTCAGAATCCCCTGTTGCCTCAACAAGGAAGAAAGCAGACGCATCAACAGCTTGCTTCCACTCCATCCCCGAGAAGGAAAAGCACAGGAATGATCAATTCCTTAATCCTTATTCATCTGTGGAACGGGTAGAACCAGGTAGAGTGGTCTGTCATCAGTGTGGGTGGGTAGTTATTGAGGGATATATATATATATATATATATATATATATATAGGGAGAGGGAGAGACAAGTGGTGTGGACCGAGGAGCTTGATCGATACACATTTGATTTATTTACTCGGTAATCGGATTCCTTGCTGTTCTGTGCTTCCTGGTCGTGTTTGGCTCTGGGTGAATGACGACAATTGACTCTATTGAGGAGTCACAACCCTCAAACGGCATCAACTTTTTCGTTGCCGGGTTCTTCTTCTGGACCCACCACACCCGCCCACCCGCCGCCCGACTATTGCGGTTACATTTACATCGTCTTCTAGATGTTTTCTTTTCCTAATTTTTTGAAAGAAAAAATTTGTTTTAAAAAAACAATTATGCCTTTTCCCAAAAAGAGAAGATTGAATAAAAAAACGTGCCTTTGTCTTCTAGAAATTTGGACCTGTTCTTTCTCTCTTGGCTCTCGGGTCATCTTGTTATTCTCCATTATAATAAAAAATTAAAAAAGTATCGGATCGTCTCAACTCTCAATCATCTCGAATGTGGGATTCATTTTCACTCTATAAAAGTTTAGGGCAAACTTCTTAAATTATTAAACTTTGGGGTGTCCGAAGAAACAAGAATTTAATATTTTCCAAAATACCCTATGCATAAAAGTTAAAGTGTTTTATTTTTTTTATTATTCATTTCAGAAATGATGAAATCAAATAATTATTTCATTTTGCTTCATTTATAATAAACACTAATGTTTATGTGGCATTGATGTAATATCCTTTTTTTTTAATAAATACCAATAAAACCAAACATCTCCTTAACCTAATTTGAAAATTCTATTGTTCATTCTTCCCTTTCTTTTCAACACACAGAGAGGATTCGAAAGAGATGTGGGATTCATCACATCCCCGCCATGTATTGGAAATATCTCTTGATGAATGATGATAATATCATCAGTTCTAGTATTATTATCGGGTGATGTTCTCAATACACAGCAGGGATGTGTTGTGGGATGTTGTGGGGCAGAGATGTGAACTCGATAGAAGAGTAAATGATGAAGTAAGTAGGGAATTGTAAGAGTCCCCCTTACCACCACCATCACCATCAACGCCACCCCATCGACCTTGTCCGATTTCTCCTAGATCACGATTGGCGAATAGAAGGGAGAGGGGAAATGTCGTAGAAGCAAGAATTAGTATCGCAATCCTTGAAATCATGACGATGACGATATAGACACTCGCGAGGAGGTGGAAATCGCTTCCTGGCTACTTTCAAAGCCTAACCCTAACAAGTTCATGGAAACATCGGATCTAAAAATCAGCGTAACAGTCTCGCTCGCAGGCGGTGATTCTTACCTAGCTTACAGAAGTGGGATGAAGGGTTGTATTGGGTTTAAAAAAATTATACATCACATGATATTATATATGTATAGATTTTGGCTGAAACGCTAACAATAGGAGTAAAACTGTCAATTGTCAAAAATAGTAAAAGTGATTTAAGATAATAGTTATACAGTAAAGGTACATTTTGTTTAGAAATTTGTACCATTTATAAAAATGAGATGGTAGCATTTTTTAGTCAAAAAGCCTGATTTTAGTTTCCCTTTTTACCCTTTAAAATTTTTGTTTTTCCAGTATTACCATTTATAAAAATGATGGTAAGTTGGTAACAACTTTTAGTCAAAAAGCCTGGTTTTAGTTTCCCTCTTTACTATTTATAATTTTTGTTTTCCCAATATTTAATTTAACTATCATGATTCATGAGGCTGTCCATCAAACTTTTTCCAACATTAAAAATAAAGAGAATGCAATTTATTAAGATGGTTGTATCTTGATTTTACTTTCCATCTTTATCCTCAATAATTTTTGTTTTTCCAATATTCTATTTTGATTGCTCAGGTATTTGATCTTATCATAAATGGCTACATACACTCTCCGGTGGTGGCCTTGTTACAATTGGTTTGGTCAAAACACCTCGATTTACTTTTCAACTTTACCCTCAACTTTCTATTTTCTCCCATTGTATATATTGTCATTGCAAAATAATTATGAAAAACATAAAATGGAAAAAATAATATAAATTGCAAAAAGAATAAAGAAATACAGAGAAAATTTACAAAAAAAATATATAGAAATTAGAAATTTCTATATACCATACTAAAAAATGAGGATGTTGCAATTGGTTTGCTCAAAATATGCTTATATTACTTTCTAACTTTACCCTAAACTTTCCATTTTTTTCCCTTGTATATATTGTCATTGCAAAATAATTGTGAAAAAACACAAAAAAATGAAGAAAATAATATAAATTACAAAAAAAAAAAACAAAGAAACATATTGAAAGTTTACAAAAATATATATATATAGAAAATCCTAAAGATTGAAGAAAAGCCCATAAATTACAAAAAAAAATAGCAAAGATCATAGAATAAAATAAGAATTTATATCTATTACCATATATAAAAAATGAGAATGATTCAGTTAGTGTGGTCAAAAGACCCTGATTTTTCATTCCAAGTATACCCCTTAGTTTTTTGGTTTTTCCAACATATCCCAATTCTATATGAGGGTGCGTGATAGTTGTTGGCAAAAAAAAAACATCGTCTTTTCTAAAAAGCCATTGGGGGGCACTTGACCCATTAATTTTTCACATAATAAATAAATTCTCAAAAAAATATAACTATAAAAAATACATATTATACAAATAAAGATAGGAAGTGTAGAAAATAACATAAATTAAATAACAAATAAAATTTTCAAAATAATTATGAAAAATATAGAACATGAAGAAAATAATATCAATTACAAAAACAAAGAAATACATAGAAGATTTACAAAAAATGTAGAAAACCATAAAAATTGATGAAAAATAAAAAAATTACAACAAACACTAAATTACAGAAAAATGAATAAAAATTGTAAAATAAAACAAGAATTTATAGAAAATATAAAAAATGAAAAAATATAACAAAAATTACACAAAAAAAAGACAAAAATTTCATTCCATGGGCCCTACACATGTTTGTTAGTTAGGCCCATGTCTTATAAGGGCATTTGGCTACTGGGACTGACTGTTATCATGCGTGCAGTTGTTAAGTAGGGCCCGTAACTCATGTCGTAAGTCATATGCAACATTGTGACACATTATGAATCGTTTGATTGTTTTATTCTTGTACAAATGTGCGGAGGTGCTCAACGTGCCTAGAAGGTGTTTGCATACTTGTTGTTCTAGTGGTTGGTTGATAACTTTTGCTTCCAACTAATTTTTTTATTTGCTCTTAATTAAAAAGTATGAAAAAAAATGTTTTTAGGCTTAAATGTAAGTTTTTAATAGTCATCTTAGATAATGACTTCCGCTATTCAGTAGTTAATTGAGTAAATTAACATAATAGTTTAGTTTACTTCTAATCATTAATAGTAATTATTTTCATAAGTTTTAGGTTATCACAAAACAAGAGATCGGTTAAGAGTAGCATCTCCAGTTCTTCATAAATTTTGTGTTTCATTGGGATGAACGGTATCTGTATATAATGTCATTGAATGTAATTTTATCATTGATTTGATACATTAATGTTTTAATTTAATGCATTTGCAACTAACATTTTATAATTATAAAACTCATATCTTGATATTTCGCTGATGATAGTATTTTTTATGTATTATATAATTGTCTTAGGACTTCAACATATATGAATTTTCATCTATGCCCGAAATGTAAAAACATAACCAAACATCACCATCAATATCAAATACCTCATGCATCGCACAGGCATTTCCAATAGTAATTTAAAAACTTAACCAAAAAATTATGAAGCGGAAGAATCTATAAAAAAATCTCATTGATAAAGGCAGAAGGTCGGGTCAAGGTTTAAATGCTTCAACCCAAGTTAATTGGATTCGGGTTTTGCCATCCTTCGCCATCGGGCCATGACAATACAAACACAAATTCCACCAAAAAGCATATTTATTTAACCTTTTTTTATTTAGTAGTCTACACACATACACCATAATGGGTAGAAATAACAATAATGGTGGGTCGGCCCCGACAGCTCTAGACAGCTCATGGCATATTATTATTCCAGATCACGGTATACAAGATCTGGCCCACTAACAACTCGATCTCGATCGTTGGCTTCTGATTCACTGGGCCCATCCATTACTTCATCAGTTCATCTAGCCCAATCAAATTCAAGTGTAAACTCCGACTTATTTTTGTTTTAAATTTTAACTTATTTTGTTTGATTGCGGTGTAAATTAAGTAAATTAAGACATGAATCAGAATAAAATAAGTCCAAAACAAAATAAATGAGAATTTGCATTATTTTCATTTGCATTTTCATGCATTTTTATTAGGGTAGATAAAATTGCACTACAACCAAATACAACCTAAACGATAGATTTAGGTTCAATTTGGTACATCTTTTCGTGCGATCTATCGGCTATTCACAAGCATGGTAGATCTAGCCGCCAAAAGCCGATTCATTGGAAAGAAACAAGAAGCCCAAATCGAACAATTTTTAGGAAAAGCTTTTATGTTTTTCTCTATTCATCTTCACACAGAAAGACACATCTTAATCAAACAAGCTTCAAGTTGCTCAGATCTTAATACAAAGCTCAATGCATCTTTAGATTGTTAGAGCTACCTAAAGATCTTCCCAAAAAGACTTGCAAAACGGCCCCTTAGTAAATTCATAAAATTGTATAGTGGATGTTTTAATAAAAGGAAAATTCCCAATTAGTATCCAATATTTTGGGCCTAATGCCACTTTGGTCTACCCAAACTTTCGAAACGTGTCAATCTAATACATACCGTTAACTAGTTGTTAATCAACTGTCAAGTGGCATTTGAAAATGACACAAATACTCTTTAACTGTCATTTAATTTTGTTTATCAACCATCTAAATGTTGATAAAAAATTAGCAGTCCCAAATCTTTACCTCTTTCATTTAAGAATATTGGGATCACATTTGAGTGAGCATTTTGATGACTTTAACTTTCTTGAATAAAAAAGAAGGGTTTGAGACTATTAATTTTTTGTCGATGTTCGGATGGTTGATAAAAAAAGTTGAACGAAACTCGAAAGGCATATATCAAATGCCACGTCCAGGTAGTGAATTATCACGCTTTGAAACTAAATTATGGCATTTTAAAATTTGGACCAAAGTGGCACTAAGCACAAAGTAGAGGGTAATAATCGCACAATTTCCCTTTAATAAATTATATTGTTTTAAAAGATGATAAATAGCGGGACGTATCATCTTGGGACCCACTATGCTTCTAGAAGCTCGACTCTTCGTGGGAGTGGCTATCCACGTGGCAAGAGTACGAGACGGGTGGAAGCTGAAGCTGAGATCAATTATCCAAAATATAGCAGAAGCTGATATGGACGACAAGATGGGACCTTAATTTTTAATGGAAAGGTTAGCGTTTCGTCACTTTCGTGTATCAGTGACGTACCGTTTACTTGTGGCCTTGTGGGAAATTCCCTTAATTGTCACATCGGATATCGGATTGTGGCTATATCATCATGATAAATGATATAGCCACGTGTATTAATCAGATGTCCATGAATGTACTACGAAATAGGACTAATGGGGTTCGGTTCATTCGGATTGGATTGACCCAGTCCCAATACCGGTCAGACGGAGTCGGGTAAATTATAAAGACCCCCCTGTAACATGAACTCTGTGACAAAGACTCCTTAGACTTTGTTTTGCGACGAAGACCCTCTGTAGTATGACCGTGAGACAAAGACCCCTTCCATTAGCCTTCCGTCCAAAAAGTTGAAAAATCTGCTGTTACAATATTTTTTATCCCTATACTACCCTTTTAGGACAACTTTAACCTCCTTTCGTCTTTTATACATTTTCCACCTTATTTCTCCCTTGCAATCATCCGTCGTAACCCATCTTTCTTCCTGGCGGCCACCAACACCGGACTGAACACCCCGCCGAACACCAGCGCCTGCCTAACCATCGACAATGCCGAGTTACTCATACACGTCGGGAACAACTCTAGTGTGTATATCAGCAACACGTTGAACATCGTACACGCGCTAAAGAAGCTCACCAACTTCACCAGCTCCACCGCCACCTGCAATTCCTACCGTGACTCACCCACCATCACGCACATTAAACTGCAAATCCCGCTTATAGTCGTGAACACCAGCAGCGAACTTCTCCTGTTCACTTTTCCGATAAGAAAGAACATCAGCAATGATGATGGCAGCTCTAATAAGGCGTTGAAGGTGACGCTCAAGTGGGGACTAAAGGCCAGGTTTCTGACCCCTAAAGGCATCCCGTAGTACACCATTCCGATGCCGAAACCGACGGTCATCACTGCCATTAACCGTCGAAATGCCCACTTTTTCTCGATCAATGCCTTAATAGCAGAGTAGAGATTGCCGTCGAACGTCTCCAGTATGGTGGATATGCCAGAGAAGCTCACGCTTAACCTGAAGCTACTTTGATTCCTCGTGGTTATTGTTCTTAACCTCTCGATTGCTTCGTCTTTGCGTCCTTTCACCAGGAGCCATCTCGGTGATTTGCGCACTGCGAAGTGAATAATTATACAGTAAAAGATGGTTGGCGCGGACGTCCACAAATGGAGGGTCCTCTATGAAGACTCTCAATTGATGTAAGCCATGGCCGGTAACGACAAGAAAACGAATGTGAAAAAGAAGAATCCGATGATACCCACCTTGCCTCGCCATCGTTTTTCGACGATTTCCGTCGAGAGGACGAGCGCACAAGTTCTGATCGTTGCGCCACCGAACCCGCTAACGAATCTCAAGGCGGCATAGACCCAAATGTTGGGAGAAAAGGCCGCATTAAAGTAGAAGTTACGGATATCATCAGACATGAGAGGACGAGCATGTTCTTGCGACCGAGAAACGAGTCCACCAGCGAGGCAGCCCACGAAGAATGAGGACGCCGGTAACCCGGCGATAATGGGGCCGGCGAAGGCGAGGTTCCATTCCAACAGGACAGATGTCCGTGACGGCTTATCCCAGGCCCGTGCATCCTTTGGAAGTAAGCAGAGGTTGGCGGCAGAGTTGTAGGAGGGGTCGTCTTGGCGAGAGTAGTGCCAGATGGGCTCGGTGTCGGTGAAGACGCTGATGAAGGTGTGCTGGGCGTCAAAAACCCACGCGAAGGAGACCAGGACGGCTTGCAGGAGCTGAGCCCACCCGAAACTTTCTGTACACCGTTCGATGGTGTCGTCTAGAGAGGGAACATGCTTCTCGAGTCATGGATGTTCGTTCATATGTAGGTGTTCGTCTGAGGTGGCCACATTACTGGGTCCCACGTCATATGTAAGTGTTCGTTCATGGTGGGACCAAGACAAGGAGCAAGATGTGTCCAATCCATACTCGGATAATCCATGTTCGAATTGGAATTGTACACTGCATTCATTCAAAGATTCCCACGTTTGAACTCGAAAGTTCATGGCTACAGAATTGGAGAGATGAAAAACATGGTCTCACGTGAAGCAAAACCGTCTGATAATGGGTGGGTGTCCATTTCCGCCAAATTGAAAATGCTAACTCGACTTCTGAATGGTATTTTCGTCAAATGACATCTTCCGTTAGTTAAATTAACAGAGAAGGGGTTTTTGTCTCAGGATTATAGTACAGGAAGTCTTGGTCACAGACCCTATAGTACAGGGGTCTTTGTAATTTACCCTTTTTTTTTTCTTTTTAATTTTTTAATGAACGATAAAACCTCCTTTTTTTTTTTTTTCAGTAATCGATCAGACCTGGTCACCGTCTAAATGGAAAATACCCGGTCGGAACTTGTACAGAAATGATTAAAATCAAACCTGTGGAAAATTGGAAATAGAATGGCCTCAGATACCACCATGTATGAGCAATGGTAATTCCTCTTTTGCCCTTTGCAAATGTATCATACACCACACATCTGGGGCATTGGGTCAGTTTTAGGGTGTCAATGGAACGGGTTTGGGTTGGACCTGTTCGAATCAAAATCAATTTAGAGGGTCCAATAAGACTTATTGAATTGGATCAGTCCAGATTTAATGGTTAAAATATTTTATTAGATTGGATTGGATTTGATCCATCTTTAATAGATTTGTGTTGAATTAGGTAAGATTGAACCAATAACTAGTCTATTGACAAAAGAGATATCAATGGATTGGGTTTGGATTGGAAGTTGGAACCAATTTGAAAAGGTTAGACAGTCCAATAATACATATTGAATTGGATCAGTCCGAACTTAATGATCTAAAGTATATATCGGATTGGATTGCACCAGGTTCATTTGAAATGAATTCTTATGGACTGGGTCGGGTTGGTTGAATCAAGGTTCTAAATATTGATAGGGAATATCAGCCTGTAATCGTTAGGCATTATTTTTTCTTTTTTTTTTTTTGTATTTTCAAAACTGGTAAAGGGGGTCATTTAAGGCCTGTTACTCCCTGAATCAGGTCAGACCCCAAAACACCTACTATAAAGACACATCGGGGGGTCATCGATATGATATATAAATCTTTATGCCTGCATATATTGCAACCCTAATTCAGTTCTCAATGCAAGACTGTAAAGACTGTTCGAACGGGCATTACACTGACCGAAGTCCAACTCTACATCATCTCTCAACGCCAGAATCTCCATTCCACCACTTCATTTGAGTGATTTTATCAAAAGATGGGTGGAGAGGAGTTGGGTTGGGCCATGGGCACTATGAGAGACAGAAAGGCCACAGTACCAAAGATTCGATATGATAATATCCCATATGGGCTGTATTCATACTTTGAACCTTTCTTCACTCTCGATTAGATAAGGGTAGAGTAAATTGATTGGTCTCAATAATATGTATGAATAAATTATGTATGGACCGGGGCTGTAGAAGAAATTTGGGATCAAACCCTGTCTGCACCAGTACTAGGGTCGGGGGATGGGCTACGCCTACAGATGGCGATTTTTTTTTCCATAAAAGGTGGGGCCCCACCCTGCCCTGTCCCAAATGAAACTGACTTTTCTCAATCTTAAATAAGGATGGAGTAAGGATGGGAAAAATATTTTTGCTTCAAATCGAGATAAGGTAAGGATGGGATTTGTATATAATTTTTTGAACCGACCCCAAACCTAGTGATAAATTATTAAAATACCCCTGAATTTCACTTCAATTCATAAATCTCTAAGATCCCATAAACCCATTTCTCAAATATCCTCAATATATATATATATATATTGGTATATGAAATTTAATATATTTTTTAAGTGATTGGTTCAAGGTAGGAAAAATTTGTGAATTTCCTATCCCCACAGGAAAGGTGGAGTACCCACTCCATTGCCATTCCTAGCTGACCCCAATTTGTGATGGATTTGAAGCAAGGTTTTTAAAACCGACCTGGAGAATGAACCGGTCAAGGGTCTGGTTTCCAGTTCGAACGGTTGGCCCGTTCTGACAAAAAAATAAAAATTAAAAAAAAATGGTCAAAATCGTTCGAACGGTTAATCACTTGGGTCAACAGTTTGCTGACCAAAATCAACGTTTTTTGGGAAAAATCCAGTTTTGGGGAAAAACGGACCAGTTCCCGATTTTTCCGATTCGACTGTCTGGTCCAGTCTGGTTTTGTAAACCATGATTTGAAGTGATTGGGCCGATTCTGGTTCTAGGGCCTAGTACCTATGGATTTGTTTCAGCTCCTATCTTGATTCCTGATTATTATTGATTTAGAACCAGTTTTATATATAAAAATACTTTGGATCCATTAGGTCAGACCCGGTTGTCCCAAAAACCGATAGGTACAGTTCTAAGTCTAAAATTACAGACCCTGTCGAGTCTGATTCAATTTTGGTTCCTTTAATATTTCTTGTCGGGTCAGTTCCAGTTCCAGCCAAACCCAACCAATTGACAGCCCTTCAAAGACGTAGTGCGACGTCTGTTAAGGTTTAATTTATCTATTAATTACGGATTCATAGAATTAAATTTTAATGAAAAACCACATGATTGGTCACCTCTTTTATGATACCAGTTGATTGTTTGTGAGTATTTCTGTATCACGTATTTCCGATATTATGGCTGAAAATCTCTCATCAAGGACAAAGTAAGAGGAAGCTTCATTAATCTATTAATTACATGCTTATAACATTCATAGTTCACACTTATGGCCTATTCATTTGCTCTGAACTCTTGACATCTGAAAGTGCAATAATTACATTAAGAGATATATTAGTATTGGTGAACTTTCCTTTCCTCTGAACTTTGAATGCAGAGAATGTAATTATAAATTCTGAATTCTAAAAATTATTAAACATTCATTTTGACCCCATATATAAGAGTTTTGTTTGTCTTTTTAGGGTATCATTGGAAAACAAAAATTGTATGATTGAACTTTAAGAAATTAAAGATAAGAAGAAATGAACAACCATTTTCCTCTTAAAATTAAAAGATTCCTCTTAAGAAATAAGAGTTAAGAAAAATGAACAAACCCTTGACAATCATGAAATAACAACTCTTTTCAACAATTCTTGGGCGTTAAATCAGATGAAGCATAGGTCATGACAAACACAAAGCAGGGTAGCACGATATCACAATGCCGCCCAAGCACTCCACATGCACATCTCACCATGCATTGGAAACATAGCACATACTTATCATGAGAAGATGTTCCTAATACACAGGTGCAAGTGCTGTGGGGTGCTTATGGGGCACTGATCTGATCTCGGGAACCGCAGTTATATAGAATCCAATCTGATGTCACAAAGACTCCCACCAAAATAGGCTCCAACACGTTTCCAACATTATTAATAATTGTATGGTCACACATCTCAAACATGCGAGTCCGGGTCACCTGCCAAGAAAATACATGGCTGGTCCCAGTTTCATAGTGAGATGTGCAGTGGCAGATGAAGTTGATAGGGTACTGAAACATATTTTGTTGGCAGGTGATCCCAACTCCAAACATGTATTGAATGTTAGTGAGACATGTTTGAGGCTTCCAACATAATTTATTTTATACAATTCAGATCTTCTACCCACATGAGACTACTGCTGTACATTGGGAATATCTTCCCATCAATGATAACTTGTAAAATCAGGAGATGTTCATCATGTTCTCAAAGTACAGCTGTAACGAGGCATAGGTAGAGTTCTTGTGGATAGGAGATCCGGACTGTGATTTATAGCAGTACATCTCATCCATAACCATGTTTTGATGGGAGCAGATCCCAACTCAAACTTAGAGGTAGTGGAAACTGAAAAATTAAATATTCTTGTGATTTACTTCCAGAGAAAGAAAAATTCTTGTGATAAAAGAATATCAGCTGGAGAACGGCAAGCGAGCAGCAGATCCGAACCCATTAAGTTCCACTCTGGATCTGTAGCCCATCCGGCAACTTAAACTGTTCTTGCCCCATAGAACACCATTGCTGTGTATTGGGAACATCTCCCCATCAAGTTCATCTAATGCAGTATCTTCATCAGATGATGGTTGTAATTGCAACAACAAACCACAAAATCTAAAATGGAAAGTTCAGATATCACAAAATGCAAATTTCCCGTTCTTTAGGACCCTTAGTTGCACTCTTCAAGAGATGTACCACTCATGCAAATCTTTGGGGCACACTATGCTTGCTTTGAAATAGAAGTCGTGTCCATCAGTGTTGGCATCCTAACCTGCAATTCCACTTTGCTTGTACTCTTGTTATGGATATCTTTAGCTTGAACATATTCTGAGGTGATTCCAAATTGAACTTTTATTTCCACAGCCAAAGATTGAACATTTACTAGTCTGCAATCTGCATGGAGTTTATCAATTATTTATCATTTTCAGAAAGGGTCAATTTGGAAGGAGTACAAATACAAATATGTAGTGTGCAAAACCTTGTATTTTGTATGTATTTGTATTGTACATATTTGTATTTGTACTCTTTCAAAACTGAGCCAGAAGAAAAATCTTTTGCAAAGGAGTTAAGAAGCGAAAGAAAGTGAATAAAATAGCTACTTACTTTGTACCAAAAAATAAAATAAAAGTAATAATCATGAATTCAAAAAAGAAAAAAGGAAAATGGAGCTGTCACACATTAATGAAGGTTTCCCTGAGCTCCAACATTGATGTACAAAGCACCAAATCTTAGCTCTACATGAGCACTCTTCCCTTTTTCAGATGCAGTGCTTGTACACCATGCTTATCAGAAGACAGTTTCCTAAAACATGAAGCATTACTATAGGAAAAAAATGTTTGCGAAACTTCAAACCTTGTATATTTAATCAAAGAAGCTAGATAAAGGAAAATTAATTGAAGGAAAGGTTAACTCAAGTATTCTACGAAGCTAGTCTCTTTTCTTAGGCTCCGTCTAGTTGCATGTAAAATGAAGCAAATGGTTTCCACTCATGCTACTTTACGGTGGTAAGTTGCACAAAACAGATTTGGAGAGTAGTAATTGTAGAAAAATGGCATTCCTTGTAATTTTCCATCAGTCATTTTCCAAACAGAGGTAGGCCTCCTGATTTCTTACAGCCATTCAGGTTTACCTTCCAAGTTCAGTTAAACACGGGGGAAATTAAGAAAATGACTTTTTTATATTGAATATCATTTTCAGTGGAATAATTCATATCCATTTAACAAACAAATAAATGCAGCTTTAATTTCAAACGATCTTGAGAGAACCTATATTTAGATTCTTCCCGCCAAAAGGGAGCCGGGAAGTTTAGTACCTCCACCCAACCATACATGCATACATGCTAAACACACCTTTTAATTCCTCATCAAAGTCCTCAAATCCGAGTCAATATAATATACTATACTATTTTCCTACACTTGCTACACTAAGCGGACCAACATGACAGGTGTAGAGGGCATAGTGTAAAACTAAGTTACTCTCACTCTCACATGTGTGGGTCTTTTACACACATGTAATGGAACACCTGAAATCAGATTAGCTGAACAATTTAGCTGTTCAGCGGGCTGTGGAACCAATGATGAGGTTCCACACTAATAATAAATTCATGAACCCCACTGTAAAAGATGTGGGCCCCATGTATTTAATATAGATGTTGAACCTTATCATTGGTTCCACAGCCAGCTAACCTTGCTTGGAACACCTGCCACTGAATGTGTAGTGTAGCAAGTCTAGGGAAAAACACCTAAACTCTCTTGGATGTTTTATATCCAATTTTTCTTTGTACCTTGTGCTCTTTTTATTGTACTTTTAATCAAAGCTCAGTTATGGATCAAATAAAAAAATAAAAACAGAGAACCATCGATGGGTTGTACTACTAATCAAAGAGGGATAAGTTCAAGTTCTCTGCAAAGTTTTTCTATTCTCCATGTGCTCTAAATTTCTTTCCCACCATCTAGCAAGCCAAATAGCAATGCAAAATCACATGCAACTACCCTTCCAAGTGATATTTCAGGTTTTTCAACACCCACTCTTTCCAATTCACCTAGAAAAGAAATGAGATCGTAACAGATCCCAAGTTTCAACTTGGGTTTAGTTGAAGATACTTAGATCAAGCAGGACAATAAATGAAAAGAATAACAATAAAAACAAAATAAACATGGACTGAGAGAATTGGAAGATAACTCCACCCATGTGAGCTTGTCTTACACCGCTTGTCCCAAGCCCAGACAAAGAAGGGCTGCACCAGGTTGGCAGCCAGCACTAAAACTTTTGGCAGACTCGTGATCATGGATATTTGTCTTTTGTACTCATGCTAGGGCATTCTCCAGAAATGACACGCACCTTAACCTGAGTGTAGTGTCAAATGGCAAGGATATGCTAGGATGGGTGCCAACAATTTAACAATGGATATGACATTAAACTGAAGGAAATGACAAAATAGGATTCATGTAGCCAAGTGCCAACGTCATAGTTTGGAACTTGGGATAAGGCTTGGATGATGGTGATGACTGAGAGAATTAAAAGATAAAATCTATAACCAACTGACCGAATGGCACTCCAGTATCCACAAATGACTTGATGAGGTAAACAGCGATCCAGTATCCACAAATTCGATCCACCATATGACAAGATAATACCAACAAAAAAATTGCAAGATAATAAGCAAAATGTATATAAAAAGTTGACTACAACTGGGTTGGGAAAAAAAACGTGGCAATATTGACTTACTAAGTCTGAAACAGCAACAGGCAAGATAGATAAAGTAGATGCCCCTGAACCTATTCACTGATGAGAGATCCATAACATATAACAATTCCAAACATTTAAAATTGACACAATATATTAAAATTTTAAATTGAACTCTATGTCAAAGCATTAAGCAGAAACTTTCCTTTATCAGTAAAGCATTATGCAATTTTAAAAGCAAAAGCATAGGTTTGATCAACTAGGCATGTACCTATGCTACAGTAGCCATCTTGAATGACAATATGGGTTCCAGCAGTGGCATCAATTTTTCAGAACAGTTCAGCATTCATGATCGATATCATCCCTTCCCAAGCAGGTAGAGTAGAAGAAAATCCCTACAATAGAAATGTCCACAAGTATTTTTCAACTATCGAGTGGATAATATAGGCATGATAAATGTCAATAAATACATAAGATAAAACCTCAACCAATAACTCCTGAATCATCTGCCATATCAACACTACAGAGAAGGCAACCCTCCTGAAAATGGAAAGCAGAAGAAGATCAGTGTGCAGGAAAGAGATTTGCATAATATACCTTAAGGCTGTCAGATCACACCAAAAAGGGGAAGAGGTCAATGTGAAAAATGAGTCAAGATGGAAGCTAATAAATAACCAGTTGCAAAACACTGGACTTTTACAATGGTCAAACTAAATCTTAGGACATGACTAGCAACCAAACCAGGAAAAAAGAAAGGGAAAGATATATAGAGAACTCAAAAATGACAAGACATCAACGTGCACAAAAGGTTGTACCTGAAGAGCCACTGCAAACCAAAACGTGTCCTCAACAGAAACAACATGATGAACAGACCACTTCACATACTTTGGACTTTGAAACACCCATTTAAGGACATTGCTTGAACAGGAAGAATGCCTGTGACGGCTACTCAAGATCTCCAACAACCCCACAGGTACACCACATAGATATGGGAAACAAATGATACATCAAGGAAGAAGAGAAAGCAAAGTCCATATGTGAGCTCACACAACACAGGAGAAAACAGACATCCAGAATCTAAATATATACTCACAGGAAAATTCTACTTTCCAAAAAGACATTTAATGGTTAAAAACTATTGCTGGTCAGTGAAAGTTACAAATAAAGGAAAATTTTCAAAAGACAGAGAACAACCACATCTATTCATGGCCACTGGCAATCTACCACCAAGAGATGTCAAGGGAAAATCAATAAATTAATAATTAATGTCTAAATGAATGTCCATGATACATAAATTACAATTTTTTATGGTGCAGAATACACCAATTGTAACAAGTTACAGGAATTCGAAGCCCTCGAAGCAACAAACAGTTCCCACCTGGAGAAATGATTGGGTGGAATAACATATATAAGAGTTAATATCTCCAGTCCACCCCCACTCTGGCTGATAGGAATTAACTCCCAAAGACTGAGGTTTCACATCACCATATATGGTAGAGAACCCTGCTTCCTTCTGTCACTTTTGGCCCAAAGTCAATAGGGCTTGTTCTGTTTGTTGTCTCTCTTAAGCTGTACCTTTAACTTCTTACCACTCAATTGGCGTCCATTCATCATAGTAATGGCAGATTGAGCTTCTGTTGGTGAATCATAACTCACGAAGCCTGCAAATAGAGGGGTATTTGAGATAGAGAACTACCAGGACTTTATTTCTCATCTGAAGGGAATAGATGGTGTGTTTACCAAAACATTTGCTAACACCAGTTGCTTTGTCAACAAACACCTTAGCACTCAAGACCCTACCAAATGGTTGAAAAGCCTTTGCAAGCTCATGATCACCAAATTCTTGAGGAATGTGATAAATGAATAAGTTAGCACCAGGAGGACCTAAGTTCAATAGATGAAACAACAGTTAATGCTGAAATAGGCACCAATGTTTTCCATAAAAATAACAAGAATACCATAGAAAATCACTACCTTCAACCTGACCCCCAGAACTTGTACTGACACTTGAAGATGCTTCTGAGGTACTACTTACAATTTCAGGTTGCACAGAGCCATGTGAACCACCCAAAGGCCTGTGACTCATTATTCCACCAGGATAGGCCATAGGATACTGAAGACCTGGAACCGGAGGATATGCAGAGCCTATATAGTTGGCAGAAGGCACTATGGGAAAACTTCTAGGTGCTATACCAGGGGAAAGATCCTGTGCAACTCCATGCAATGCACTTCCTTGGTTTACTGGTGGGATCATATTAGGGAAGCTGGTTTGATTATGCAACGTTGGCAGGGGATACTGCATAAGCCCATAATTGCCAGGTACCTACAATAGAAAAGCAACAGAGAAGCAGATTTACAACTTGATTATGCTAAAAAGACAAAAGTCAAAACCAGAAAGATATTGGCAAACACATTGAAGAAATCATGTAGACAAGAACTCAGAAAACTATAGGACAGAACAGGATACTGTCATCTAAAAGTTGAGAAAGAATGAAATAACTGAGCTCATGGTTATCTACTTAGATGCTTACAGAAAGCCCAGTGTCCATAGAAAAATGTACAAGTACCCATCTCAATTATGCCACAAATTATTTTAAGAACTCATCAAAGGCATAAAAATTTATACCGGCATGTGGAAGAATAGAGCAACATTACAGTGACAAAATGTTGTTAGGTGGTGTGAAAAGATAGCCCAAATAAACTCTGATGTGTGATTATTCCCTTTAGCAGGCAATTACTCTGTGATTAAATCAGGTGTCTAATTTAAACAACTTCATTGCATCAGGCTCAGGCCCCTTCAAAATTTAACAAATGCTCAGCCCAGGCCTTCCCAAGTGGCAATATTATCTCTGATGCAAAACCCTTCAAGCTGTATTGATGGGAAATTGGGAACTGGACCATCAAACATTCAGAAACCTTCTAAATTCAACAATGTGGTAATAATTATGCTAATGTAGAGATAATCATCAAAGTAACTGAAAACAGTAAGTCAAAAAATTATCATGTGCCGACAACTTAAAGTTCATTTAGGTCACACTAGTTGCAAAAGACACAAACTTAGAATAGGAAAATCTGGAAGGATCTAGAAAGTTCAATTAGCATGTTAGATTAATATAAACATCCGATATAAGCTAACAAAAACAGACCTGATAACCATATCCATTGTATGGGGGCATGTAACCCATCGGTAAGGCCCCAAACAGTGAAGGTTGCTGTGTTGACTCAGTATTTAATGCACTAGAAGCGTGGGTTTGAGCTTTTTGAGCCCTCCGTTGTTGCCTCTCCTTTTCCGTATCTGCCCATTTGACAACTAAAGGAACATTTGAACCCTACAGTAGAAATCAAGCCAGAGTGCAAGTTCAATTATCACTTCATCAACAATAATCTCAAGTATTAGTATATCTTTTCCTATCAGAAAGTTGGGTATCTGAACAATTGGTGAAGCATGTTATCATGTCTTAAACAACTCATTAACAAATAAACCAACTGAAATAAACAAATAGCATTTTCAAAGTAATGGAACTGCTTGAGGTATGGGCCTGCCTCAATTAGACCAACCGAGGATGTAGGAGTTACATATAGTAGAAATAAAATGGAAATAAATAGAACGGATAATGTCAAGTCAAAATTTAATTATACAGCTGAGACATCTAAAAAATCTGGTTTTCCAATGTAACCAACAGAAAAATCTACATCATTCTGCAACAATGATCTCTATGGTTCAAATTCATTTGAGAACACAAGTTACCATTTAAAATAAAGCCACTGGATGTTTATCAGCTCTGGAAAATATATAACCATACCAGTCAAGTGGAACCAAGGTTTAACCAATGTTTTAAAACACAGAGGCATTCCACTACCTAGAGACATGAGGCATAGTTGAGAATGCAAAAGGCATAAGCTTCCTGAGCATAAGCAGGCATAATCATCCTCAAGAGGAGGAGGATATGGAAGGAAGGAAGGAGAAGAAGAAGAAGGCATTTTTCTTCTTTCTTTCCTTTCCTTTCCTTTCCTTTTCTTTTATTTTTTTCTTTTGTTCTTTCTGTATAAAGAGTATGCCTCAGAGGCATCAACACCTCCAACATGAGCCTCAGGGCATTTTGAGGGCCTCTCACCTTGGGCTTGGGTTTAACAAGTTGGAGAATGTCACCTCTAGTAATCAGATGTTCATTGTCCGCTGTTTAAGAGAATCAGTCCCTCTTTTCCCTCTTCTACTGCATTCCTTTTTTTTATAATTAAAAAGGATCAATTTCATTAATAAAAACTGGTAGAGTTACAAGTTTCCTTTGGAGAGGCATGAGCTGCGTCCTCTCCTACCAGTAGGAATAAAGACAAAAGATAGAAGACAGATTCAATCTACGATTGAGCCCATACAAACTTTCCCTATTTATCCCTTGCTTTGCAAGACCATCAGCCATAGAGTTTGCTGACCTCCCCACCCATTGTATTCTTACAGCCAAGCTACTTATTAGGCAGTTGAATTTTTTAATTTCATTCTTAAAACACCACACAACAGATTCTGGATTTTGTAGCCAGCCCACTACTACCTTGGAGTCCCCTTCTATTATCATCTGTTCCACACCTATCTGCATGGCTAATTGTACTCCCTGGATAGCGGTGGCAAGTTCCGCCCTAGTAGAGTTTCCAACTCCTATGGGTCCTGAGAAAATAAGGACCACATTCCCACTCTCATTCCTCAGTACCCCTCCCACCCCTGACGGACCAGGATTTCCAAGACTGCTCCCATCGAAATTCAGCTTCAAGAATCTTTCAGGAGGGGGTTCCCAAGCCATGCACTTTAGCTTTTTTGGATGAGCAATTAGCCACTGCTAACCAATTCCTCCACACATCATTGAATGAGAATTGATGGAATAAATCCAGTGATTTTATCCATAAGATCACCCTATTTAGAATGCAGTCCTTCATCTCTTCTGGGCTTCCCTCCTTTTTTTTTTTTTTGAACAATAACGATTTCATTAATTCACCAAAGAGGTTACATAAGGAAGACAAACACACTTATCTTCCAAGTACAATTAAGAAAACAAAAGAATAGGTAGAGACAAAAAATTACAACTTAGCCCAAAACATTGAATCCCTTTCTGCCCCTTGTTTAGCTAAACCATCAGCTAAAGAATTGGCTGATCTTTTGACCCAACACATTTTAACTTCCATCTCCCACACCAGCCACTCAAATTTTCTCCTCTGATTATTGTACCTCCATAAACCATTGTTGTCTGCATTCAGCCACCCTATCACCACCTCCGAATCCCCTTCAATTAAGAGTTTTCTAATGTTCATCTCCTTGGCTTTCTGGACTCCTCCCATAACTACAAAGATCTCAGCTCTAAGGGAGTCACCCACTCCAATTGGGCTTGAGAACAAGGCAAAAATGACCCCATTCTCATCCCTAAAGACACCCCCAATCCCTGATTGTCTAGAGTTCCCCCTACTACTCCTATCAAAATATAATTTCATGAACCCAGCAAGTGGAGGTGTTCAAGACACACTCATTACTGACTTGGTCTGTGTGCACTTTGCTATTTCACCCCACTTCCTCAACATGTCATCCACTGTGTAACCTGTGAATAGTTCCAAAGATTTCAGCCACTGTACAACCCTGAAATGAATGATAGCCTTTAGTTCTTCCACCCCTCTCTCAGTCGCTGAGAATATCCTTAAGTTTCCTTCTTCCCATATTGTCCAACATACTACAGCCCTCAAACCTCTCCACATAGTCCTTCCCCTTTTCCTACGCCACCTGAAGACAAAAGGGGAAAAAAGGCCCTGCAGATCTGATGGAGGGTCCCATCTACACCCAAAGAGGGAAAAAGCCCATTCCCAAATTAACCTCGCAAAATGGCAAGACACCAATAGGTGAAAACCAATCTCCCTATCCACTTTACAAAGAACACACCAATGGGGTGACAAGCAAGTATTGGGTCGTTTCTTTTGGAGTAGATCACCAGTGTTGAATCTTTCTAGATAGGCTTCCCAACAAAAACTACCAACCCTAGGAGGGATTGCTCTGCATCAAACCTCATCAACAAGGAAAGGGGGGGTTACAAGACTGGTGGATTGGCTTAGGACTTTGAAAACTGAAGCACAAGAAAAGAAGCCAGTGGGGGTAGGGGTCCAAATTCCGAGCTTCCCACACAGACCAAATCAGCGCTGCTCTTGCACACCTCCACATAATTCTTCCTCTTCTGTGCCGCCAAGGGAAGAAAGCAGGATCAAAGAACAAGCTTGCACATCTCTTCTGCACTCATTATTTATCATAATCATTATCATTATCATCACTACGATTATATATATATAATAAAGAGAAAGCAGATAATGTATGGGTGTATCCCAAGGTTAAAAATATCAAAATGTATTGTACCATATCATACAATATGAATCAGCTTTTTAACCTTAGGATACACTACATACTAGGACTTCTGTCAAATTTAATAGCTGGCTGAAATATGGTGGACATATGTTACAAACTAAAAGTTGATAAAACTGTGAACATCTATGCTTTTAGTCACTCAATATTTTTTTTATCAATAACAAGAAACTTTATTAAAGATATGAAACTATGTGAAGCTTAGGTACAAAGGGGAGGTAAAAGGACTTAACTCCCCATCAAAGAGTACAAGGAAAAAATAAAAAATTAGCCTAAAAAATTGAATCCCTATTCACCCCTTGCTTTGCTAACCCATCAGCAAAGGCATTAGCAGTCCTTTTCACCCAGTTGTAATGAACCACCATATCCCTACTCAGCCATTTAAATTTATTCTTCTCATTGTTATAACTCCATAAGCCATTGTCTCCCCCTTTTAGCCACCTAATCACCACCTCCAAGTCACTTTCAAGGACAAAACATCTGATGTTCAGCTCCCTTGCTCTTTGGATGCCTTCCAGGGCTGCAAGGATCTCAGCCCTAAGAGAGTCTCCTTCCCCAATTGGGCCTAAAAACATAGCAATAATAGCCACCACCTCATCCCTAAGTACTCCCTCAATCCCAAAAGGCCCTGGGTTCCTTAAACAGCTGCCATCAAAATTCAGTTTTATGAACCCAAAAGGAGGGGACCACAAAGGACTACAGCTCCTCTTACAGAGGGCAGAGGAAGCTATCTCCTTCCAATTTCTCACCAAATCAGCCACAAAATAATCTGAGAACAGTTCCATAGTTTTCAACCAATGTGCCACCCTTAACAGAATTAGATCTAATAAGTTTCCGATGGTTCTTTCCTGATCTGAAAATATTCGTGAGTTTCTTTCTTTCCATAGAGTCCAACACACTGCAGCCCTAATATTTCTCCACATAGTCTTCCCTCTCTTCTTCGGCCATCTGAAAAAGGAGGGAGAGAACAAGCTTTGGACACTCCCAAGGGGTATCCAAACACACCCAAAAAGGAAGAGAACAAGCTTAGTCGCTCAATATTTAATGTTTCAGTATTGAGCATATCAATACTTTGAACTTTGGTGTATACAAAAGGGAGATGGAAAAAGTAGGGGCCGATACGAGCCGAGAGAATATTAGACTATTTGAACTTGGCTCAACAAAAAAACATAAGGCTCAAGTTTGGGCTCAAGCTCAATTCCAGCTAGAAATACTAGTTCAGATTAAGCTCGACTCAAAAGCTCATAGGCTCGAGCTTGACAATGAGCCAAGCCTACTAGAGCTTGAACTCAATACTTGCCCTACTTGTTTAACATTTAAAAACTACAAAAAACACATCAAAATTGCCTACTCTCATCAAGCTAAGAAGAATAACTTGCTTATTTAACATATAAAAAACCACAAACACTAAAATATTTATCGTTTTATTTTGTTTCCTATTACACAAATAAAAAATCAATATATATATAAGCTCAATTAGGCTCGCAAACGTCACGAACTGAGATTCACACTATTTGAGCTTGGATCAATTAGCAGTCAAGCCTATATATTGGGCTCGAGCTTGGCTTGAAGCTCAATTTGGGCTGAGCTGAATCAAGCTTTTTGCAAGCCGAGCTCGTATGGCTCATGAATAGCTTGCTTCAAATCCACCCTAGGAAATAAAATAAATATCAACCCATATTTAAAGGCCAATAGCCAATGTTGGTCTCAGCTATATGGGGTCTTGAGAGGGGTAGACTAGGTACACCGGTACAGTCCTAACCTTTGGCTTTTTTTCATGTAAAGTGGCCACCCTTAGACTCAAACATGCATTCTCACACTTGCCAGCCCCAAGATTTTGCCATTACACCAAATAATGGTAATAATAGAAGCATAAACATGATTTTAAAGTATTTTATTATTATAAATTACTATATCAGCAAATTCTTTGGCTGAATGTCTAGCTAAGCCAAGGGCAGCTAGGGAACTTTTGTATTGGGCATAACTGTAGCTTCATTTTGTTTTCTTCTTTGTTAGGATAGGCTGCAGCCTGTGCCTCACCAAGGGTTGTTTGTACTAGCTCATCCTTTTGTTCTAATAAAAGAAGTCACTAATCAAAAAAAAGGGCAAAAGCAGTCATTGTTGGCATTTTAAATCATGCATATTGTTTTATTTTATTTGATATTTTACTTAAACTCTTATGGTCATGGATCCTACAATGCCAGTCCCAAGCCCAGATAAAGGTGGAGGGTGCATCAGGTTGACAATCATCATTTAAAACTTTTGCCAAACTCTTATGGGCATGGATCCTAATGATGATGGTTACAGCTAAATTTGAATTATGGTCTTATGCAGTTATGCTGTTGTATTTATTTTTTCATTCAGAAAAAAAAAAAAAAAAAAAAAAAAAAAAACCTAAGATGTCTGGAGTTGGGAGATTAAATCATGGTTAATTAAATTATGCAGATTATAAGAATGTCGGGGGAAATCACAAAGTTGTCATTTGTGACTACACAGTACAATACTTGAAATGATGAGCACTAAAAACAAAAATAAAGAGAAAGTGCTATGTTTGACCATTGAAATGTTATCGTTTAGATGATATGCTTGTGTATATGTTATCGTTTAGATGACATGTGTATATGTGTACAACTTCAAGACAATGGAAATGTATCAAAAAAATATTGCAGTTGATTAAACCACTGGTGGAAAGTTATGGCTTAAAGATACTATATATGCTATGATAAGCTACAACTTCAAGCAAATTCAATTTAAAATTTCGCCTAAATATGCCATACATAAATACATTCTGAAACATACAAGAAAATATCACAATCCTATACTGGAATTGTTCACTTTCCAGTTTTATAGCACTATGGCCTCGTTCGTTTGCATCGTTGTAACTTACCCGGGTAAGTGCACTTACCCAGGTAAATGTTTCCTGGGTAACATTTACCTGGGTAAGTGTACTTACCCATGTTCTTTTGATTCCCAGGATTCCCAGGTAACAGAATGACATTTTTACCCATAAAAAGCTAGTATAAAAATGGGCAAACTTGTCCATTATGCTTTATAAAATTCCCCCCCGGGTGGGAAAGTTACTTACCCACCTGTGAGATGGGTCAGTTTTACCTGGGGAAATGGAGCTTATTTTACCATGGGGCCCATTTGTAAATGCAAAAAGAACATTGTCAAGTTGGTCAATGGGAAAAAGATACCCATTGACCAACTTTCCCAAGCTTATTTACCGGTAAACAAACAGGGCCTAAGGCTTTAAAAGTTGGGAATAATCATACAACATTGTAGTTCAGTACAAAAAAAATTGATTTTGGATATATCAACCTATCCAAAAACAAGAAACACTTGACAAGACTGATCATAAAATTATCGAACTGTGTTTGCAGTCTATCAAATTATCGACTACGAAAAAGAACTTCAATATCCAAAAACAAGAAATACTTATCAAGACTGATCATAAAATTATTGAATTATGTTTTGCAGCCTATCAAATTATCAACTACAAAAAAAGAACTTGAAGTAAATCAGGAAGAGCCGCCAGGAACCAATTTAAAGCTTTCCAAAGATTACCAATAGAGAAAAAAGAAATGAAACTTTCTGCATTTTTTTCTCCAAGATAGTGAATTGTTTGGCAACAGGGCTTGATAATACAAACCTCCATCTTATGCTTCCCATTAATTGCTTCTAAAGCTGCAATAGCTTGTTCCTTAGTCTCATACTTCAGAAAAGCACAGCCTGTCCCATAAAAGGAAATAAAAAGAACCACTCATAAATTTTCTTAGATTACCTGTTTGTCATTAAAAATAATCTATGACCATTTAAACAAGAAAATAGGACTCATGATTCTAATCTGACAGCCCAAGAATAAGAGCTGAAAGGGTGTTTTTTATTGGTAACAAGAATTTATTAATTTATAGAGAAAACAATATTAATATAACATGAGTCAAGCAACCCCTCTTAGACATTTAGGCTAGAAACCACTACATAAACTCTTTTTTTTATAAATTACATAAACCTTTTTAAAGCACTTAATGCAAGGGTTTATACAACCATCAAATAATAAGATAAAGATCAAAAGAAAAGGGGAAGAAATGAAAGGCCAAAGTTACCTTTGCTTGTCTGTTGAGAACCTCTCAGAATTTGAAGATCTTTTATAGTCCCATATTTGGAAAATAAAGCAGAAACTTCATCTTCAGAGATATTCTTTGGTAGCATACCAACAAAAAGCTTATGCTCTGGAGATAAATTCATTTATGAAAGAACAATTATCTCAAACATCAGCAGACAGTAGAAAGTGAGGTTGGCATCACTATAATTTACAGTAGACATTTAGAGGCCAAGAATTACAGAAACGGTGCACAAATATCAAACCTAGCCTTTCTAATTCACCATCTGCATACTTCACTTGTAATGGACTGGATGCCTGAATAAAAAAGAGAGGGTGGAGAATGCATTTAGTTAAAGCAAAGAATGACACCTTTTGCATTATGTAAAATAGTAATAACTTGTCCTTACTATAGTTGTTACTAGTCAAAAAAAAAAAATAGTGCAAGTGAAAAACATAAGCAACACAAAGCATTTTATCCGGGCTATAGCAAAAGATATGAGAATTAAAAGAACTGCAGCAAATATGGCAACAAAAGATGTACAAAATAATAAATTTATAAGACATCCTGCAGTAGAATTGACCCTAGATGGTGCAAGGATCAAAAATATTGATAGGATATGCCCTGCACTGGGCGTATCGTATCCGTATCCAAAGTCACTGAGACAATATAAAGGGTTTTGGGGTTTTGAATATTTGGGATGATAGAAGACATCCTAGTCAGCAAATATGACAATTATCAGGTCGATTAAATAAAAGAATTAGGTGTCTTTGTCAATCAATACACACAATACCCAATTTTTTGGTGTCATGTGTATTAATATTTTGACCATTGGTTTAGTGGACTCCAAGTAGTCACAATGTGGCTTACTTTAGTTCAGTATATATCAGGAAAAAGAAAAAGATGATAGTAGCTTCTTTTGCTGGTAACTTTGAATTTTTTTATGAAATTAGTAAAAGAATACCATGTACAATAAGCCATACAACCCATTGTATAGGCTGAGATCACCTATCCCTTAATTGTCTGTATTACATGATTGACCAGAACAAATTTTCCCTATTAACAACTTTACAAGCTAAAGTGCCAGCTAAACCTTTTTTTGATCTGCTCACCCACTAGTTTTATCCACCAAATGTGATGATTAATCAAATATGACCATCCTTTTGTTGAAACAAAGTCCTACTTCATTGTAAAGCACATTCGCCTGGTTCCTCCGTACACTTAGTCCAATAACTTTTTTTTGGTTTACTACTGCCATATTATGATAATGCATGAGAACAGACTTAGATGGTTCTTTATTTGATCGTTTGGTTATCTCTGCTTCAATAATTGATTAATTCGTGATTATGTCTTGGGAATTCTCCTCATCAAATTACTAATGTAGGAACTGAAACTTAGCAGGAAATCATGATATGATAATACATGAGAACAGACTTAGATGGTTCTTTTTTTGATCGTTTGGTTATCTCTGCTTCAATAATTGATTAATTCGTGATCATGTCTTAGGAATTCTCCTCATCAAATTACTAATGTAGGAACAGAAACTTAGCAGGAAATCATGGCATGAGAAATTGGAGTTAGGGCGGAATCTGGAAATGAGGGCCACAGGCCGACAGCAATACATGTGGAGTCTAGCAGGTCCCAGAAATTTGATTGAATTGGAGATATTCAAAATTTCTCAAAAAAACTCACTCGTTTTCCCTGTCCAAACTTTCCTGTGAATATATACCAAACCAGTTAATGCATTTGTGACACGAAACACCTTAAGAAGCAAATTGACATTTCCTTTGGTATTTTCCTATGGCAGCTCTAGTACCCATCAAGAAACCCCTATATCCAGCACCCTTCTTGCTTTTCAATCTTTTCTTCTAAGATCTCAACTCAAGTCAGATTTAATCCCAACTATTTGGAGTCAATTACACAAAGCCTGTCCCACCATTGTGCTCTATCAAGAGCAATGTTTTCTGTCAAACTACAAGTCTTTAAATCATTTTTTACCACTTCAGACCATGTTTTCTTTGATCTTCCCTTTGCTCTTTTAGAACCTTTTTTTATCAGAAACGATAACTTTCATTAGAGATAAATTGAACTGAAATACAGAAAGTCAACCCTCATAAGAAAAGGTTGATCCAATAAACATCAAATATTACAGCACTGCCCAATAAAGACTCTCCCTTACAGTCCCTTGTTTTGCTAGGGCGTCAGCAAAACCATTTGCTGATCTCCTTACCCACTTGAACCAAACACCCACCTCCCTTGTTATGCTAAGAATTTCCCTTATCAGCTGTCTAAATTGCCAAACTCCCAGCTTCCCTGATTGCCTCCACCCAATTACCAACTTGGAGCCTTCCTCTATCTCAATCTGCTGTAGCCCCAATTGTTTGGCCAGTTTTACACCTTGATGTAGTACCAAGATTTCCACTCCTAAGGAATCTCCAACTCCTATTGGACCTGAAAACAGATCCATTATCTTGCCTTCATTATCTCTGAAAACACCTCCTATACCAGATGGGCCTGGATTACCTATAGAGCTTCCATCAAAGTTCAGTTTCACCCTTTGTTGTGTCGGTGGGGACCAAACTTCCTGTATCATAGCTTTGGAAGTAGTAGTAGATGCCACAATACCCCAACTTCTATAAATGTCTTCAACTGAGAAATCCTTAAAAAGATCACAGGATTTCAACCAATGGATAACCTTAGTAGTTATTCCTTTCACAACCTCTTCCTTGGATCTACAACTGCCTTTGAAGATCCTATAGTTTCTTTCCTCCCACACTGACCACAATACAGCAGCTCTAGTGGCTCTCCACATAATCCTTCCACGAACTGTTGGTTGCCTATAAAAAACTAGATCAAAGAGGTTCACCACACTCAAGGAGGGAATCCACCTGCAGCCAAAGAGAGAAGAGAACCAAAACCAAATAAAGAACACGAAGGGACATAAGATTAGTAAATGTGAAATTGTCTCACTAGAACCCAAACAGAGGTAACAAACATGGGGGGAGAGGCACATATTTGGCCTCTTTTTCTGCAATAAATCCAAGGTGTCAATTTTTTGGAGTACCACTTCCCAACAAAAGGCCTAAATTTTAGGGGGTACAGGGCTACCCCACACCTCCTTTGAAGGAAAGTTCCCTACAAGGTTAGAGGTCTGAAGCAAAATGTTATAAAAAGAAGAGCAATTGAAAAAACCAGAAAGGGAAGGTTTCCAAATTCTGTTATCTCTACAGGACTGATCAAGAAAGACTTCCCCTAACTGAGTGATCAAATCATCAACCATCCCCATTTCAGAATCCCTTAGACCTCTTCTCAATCCCAAATCCCAGGATTTATCAACAAACACTGAAGAGATCACTTTTCTTTTGTTTTCAGACAAGGAGTAAATAGATGGAAATCTATCTCTAAGGGAGTTTTCACTAACCCAAACATCTTCCCAAAACAAGACTTTATTTCCAGCGCAGACATCATATTTGAAATAAGGAAGCATAAGAGGCAAAATACCTTGAATAGCTTTCCAAGGAGAACACTAAGAAGCCCTAGGGTCGAGTCATGCATCCCAGCGTTATTTACCAATCCATGAATTCTAACAGTCACTCTAGACCAAAGTCTGTCATGTTCCATCGGTACTCTCCAAATCCATTTCCCCAGCAAAGCCGCGTTTCTTAATCTTATATTTCCTAACCCAAGGCCTTCATCATCCCTACTCCTAGAAATCACCTCCTACTTCACTAAGTGATCCTTCTTAATATCCCCTGATTCCCACAAGAAATCCCTTATTATCTTCTCTAACTAGTTAGCTACTTTCATTAGTACTCTAAAGGTAGATACGAAATAAACTAGCAGGTTGGCCAAGGTTGACTTGATTAAGGTTATCATACCCCCTAAAGAGATGTAATTCCTCTTCCAATTTGCTAACCTCTTGGAGAATCCTTCAATTACAGGGTACCAAAAACTCTCAACCATTGGGTTCCCTCCCAGTGGTAGCCCCAAATATTGTAAAGGCCAGCCCCCCACTTCACACCCCAAAATCCTAGCTAGGGAATCCACCTCCTCTCCCCCTAAATTGAGCTCTGCCACACAGTTTTTTCCCTAGTTCACTTTAAGATTGGACTTCCTTTCAAACTGAAGCACTAGACTCTTTAAGTTCTGTAATTCCCCTTCCTCCCCATCACAAAACAAGATGATGTCATCTACAAATTGTAAGTGCGCGACCACCACCTCCTCCCTACCAATCCTCCAACCTCTTATCAAATTGTTCACATCAGCCCTCGAAATCATGGCACTCAACACATCAGCTACTAGGGTAAAGAGGAATGGGGACAATGGATCTCCTTGCCTAATACCCCTCTTTGCAGGAAAGAAACCCCTAGCTACACCACTCACCAATATTGAGAAATGACATGAAATGGCATCCCTTTACCCAATTGCACCATCTCCCCCCAAACCCTCTCCGCTTGAGAACCTCTAGTAAAAAATCCCAGTCCACCATGTCATATGCCTTTTCAAGGTCCAATTTGCAAACCACCCCTTTTCCATTCTCCTCTTCACCTCAACACATTCATTGGCAATAAGTATTTGATCTACAATTTGTCTTCCTTCTACAAAGGCCCCTTGATATGGTGAGATTAGAGACGGGAGGATCTTTTTTAATCTTAGCGCTAGGACCTTAGAGATGATCTTATACATGCTTCCCACCAGGCTTATAGGTCTGAAATCCTTTGGTTGAAGAGTGTCCTTCTTAGGAACCAAGGCAATAAAAGTTGCATTTTCTCTCGAGTTATATTTTCCTCTCTCATAGAACTCTTCAAAAACCTCCAACAAATCCTCTCTAATTATCTCCCAACAATCTTGATAGAAGGCCATCAAAAAACCATCAGGCCTAGGAGCTTTAGATCGATCCATGAAGAAGATTGCATTTCTCACTTCTTGGGCCTCAAATCTTTTTTCCAAAGATTCCAATAAGACACTATCTTTCACCCTCCACTCCAAGTCCTCTAAGCTCTCACTAGGTCTCCCTGGGTTGTCATACACTAATTTGAAGTGATTAACCAAAGCTTGAGCCATATCATCTTCCCTTGTCAGCAATTGCCCATCCCACTCCAATTTTGAAACAGAACTCTTCCTTCTCCCATTTGCCAACGAATGAAAAACCCTTGTATTGATGCCCCCTTCCTTTAGCCATTTGCACATGGATTTTTGCCTCCAACTTATCTCCCCTTCCTAAGAAGATCTTCCAGTTCCTGTTTCAAATTCCATCTTTCCACCCTACCATCTTCCCCCAGCCTTCTTTCAGCTTCTAGTCCATCTAGTTCCTGCACTCTCTAACCGATTTCCACTTTCCTTCGCTCTAATCTACCAAAAACCTCTTTGTTCCAAATCTTGAGTCTAGCTTTCAAGAGTTATAGTTTCTTGTAAAACCTATACCCCTTCCATTGGAATTCCACTTGGTCCACTTCCCACCATTCTTTTACCTTAGCTAGAAACTCTGGATGAAGTAACCACATGTTTTCAAACCTAAAAGGGCATAGGCCTCCATCCAGTCTTTCTTGAGACAACCTGATTGGGCAATGATCTGAAATAGGTCTCGGCAAAGCTGTAACACCTAAAATCCCCCATTCAGCTTCCCAATCCACTGTAAAGAGGAACCTATCTAATCGACAACAAGTAGGGCTTTCTTGGAAGTTTGACCAAGTAAATTTTGCTTGCTGAAGAGGGAGGTCCCGCAATTCAAAGTTCTCCACAAAGAGATTAAACTTCCTCATGCTAGATGTAATCCTATGACTGGGGTTATTGGACTCATTCAAGAATCTTATTACGGTGAAATCCCCACCCAAACACCAAGGGCCATCCCACAAACCCCTAACGGCTGCCAGTTCTTCGTAGAAACCTTCCCTTTCTCTATAAGAGGTAGGACCATAGACATTAGTTCACACCCAAGCCCACCCATCTTCCTTGCTCTGTTAGAACCTTTTATTTACATCAATTCACTCCTCACTATTGCAGTCATTGGTCATCCATGCGCATGAACAAACCACCCCAGATGAGTTTCCCTCATCTTGTTGCTAAGTGGAGCTACTCTTGATTCCCCCCTAATGTATTTATTTCTGATTGTGTCCTTTTATAGTCCTGCTACTGATAAATCTTAACAACCTCATCTTGGCTACACTCAGTTTTTGAATGTGTTCTGTCTTTCTATCAAGAACTCTAACAAATAAATAATGTGCAGACTGCAGAGACCTCTCCTCTGTTTTCTCTTCTAAGATCTGAACACCGCAAATACCCACCATAAACTAGATCCTTAACATCTCCATTCTCCACCTTGCTCATCACAGATCTAATCCCAGAAGACCCTACAACCATGCACTATCAATAATGATTTAGTCAATTGGAGTAACATGACAATGGTAATAAAAGTCAAAACCATCAGATGGATGTCCAAGATCAATAAATTGGTAAATCATCATTTATCAACAAAATGATAAATTGGTAATTCATCAGTATGTTCATAAAATTGAATAACAAAACATATGAACAATTCCAGGTTTGGTTAGAGCAGCAATATTTAGTTCTTACTACAAGCTAGTAGTGCTTCATGGTTCGGACAAAAAATCTAGTGAACAAGGAATTACAATTTCATTTGTAAATCTTCAAAATCATACACATAAATGTATTCCCTGTTGATGTAGCTCAAGAAAGAGGTGTAAACAAAAACAAGCAAATGCTTGGGAGAAGACATGCAAAAAAAATACAAATTTTAACAAGAGATATTTCTGGTAGATTCCCCAAGAAAATAGGGAGCTGATCTACCGGTCAAATGATCTACTCTGTTCAGATCCAACTTCCCATTACATTTAGTTACAGGAATAAGAATTTGCTATCTTTCAGAAAAAGGGAAAAAAAAACCTTTAGGACAGTTATTTTTGTTCACACAAGATTTAACAGGTTTAAAGAAGAGGGGTCCAAACAAAATGGTAGCATCAATACTACCCATTCGGATAAGGAGGTTTGGGAAAGAGTCCCCTGCACTCTAGAGACAAGTCAACGCATGCAAATATGGATCAGAATGGCTATATGGTATTTTCATGATTCCCCCAGGACCTTATGGTGTGAACTGTGTTGACCTATGTGTTTCGATGGTAATAAACTCATTGAGAATACTAATGAAATGATGTTAAGTGTGTATCTGTGCCAAGTAAACCTTATTGAGCCTCAATTGATTAACAATCTACTATGAAGAATCTTGGAACGAAATGCTTTTGGGTAGCTGTCTATCAACCAATCACTCTCCAAGGAAGATGCATGCTCCAAGAAGAAAGAAGAAAAAGGAAGAAGCATCAAGCTCTAGTGCTTTATATTTTGTGTCATTTTCTTAAGACTTGATATAATCATTTGCAGAAGGATGCACACTATGGGCTCTTGCTAACCAAACTCGGTTGACCTAACCTTAGAGACCAATGGCCAAAGTTAGGTCCAACCCTTAGGTGTTCCCGTACTCTTTTTTTTGATGAATGGTGTTCCCATACTCTTTGATGGACTTAAAAGTGAATATCTAAGTTTGAAAGCCTAAGGAAGTGATTTCCACACCTCTGGAATCAAAATCTCAAAGTTTCTAAGGTTTAGAGGAGTCAGTAATCGATTGCTCTTGAAATAGTAGTTGACTATCCTTGACAGCAAAGACTAATGTCACCCAGTAGCTGAATACCCATGAAGGTATAGTCAACTACCTGTGACAACTGAGGCCAATGTTACTTAGACACTGCTTGGTAGTCAACTACAAAAAATCTATAGTCGACTATGTTTCACAGTTGAGACTAGATTTTTTTTTATCATTAACAGAATGCTTTATTAAAAATAATATTTTTGAAACTTAAGTACAAGAAAGGGGGGGTAACCTATCTTAACTCCCCCACAACAAGGAACAAAGAAAAAAGCTAAAAATTAGCCCAAAAAAATAGATTCCTTAAGTGCCCCTTGCTTGGCTAACCCGTCAGATATTAAATTAGCACTTCTCTTCACCCAAATGTACTTCACCTCAATATCCCTACTCAACCATTTAAATTTTTTCTTTTCATTTCTGTAGTTCCACAAACCATTGTTGTCTTCCTTCAGCCACCTAATCACCACCTCCAAGTCCACTTCAATGAAAGCATCATATGTTTAATTCTCTTACTCTTTGGATTCCTTCCAGAACTGCTAGGATCTCAGCCCTAAGAGAGTCACCCTCTCCAGTTGGACCTCAGAAAATAACATTAATAATCACAGCCTCATTCCTGAACACTCCCCCAATCCCAGAAGGCCCAGGCTTCCTTGAGCTACTACCATCAAAGTTCAGTTTTATGAATCCAGAAGGAGGGGGAACCAAGAAGGTCTAGAAGTCCTCTTACATTGGGCAGAGGTAGATATTTCTTTCCATTTTCTCAAAAGTTGAGACTAGATATTTGCTTAGCAATTGACTATTAGGAGGGAGTAGCAACTACCAGAGAAAAGAGATTCCTCTTTGCGCGTAGTAGGCGACTACTAGCTCGCGACAGCCAACTACTTGGTAAAAAATCTGATCGCTTGAAGGCATAACAGCTATTTCCTCTTCTAATAAGCCTTCAATCTCATTGGGAACTTGCTCTAAACATTTCTAAGTTTGGTTTAATCCATTCCCAATGGATCTATAATGGTTACTTGCTCTCAAGCACTATAAATTAGTGTTTTTGGATTGAAAACCTCAAAAGCTTGAATTGTAAAAATTGTTAAGTGAAAAGAGAGCATTGTGAGCAAGAGAATTTAAGAGAAGAAGAGATTTCTAAGCTTAATCAGTTCATACAATGAAAAAATCTTGTGTAGCCTTTTGGCTTAATTGTTTCTCACTGATATTTCTCAAATCTCTTTTAAGTGATTGGGCTATCGCATTGTGAATACTCTTGCATTTGTTTTAGCTTGCATGTATCAGTTGTTATTAGCCTATGAAGAGGCAATCCATTGTATTTGTGCTTTACATTGCTATTATCTTCCTGTAACAGTGTGTTCAAGTTGAACACAATTAAAGGTCTGTTGACACCTATAAGCCCAACTGTTCAGATTTGGTTGACACCCGGAAGTTCAATCATTAAGGTCTTGTTGGCACCCAAAAGGCTAACTATTGTAAGGTTTTGCTAGCACCCAGAAGTCCAGCCGATTAGGGGAAATTCTCAAGAGGTTGCCTATGGAGGGGACATAGGTCTAGGTTTGGCCAATGTTTTAAAAGCGCAAGGTGCAAAAAAGGCGCAAGGGCCATTTTGTGCCTGAGGCTCAAGGCGAGGCACGCGCCTTTTTGAGGCAAGGCGCACAATTTAAAAAAAAAAAAAAAAAAGCTAAAAATTCAAAAAAATGCAAAAAAAAATCAAAAAATTATAAAACATAATATTAATAAAAAATGTGAACTTAAGTTTCAAAATAAATGTTTTAAAAAACCTATTATCTAAGATTAAAATACATAAATATAATATGTAAAGCATATTCAAATGAGAATTTAAAAATGAAATCAAACATATAAAACATTTTCAAGCATATAAAACCCACAATCTCTTTTTTTTCTCAATTGCATCAAGTAGCTAAGGCGCAACGCGCACCAGGCATGCACCTTTTGAATGGGCTGCACCTAGGACCTGGGCGAGGCACCTACCCTAAAATGCGCCTCGCCTGTGCACCTAGGCGCGCCTTTTAAATCACTAGGTTTGGTCGAACCTTTATAAACCTCTATGTGCTTTACTTTGTTGCAATTGTTGACTTTGCTTATTACATCACTTTGCATTGCACACACAGCCTTCCATTCTCAGTAGTTTTGCATTCTAAGTTTTAGGCTTTAGTTGGGGGAAAATCCTTAGGAACCCAATTCATCCCCTCTCTTGGGTTAGACTAACTAGGCAACAGAGTGTGCCACTGTGGATAGGCATCCTCAACCAATCCAAAAATTCCTCTAAATACATCTCTTGTGAAGTAGGCAAGGGTGATAGGATACAGTTTTGAGACAACAAATGGAATGGAAGGTGCTCTTGGAGGAAGGATTTCCCCTCTTTGTGCATCTTGACTAAAGCAAAGGAGGCAACTATTACTGAAAGACATGAGATGGTTGCTAATATGGTGGTAAGGGTACCTAAGTTCCATCACAATGTCAATGTTTGGGAGTCAAGCTCTCTTGTAGAATTGTTAGCCTCTACTCCCCATAAGGCCTGGTTGTGAGGATACAAGAGTTTGGGACCTAAAACTAAATAACATGCTCTTGGTAAATCATATTATCTATCTCCCATAGGTGGGTCAAATACCCTTTTTCTTGGCAATGGCTATTAATGTTCTGAGCTCCTCTCACGGTGTCCAGCAGGTTTGCATTTTCGCGTTGTCGTTCAGATTCGGAAAAGAGACCCAAACAAATGCTCGAAAAAGTTTAGATCCCAACAGATGGAGAGACGAAGCGACGAGGATTTTCAGGTGGTGAACAGGTGGAAGTCTGAACTGAATATCGAAGCGAAGAAAATACTACTTGAGAGTAGAAAGGCCAGAGGTAAGAATCTGCTATAAGTTAGAGAAGACAGGAAGGCAATGTTACTTATGTTTGAGGAAGCAGTGCTATGGTTGAAGGGGTTTATCAATGGAGTACTTCAATCGCTCAGAACAGTAGGGTAGAAAAATGTATTAGAGCTGGAAAGGAAGAAATACAAAGTGGAGCTGAGGCGCAACAGGAAAGGCTGGTTCATTACCATCTCAGAATACTTTGGCGATAGGAAACAAATGGTTTGTTTACCGGAAGGGAAGCAGGCACAAGGGTGGACAGTTTTTGCAGATAACAGCAGTTTTTTGTCTCTGTGGACAGGTACTCACATAAGGAGCATGAGAAAGAACAAAGTACAGAGGATAGCCTCATAAATACTCGCGCCAGCCATTAAAGCAGAGCTCCTCTAGCTATGGAGAGGCAATAGCGATTTCAAATAGAGGGATGAAGGAGTGATTTGAGACTGAGCAAGGTGATTGGGAGAGGAGAATGGTGATAACAGCCAACAAGGATATACAGGATTGGAGGAAGATTCTGAAGTCTGTGGTGCATAACTTGAAACTGGAAACTGAGGTTGCTCTGAAGCCATTCTCGAACAGGGAGGCAGTGTTAAGAATTGATGATGAGGTAAACAGGGAATTTACAGCATTTGAATGTGAAGAAGGTTTGGTCCAAGTCCAGAACTGGAAGCCGTTGTGTAATGAGATGGAACATACTAGTGGAAGCTTTCTGCTAAAACTGGTAGGACTTCCCTTCCATATTTGGAATGAGTCAAACCTGGGAAACATAGTGAAGCTGTTGGGTAGGGCAATGGAGGAAGTCCAGTTGCAAGACCTTCATGCCGCAGAGGTTAGGATTATTGGGGTGAAACCAGAATCGATCCCAAGAACAATCAAGTTCTTGCTGATGGAGCATGGTATAGAGTTTGGCTGGTTTCAGAGGTAGAGGCGGAGCTCTGGGGACGAAGAACCAAGGTAGAAGACGATGCTAACGTGGTGGGCTGGATTACATGTGGCACACAGGTGTTGGTGAGAAGGGTCGAAGAACAGTACATGCCTAAACGGGAATCTGGAAAGTCAGAGGAAGAAAACCAAAAGACACACAAGCTATTAAAAGAAAAAAAAAATTGAAAGATTTTGAATTAAATGGGAAATTAGGGGCCCAGGCTTCATTTGTTAATGTGGTTAAGGGGGGTGGACCTGTCAAAGGTTTGGTGCGGGCCAGTCTACCTGAACCAATAGGAGGACAGAACGGTTCAAATAACGGTTCGAAACTCAATCCACATGACCGTTTAAGTGAGCAGCACTCGGATCAGGGGGAGGTAGTGTGGACTATAGACGATAGAAATCGTCTATCTTCAAAGAAGAAGAAGAAGGCTCTTGGGGGTGCACCAGTTTCGACCATGCGGACAGAACAGACCACATGTTCCTTACAATGGATCTCTCGCCCAGTTTCTGATATACCTTGGGAGGGCCAATCTTCACAGGATCAGCCAAATCCCAGATACACGAGATTGTAACGAGGAGAAGGAGGATATCGATGAGGGCTGGATAGACTGCAACTTGGAAGAAGCAGAAGTGGAATAAGATTCGAACAACCAATCCAGCATAGGAAGTGTTGAGTTTGAGAAGATGCCAGAGGAAGAGGTAGCAGCAACTTTGAATCTTGGTATGCTGTTTACAGAAGAAGTAGAAGAAGATTTTTGCAAAGAGCAGCCTCTTCGCTGTGTCAGTAAAGAATCAATCATCAGAGCGGAACACAGTCCTAATTTTAGGGATGAAAACTCTGACTCACACTCAGAAGCTCCATTGCCAAATCTTTCTGATAGACAGGAGACGTGTAAGGAAGTATTTGAGACTACCCAGAAGAAAGACAAGGCTACAGAAGTGAGGGACAAAGAGCAGGGTGAGAGAAGAGATCACTGTATAACGAAGGAGACGGGAAGGCAAACTCATCAGAACCGAGCCAAGGAGTTGGATGACTCCCACACTCCTTTTCAGGGCCTGACAGATTCTGCATCCACTTCCAGCATTCCTATACTTTCCCAACATAACCCAGGTAACTGTGTCCTTTCAGTTTGTGATACTAATGTCTGCTCTATATCCTGTGTGCCAGATACTGATCCCAATCCAGAAGTTGCAGCCTGTGTAGGAGAGGAAATAGGGAGGGTCAGGAGAGAGAGGTAGGAAGAGAAGAAGAAGTAAACAGAAATAAAAGAATCTTTGAAATCCTTGAGAGACTGTTAAGTGAAGTTGAGGAGAATAATTTACAAAAAGAAGGGGCAGAGGGGGTTAGTAGAGAAGGCATTGAGGAGGAAGGAGGTAGAGGTGGGGAAAAAGGTCAGGAAGAGAGAAATAGGAAGTTAGACAAAAGAGAGCTGACTAGTGAGGATTCTGTGGCAGCATTTGCGCAGAAGTAGGGGTGTAAACTGAAAGATCCAAATGACCTCAAAGTGTTTTTACAAAAAAAGAGAAGTTAAGGTTAAAAGGAAAAAACCGAGTGAAGCTGAAAGATTGATTAAGGATGTTGAAAGAGATAAAAGTTTTGGTGTTAGAGGGGAAAGGAGGAAAGGAAATAAGTAAGGGTAATAGGTGTAAGGGAGTACAAAGATAAATGAGGATTATAAGCTAGAATATTAGAGGATTGGGAAGTGCAAGGAAGAAAGCAGTAATAAAAGAGGCCATCAAGAAAATAGATCCAGACGTGGTACTGTTGCAGGAGGCCAAAAGAGCAGAACTTGACATCAAGTGGGCAAGGAGTAAATGGAGAGGTAGGGGGATTAGTTGGGCGGCTCTGCCTTCCTGGGGGTCTGCAGGAGGTGTTGTGACAATGTGGATGAATAATGTACTCGTAGATATGAAGGAATTGATAGGACAATTTTCAGTTTCCTTGAAGTTTAAGCAAGTGGAGGATAGATTGAATGGGTGTTAACCAATGTCTATGGGCCGAATGACTATAGACAGAGGAGGAAGCTATGAGAAGAACTGGCTGACATAGGGGGATTGTGGGAAGGGCTATGGTGTCTAGGAGGTGATTTCAATGTAATTAGATTCTTGGAAGAAACAAACAGTCCTAGGCAGAGGTCGTCCATGAACATGAGGAAATTTAATCAATTTGTGGATACCTATGAACTTAAGAGATCCCATTATGACAGTTGTTTTACTTGGTCCAATCTCCAAGTGAATCCAAGTTGGACAGATTCTTATTCTCAAATGGCTGGGAAGAACATTGGGGGAATTTGATCTCTAGAGCACTTCCAAGGGTGACCTCCGACCTCTAGACTATTGTAATTTGTAAGGAGGAGGTGAGAAATGCAGGCCCTGCTCCATTTAGATTTAAAAATATGTGGTTAGAACACCTGGGATTCATCAAGAAAGTTAAAGAGTGGTAGTTAGAGAGCAATCCAACAGTGGAATGGATTGCTTGAAATAGAAAAGCAACAATGATTTACTTGAAATAGAAAGTTTGCATATAGAGCTGTTGTTTTTAGAGGAAGAGATTGAAGAGGCAGGTGGCGGGAAGATTAGAAATGGTGAAGAAAATGGTCCTAAAGCTGTGAAAACTCCTCTTCCCTTCGTAGAGGGAGCTGACCCTGAGTCTAATGAATTACAGGATGTTGGTGGAGAGGGACAAGAATCGGCTGTGAGGATGGATGTGGGTATTCCAATGTCAGAAACACAGAGAAAGGATTTCCAAGTGGGTAGGTCGTCAGGAAGTGATTCTTTCACTATGTTTACTTCACAACTTTGTCCAAAAAGGGGAAAGGCCTTAAAACCATTTGTTGCCTGTCAGCAACTCAATTCCAGTGATTCTAGTCCTACCCCCGTCATACCAGGTATGGGTGTCAATTCTTTTTTAGGTACTAACTTGTGTGCTATGCCTGTAACAGAAATTCCAGCTTCCCATCCAAGAGGTTCTGATGCAAGAGAGAGGGTGATAGTGGAAGGAGGAAAGAGGGTGACGGAAGGAAGTAGTAAGGGGGAGGCAGACAGAATTTGGGAGTTGATCTGTACAATGATGGAGGAACTAAAAAAAGGGAAGGATTCTTAGAGAGATGTTGTAGCCAAAATAAGTGTAAGCAGGGTAAAATTCTTCCTCATACATTGGCTGGAAAGGATGGAGAAAAGAAAGAGGATAATTGTTGTATCATGAAGGGGGGGGGGGGGGGGGGGAAGGAACAAAGAAGAAAAAAAGATCTGAAGCGGAAAGGCTAATCTCAGACATTGAGGAAGATTTAGAATTTAGTGGTAGAGGGGATAGGAAGAAGGGCCGAAAATGAGGAGATTATGGCCTTTTCATGGGTGTTTTTGCTATTTTGTCTCGATGAAAATTATTAGCTGGAATGTAAGAGGGTTAGGGAGTGCAAGAAAGAGAAGGGTGATCAAAGACCTACTCCGAAGGGAAAAACCCGATATTGTATTGTTACAAGAATCCAAAATGATGGAATTAGATGGGAGATGGGCGAGGAGTTTTTGGAGGTCTAGAGGTTTAGGTTGGAGCTCGTCTCCTTCTTAGGGAGCCTCGGGGAGGATCGTAACACTATGGAGGGAGGATGTGGTGGAAGTAGTGGAAGAATTGATAAGCAGATTCCCAGTTTCCATTAAGTGTAAGAATGTAGAGGATGGGTGTGTATGGGTCTTAACCAATGTTTATGGCCCTAATTCCTATAGAGAGAGGAATGAGATGTGGGAGGAACTATATGCAATCAAGGGGCTATGGGATGGCCCTTGGTGCCTGAGCGGGGATTTTAATGTCATTAGATTCTCTGATGAAACCAGTCATCCCCAACAGGTAATTACAACAAGCATGAGGAAATTTAATAGTTTTATTGAAGAATGTGAATTGAAGGAAATACCTCTGCTGCAAGCCATTTACGCTTGGTCCAACCTTCAAGAAACCCCTTTGTGTTCGAAGTTGGACAGATTCTTATTTAACCTTGCCTAAGAGAATAGTTTGGAAAACTTGGTTGCTAGAGCGTTACCCAGGGTCACCTACGATCACTGTCCTATCCAGATAGGTATTGAGTTTTTTCCTACAGGACCCAAACCTTTTAGATTCGAAAATATGTGGCTTACCCATCCAGATTTTGTGAAAAAAGTGAAGGAATGGTGGTGTGAGGAGGAGAGGGGGGTAAGATGGAAGGGGATCAAATTTCATAAGATTAAAAAGGTTGAGAACCAAAATAAAAGAGTGGAATAGAGATCATTTTGGTAGGATTGAGGAGCAAAAATTGTGCCTAATCTCTCGAATAGAAAAGTTGGATGTAAAGGAATCTCAAAATGGGTTGACCAAGGAAGACAGAGTGTTAAGGAGACAATTGAAAAAGGATTTGGAAGAGGTGTTACTGAGGGAATAAATCAGTTGGAGACAAAAATCTAGACACAAGTGGATTAAGGAAGGCGATGGAAACACTAGATTTTTCCATGATTTGGCAAATGGGAGACGAAGAAAGAATCTTGTGACCAAGCTAGAGATAAGAGAGGAGGTGATTAACAACCAGGATGACATAGCTAGAAAATTTGTGGACCACTTCAAATCGACTTATAGAAGATCTTTGAGTGAGAGAGCAGTCATGGAAGGGGTGGAATGGCCAAGAATTGATGACGGAGTGGCAAGGTGGCTGATGTGGACGCTTTATTGGGAAGACATATCACCACCGGCAGCAGCAGTAAAGGGAGCAAGATTTGCTGATTCTCATCTTATCTAATTCTAGCTAGATATAGTTCTTATCTTATCAGTTCAGTAGGATAGATTAAAGGAGTCTTATCTTATCTTATCAGTTCGGTAGGATAGATTAAGGGAGTCTTATTTTATCTTATCAGTTTTGTCTTATCGTATCTTATCAGTTCAGTAGGATAGATTAGTAGGAGTCTTCCTAATTAGCAAGGAGTCTTCCTAAAAGTAGGACTCTTATCTCTTGTAGTCTCATATTTAAGGAGCTGATATTATTAAATAGAGGCATTGAAAATTTCAGTCAAGAAAAGAGTGAGGAGAGTTGGTGATCTCTTGAACAAATCACCATTAAGGGCCAAAATAGGTTCCTCAAGAAAAGGGAGGAACAAGGGAAAACAGGAGGTTTTCCCCATGGACCGACCCGTGACGAGATCCTATTCTCGGGCCCATAACAATTTGGTATCAGAGCCAAACGTCATGGGCGATCTGGAGCAGTTGACATCCAGGGTCCACGAACTGGAGCACAGGCTCATGGAGAACAACACGGAGGTATGCGAAATCAAGGACGATGTCCGAGAGTTACAGCGCTTAATGGAGTTGTATTTCTCTAACAAGGAAAGGAATCCAGAAGGGGCTGCAACCACAAACAGCCACCGACCAGACTGGACGGAATCGTCCGGCGAACAGCAAGTCGTCGCCCCGGTAGCCGCGATCGTTCCCAAGCACAACAGGCTAGAGTTCCCTTCTTGCAACGGCACCAGAGATCCTTTGGGATGGCTGTACAGATGTGAGCAGTTCTTCCGCAACCAACGGACAGGGACAGCAACAAGGTAAGCTTAGTCGCATTCCACATGATGGAGGAGGCGCAGCTCTGGTTTTATAAATTGGAGCAGGAGGAACCCGGGCTTAGTTCGACCCAATTCAAATCCTACTGCCTTCTCAGATTTGGGTCCCCATTAACAAGCAACCCATTAGGCGAACTAATCAACCTCAAACAGACGGGAACGGTGGTTGAATATCAGCGTCAGTTTCAAACCCTCCTTGCAAGAGCATCTTCGGTACAACCAGACCAGCAAGTTAACATGTTCACCGCGGGGTTAGCAGAAACCTTGAGGGTGGATGTGGAGATGCAAAATCCCCCCAATCTGGTTACTGCTATGAATTTGGCGCGCACCTTTGAACGCAAGTTGCAACTCAACCGCGGAAGTATCAGTATAGAGCGGCCTCCAGCAGCATGGGCATCCCCGAAACCACTCGGAATGGCTCCATCTTCAGCAACCAGCCAAGAACGGAAACCACAGACGAGCAACAATTCCAGATCAGCACCCATTGTGGGGAGCAATGCTGTTGCACCCCCTATTAAGCACTTGTCCAGGGTTGAGGTGGCAGAACACAGGGTAAGGGGACAATGTTTTAATTGTGATGAACTTTACTCAACAGGGCACAAGTGCAAGAGACTTTTCTGCCTCCTGGTGGAACAAGAGGAAGATGAGGATGAACCCTCTTCATTGGAACCCAATCCAGGAGGGCAAAATCATTCCACCTATCCTGGATTCTTTTGATTGTGTTTCAAGACACCCATCCTGAATTCGAGCTTGAGGACAAGCTCTTAGTCCAGGAGGGGAGGAATGATGTGGACGCTTTATTGGGAAAACATATCACCGTCGGCAGCAACAGTAAAGGGAGCAAGATTTGTTGATTCTCATCTTATCTAATTCTAGCTAGATACATTTCTTACCTTATCAGTTCAGTCTTATCTTATCTTATCAGTTCAGTAGGATAGATTAAGGGAGCCTTATCTTATCTTATCAGTTCAGTCTTATCTTATCTTATCAATTCAGTAGGATAGCTTAAGGAAGTCTTATCTTATCTTATCAGTTCAGTCTTATCTTATCTTATCAGTTCAGTGGGATAGATTAGTAGGGAGTCTTCCTAAAAGTAGGACTCTTATCCCTTGTAATCTCCTATTTAAGGAGCTGATATTATTCAATAGAGGCATCGAAAATTTCAGTCAAGAAAAGAGTGAGGAGAGTTGGTGATCTCTTGAACAAATCACCATTAAGGCGCCAAAATAGGTTCCTCAAGAAAAGGGAGGAAGAAGAGATTAAGAAAGTTATCTTTCTAATGGATAGATCCAAGGCTCCAAGTCAAAAAGGCTTTACAGTGGGTTTTTATCAAGACTATTAGGAGGTGTTGAAAGAGGATTTAGTTGAAGTCTATAAGGAATTTGCAAACAATCACATTATAAGCCCTGGAATCAATGCCACCTTTTGGGCCTTGATACCTAAGAAGAATGATGCCAACCACCCAAAAGATTATAGGCCTATTAGTCTGGTGACAAGCATCTATAAAATTCTGGCTAAAGTGCTCTCGTTGAGGATCAAAACAGTCCTCCCTTCTATCACTAGTGAAACCCAGGGGGATTTCATTCAAGGGCGACAAATAACAGATCAGATCTTAATTGCCAATGAGTGTGTGGATGAAATGAAAAGGTCTAGGAAGAGAGGTTTCATTTGTAAATTGGATCTTGAAAAGGCCTATGATTTGGTGGATTGGGAGTTTCTATTAGAGGTTACGTGAAACTATGGATTTGGGGACAAGTGGTGTAGTTGGATTTTTGGGTGTATCAGTACTTGTCACTACTCTATTCTGGTAAATGGTATGGTGAGGGACTTTTTTCTAGCTTGCAGGGGTGTCAAGCAAGGGGATTCACTCTCACCCTTCCTTTTTACCTTAGTAGTTGATGTGATTAGTAGGATCATTACTAAGGCTAACAGTGAAGATGCCATTAGGGATTGGAGAATAGGGAGACACCAAGTCCCTGTCACCCACCTTCAGATTGCAGATGACCTAATGATCTTTTGTGAAGAAAGTTTTAGCGAAAAGGTAGCAAACCTAAAGGAGCTAATCAAAGGATTTGAAAGTATTTCTAATTTGAGAATAAATTTGGAAAAGAGCTGCATAGCGGGTATAAATTTGGAGGTAGGGGAGGTCGAGGCTATTGCAAAGTGTCTTGAGTGTTCCACCTCTGTTTGGCCTATGTCATACTTAGGGCCTCCTTTAGGGGCAAATCCTAGGGAGAATAGACTTTGGACGCCAGTGATAGAAAAGTTTGAGAAGAGATTAGCCTCATGGAAGAGGAATTATGTCTCTTTAGGAGGGAGAATTACCCTAATAAGAGCTACCTTAGCTAACTTACCTACCTATTTTTTGTCTATATTTAGGATACCAATTAAGGAAGCTAGGAAACTGGAGAAATTGATGAGAGATATCTATGGGATCTGGGACAAGAAAAAAAGGATCACTTGGTTAATTGGAAATTGTGTGCAGAAGTAAAGAAGAGGGGGGTTTGGGACTTGGGAGGGTAACTGGAAAAAATCAAGCTTTGTTAGGGAAATGGTTGTGGCAATGGCCATTGGAAAGAGAGAGATTGTGGCATGGGAAGCATTCATGGGAGGTCAGAGAATGGATGGGATGCTGGTGTATCAAGGCAGGCTAAACTAACAGCAACTTGGAAGGCCATTCATAACACCCTTCCTCAATTCCTCAATTTTATCAGGTATGAAGTTTGTTCTGGCAACGCTGTTCATTTTTGGGAGGATATTTGGGTAGGAGACACACCTTTAAAGGATTTGTTCCCTTCGCTATTTTCTGTTTCTTTATACAAAAAAAAAGGTGGTCTCAAAATTTGTCTCACCTTTGGGAACACCCTTAGATCCTACTTAGGATTTTGGGTTTCATAGAGGACTTAGGGATGATGAAATTGAATCTCTATCTGTCTTACTTGGTTGTCTTAATCAGGTTTGTTTGGATCCCTCCAAGCCAGATAAGATAAGAGGGTATAGACTCCTAGACCCAATGGAACCTTCACTTGTGCTTCTTTCTTCAAGTCCATCTCTCAACTTTCTACTCACCAACCATTTCCGTCAAAAGAAATTTGGTACAGGCCAGTTCCCCCAAAAATTATGGCGTTTTGTTGGAAAGTATTCCATGGGAAAGTAAACACTCTAAATAACCTACAAAAGAGAAGACCTTTCCTCTATATTTCTCCTAATTGGTGTATCTTCTATAGAGCTCACGGTGAGGATTATTACCACCTATTAATATCTTGTCCCTTTTCTACAGACCTTTGGGCTTGGCTACTTTCTTTGTTTGGGAATAGTTGGAGTTTACAGCAAAAGTTCACATGCTCTTCAACCATTCTACCTTTTATTGGCCTACAAAAATAGGGATAATTATGTGGAGATGTGCTCATACTGCCTTGATTTGGACTCTTTGGGAAGAAAGGAATGCTAGAATTTTTCAAGAAAAGGAAAGTAGTCAGGAATTGAAAGACCATGTGCTAAATAGGGCAATACCTTTGTTGAAGACCTTGGAAATCTTTCATCAATTCTCCTTTAACGACCTTTGGAGAAATTGGTTAGCAGTAGCAAGGTGTTCATCCCTAAAGGACAAATCAATTACAAGCCGGTCTCCTCCATCCGAAGGCTCACTGAAGTTGAACTTTGATGGAAGTAGCATGGGTAATCCAGGATTATCCGGAATGGGGGGTGCTTTGAGAAATGAGAAGGGAGAGATTTTGTTGCTCTACTCAGGTCCCTTGGGAATTGGGGACTCCATCAGGGCAGAACTTTTAGCTGTTGTACAAGGGGTCCAATTTGCAAACCAGTTGGGGGTACAACACCTAACAATCGAGGGGGATTCCATAGTGGTGGTGGGTTGGTTGAAAAATCCTGAAAAGGCTATGTGGGTTACAAGAATGAAATGAAGAAATTTAGTTGGTTGACAAGGAATATGTTGGTCACTGTACAGTGGGTGGGGAAATCAGCAAATACTTTGTCAAATGTGTTAGCCAAGCAAGGGGTAAATAGGGAAGAATTGTTTGGGCTCAGTTGTGATTCTTGCTTTTCTTTCCTAGTTTACTTGTAAGATTCAAGGAGGGGCTGCAGCTCACGCCTTTCCCTGGGATGTTGTATGAACTCACTCTAAATCTGCTTCTGAATTAATAAATTTATTATCATTCATCAAAAAAAAAACCCAACAGTGGAATGGAATGGAATGTAGTTTCACAAAAAGCTCCAATATCTAAAAGTTGGGATCAAGGAATGGAATCTTTTAGAGTTTGGGAGACTGGAGGAAAGGAAGCAAACTATGACAACACAAATTGAAGTCCTGGATAACAAAGAAGGGAGGAGTTGCCTTACAGAAGAGGATAAAGAACAAAGATGGAAATTGCGCAAACAATTAGAGGACTATCTTCTTCAGGAGGAAATAAGTTGGAGACAAAAGTCAAGATGCAAGTGGCTAAAAGAGGGGGATAGGAATACCAAGTTGTTTCATGTTGTGGCAAGTGGAAAGAAAAAAATTTTATCTCAAATCTGGAGATTGAAGGGGTAACAATTCCACATTCATTGTTGAGAGATATTATCAGAATTGTTGGGAGATAATAAAAGAGGATCTACGGCTGGTATTTGACGAATTCTATACTAGAGTAGTGGTTAACCTTGGGCTAAATTCCACATTCATTGCCTTGGTACCCAAGAAAAGAAATGTAAACCATCTGAAAGATTATAGGCCGATTAGCCTAGTTAACAGCCTCTATATGATCATCACTAAGGTGATGTCCATTAGAATTAGAAAGGTGCTCCCAACAATCATAGCAAATAACCAAGGAGTTTTTGTGAAGGGGAGACAAATAACAGATCAGATACTTATAGCAAATGAGAGCTTGGAGGATTTCAAGAGATCCAAGAAAAAAGAGGTGGTTTGTAAATTGGACTTGGAAAAGGCTTCTGACTTGGTTGATTGGTCTTTCTTCCTAGAGGAGATGATCAATTTTGGGTTTCGAGATAATTGGTTCAAGTGGGTGATGGGTTGCATTAGGAACTTCCATTACTCCATTTTGGTGAATGGGAAAGTGGTGGATTTCTTTCCAACTTTGAGAGGGATTAGACAAGGAGACCCCCTCTCCCCTTCTTTATTTACTTTGGTTGCAGAAGTGTTGGGGAGATTAATTTCCAAAGAAGACTCCAGGGATTTAATAAGAGGATGGAGAGTTGGAAGGGAGAACATACCACTCACACACTTGCAATTTGCAGATGACACATTACTCTATTGTGAAGGAGGTGATACCAATAGGATCAGAAACTTGAAGCTCACCATACAACTTTTCGAGCAAATGTCAAAACTTAAAGTGAAATTTGAGAAAAGTTGTATAGTTGGAGTTAACATGGGGGAGGGGGAGGTATCTGAGTGTGCACACACTCTAAAGTGTGCAAACTACCTTGGTTTGCCATTGTAAGATAATTCTCAAAAAGGTGAGTTTTGGGCTCCGGTTGTGGAGAGGTTTGAAAAGAGACTTGCCATCTAGAAGAAAAATTATTTGTCTCTTGGAGGGAAAATCACTCTAATTAGGTCTACCCTAGCTAACCTCCCTACCTATTTTTTATCAGTCTTTAAGATTCTGGTTAGAGTGGCTAGTAGGCTGGAAAACTAATGAGAGATTTTCTCTGGGAGTCGAGGGAGGAGAAGAAGGACCATAGGGTTAAGTGGGAGATGGTGTGTAGGAGTAAGAAGGAGGGAGGTCTAGGTATTGGGAACAAAAGGAATAGGAACTTGGCACTATTAAGGAAGTGGCTGTGGAGATTATCATTGGAGAAAGAAAAACTTTGGGTTAAGATAGTGGATAGTATTCATGGGGTTACAAACAATGGATAGGACTTTGGGATTCTGGCAAGCACTACAAGAGCATTTCCCTAGAAAGCCATTCAAGTTATTTTGCCCTTGTTCTCTCCCTGGATCAGGTATGATTTACACTCAGGCAACCTCATTAAATTTGGGGAGCACGTTTGGGTAGGGGATACTTCTTTAAAAGACCAATTTCCAACTCTTTTTGCTATCTCTACCCTTAAAAATGAACTGATTTCCTCCTTCCTTGTACCTTCCAACTCAACTTCTAGGTTCAGCTGGAACTTGGGATTAAGAAGAGACATCAGGGACACAAAGTTAGGATGTACTTTATCCTTGTTATCCATCCTTAAAGGGGTCTTCCTAGAGCCAACAAAAGCAGACAGTAGAATTTGGACACTCACTCTCTCGGGTTCCTTCACCTGTGCATCTTTCTTTAAAGCCCTAATACAACCTTCTTCTACTGGACTGTCCTTTCCTGTTAAAGAGGTGTGGCATCAACCTATACATCCAAAGGTTGGGAGCTTTTGTTGGGAAGCCTTTCTAGAAAGAGTTAATACAGGCGATTTATTTCAAATAAAAAGACCTAATAGTTGTTTGTCTCCTCACTGGTGTGTCCTCTGTAAATCCAATGGTTAGTCTAGATACCATTTACTAATTTCCTGTCAGTTTGCTAAAGTCATATGGGAATGGTTTACTTCTCTGTATGGGTGCAGGTGGACCCCCCCTTTGAATGTGCAAAGCTTATTCACTTCCATGCCTAACTAGTCAACAAAAAGGGCTAAGACTATGTGGAGATGTGTTAGGGCCGCAGTTTGTTGGACTATTTGGGAGGAGAGGAATTCACGGATTTTTTCAGATAAGGAGAGAAGCTTGGAAGTAATTTTGGAGGTTATTCATATTAGGGTGATACGTTGGTAATTGGTTGAAAACTTTGGATTTGTTTGCAGATTTCTTAGTTGATGAGTTGCTAAGGAACTGGAAGGAAATTGCATTTCAGATAAAAAGGTTTCAAGTTCATGTTGGACCCCTCCACCTCATGGTTTTACTAAACTGAATTTCGATGGCAGCAGTATGGGCAATCCAGGGCCCTCTGGAATAGGGGGAGTGATAAGAGATGAAAAAGGGAATCTGTTAGCTATATATTCTAGTCCAATTGGGGTGGGAGATTCTTTGAGGGTTGAGATACTAGCAGCCCTTGAAGGGGTACAAAGGGTCAAGGACATGAATATTAATAAATTGATCATAGAAGGAGATTCTGAAATTGTGGTGAACTAGCTAAAAGAGGACAACTCTACTCTCTGGAATTACAGCAATTAAAAAAAGAAATTTAAGTGGCTGACTAAGGACATTGAAATTCAATTTACATGGGTAAAGAGAAGTGCAAATTCGTTGGCAGATGATCTAGCTAGGCAAGGGGTGAACAGAAACTCTATGTTTTGGGCTATGTTGTAATTGCTTTACATTTTGGGTGTACATTGGTTGTATTCGGGAGTTAAGATTGTTTAGCTCCTTTGCTTTGTAATTTTCAATACTTTAATAAAATTCACTATTATTGATCAAAAAAACATGGCTATTAATGTTCCTCCTAAGGTATTTTTTTATTTTGGGCACCTTAGTAAGTTCCTTCTAGGGATGGACTCGAGCTGAGCCAATGTGAGTCGAATATCTAGTTATTCGAGCTCAGCTTGGCAAAACATGAGACTTGAGTTCGGGCTCGAGCTCAATTCGAGCTAGAAACATGAGCTTGAATTCAACTCGACTCAAAAGCTTATATGTTCAACTTCAGTTCAGCTTGAGCTAGACATTGAGCTACTGACCAAAATTTATATATAAAATAAAACAAAAAACTATGCATGTAAAACCTATACATATAAAAAATTAAAAATTATACACATCAAAGATTATATATAATTATACATATAAATAATTATTTCTTATTATACATATAAAAAACAAATAATATTATATATAATAAAGGCTTCAAGATCAAAGCTTAGGCCGAGCTGAATCAAGATTTTTACGAGCCAAGCTTGAATTCAGTTCATGTTCACCCCTAGTTCCCTCTATGGGCCATATACCCCTTTAACATTGACCACCCGATTTCAAGGGACAGGGCCTTGCATAATGTAAGTTCCCATTTGGCACACGAAAAGAATCAGTGGAACATCTTATGCATTGCTTGTTTTAACTAGGAAATTTGGTAGCATACTGGCACTTTATAAGCCTTTCTGGGAGGCAATGGGTTATTCATTGGGCCATTTTCTTTCCTTATTGACGTCCGTCAAGTCAAAGGCTTCAGTAGGTACGATCCATGGGAACTAGACTAGCACCTTTTGCTATTTGTCGTTGTATGTAAAAGGAAACAAGCACCAAAAATTTTTAGCAAAAGCAATGGGTGGTCACTGTTGTCAATGGGAAAGATTGATCACATGAGTTCTTTTTGGGCTCCTATCATAGAAGAGTTCATGCGTCTGACCTTTAATAACTTTTTTTAATGAGTGGAACAATATCATTCTTCAAACCCCAAGAATATGCAATTAAAGTGAAAAGGAATTAAATAGGTGACAGGGTTAGCCCACCCTACACTATTGTACATATCTATTCTTTTCACTATTAATAGAACTCTGATTTTAACCAATAAAAAAAGCATCATTCTTGAGACCCCAAGTTGATTGAGAAAGATGGTTCTTTGATGTAAATGAGGCTAAGCACATATGACATGGTCATATTTTTTTACAGTGGAGCTGCCTCCAAGCCCTCCACTCTTTCTATTAAGTACTAACATAACAAAAACTTTACTTTTGTGGACAATTTTAATTTTTCATAGAAATTAAAGTGCGTAAAGAGAAGAAAAATACAACCTCAGGTGATAAAATGTTACAATTTACAAATACAAAGAGAAGCAACAATACCCCCTCCCTGCCACCAAATCTTCACACAAAATGGAGTGGTCAGTTTTTAACTTTTTGTCATCTTTGTGTCTTGGTTAATGGAGTGGTAGTTGTCAAGGTGACACATATACTAGGCGCCCACCTAGAGACTTAAGCGGGTGCCTAGGCAACTAGGCGGGCGCCTATATACAAGGTGGGTGCCTACATACATCTACTATACAAAGTGTTTTTATTATTAAGACAACTATACAAAGTGTTTTTCTTCTTCTTCGGTTACATGCATAAGGGTTTCTTCAGTTCGATTAGAGAGGGAGGAGAACCGAAGACTTCGTTCCCCAGCCCAACTCCATCGCACCTCAGCTTCAGCAGCTTCCTATACAGGGGTTCCGCTCCTATACTCCTTCCTTCCTATACAGGGGTTCCGCTCCTATACTCCTTCCTTCCTCCACAGCTCCACTCATTCTTCTACTTCTTCTTCCGCCCCTGATTGTTCTCAGTCGCTAGTCCTAGTCTCAGTCCCCTTTTTTTTCTGAAAAAACAAGGTCTCCGCCCCTATACTCCTCACCGCTCCTGACTGTTCTCAGTCGATAGTCTCAGACTCTCAGTCCCTTTTTTTTTTAAAACAGGGGTCAATACTCCTCCCTGCCCCTAATCCCCTGTTATGGACACATTCCTCGGGAAGAAGTATCATCGCCGCCGGCAGCAGCAGAAACCTGACCCACCGCCAGCAGTAGCAGTGATTCAATGATTCTCATCCTACCCAGTTTGGCAACAACAGTCTCATCCAGATTAGATTAGATCATCTTGCTTGTTCTTATCTTATTCTATTGCTCTTATCTTATCTTATTAGTGGATTATCAGATTGGGATTAACTTATCTTATCCTTAGCAAGATAGAACTGGAAGTCTCCCTATTCAACAAGGAGACTCCCTAAGATTAGGACTCTTGTAATCTCCTATTTAAGGAGGCACCATTATTGAATGAGGATATCGAATATTCAGTTAAAGAAGTGAGTTAAGAGAGTTGGTGATCTCTTGAACAAATCACCAAGGCACCAAGATAGGTTCATCAAGAGTAGGAAGGAACAAGGGAAAACTGGAGGTTTTCCCCGTGGACCGATCCGTGACAAGATCCTGAGGAGAAGGCCAGGGTGGTGCCGTGTAGCCAGAATAACTCCTTCCAGAAGGCACTAGTGAAAACTGGGTCCCTATCACTGACGATGGATTCTGCTAACCCATGTAAGCGAAAAACATGTATAAAGAAGGCGAGGGCAACCGAAGTGGCACTGTACGGATGTGATAAAGGAATGAAGTGGGCATATTTAGAGAAGCGATCCACTACCACGAAGAGGAATGAAATAAAGAAATTCAAATGGCTGACAAGAAGCTTGTATGTCAGAACACAGTGAGTGGGAAGATCGGCAAATGCCATGGCTGATAGTTTGACCAAGCAGGGAACAAATAGGGAACACTTGTATTGGGCACAGCTGTAATCTATTTTTGGTTTTGATTGTGTGGGAAGGTTGTACCTCGTGCCTCTCCATGAGACACTTGTACCTGATTTTATCCACTTTCTAATAAAATTACTTCATTTATCAAAAAAATAAAATCACAGCTCCAAGCATCAAAACCACAAGAAAAGTAAACAAAAGCATAACCCCTCTCCCTACTAACTGGCCTAACCAATCTGAGAGCAACCCTTGCCCAGCATCTTGATTCAAGTCCCCTAACTTATAAAATCGGAACTAGGGACTTTGCATACAGTGCTTGCCTTGCATCTTCAGATCAAGGCCCCTAATATTATAAGTCTCCAATCCCTCCCCCTACTTTTTAGAAATTTTTCCTGATTTAATGATACTGCCCCTCATTCTAATGGAGATATCAACATCAAAGTAAAACATCTATTTAAGATGAGTACGTCCAAAGTTTGTAGGTACCAAAATAAATTTTTGGTTTCCTATAGTATTGAGTGAAATTATTTTTGCTCAGTTGGTTTGAGCATTGTCTTATTAATAAAAAGAATGTCTTTGTATGTCCAAGTCAGAAATAGGTTTAAACATTAAAACTTATATGTACAATCTACAGTATAGTAAATTACCTAGTTAGCATAGAATTCAAGGTTAATTCACCACAACATCCCACCAAGCTGGGTCATGTACATCCTACAAAAACGACCCTTGCCTGTGATCCTAAGTGCACCTGGTTCACACTTTTCAGAACACTATGCGTCAGATCCACTGAATCACTCCCTAGATGAATTGTCTTACTGACTCTAATATCATACTCGTAGTGACATCATATAGTATCGTCTGTCACATTCCCTATAAGTCCTAGGCTTACTCTGATATCATCATCTTATTCTTCCTATCTCCATTATTCATCAAATTACCCAGTTAGCAACATAACATAAAGGCATAAAGCTGCAATGGAAAGAATAGATTCTCAACCCTAACTTCAAGTCTTCAACACAGCGAACCTAAAGCAATACAAAACCAATAGTCAGAGCTCGAATTTCTAACTCGAGCTTACAAACAACTCAGCGCATCAACATAAATATTCCCGGTCAAGTACTCTCACGTGAACACATCTCGGCTCAGTACAATGAAAAGACATCATATACAACCTCAGAAAACATGAATTCGAGGCAAGAACTCCAACTCACCCCAGGAAGTGTTCGCTTGTTATGCCACGCATTGACTGCTTTATCTGCTTCCTCCCTCGACGGACAGATCAGAAAACAACAACCTGTGAAATAAAAGTCAAATACCATAAGAAAAAACAGAAACAGGCTCCAAAATGATAACGGAAGTATTCTGAACTGCAAATTCTTCACCAACTAGAGAAAAACGTTCAGATCACACATCGCGATCCGTCGAGGCAGAGAACATAACAACCAAAATGTAGAAAGAAATGCAAGGTTAGAAACTCGAGGTTGAATTCCCCGGACCTTTTGAAGCCCGAGTTGCCTTGTCTTTGATGATATTGACTTCGTCTACCAGAGCAACCTCCTTGAACATGGCAAGAAGCTCAGCCTCGGTCATGTCTTTGGGAACCTGGCCAACGAAGAGCTTAACGCTCTCCCCGCTTGGCTTCTGGTTTTCCGGCGCTTCCGCCATTAATGCCGCGTTCAGCTCCCCGCAGCGCTCTGCAATTGCTTCTAATTTGCAGCCGGAGATCTTTCTTCTTCCCTTTTCTCTCCTTCTAAACGAGTCTTCCGCTCGTTCCTGTCCTGATCGTAGAAAATGAAACCTATTTTCGGGGGCAAAGTTGGATCTCCACAAAATTTAATTATGGATTGAAGTACAGAAATACCCCGAAGTTGGATTATAAATACGAAAATGACCTTTTCCCTATCTACGCGGTACATATGTCTACGTCTTTGTGACGGGCTGACTGAACGAAGGATAATTCTGGATCTAAGAATTTAGATTGAGGGAATTTAGTCAATGTACTGAGCCATAGTTGTTTTTTATTATTGACTAAAATACTCTTATTATTACCCCATTTTTTGTTTAAAAAACAAGTTTATGCTATTATTGGATACTCGGCTCCACAAACAAGGTGGGACCCACGTTCTGCGACGAGGAATCAAAAGTTCCATAAAACTCGTCATCCAAAAAGGGAAGAAGTTACAACTTGCAAGCGTTATATCGAAATAGACGTCTTTCAAGTCGTCAGATTGGGATCTTATTAACGATCAGCCCCACCTTAGGCTGGCATCGTTCCCACTTGACACCCCATATGCGTGGGCCCCTTGTCAAACCGTGATGAAATAGACTTGATTGGAATCTAAAGCGTTTAAGTGAGCTAGCAGATGGTGACATTGCCTACACCAAACAATGCTCCCGCCGCTGTGCCATTGATGAGGTGGCGGGCAGGTTGGCATTTGTGTACACGTCTCGAGCACTCAATACGCCTCTTTTAGGGGTGCAAATGGATCTATTACTTTTTATAAAAAAAAACGTGCATATATATGATGAAAATAATTGAAAAAAATAATTATATTTTTTTGTTTTTCTTATAAATTATTATATTATTATTTTTAATTAAATTAGATCGTATCATATTCGAATATCCAACATTATTTAGAATAAGTATTTATTTTGGGCCAGGACCACACCAACAAACAATTACTTGCAATTGGGAAATAAGCAATTACTTTTGTGCTTATTCAGCTTATTTCTTTTTTTGTCGACCCGCCACATCATTTTACAAATACCTATATTACCCTTATTTAAAATAGGGAAAATTTTTTATTAGTACCATGTAATTTGTATCTAGTGTCACTTTTGTCCCTGAACTTTAAAATGCGGCATACCCAATTTTTAAAACATGATAATTCATGCCATTAGTAGTAGTTAACCTGTCATTAAGTGACATTTGAAAGTGACACAAATTCCCTTCTAGTGTTATTTAATTTTCTTTATCAACCATCTAAATGTTGACAAAAAATTAATAATCCCAAATCCTTGCTTCTTACATTCAAGAAAGTTGGGGTTATGTTTGAATGGTCATTTTGGTGAATGGTGACCCCAACGTTGAAGAGGCAATGATTTGGGACTATTAATTTTTTTTTTTTATCAATATTTGGATATGTGATAAAAAAAACCATAAGACTCTCGAATGGGCATTTGTGTCTTTTTAAAATATCACCTAACAACTAATTAACATCTAATTAACGATAGGTACTAGATTGTCACATTTTGAAAGTTTAGATACTAAATTGCCGCATTTTAAAGCTCAGGGACCAAATGACACTAAATTCAAAGTAGAGGGTACTAATCCGAAATTTTCCCTTTAAAATAAGTGTTTTTTCATCAAACCCTCATTAATGCTTTTATTTTTAAGCCTTATTTTTCAAATAAGCACTCCCAAACTTAGCCTTAACGGATTGGAATTCAAATCTAGTTAATAGGATTGAATTTAAATATATCTCGATTCAAAACATCCGTTTCAATCCTTGGCCCCTTCTTCCCATCTTAGGGCTTGGCTGGGGAGATCTATTGGACTTAGTTTGAAAGAAGTACAAATACATATATACAGAGCACAAAACCTTATATTATTTATTATTTTGTATGTATCTCTACAAATTTGTATTTGTACTCTTACTACTGAGCCTTGGTAACAGTCCATGGTAGACCTATGGATATTAAATCGGGTCAGGGATCCGAGTAAAAGGACCGCTGATGAAAGAGACCGGATCCGGCAAAGTGGCAAATGTACAGTGAGGATGATGTTGCATTAAGCAAGGCAACATCAGCATCAGGTGAGAACCTGGGACTGGATTCAGGTTGTCGGGAATGCGCTGGAGAAAGAGATGAGGGGTCTATATGTTCAGTTCAGGGTCTGATTGTCATCACTCGGTTGCTTGGTCCGTAATTGGGCAGAGGATCAGATTTAGACAAAGATCCAGCCGAAAAGCCAACCATGATTCCTGCATGTCCCGAACTGGGGTTTTTATCGAGGAGCCTGTTTGAGACTTTTCCGGGTTTTGAATTGCCATAGCTGGTTACCCGACCCGTCAGGTAGTGCTAATTAATATGAATACGAAATTACATGGTTCACGGAGTTTGGGTGTGGTAAGGGAAGCGTATATGCGACATTATTTTGGTCGTTTTCATCCATGTTGGATTTTGCTGCTGGTGGTCAATGGGGATGCGCAAAGCCAAAGGCGCCCCACATCTACACTTGAGCGTTCATTGAAAACATTTTTCTTATTAGGGGTGTATTTGTGAAAATTGGGTTTGGTGCTTACAAAATTGTAATCATACCATTCTCACAACTCTTTTCAGTTTTACATTGGGAATATCTCCCCATGTTACCATTGTGGTTTCTCATAAAAATGGTGTATATAGGTGTCAGTGTAATGTTTATGATTAAGGTGGCGTTTGATAAATCTAAAATATGAAGTCTAAAATGTTAAGAATATATTAAAAGTGTATGAAATCTAAAAAGAGGCATAAATGTTTTTCTACTTTTTAGAGGCTCTAAATAGATAAGCTTATTTGTGTTGGACCAAACCTTTAACATCTGAAATTCTCTGATTTTATTATTTTACCCCTCGAATAGACTATTTGATAATTTTGAGCTCAATATGTACTATTTCATATAAAATAATTTATCAAATTCAAAATAATATTTAATAATTAATAAAATTAATTTATGAATTATTAATAATTCGCAATTAATAAAAACACAAATAAAAATAATAAAAATTTGAAATAATTAACACTAATAAGGATTAACTAATTAAGAAAAATTAATAAAATTAATAATTAATGAGGAGTAATTTGGTCATCCGATGACATCATGACGCGTGGCATCGCAAAACAACTGGAAGACACATTGACACCACGTAAGTAGACCACTTCAGACACTTCACAACTACATCAATGACCTTGAGGCCACCCTAGCAGACCGAACTACGAACAGCTAGGTTGGACTTCAGGTCGATGTATAAGGCCACTTGCTTCCACCAGACTACCCTAACCCTAACAAGACGTCAGGTCAACATGAGAGGGACCCGCTTTTGCTGACTTGACCTGAGTTCAACTAGCGACATGTCGAGTGACCTCCTCCTTAAGTGGGCTATCGTCTTTGACTTCCCCTAGATCACAGTGCCACGTCGAAAGAGTTGAGTATCACCTCGCCTGCTTCAAGTGCGACTGAATAAGCCTTATCTGTTTGCACATAAACCATCTTCAGGTGTGAAAACACCTCTGAATTAGTTGGATCGGAGATCCTGGATGTGCTTCGTGAGGTAGGGTTGTTCACAAATAAATCCAAACCGATCAACTTGGCTTGACCCAACCTGAGTTGGCCGATTTTTCTTCACTACCGGTCAGTTTTGGGTTGCAAAAATGAATAAACTGAACTGAACCGAGTTATGTAAAAAAAAACAGCTGTTAAATATAGATATTTTAGTTTTAAATAATAAATATATATATCTAAAAATATATATATTCTGAAATATATCAGATATATATTTCCATAAATTAGAAAATATATATTTCAATATATTTGTATATATGTTTTGGTTTTAAATATATATTTCTAGAAAATATATTCTAAATCATTATATATAATATTAGCACTTTGACTTCATGTGCATTGTTCAAGCTTGGAGTTGGTTGAAACCCAAACCGACTCAAACTGACCAAGTCGGTTTTACTTAATAGAGGGTCAGTTTCAGTTTGGTCTATAGGTAACCTAACCATATCGATTCAGTTGAAAAAACATTACTAAACCAATCCCAACCTGACCCGTGAACAGCCCTATCGTGATGCTCATGACAGGCCACCTATATAAGAGCCTCACCTCCAACCTCAGAAGGTACACGCGATTTAGATCTCAAACACTCTATCACTCTTGTATTCTAGCAATCACATCTCCAGTTCGCTAACTTAAGCATTGAAGTGCCTACCCAGTAGGGGTTCTCACGGTGATCTCTTTCTTACAGCTCCACTAGGCAACCTACTCAGTAGGGGTGCTCACGGTTCAGTTAATTGAACTGTGGGGTGAATTTTTGGACCGAATTGAATTGTTCGGTTTTTCAATTTAACCAAACTGAAACTGAACCAATGCAACTAGTTAACCGGTTTTTCAGTTTTTTTATGCCCTCAATATTAAAAAAAAGGGGGAAAAACCTTCCTTGTCGATGGTCCGGAGAGGGTGAACATTGAACAGAACTACTGTGAACTGAGACTGGGAGTGAGAGAGATGAGAGAGAGATTGAGAGAGATGAGACTAAGAGAGAAGAGATTGAGAGAGATCAGTGAGTCTGAGTGTCAAGTGAGAGAGAGAGATTGAGAGATGAGAGGTTGAGATTTCAAATTTGAGAGGAGACAACAGATGTCGGTTTGAGAGATTGAAGGCTGAATCTGAGAGGAGACGCCAGACGTCGGTCGGAGGCTCACCCATCGGTAGGTCTGGCCTATTGGGGAAGAAGAAGAAGAGTATGAGAGAGTGAACACATAATAGAGAGTGAGGTGAGACAAACACAGTTGGTTGCCTGGTCGGAGTGTTGAACATCGATGACTCGATCGTCGGAGACCATCGGTGATTCGGTCGGAGGGCAGAGCGTCAGAGGCCGCAAGTCCGTTGGGGAAGAAGAGAACTGAGAGTTTGAGAGAGTGAGGCTGTGAGAGTCTAATTCAAAGAAGCTGGTGGGAAACCACCGATACAAAAGAGAATAAAGCCTTGAAAATTTTCAAAGAGACAAAAGAAAAGAAAATTTTCGATTTTTGAGATTGAGAGACTGTCAGTCTCCAGTCTAGCACTCTGGCAAAGGCAAACTACCGAACTTTCAATTTTCAAATAAAAACTTTCAAAGAGAGTTTGAAAGTCTATCAGATTGCCGAAATTGTTTATTCGATTTAAAATATATATATATATATATATATATATATATATATATATATATATAACATTATATTATATAAATATATTATTGTATATATATCGGCCAGTTCGGTTAATCGCCAATTTTTTTTAAATGGTTAATTGAAACCGAACTGGTTAACCGATTTTTCAATTCAGATTTTCGTTTTTTTTTTCACCCCTACTACTCAGCTCGACATCCGAGTTGCCTGCCAACAAGGAGCACCAGATCGCACATCAACAACAATTAATAATTAAAAAATATAAAAAAAAAAACAAAATACTTTACAACTAATAAAAATATTAACACTAATAATTAATAATTAATAATGTTAATTATTAATAATTAACAATTTATAACTAATACATAATATTAAAATAATTAACACCAAATAAAAATTAAAATAAGTAACAAAAAATTTAACAAAATCAGTAATTAATTAATAATTAATAATTAATAATAAAAACAAACGGCCCTTAAATGTTCTAATATCTTATTTGGAAGTCATTTGTCCAAAATAAACCATTAAAAGTGCATCATTTTGAAATAAAAAAAAAAAGAATTTTTGTGAAATATCTTTTATGTTCTTGCTATGGTTCACTAATGGCGTAATCAAGATTTTTCTAGTGGCTTAACAAATGACACTATTTGGAGAGGGAAAACACGATTTGCGGGGTTTTCTTCCATTTCTTTTGTCTTCTTTTAATATGTATTTGGTTCATTGGGCATTTATAGATAGGTGTTTCTCAAATAAATACTTTTTTATTGAAAAATGTCACTTTAAACATTTATTCTTTTTGTTGTTTGGTTGGGTGTTTCAAATAACACCCAATAAAAGCCCTCTGGCACCTCGGTTTACAATAGAGGTTTTTTTTTTTTTTTCATTTTTGTTGTTTGGTTGGGGCGTTTCAAGGAATACCCCATAAACGATCCAATGTGGCACTGTTTAGATATATGTTGGAGTGCCATCATGCTCACCTAGCAGTATAGAGTACTCGTACATGTATTTAATGGTTTAAATTGATATCCAATGGTAATTTCCACATGCAAATCACATCCAACAGCTTATAACCGGCATCCTAACAGTGATAGAATGATAAATATCGAATAGGGGCAAGATGGATTTTCGATGCATCGGATCATTTCTTAACCCTTCCATGTAAGATGCCACATTGGCTTTAGGGCCATTGGGAGAAAATCAAACATTTGTATTGTTTTTTTTTTTTAATACTAGTGAAATGTACATGCTTTGCATGTGGCAATTTCAAATGAGAACAACAACAACAAAAATTATACATATATTGGTGATTTTTGTCTTTCAACCTAAAGACTTATATTAAATCATCTTATTCTATAACTTAAGTCAATATTTTCAATTTATTGTTCTAATTGAACCATTGCTTGCCTAGAGATTAATCAGACTAATTGAATTGTTACTTAACCAGGATTTTAGGTTCATTTTCCACATTGAATCATTTGATTTGTTTAGAAGGGTGGTGGAATAGACATTAATTTTCTTTTTTTCGTAATTTTTGTATTTCATTTCCATCATTTAATAAACATGAAAGTGGTTTCATTATCATACTTAAAAACCAATTTAATTTCCAAGTTGATTTTGAATATAGAAGTTTTTATACTATTAAAATTGTTATTCATTAATTTAATTAGTAAATTTTAATTATGAGAAACAAAAATACATTAAACATATGACTCAATGAGAGAGAATGGAAGTTAACCTTAAATATGAGACTTAATGAAAGAGAATAGAATAAAATGAAAAATAGTATTCAATTTACAATTTATAATCTTCATAATAGAGAGAGAGAGGAGAGAGAGAGACTGAGGTACCAAATCCAAAGAGAGTGCATTTTAGGTCAAGAAAAAGTTCAAAAGCCTTAGAGATCTATTGCCACTTCTTATAGATCCCAAGTAAATTGTAATTCATCTACAAATCAACATGCAACTCTAGTGTCTAGAGTAATTAAATTTGTCCAAGTAAATATGCCACGCAATTTCAATTACAACTCATTAAGCTCTACAATTTATAGATGTCTATGTAGACACGTTGTGAATTATCAAAACAAAAGATCAAATAAAATCAAACATTTTGTGTAGTTATTTAAAATGCATAAAAGAATTTAATTTATGTTCTCTTATACAATTTAGCATGAAGTTAATAATGGAGGGCTCAATTTGTCCTATTTTGATCTCATTAAACAATCAACAAAATACTTGATTTTCCCTCAAATTCAAATATGAAAGCATTAACACAAAAGGGAAAAAATACTTTTTATAGATTTTTCCAAAAACTCCAAGGGTTCTCAATGATTTTCCCAAAAATAAAATTCACTAATTTGTAAAGCCTTTTCTAACTCCTCCTATAGTTGCTCCCTTGCCTTCTCTTACCCCTCAAAAGAATTGACTTTGAATTTTATCAATCTTTTTGAGGGTATGCTCATTTGAACATCATTTGAAATAGGGGAATTACATTTTCAGTTTTTATTTTATTTTATTTTTGCTCCATTGGGTTACACAATGGGGGTAGCCCATCCCCCAAACCCATAACCCCAACCCAGGTGCAAGTGGGATTTGATTCAAAGTCTCTCAACCATTGTTTTAAAAATTGGACCAAACCGGATGATTGAATCGTTTGTCCCGAGAAATGATCATACCTCCAGGTCTGGTTTTCAAGTGGACCGCTTTAAAAAAAGCCATTGAATTAGTTAGAAACCTGCTGACCTAGGCAGTCAAACCGTTAAACCGCTCGACCCAGGTAGCGATTCACAATTTAATAAAATATTGTTATTTAATTTTTTTAAGAGAGCATGTACAAAGAGGGGATCGAGAGATGGGGGAGGGATTGAAATTAGGTCTCATATCTAAGATTTCATATATGAAATCACTGTTGAGAGAGAGAAAGACAAAGAGAGGGATTGAGAGAAAGAGAGAGAGAGAGAGAGAGAGAGAGAGAGAGAGAGAGAGAGACTGAGAGATCTAAGTCACCACTGCTGCTACTCTATAACTGTCGTCAATGAACCGCCTCCTCCTCCTTTCCTTCATTTCTTCTTTCTTTTCCTTCATTTTATTTCTTCCCTTCCCTTCCCTTTCTTTCTTTTCTTTCCTTTCCCAGTCGACAACAACTTCTCTCTTTTCTCATAAAATGAGTATATATATGCATCATCCTCTTACCCTAATAGCTCAAATAAATCAACCTGCCCGAATTGTTTGACTCGGGCAGTTGAACCACTGACATGGAAACTGGTGGTCAAAGCGGTTTTTGTTTTCGGGTCAGTTTTTAAAACCTTGTTCTTAGCTACAACCACCAATAGACCCTATCGACTGGCCATTTGGTAACTTGTAAATAGAACTACATTCAAAACTTATTTGATAGGATAGTTCTTTCATCTTTAAAAAGAGTTTTCAATTTTCAACCCTAAACTTTCTTCTTAGTTTTAGTTGTGATGTTATCCATAGCATTCTTATCAGTTATGCCTTGAATAATTGGAAAACCCCAAGTATTTTTCTTTGTTCGTTGATATTGGGATGTTCATAATCTTATAAATTAATTTTTATAAGTCTATCTAGAAAATTTTTTAGAAAAAAAAATTGACTTTTTGAAATGGATATTTCATATGAGACCCTCTCAAACATCTTGAGATTGGGCAAAACTACTTATAAACCAATGGAAATCTAACCCAAAAACCACAATCAAAATCCACATTTTAAACTCATTAAATAGTGGCAATTGAACCTACTTTTAAAGATGATCAAATAATAATGATTTTGTTCAAAAAGAGAGAAATACATCTAGCTAAACATTCCATGAATTTTCAGTTACAATTCATTATTAATTAAAAAGGAGATAAATACATCCAATTAAACATTCCATGAATTCAATTACAATTCATTTAAAACAATCAACAAAATATCAAATATGCCCTTAAATTCATACCTAAAAACATTAATACAAAGGGACAAAATTTGTCCAACTAAAATTTCAAAAAATTTTAGGATTATTGATAATTTTTAAAGTAGTATGGATGTACATTTATTTGATAAAACATTGAAACCAAACAGTGGTTTCATGCTAAATAAATACCAATACCTAAGTGATGCTGATCGATGTAGCGGTGTTATCACGTAATGAATGAAATACATCTACTCCTTTCATTCATTTGGGTAGATTGCCAAAAAAAATTATTATTATTATTATTTTTATATTTTATGTTTTCGATTCTCAAATCATATCTCAACTAGTCAAAATGTCAAATAGTCTAAATTAACCCCTCTTATATTTTCTTTTAGCCTTATTGGAGACGATATAAGAAAATGGGCCGAAATACTACATATATGATTCGTGTTTTTTTTTTGAATTACATGTAGCACCTCCCTTGTGATTCATGGCTATTTTCTTAAAAAATGACAACACAACACTATGCCATCATCTACAAAGACGACGGTGGTACCAAACACCACCAATGTTGCGAGTACTACATTACAGAGGAATCAGGGGGTGGGGCATAGGGTGCATACGAGGGCCATTAATTGGCCATACCATGGCTTATTTGAAGGGGTGTCAAGTAGGAGCGGAGTTTTTTTATTGAGGGGGCTAAACCCTAGAAAACATGCATAAGGGGGGAACAAAAGTTAGGAAGGAGTAAAATATAAGTGGAACTTAAATAGATTTTATAGAAATTTTGAAGGCATAAGGGGGACCATGGCTCCCCTCCGCCACCCCTAGTGCTAAGTGATCACTTCCACTATTGGATGGATAATGATAGTAAGAAGAAGAAGAAGAAAGAAATATGATATATAGAAGCCACTTCCTGGTTGCTAGAGCAACTCCCATGGATCTTGTCCCTCAGGTCTGCCTGAGGTTTAGGCGTTTCGAAGGTTTAAAAATGACCCTCAATCTGAAATTATCTAACACAATTGTTCAAAGTGATGTTAAAACTATGGTTGACCTCCTGTTGGTGGACAACTGTGAACCACCATAGCACATTCGATATGTGATTGCAACTTTGCAAGCTGCACGGAGTTGGGATTTGCTCCTCACACTCACACTGACGTCACAGCAGGTTCCAACTGTACATTGAGAACATCTTCATAACTGTATGTAAATTATTCATGAGGAGATGTTTCCAATACATGACTGATTTGTGCTGTGGGTCAGTATGAGTAGCAGATTTGAACTCAGCTGCAGGGGTCGTCTTCATCAGTTCAATGGTTGTGTTGTGTATTGCACTCCGAGAAGTTGTAATATACTAATATCATAGTTCAATGGTTGTGTTGGCAAAGTTTCTCTCTTTCTTAAGTAATACTATAATTTCTTGGTCCTCTCCCCCATCTTTTATTTCTAATTTATTAGGGGAGCCATGAATCTAGCCTATTGACTTAAAAACAAAAAATTAAGAATTTGCTCGCCTTAATAAATCCCAATTTTGTATTGGATTTACAAAATGAAAGAAAATTTTTAGGCTGAAATTTTTTAGGAATGCTCTGCAACTCAGGGAGGGGGTCCCATTGGGGATGTTAGTGGATCTGGTTAAGTGGTAATCCATTGTTTTCATCCTACAGTCGAATTGGCTGGTCAGACTGGTCAACCTCTCATCGGTTAGACTTATAGGCCCATTTTACCATTTGAAAAAGAAAATGTTGCCTTGGTCAATGGTCAAATGACCCAGTTAATTATCCATTTGAAAAAGAAAATACCAATTTTGAGGGTATTTTTGTGCATTTCTACCATTACAATAATTCTCAGTTATCATACTTATTTTTATTTAATATAATAAATATATAATATCATAATATATTTTCTAAAAAATATTTAATTTTGTATTTTATTATTTAATTTACTGTATCACGGGTTGCAGTGATTATTTGCAAAGATTAGAGTAATTGGGCCTTGAATTAGGTTTTGAGTCAAGTCGTGTTGAGGCTAGCTCATGTTTTACCTAGTCCATTGACATAGTAGCATTAAAACTTTTGCAAATGGGGACTTCATTCATTATTTGTAGACAAGGTAGGGGTTGGTTTGGTATCCCATTTATTTAAATGGGTCAACACTGTTTGGTTTGGAGTGACTTTGGAGTTAGGTTTAGGTTGAAGAAAAGTACTAAATCCAAGTACTAACCCATTGACAGCCCAAGGTCTAAGGGTTCTCATTTGTAGCTTGGCCTGTTCAGGAGAATTTTGGACTTGGGTTTAAGTTTTGTGTCCTGGCCTGGCCTAAGATAGGGGCCGCATCAAGCCCAGGAATTTTTAGGTCAGGCCTATATAGTTAATAAGTTTAGCACATCATGTAGGGCATGCACTAATCACTAATATTGTGCTTTAGGCCATGTTTGGGAGTGCTTATTTGGGCCAATAAGCACTTATTGGTATTTGGGAAATAAGTCCGAAATAAGGGCCTATTTTAAAATAAGGGCTTATTTTTTAAGCCCAAATTTTCAATTTTTTAAAGTGCTTATTCAATTATTTTCTTTCAAAATTATCCATAGTTGAATTTTAAAATACCACTTATAAAGTTATCCCTAGTTGAATTTTATAAAAGTATTTTTATGAAAGCACTTTTATAAAAGTATTTTTATGAAGGCACTTTTATAAATGTATTTTTATGAAAAACACTTTTAAGAAAGTACTTTTATAAAAGTGCTTTTATAATCAAAAGTACTTTTATAAACAAAAGTACTTTTATAAAAGTGCTTTTATAAAAATGCTTTCAGAAGGGTGCTTTCTTAAAAGCGCTTTTCATAAAAATGCTTTCATAAAAATGCTTTTATAGAAGTATTTTTATAAAAGTACTTTCATAAAAATGTTTTTATAAAAATAATTTAATAAAAGTGTTTTCAAAGGGTTATATTTTGAAATTTGAAAGAAAATGAAGGACAAATTTGTCACAAATGCTTATTTGAGTGCTTTATAGAGAAAAGGACTACCAAACGCCCAATATAAAATAAGTACTTTTATAAACAAAAGTACTTTTATAAAAATGCTTTCAGAAGGGTGCTTTCTTAAAAATGCTTTCATAAAAATGCTTTTATAGAAGTATTTTTATAAAAGTACTTTCATAAAAATGTTTTTATAAAAGTAATTTAATAAAAGTGTTTTCAAAGGGTTATATTTTGAAATTTGAAAGAAATTGAAGGACAAATTTGTCACAAATGCTCGTTTGAGTGCTTTATAGAGAAAAGGACTACCAAACGCCCAATATAAAAGTACTTTTATAAACAAAAGTACTTTTATAAAAGTGCTTTTATAAAAATGCTTTCAGAAGGGTGCTTTCTTAAAAGTGCTTTCATAAAAATGCTTTTATAGAAGTATTTTTATAAAAGTACTTTCATAAAAATGTTTTTATAAAAGTAATTTAATAAAAGTGTTTTCAAAGGGTTATATTTTGAAATTTGAAAGAAAATGAAGGACAAATTTGTCACAAATGCTTATTTGAGTGCTTTATAGAGAAAAGGACTACCAAACACCCAATATAAAAGTACTTTTATAAACAAAAGTACTTTTATAAAAGTGCTTTTATAAAAATGCTTTCAGAAGGGTGCTTTCTTAAAAGTGCTTTCATAAAAATACTTTTATAGAAGTATTTTTATAAAAGTACTTTCATAAAAATGTTTTTATAAAAGTAATTTAATAAAAGTGTTTTCAAAGGGTTATATTTTGAAATTTGAAAGAAAATGAAGGACAAATTTGTCACAAATGCTCATTTGAGTGCTTTATAGAGAAAAGGACTACCAAACGCCCAATATAAAAGTACTTTTATAAATAAAAGTACTTTTATAAAAATGCTTTCAAAAGGGTGCTTTCTTAAAAGTGCTTTTCATAAAAATGCTTTCATAAAAATGCTTTTATAGAAGTATTTTTATAAAAGTACTTTCATAAAAATGTTTTTATAAAAGTAATTTAATAAAAGTGTTTTCAAAGGGTTATATTTTAAAATTTGAAAGAAAATGAAGGACAAATTTGTCACAAATGCTTATTTGAGTGCTTTATAGAGAAAAGGACTACCAAACACCCAATATAAAAGTACTTTTATAAACAAAAGTACTTTTATAAAAGTGCTTTTATAAAAATGCTTTCATAAGGGTGCTTTCTTAAAAGTGCTTTTCATAAAAATGCTTTCATAAAAATGCTTTTATAGAAGTATTTTTATAAAAGTACTTTCATAAAAATGTTTTTATAAAAGTAATTTAATAAAAGTGTTTTCAAAGGGTTATATTTTGAAATTGGAAAGAAAATGAAGGACAAATTTGTCACAAATGCTTATTTGAGTGCTTTATAGAGAAAAGGACTACCAAACACCCAATATAAAAGTACTTTTATAAAAGTGCTTTTATAAAAATGCTTTCAGAAGGGTGCTTTCTTAAAAGTGCTTTTCATAAAAATGCTTTCATAAAAATGCTTTTATAGAAGTATTTTTATAAAAGTACTTTCATAAAAATGTTTTTAATAAAAGTAATTTAATAAAAGTGTTTTCAAAGGGCTATATTTTGAAATTTGAAAAAAAATGAAGGACAAATTTGTCACAAATGCTTATTTGAGTGCTTTATAGAGAAAAGGACTACCAAACGCCCAATATAAAAGTACTTTTATAAACAAAAATACTTTTATAAAAGTGCTTTTATAAAAATGCTTTCAGAAGGGTGCTTTCTTAAAAGTGCTTTCATAAAAATGCTTTTATAGAAGTATTTTTATAAAAGTACTTTCATAAAAATGTTTTTATAAAAATAATTTAATAAAAGTGTTTTCAAAGGGTTATATTTTGAAATTTGAAAGAAAATGAAGGACAAATTTGTCACAAATGCTTATTTGAGTGCTTTATAGAGAAAAGGACTACCAAATGCCCAATATAAAATAAGTACTTATTTTAAAAAATAAGCACTTGAAAAAATTGGGCGCCAAATGCAAATAAGTGCTTATTCGAATAAGCACTTATTTTTTAATGTAAGCACTTTCAAACGTGGCCTTATATGCATATCTTAGTGGTTAATTATTGAAGAAAAGTAATGAAGTATTTACTTTACCTATTAACTAGTGTAAGAGCACACACCAAGGCAAGTATTGACTAACCCAAGTGAATGTTAACCATATATTTAATATATAGTATTTGAATTTAACTTTTATGACTTACACCAAAACCAAGGCAAGTATTCGCTTTTTTATTAATGATTAAAAAGTTTGAATGGGCACAAAAAACTGGATGCATTAAGACAAATTATTTTGTTAAGAGTGAATGTGGCAACCTACTACAACCAATTTTTTTTTCTATTAATTTCTCACATTGTATTGTACATGAAGTAAATTCACACCCAAAGCAAAAATTAACTAGAATTTGCACACCCATGCATCTATACAATGCAAATGAAATTGCATTACAAATAAACAGAGTTGGAAGACCGGCAAGTGGCTGCTATTGCCATGTCATTTTTATTTGGAGTTTGGATCAGCTACCAACACACACTATGTGTTTGGTATAACTTCCATTTATTAAATAAATGTTTGTATTTGATTTGTCTTCAAAGCCGAGAAAAAGTACTTGGATAAATCGTTTATTAACAAATAGGCACCACGGTTCAAAGTATCAATACGTATCGACCCGTAGCGTGCCGATGGCTTCCCGATATGTCCCTCTAGGGGTTGTATTGGGTCAAATTGGTTCAGAGGGTAGCCATGCCTTAAATCGACCCCCTTTGAATCAATTTTGAAAAAAATAAAAAATAAAAAAAGTACCGATAATGAAGTATCAATCTGTATCGATACTTTGAACCTTGCTAGGCACCATATCAGTGGAACATCAAATAAACGCTTAACCATTGGGAGAAGTGTTAAAATGAAGCTTCCCCAGACGATTGACACACACATAAATCAAGACTAACTTTTGTCGATACCTATGCATGCGAATTAACATGATGAGATAAATGCTGATTTAGCAATGACATGACACCGTTTATCAAATAAACTGAAGCTATACCAAACACTTCCATAGTCCCAATAGTCTTAAACATTCCCCATGGTGAGGGAGACATTCCCATGTGCGAACATTATTGGAACATTTTCTTGGTTGCAGATCCCTATTTCGGAGAAACCTATACCTTATGCAAACAAAAAACTTTTCAAACACTGCCACATAATCATACATGGTGGGTTTCACTTTTTTGGTAGATCATAATTTCATATATGAGATGCAATGTCAGATCATGTTGGTAGGATATCAGAATGCATTTTTGTTGGTGGGACAACTGTTTTCAAAACCAGACTGGATCGGACGATCAAACCGAAAAAATCAAGACCCGACTGATTTCATTTTCCCCCAAAACTGTTTTTTTCTTCAAAACCATTGATTTTGTTCAACGAACTGCTGAACCGGCCGGTTAACCATTCGAACGGTTTTGACCGTTTTTTAAATTTTAAACTTTTTTATATTTTTGTCAGAATGAGCCGACCATTTGAGTCAAACGATGGGACCATTTGAACCGATAATCGGACCCACCAGTTCGGTTTTAAAAACCATGGGTAGGACCGTAGGAGATCCCAACTATGGTCAAGAGATATTTAAATTCTAATACTGTGGATTTTGCTTTGTAGTTTTTATTTTTTATTTTTTATTCATGTGAGCCTCAGAGAGTATATGCAGAAAACAAGACATATAAGAAACACTATTATAATACAAATTGGATATGTTGCGCTTTTGAGTTTTGATTTCCTAGGATGCTTCTCGTTACGTGTGCCACGGCCTTAACCCTTGGTTCACGGCTTTACGCGCTGTCTCAGTCTCACACGTCGGTCGGTCCATAATCCAAAACCGTGATTTTGCTTGGGTAGGGATGTCAATTTCCTAGGACACTTCTCGTTTCGTGTGCGGTGTGCTGTGGTCTTGAGTCTCTTGACTCTTAAACGCCAGGCGTGGATTTGGAATTAATCCAAAATTCCAAAATTCCCATTACAAAGCACGTTGCAGAACATTTCGGGAATTGATTTGGGCAGATTTGTGGGTGGATTTCCGATTTCGTACGTAAACCTTAACCAAAGTTGTTCAACGCTTCACCAAGAAGTAATATGTTTGTAAGCACTAGGCAGCTGTAACTGTGAGAAAAGACGAAAACCCATCATTAAAAAGAAAAAAATTCAAATATCCAATCGTCCCTTTTGTTTAGTAGAATTTGAATCCACTTATCTAAAAATAAAATAAAATATTCCATTTGAATCCAATATCCAAAACCGAACCTCCCTCAGTACTGACCAAGGCAATAATATGATAAAAATCTCAACAGATGCTAATATGGTTTTGTGACATGAACTCTTCCGGTTGCCTTGCCGGTGAATAGTTGTATCGGCCATCATCTATTAAGCTGTAGTGCCAGACTGTTGAAAGAGGGTTTCATCAATCTCTAGGATGCCGAAGAAGAATGATTTGATCGTCCAATGACTTCATTCATTAATACACTTATATAGGCTAATGACTGAAAAGAGTGGCTGGTAAGGGACCGGTTTTAGATTGGATCCTATCCAGTCCAAAATCAATTTGGATGAATTGAACGGACCAATAAGACATATTGGATTGGATCTAATTCATCCGTAACAATTTCATATTAGATTGGGTTGGATTAAGCTAATATCTGATCCATTGATATAATATAAGAATATATGTGCCAATAAACCGGGTTTGGGTTAAATCAATCTAAGTCAAAATGAATTTGAACAGATTGAACAGTCCAGACATTAAATTGGACCGGCCCAAATTGGTCCAAAACATTCATTAGATTGGATTGAACCTGATCCATTTATAATAGATTCACATTAGACTGGATCAGATTATACTAAATCCAGTCCAAATTGACACCCTAATGGTTGACAATGATTCAACCAACAATCATAGCGGCAATGACGCACAGTTATTGTGTGGCAATGCCACCAATAGAAACGATTATACCCCGGTGCAAATCTCATGGAGAGCAGTCGGTATGATGGGCGCCCAATGAGAAAAACTGTGAATCAAATAGTCTTTGTGGCGTAGTTTGGAAACAAATCATATTCACTCAAAGAAATAAAATAAAAAAACAGAAATTAAATAAATAGAACCACCTCTTTTAACAAAACTCTTTCCCTTCTATAGATTTCTTTTATACCCTTATGCTTCTTACAAGAAGGTTTCCCAATTTAATTGAACACTTCTTATTAAAGTCCTACTAAATCTATTCAAAAAAGAAAATCCTAATTGAATACAAAATCCTAATTGAATACAAAATCAAAAAATCTTGCTAAAATGCTAACTTGTTAAATGTAAGTTAAAATAAATATATCCAAAAATCCTGCAATGATGTTATCTTGGTCACTACAAACTAAAATGCGTCATCAAAAACCAACTTAATAAATGCTAATTCAGTTGGGCCGAATCCCGTACTGCGTCACTTTGATGCAACAAATTTCCCAAGTTTCTTAAAAGTTATATTGGTTTATGGACCTAATCTCTAAGAAGATTTGAAGAACCCCTAACAAAATTTCAGCACAGTAACATCCCATATGTTATTACTTAAAAAAATAAAAACTAAAATTTTAAAACAAGGTATTAAAGTCATCTTAATGAGGTGTACCAGTTTACAACTTTTTTTCTTATATCCCTTACAAATATCTCAAAATGATTTACCATGGGATCTCATAAACTTGAACCCAACCACAATGCATTTCAAAATTTTTACATGTTACATCAAAATTTCAACTAATCACATTTAAATTGTTACATGTTCTAATTACTTTTCATTCACATTTGAGTTAATGCAACTTTTCATTCACATCAAAATTTTGCCGGATAGGCTCAGTTTGGAAGGAGTACAAATACAAATTTGTAAAGTACAAAACCTTGAACTTTGTATTATTTTGCATGTATTTGCACTGTATAAATTTGTATTTGTACACTTTCCAAACTAAACCTTATGAATTAAACACACACACACACAAAAAAGCTATCTAATTTCTCAAAGATTTAGGAATCTAGTTAATATCATACAATAGATCCATTGCCATTTAACGAATGGAATCAAATTCTCCTACCTTTCACTGGCAAACCAAAAACATGCAGGCATTCCCATAAAACTTGGTCATCAAATCACATTAGACACTACAAGACATCAGTACCCGGTTACTTACACCATTGAAAACAAATCATGACCGACATGCATTATGCATACATGCATCTATGCATGAAAATATACATCCAAACATGTAAAGCAATATTTAATCAATGTCTAGAATCTTGCTGATGCAGGAACAAAGAAGCCAAATGGGAGTTTTCTAAGTTTTTCACATGCTTTTTTTTCTGTATTTTTTACAATAGAGATTATTTTGGTAATCTTGTTATCTCTGGGTCTGACCTTAGAATTTGATTTTTATTTCTAGACCAAGTTTATTCCTATTTAACATTGTCAATGGCATTGTTTTAAAAAGTGCAAGGCACAAAAAAAGTAAAATAAATTAAAAGAACATTAAAAAGTAGTATTAATTGAAAAAATCAAACTGTAATTTTAAACTAAATGTTTTAAAAAGCCTATTAACTCAAATTAAAATACATAAACATAACATATAAAACATATTAAAAGTGAAAATGCAAAAATAAAATAAAAAAATAGCATACAAAACATATCCAAACATGCCAAACTTTTAATTACTTTATTTTTTTCCATTATTTCAAATAGCTAATGTGATATCAAACATCTTTTATTCCTAATTCTACTATCTGCCTCAAGGCAAGCCCAAGCAAGTCCATGTTAGGGTCTTAAATTCTTAATTCCTATAAAAAATTGATATTATAATTTTAATTATTTTCTAAAAGTATCTTTGTTGGGATAAATGAGTAAACAACATTAGCAAATAGGGGGTTTCTAGATTGAGTATATAATTTTAATTATGATGAATGAATAAACAACCACTATGCCTAAAAAATAGCAAAAAACACAAATTTCAAAAGGCGCATGCTTAGCGCAAAGTGCACCAGGAGCACACCTAGGCACACCAGGCACACACCTTTTGAAAGTGATGTGCTTGGGGCCTAGGCAAGGCACATACCTTAAAATGCGCCTCGTCTGAGATCCTAGGCATGCCTTTTAAATCAATGATCAATGGTCTAGTAGTTTAGAAGTAAATGATTTTTTTAGTGGTGATTCTGTAACTTCCATTTTTCGTACTTCTAGTAAAATTGACCACCCCTATAATGTCTATAGACTCTATACATGCACCTTTGTGTGTTTGTCTGTGAGCCAAAATGTCATTAATGATGTTGGAATGATATTTGAATGATTCTTCTGTAAATTTGCAAACAGACATTATAACCATTAAGAGCTCATAAGTTCTTTATTAAATTATCGTTTCTAATAAAAAAAAAGTTCTTTATTAAATTGTGCAGGAAAAACCATCTAAAATAGCACTGACAAGAAGTGGTATGTTATAAGTTGGAGAGTCTTGAGGCAGACCAAAAGAGACATGGGATGAAGTGGTAAGAAAAGATGATATAAGAGACCATGAATTAATAAATGAAATGGCACTAAATAGAACAGAATGGTCCAACAGGATTCCCCCATACATTTGGGACAAAGCTTAGATGATGATGATGATTCAACATCCCTAAGGGTCTAAAACTGATCCAAGTACTTGTTTTTATTTACATTAAAAACTAAAATTTTCCTTTTTTTCCCACTTCTGTCCTTTTCCTCTGAACCATATCCAATTGCTTTCATATTTAAACACCCCCTTCGATATTTATCACATTTTATTATGTTTCATCTCAGAAATCCACTTGAAAGTTGAAATCTTGGATTCTAGAGTTTTCAAATTTTCTTTACAGAGAAGATATTTCATCCTTTTCTACAAGACATTCTCTGAGCCCCACCAAATTTAGTCACCAGCTACATTTAATCCAAACTAAACCTACCTCCAAAATTTCTTGGAAAATTCCAAATTTAGATCTATTTTCTTGAATTTGAAACTTCTCACAAATTTGGAACAAATCTACAATTGTTGCAATTGAGCATTGAATCCCTTCCAAACCTAACCAATCTTTACCCCCAGTCTTAAAAATCACCCCTTAACCCTACCCTACTATCACTAATTAATTTCTTCCTATACTTACCTTTAGGTCATAGCAATCTTACATCATTTCCCTTTATAAAGAGCTTGAGGAAATTAGGACCCTATGTGAACATGACCTGTAACCACAGATTATTAAGCATTAGATAAGATGAGGATCAGGGGGCAAAAAGTTTACTAATGGAAGCTCATCTTTTAATTTTATCATGAAATGCTAAAATTTGAACAAGCATACAAAATTCTGTGATGACCAAAGTTCTTTACAATTATGTATCAACATTTATAACAGAAGGGATGATTTCACTTGTGCAAAATTATATCTCTATGTCAACAAGATCACTTGAGTAGCCAGCCACAAGAACTCTTCTATTGAACAACACAAAACAGGAACCATATATAATGTAATATACTATGTAGGAGTTCAAACTTTACAACTCGTGAGTGAAGTTTAGATATCATATCACACCCCTGACACCCATACCTGGTCTCTAATCTTGATGGAAATTAGAACCTCAAATACCATGAGAAAGCAGAAACCATATATAATGTGATATACTATGTAGGAATTAAAACTTTACCACCCCACATAGTATGACTGAATGAGCTCTAAAAGATGAGGAAGTCTTGATTATGTATAACTTGTGAGTGAAGTTTAGATATCTTCTCACACCCCTGACACCCATATCTGGTCTCTAATCCAGCTGGTATCTTCTCAAGCAAGCTTCTCATCCTTGGTTTCTAATATAAATCTTACAGGAAAAAGACTTTGGCTCTCTTGATTTAACCTGATGCCCAATAGTCTCATCTGTTTTTTTTTTTTTTTTCCTCCTGAAAGTAGATTGTGGAAAATTTAGTGAAAGAAATTCACAAGCAGATTCCTATTCCTACACATATGCATCATCTGCCTTAAAGTTGCCAAACCAGTCAACGATATCCTAGTATACTGTCCGGTGAACTCTGGTGACAATGACATCTATGACATTTCTTAGGTCTTGTGGGGCCTGAGTTGATTATATTGGGTTCAGTCATTGATATGCTTATATATTGGATGGATCTTCTCAACTAGGGTGCCCAAATCTGACAACCTTCTCATCCTACTTAGGGAGATTCAACTAATTTTATTTGGCGTAGTAGTGGGTATCCACAGGAACTGAGAATTGGTGCATTACCTGAGTGAAATTAGCAATGTTCTATCAACCTTTCCAGTTCAAAAGGAGGTGGGTTCCATAGAAGTTAAAAATCAAATGCTAATGGGATAGAAAGGGTAATTTTGAAGGGCAATTTTGTATTGTGATAGCTCTATACCTAATTGATTTTTGTTGGTGAGGGATGGGGTCCATCAGCTTCTTCTAATCCTCTGTACATCCTCTCATGTGGACGTTCTTCTTGATCTGCTTAGATTGATTATACAATGCAAGCTCTGATGCAATTGGCATGACAGAGAAGGGCCTACCCCTTTCAAAAAGCTCCAATTCCCTCTTCTGAAGCAATCTTTCCTAATTCCTAATTTCTTTCCCTATTCCCATGTTTGGATTTATTTGCAATTGCACCTGATTAAAGAAAAACTTTTTTTTTTCAAAAAAAAAGTCGAAATAGAATACCTCCAAATGAGCTTTTACAGAAGAATTTCCAACCTTAGAGGACATCTGTTGGATTAATTAGTACAGAGGATAGCAAAAGAAAATGCTTCAGATGCAATTTTCACCAAGATATTTGTGGACCCAAATACCAAGTCACATACATGCTTTGATAGCTCATAAAAATAAGAAAGACCTCCATAAAAAACTGATATTGTTTGCCAACTTAGATGTCAGTCCCATATACAGAGCTCTAGACCCTTCAATTTCATTGTTTGAGTAAAAGCTTTCTCCTGTAAATTTTCAAATTTTATCTTTTTTTCAGATCTTTATGACATACCATTCCAGTTAAGGGACCTCTCTGACTGATAAGCTGCATTTGCAGCCTAAATTTGAGAACAGTTCAAACTATATAAAGATATAAGTGGAACACAACCAAATAGAAATTCACTACAGATTGGAGAGAGATTCATTATGGATAGAATTTTTCTTTTCCTATAGAAAGTAACCTTGGTATAAAACTATCATGATATCCATTTTGCTTAAACTGACACCTAGCATATCTATCAAAAAATAAATTTTAACATTTATTTACCTTTGATAATTCTTGTTGCTGATTTTCCAAGCTTGGCTAACGGCATTCATTGGATAACTATATATGATTTGTTGAACCAATGAAAAAGCTAAAGGCCCACAAAATGCAAAAGGCACTACTTATTTTGATGAATATAGGTTGATGCAACAATAGATAATGGCCCTTGATAAGAGTGGAAAGGCAAAACAGGATTCATGTAGGGATAAAACTTTATTGAGTTGATGCCAGGGTAAAAAAGTAGTAACATCTGATAATCAAACCCAAGTATTGGTGTAAGCTTGGCAAAGAAACAATTCCATTTCCTTTTCAACCAGGTTATCTACTCAATCAAAACTTCCATGAAATATTTCTCAATCTCATCTAGTTTAATTCTAAGTTATAAAATATGCCACATACATATTAAAACAAACAACAAGAGCATTAATGCACAATAAAATTAGCACAATACGGAAAGCAATAAAAAAGTGGAAAACTGCAATTGTCTTGGATGATAAAATAGGTTTTCATCCAGTGCTAAAATCAAAATGCACTAAGATTTGATTAAGACTTAAAGAGAAAAAAAGCACAATATTATAGGAGGAGGAAGTCCAATAAGGATCAAACACATCCAAAACCTGAAAACTGCTTACTAATGTACCACCGAGTACCAACATGCATAAAACTGCCTAGGCTTTTCCAAACTCCTTGGAACATTCAACATATCTTAAGATTGGTAAGAAAAAATACTTTGATCGTTGTCCTTCAATAGTAAGAGATTGTTACAATCCTAAAGGTTAAACAGATAAGCTCGACACATTCTAACACTTCTAAAGCTTATGTTGCATTGGTCAAATGCGTAAAATTGGTATCAAAAGCCCTATCTCACATTTCAAGTTCAATCGACAGGCTAGGCTTCCTGGGAGAAACTACCGGAAACAGAGTTAAAGCTAAGAAAGGAAAGTGCTACCTGTATCCAGAGTGAGACGGCTTGGCTTGACATGTTCCAACAAACAAAGAATTTTGCATATTGGTAAAGTATGTAACAAGTAAAGAAACTGTTTAATATCAAACATTATTACTTCAAGAAAAAAAAGAAGACAAAACATAATGGAAGTACAGTCGCGGTGGCGACAAAAATATCACTGTTACCGAAGAGATTGACAATATGAGACGTTGAAAGCAGAAACTGCAGAGATTTCTTCTCATCGACCATCAAAGACCTTGAACGTCCCTCAATCAAACAAAACAATTCTACCAACAACCCACAGATGCATGAACAAACTCGGACGAAAGAGGTTTCCAACTTGATATTGCAGGGGAGGCATTAACCAAGAGTGAATCTAAAATCTAATAACCCTAGAAAAGCAAAGCCCCATCAAAGCAGCAGCTAAACTAAATTTCTAGATTGAAAACCGAAAATGGACATTGATTCAGATACACGCTTACGTTGCATTTTGCTTATTTTTTGCCTACTTTCTCTTCGCGCGCCAGACAATCTGGTCATTCAGTTAATTAACTAGCAGATTATCTTTTCCTTTTATGCGCACCTTCTTTTTTTTTCCTTTTTCTTTTGCACTCTACCAACTCTCTACCGCCGTGAATTGGAGCCATATATGTCTATTATAAATCGAGAGATTGAGAGACGTAGGTTTTTTTGTTTAAAGTTTAAGCCTTTATTTCATTTTAAGAAATACAGGTGATGGGAAATAAGAATTTGATGTTGGGGTATGTGGTGCTTATGTGGTGGCGTTTGTTTTAATAAATGCCCACGGAACCAAATACCCTCTATGTGGGGTGGTGATATTTAGCCCTCCATATATTGTTTTTGCACCAAAGATCCCCTACGGGTGATAAATTGATAATCTATTTATTCACTTAAAAATCGAATCGAATAAACTGAAAATTTTAAAATGGGAAAATCTATGATGTCAGAATCTGATATAAAAAAGGCTTTGACCAATAACAACCCCCATGAATTTTTATGAAACCCATGTGATTGGTTACACTTTTATGATGCCAATTGGTTGGTTTTAAGTTTTTTCGATATCGTATCTTTCTGGCATCATAGTTGGACTCAAAATGGAAAACAAAAATAACTAAAACTAGAATTTTTGGTTTAGTTTTTAGTTAAAATTAAATTTTATATGTAATATGTTTAGTTAATTTGACTTTTTTGATTAATAGAATTACCAAACTTGAAAACTAAAACCAAAATTTTGTAAAACCAAATTAATCAAACCAAAATAAATGAATAGAAGAAAAAACAAACCCAAAATTATCAATTCAATTTTAATTGAACAGTGCTACCCATACTGTGAACTACTAGATTCCAAAGCTTTGCCCCTACCATTGCATTATATCAGCTCACTTCATGGAATATTCCTTATAGGGGTGTAAATGGATCGAATTCGAATTAGATCGGATCAGGCAATACCCGAATTCAATTTAATATTGAAATTTAATATTCGAATTCGAATCGACTAATTAATTATTTTGGGTAATTAAGAAATATATAAAATAAATAGGTTATTTATATAATTTAATTATTATATATAAATTATATAAAACATTTAAAAATTTTATATATTATATATAAGAAATAAATAATCAGTCGAATTTGGATATTTACCGAATTGAATCGGGTCATATTTGAATTCAAATCCAATTAGCTATTTGGTATGAAAATGATATCCAAATTCGACCATTTAGATATTCGAATTATCTGAATTCGATTCGATTATGTCAAATCTCGAATTCAAAACCAGGTTTTGAAATACCGTTGACACCCCTAGTTCCTTCAAACATTTCTAAAACCCTAAACTAAATTATTTTATAAGACTATTTTACTTTTTTATTCAACTTAGTTTTTCTCCTATCCTAGTCTCACATGTTTCTTTTAACTATCTTTCAACATAATTCTTCTTGAAAATGCTTTAAGAATAATTGGTTCATCAATGCCTTTGGAAAGATTTGTGCTTTAAAATGGTTCTTTTCATTTTTTTAATATTTGTCATTGTTAGCCCATAGATTTTTTTTTAAAGGTAAGATAATTTTATTAAGAATATAGAGAAATATACAAACAGGCCCCCAGAAAGAAGACTGGCCCAAGAACCAGAATACATTACAACTCAAAGAGATTTCTCGAATTCAGGGGCTCCAAACTCCCTAGTTTGGAGACCATTTACAAAAGTTGTCCAAGACACCACTTTTCCAAAAGAAATAGAGATGAGATGATATGTTCTTTTGGTCTCTCTTCCCATATGGTACTAATCATTACTGTAGGAATTGATCTCCAAATACTTTTGGCCAATTTGAAAAGCCTTAAAATAGTCCCAACGCCACATCAAATCCAACACGGATTTTGGCATGACCCAAGGCACTAAAGACATTGAAACACAATAGTGGAGGAACAAGTAATTGTTATCCTCTTCTTGTTGACCACATAACATACAACTCAAGTTTTGAAGCTGCATTCCTCTCCTTAGCAGGCTTTTCTTGGTGAAGCACCTATCCAGAGCATCAACCCAAACAAGGGTATTTACTTTGTAGGAGTAATCGCATTCCAAATACTAGCAACTAGAAAACCAGGTCTGCCATCACCTTCCATAACTTCGGCAAAGATCCTCATGAAAAAGAGACCGTCTGCACTCCAAATACAACTCCATCTATCATCTTCCAATAGGTTTATGTTCTAATTTGATAGCAGCTCAAATATCTCCCTTACTTGATTAATGTTCCAATCCTAAAAGTTTATTCTAAATGACGAACTCCAGATTATGGAATTGTTTGAAACTTCATAACACTCAGCCACCAGCGCATCTTGGTTATTAGCCAAGCCAAATAGCTAAGGAAACAATTGTGCAAAGGCCCTTCTATACATAAATATCCTTCCAGAAAAAATTATGTATTGACCATTTCCTACCTTTTGAATGAGACCCCTATGCAGTAGAGGATACAACACCATGATCTTCTTCCACATAGGGCACCTTAGGGAGTTACTACTAGGTCAGGTTGTTCAATTACCTTTGTCTGTACCATATTTAGCTACTACCAACCTCCTCCACCAACTCCCCCTCTTTGTTCTGAACCTCTAGATCCATTTACCAAGGAGTTCTTCATTAAATATCTTCAGTTTTCTAATCCCCAGACCCCCTTTTCCTTTGGGAGAACAAATTTGGTCCTAATTGACCAAGTGTATTCTTTTCTCCTCATCCCAACCCTTCCATAAAAAATCTCTTTGGATTTTTTCCAACCTATTGGCTATCTTTAATGGAATAGGAAAGAGAGAAAGAAAGTAGGAGGGCAGGTTTGAGAGAGATCTTTTGAGGAGAGTGATCTTGCCTCCCAAAGTTAAATATTTGTATTTCCAAGAAGCTAGTTTTCTTTCCAGCCTTTCCACCACTGGATCCCAAATCAAAGAGGAAGTACACTTGACTCCTAGAGGCAATCCAAGATATATGGTAGGCAAGAAACCAATCTGACAGGCTAGGACCTTTACTAGAGAATCAAGATCCTCAATCATGCCCATTGAAATTAGTCTACTCTTAGACGAATTTACTTTTAGCCCTATTACCACTTCAAACCAGTTTAAAACCCCTAATAAAATTCCAAGTTGATCTAGATCTGGATCAATGAAGTAGAGAGTGTCATTTGCAAACTGGAGCAACTGAACTTTTCCCCTGTGAACAAGCTTCAAAACCTTTCCACAAGCCCAATTCCCCCACTTTGTTTACAGACATAGTCAAGATTTCCATCATACAGATGAACAAAAGTGGAGAGTGTCCAACCCTTTCCAGTTGTCTAAGGCCTCTAGAATTTTTGAAAAAACTTGCTGATTGACCGTTTACTAAAGCTAAAAATTTTGGGGAGGTGATGCATACCTTCATCCAATTTCTCCACTTTTGACCAAAGTTCATACTTTCCAAAACAAAGTCCAACCCTTTCCAGTTCACATGGTCATAGGCTTTCTCCAAGTCAAGCTTACAAAGAAACCCTGACCTACCCTCCCTCTTCTTAGAGTCCAGCAGTTCATTGGCAACCAGAACACTGTCTAGCATTTGTCTATCAGGCACAAAAGCAAACTAGTTTTTTGAAATTACTGAGTCAATAACTTTCTTAAGTCTTTTAGTTAGGACCTCGACCAAGATCTTGTAGTAGTTGTTCAAAAGACTAATTGGTCGAAAGTCCTTAATCTTTATTGCTCCCTCTACCTTGGGAATTAGAGAGATAAATGTTGCATTCAGACTTCTCTTTAGTGCAACATTGTGATGAAAATCCTGAAAAACCTTCATCAAATCACCCTTTACCACCTCCTAGCACTTCTTATAGAATAAGCATGTTAGTCCATTCGGCCCTGGAGATTTGTCCCTACTGCACCTTCACTCCCTTTGAATCCTCCTCAACTCTTCTTACTCATGTACCTTCCTTCGAATTCAAAATCAACCCCTTGCCCTTTTCTGCCCCTAACCCTAGTATTAACCTGGTTCGTGGCGATAGCTACACACTAAGGATCTGCCACCTCAAGGTCTTCAAAATCTCTCGAACTTGCTAGTGGGGTTACTTCCTCTGCTTCTTCCTCTAAAAATGCAACCACCTTGATCGTCCATTCCCCACTTCTTCCCCCACCTTGGTGCTGTGAACACCCTATCGTTGACAAGTTTCCCCTAGGTTGTGTGACAGAGGACAAACTGCACCAGATTGTGTGCCTTGGCTCACCTTCCTCTTGTCTTCTCGAGGATCATTCTTCCTTGTGGTCTTCCCCATCAATTCTTCTGCAAGCTCTTTTCCTTCTTCTGCAAGATGTTGGAAGGAAGTCAATAACTAGTTTGGATCCCCAAGGTTCAAGAGAAGCCCCACCTCTGTACTGTTTTGAACTAGGTTTGGGGTTGGGTGCAGCCGGTTCTCAACATCCTGACTCCTTTGAGGTGGGTCAGGATTTAGGTTCTCTTGCGATTCGACCCCCTCGGTTCAGACCCTCCCTCCTTCTCTTTGTTCCCCCTTGAGCCCAGAGTTTCTTGTCCCTTCAATTTAATGGAGACACCAACTGGCAACATGTCCAACTCTTTCAAACACTCGAAGATGGTTTCTTTTAGCCACCCTTTAGAGAACCCTGACCAATCCTAGCAAACATTTGAAACATGAATTTCTTTTCCTTTTTTATCTCTTCCTGACTTTTTATTTGACCATTCCCCGTTGATTGGTTGGGGCCCATTTCCCTCCATGGATTTTTAGGTGATTGAGTGATACCCGTCCTCGTCAGGGACTAATTCCTTTATGCCCCTCCCCTGTCGTCTCCCCTCTCTCTAGTGAAGCTCCCTCCCCTGGATTTCATCTTCTTCATCTGGTAGCACTACTATCCTACTTGCCACTGAGTCATCCCTCCCCAAATCCCTCATTGATATCCTCTCTTCTATCCCCGACCCCCTCTTCTCCCTTTGCCCTACACAAGGGTTTTTTTTTCCTACCAAATCCACACCCAGAACAACAATTCCATTATCCAAATTTTCACCTTCTCTGGGATTACCCCTAGCTTTCACCTTTATTCTAACCAATTCACAGGTTTTCAACTCCTTTGGCGAATCATTTGTCTCCAAGAAGCCCCTAGAAAGGTTGTCGATTTCCTTTATCACACTTGGGCACCAGAGGGGAAGCGGTAGCCCAAACACCTTGATCTAGATCTCCTTTGGCTTCTCCTCCATCTTCGGTCAGTGACTAACCACCGTCTCTCCCCACCAGTCGAGAGCTAATCTATTCTTGCCCAAGCTCCAGGGTCCTTTTGACAGAATCCACTCCGCCTCTTCCTTAGATGGGAAGATATATAGGAAGTAATCATCTATTAATTTCTTCACCCTCACACACCCTACAATGCGCCAGCTCTTTTCCACCCAGGCCTCCACCCCCTCAACTAGGAATTTCCTGCCAAAAAAGCCCACTAGACATTTTTCCAAGAAAGCATTTCTCACCCTAAACCCAACTTTTGAAGTCACAAGCACCATCATTTCTCCTCCCACTCGAAGAGTTGTTTCTCCTAAGATCGGCCATACTCCCGCTGTCATGACTTTTTTTTGAACGAAAAGCTGCTTCTCAGTCCAACATTCGATCATTTAGCATGATGCCATGAATCTGCTCCCCATCTTCTTCCCCCCCCCCCCTTCCACATTCCGCTCTAGTGGCTCCCTTAGTTTCTTTCTTCACCTCTTTCTTCAGCCATTCTCCACCTCCCTATGTCGCCCACCTAACCTACCCTCCCTCTTGGTCATTGTTCGCCAACCGTCGTTGCTTAATCGTCATCATCACTCAGTAGTCACCTAGTCGTTGCTTGGTCGTCACTCATAAATTCCCCTAGTTGTCATCAAATATAATAGTATTAAATTCTGAGAACATGTTTGGCTAGGGTCTTCTTCTTTGAAGGAACAATTTCCCTCTTTGTATACACTAACCTGGTTTAAAAATGAGCTTATTTCCAAGTTCCAAGTTGTTCCCTCAAACTCCAAGGTTCAAAATAGTGCAATATATCATACCATATTGTATATATATATATATATATATATATATATATATATATATATATATTTAAAAATGAGCTTATTTCCAAGTTCCAAGTTGTTCCCTCAAACTCAAAGGTTCAAAATAGTGCAATATATCATACCATATTGTATAATATGTTTCAGTTTTCAGGGTCACTAAAAACATTAAGTGCAGTTTTTATATGTTTAAATGTTAGAACCCCTCCTAATATATATATATATGCGTGTGTGTATATATTGTTTTTTTTTTCAATATCAAGCATATCAAACCTATCTCAAATGGGCAATTTAGTAGTCTTAGTTTCAACGTTAGCCACATCAAGATGACAGGGGAAAAGTGTTGAAATCTAAAAGTTTAGAGGAATTAGGATGTCAAGCATATCAATATATACATACTAATAAGCATGCACGTGCTTTGTACATGGCAATTCTAGATGATGATAGTGATAATAATAATAATATGTCCAAAATTTTCTAGAAAATTTATGTATATTTTTTATATTTTTATTATTAATTAGATGTAGATTGAAAAATCCAAATTTAATTACATAAGCACCCCATCCAAATATGTGATAATCGGATCGAGTTGTGAAGTTTCAAGTATCATTGACAGGCTTACTTGCTTAGCTAGATTCTTCTTTTTATAGTGTTTTCACTTTTTGGTATATTTTTTTTCTTTTGTACATTTATCAAAAAAAAATGTAAGATTTAAATAGAAGGAATTGAATTAGGTGAAAGTAGTAGCTCAATTTACAATTTAAACCTTACAATTAAATAGGGAGAAATTCAAAAATGAGTATTTTAGTCAAAAGAAAGTTCCACAATCTTATTCATATTTTTAATAGTAGTGTAAATATAGAATTATAAATGTGTTAATTTTTTTTACAATTTTTTTATATTTTTGTGTGTAAAAATAATTCTAATATATCACACTTACTTTTTATTTAATATGATAAATATATGATATTATACATGTACCTGAATGCTTTTTTGCAATATTTATGTATTTTTTCAGATTCATATATATATATATATATATATATATATATATATATATATATATTATACATGTACCTGAATGCTTTTTTGCAATATTTATGTATTTTTTCAGATTCATATATATATATATATTATTCATTTGGACGTTAAATGTTAACACATTTAACCCAAAAGTTGACCTATTTATTATTAATTTTTATATTTCATTTTTGGTTAGTTCTAAATTATGCATTTCATTTTCATTATAAATCTTGTTTACTACACTTTTTTTTAATTTAATTAATGAAAATATCATAAATGTGTCTAATTTTTTCTATATTTTTTTAAATTTTATATTTATTTCTATTTTAAAAATTTTATTACTTAACTATGGCTTCATAGGTTAACCAATTTGATTCGGATTGTTGAAGTGCTTAGCCATCACTTGGATAAACAATGGTTTTGTTTTTGAGTTAGTTTTAAAATATATGGGTTTATATTGTTAACAATATTGACATTGATCTAACTAGTAGCATTTATTAGTGAAAAATAACTTAAAAATATGGGATTTAATAAGAGAAAATGGGACTTAATACCTTAAGTATAAAACTTAATTAAAGGGGGTTAAATGATGTGGAAAGTAATAATTGAAATTACATTTGCAACCCTTACAATTAGAGATGAATTAAATACACAAATATAGGCATTTTAGTAGCCATTAATGCTGGCATTAAAGTTATAATAAAATGAATTTTATATCATTTCTCAAACAAAGAAGTAAAGGGTAATTTTAGTCCAAAAAAATTTTAAATTGCATCTACACATACACACATGTATATAAAATGTATTGAGCTTGGATCTAATACTTGCCACACCATATGTAAAATGTTCTATTACAAATCATAAGTGAATACACCAGTATTTCATATGTTTGAGTATTTGTTGAGCTCGAAATTGGTACTTGCCACGTTATGTGTAAGATGCTACATAACCAATTATGAGTGAACACACCATTGTTCCCACATGTATTAGTACGGGTCTCAGGGTCCCATGTGTATGAAACACTAGTGTGCTCTCTCATGATTGGATATGTGGAGTTTTACACATGACAAACATCAAATCCTAAGTGCTCCATGTATGTTACTTTTAGATCAATTTACCAATTACTAGCCACACATTTTTCTTTCTTTCTTTATAAGAAAAAACTGTTCAATTTGTATTTTCGGTTTTGATTTCTAACCAATAAATAGAAAACCAAATTGTGAAAGCCACCTCTGAAAAAAAAATATAAAGGCCTCATTCGTTTTTCAGGAAATAGTGACGGATAAGTTGGTAGGTCCCATAGAAAAGAAATAAACCTTCATTTGTTTTCATTTTCTAGTGTTAATGGTTTCTATGGAAAAGAATGTTTCCCCATCCACTCATTTATTCGGAGAAGTAATGCTCTCTTTAGACTTGGGTAAATTACTTGCCGTACGTGTCGAAAATTGCTAATACATGATGAGACAATATTATCCCTTTGACAATGTCAATTTTTTGGATAAATCAATCATTGTACACTTTTACCTGGGGAATAAAAGAACAATGATAAGTGCTCTTATCTAGATAAGTGTTTAAAAAAAAACATTCGTCTAGATAATTGCATTTACCTAGGTAAGTCATTTACCAAGACGCGAACAATGCAAAAGGTTAACCCAAAGGTGGACATAAAATCAAGGTTCAAAGTATCAATACGCCCCTATGTATTGGTAGGGGCATATCGGTACTAGAAGAGTTTCGCTTAATTATTTTTTTAGTTTTTTTTTTCAAAATTTGATTTTTGGAGATGTTTTTTATTGAAATAAATGGGGTCCTGAAACACCTATAAATAGGTGTATCGAGACCAAAAGATACGATACGATACACCCGAAACGGGGCGTATCATATCGATACTTTGAACCTTGCATAAAATACATCTTGATGACTAAATTCTTTCACAAAGTAGCTCTAATATAGCTATCAAATTTCTGGGTCAACTGGTTTACATCACAATAGCTCCATACTCTTTCCTAGGGATGGCAATTTATACTCTACCTAGTGGGTACTCGCCCCGATAGGGCAGGTTTTTTGGCTTAAAGGACCGATTTTGGATTAGGGACGGGTTTTGGAATTTTACAACCTATATGGATACGAGTAAGGTATGGTATTAGGCTAAATCCGACCCTCCTTGACCCATATATTGTTGGAAAGCATATAAATTTTATGTATTAGGTGTTGATTTTAATAATATTTTGAATTTTATGTGAAGGATAATTAATGGTTTACATGTTTTTTAAATGTCTTAATCAAATAACTGAATTTTTTGTTGTTTGTGTTATTTTACTTATTTATTGCTTATATATAACAAAAAAATAAAAAATTAGATGTGGGTTATAAACCCAACCTGCCCTTACCCTTGAATGCGGGGAGGGTAGGTTTAGGAGGTTTTGCATTTTCATGTGTGGGGCAGGTTTGGATTTTCAAAATCAAACCACTATGGGTTTTGGGTTAGGAGGTTTAGAGAGACATGTAGGGTGTAGAATTTGCAAAATCCTCTCCAAACCTGCCCCTTTGCTATTCATGCTCTTTCCCAATAAAAATAAATAACAGAAATAATATCGTCCAATTTATAGCATTAACAATCAAAGGGTGCTATTCTGGATGGAGCTGAAAAACGATAGACTACCAAAAAAATTCAGGTTTTCAAAATCTTGGATCCAAGTCCAAACTAGGCAGTTTCCAACTTGGTTTACGAACTCAATCCTTAAAGGACCATCAAAACAAGGAAATAACCATCATTTGCCCTACTGTTCTTAAAAAAATTTTAGGTGACTAGTAAAAATTAGCATGTGCTTTGCATCTAATAGTTTTTTATGATAATGATGATAGTAAATAATAGGTTTCCAACATTTTCTATATATTTTTTGTATCTTTTATACTTTTACGTTTTTTTATTTTTTAATTATTATTATTTAATTATGATATCAAGGGTTTACAAATTTGACCAAAAAAGGTTGAATTGTTGAATCTCCACCAAATAGAAAAATAACTCCATTTTTTGTTTTGGTTTTAAATTTGTATTTTATTTATATCATCAATAAAATCAAGAGAAAATTCCCGATTAGTATCCTATACTTTGGGCCTAATTCAGTACCTATCGTTAACTAGCTATTAACCAACCATTAAGTGGCATTTGAAAAAGATACAAATGCCCTTCAAGTGTTATTTAATTTTCTTTATCAACCATCGAAACGTTGGCAAAAAATTAAGTCCCAAATCTTTGCCTTTTCCAATCAAGAAAGTTGGGATCACATTTGAGTGGACATTCTAGTGAGCCCAACTTTCTTGAATAGAAGAGGGTTTGGGTACTAAATTGTTACATTTTAAAGTTCAGAGACCAAGGTAGCACTAGGCCCAAAGTATAGGGTACTAATCAACAATTTCCCCTAAAATCAATTATTCTTTGTTACACTTATTTTTCTTTAATATGGTTAACTCATATATGATTCAATGAAAGAATGAGAGTTAATACCCTTAATGAGAGATGAACAAAGAGAAATGCAGTCCTTTAAATTACATTTTGTAACTTTACAATTAGAGAAGGACCAAATTAAAAAATTAGGGTATTTTAATTAAAAATAAGATTAAATGAATATTAATGTGAATTAATACCTTAAATATAAAATTTAATGATATAGATTTGAATGAAGAGAAGATTGGTTGTTCAAATTACATTTTTTTTCTTAACAATTAGAAAGCAACCAAATTCAAAAATTGAGGAATAAGGGTATTTTAATCAAACAAAAGTTTCACTCTCTTTCACACTTCTAATATTAATATAGCTTTTTCTAATCATGGCTTTTGAACAGTCATTAACCCAGACTGTGACTGTTCAGCCTAGAAACCGTCCGGGCAACCAGTTCCATTTCACCCCTGAACCACTCCTTCGCCAAAAACTGTTGACTTGGTCAGCAACCCCACTGACCCAGGCGGTCAAATCCTTGACAACGGTTTTTGGTCTTTTTTTTTTGTTTTTTAAATTATAAGAGGCCATCTGCTCAGACCAAACGGTCAAACCACTGACCCAGAAACCGATGGCCAAAGCGGTTCAAATTCCAGTTTGAGTTCCAAGTTGGTTTTTAAAACATTGGTGCTAATCGACATGACCACACTAATACAAGGTTGATTTTCTGTATTTTCTTACATGAGAACGGGAGTCGATCATCAATCTTGACAGAAATTTCCAAAACCAAAAGAAATTTTCTATACAATAATTTTCCTCTATGGGCATTCAACCATCAGTTTCAACTCTACTGTACAAGATTGTTGTAAGCATAATGCTCAGCAATGGCCAAAAAATAAGTGGCATAGTTTTGGACATTAGCTAAGCTCCACAAAGCACCATCTTTCAAGCAAGTTCCATGTAATGACTCAAAAAGAATCCAGTACCTCTGGTACACCAAGTTGAGCAGAAACTGTGCGTCCTGGTTGAGGATATCCAGAGATTGTATATGGATGTTCTCAAGTAGAAACTGGAACCTCATTGGCAAAGTGTGGTTTAATTTCCCTACTCCGCATGTACGTTAGAAACTGACTAGGCAATTCTTCCAAGAGAGCTTGAACAATAGAAAGCTGTCCACCTGTTTGTAAGAGGATAATCTCAGTTCTACCGTGAATCAACTAAAAAACTAAAGCCAACATAAAGAGGAACTCTCAGATTGCAGCAATTATTTATGAGAAAAGCAAACCTAATTTACATCTGCCAACCAATTAGCACAAAGCAATATCAATAAAGCAAATAAGTGGACCAAGATAATAGAAGGGAATGAGGGGGGAAAATAACGAAAGAATGCTTCAAAGGGACAAAAAGAAAAGGAAAACAACAGTAGCACCATCAATACATGGAATACATAGGAAGTGTCACACAGCAGCAGGAACATACATATATTGTCCAAAGCTGTATGAGCGACAATGTTTAAATTATAGAAGGTTGTAGAAGCAGGCCAATGTGTTGGGTGACTAAGATCATCCAAACAGGTTGATTTCTACCCTACGTTAATCCCTCAGACTGTCAGGTATAGGACTGAGTAAACCAGATGGGGGACCATCTACATGTCCACCAATGCATACACAATACTCAATGTCATTGTTTGTTAACAAGTAACAGTGCAATAGGTGGTGAGAGGGGCATTCATATTACTTTAAATATATCAGCTCAATTCATGCTTGCATACATGCAAATCCAGCAATGAAGTCCATCTTACTCTATGGCTCCATCTAGTAGATCTGATACCATATGGCCCCATTAGATATCCAAAGCGAAAAACCAATCCCTATCTTTTAAACAATCAAGAAACACTACGAGCTGTCCAAAATAAACCCTATTGCCTAGACAAACTGTTCCTTTTTAATGTTTTGAGGTATTAGACATATGAGAATGATATACTTCAATATCAACAAGAATTTCAGGAGTGAGGTTCTCACATGCACCAACCTACAAACATTTCTATTATAAAAAGTCTTGGCATGAAAAAATAAATTAAGTTACAAGAGCCCAGATCTGGTACCCACAAGTATACATACAAAAAGTGTGCAACACCTATCCTGCAATGTGCTCAATTTATCGCATGGGTGGGCAAGGAGGCACACTTGCAGGGCAGGTTTGCATATTGATTGTGTGATTATGTTCATCGAGTGTGCCTACCAGATCAAGGCTCAAGTCATAATTGCCTTCTAAAAATTTGTAAACTGAAAGTTGCTGGTCTTTTTTGGTGGATACAAAAATCTTAAATTTTGATAATAAGATAATTAAGGCAACAAATTACTCACTGTGCACCTCACGCATCGGAACAAACTGCACAATGTCACGTGCTGCAATCTGTCCAGTGGAACTCTCTAACCTTTGTCCATTATCAGCATCAAGGATCTGTTAAACCATGAAATTTAATCATCCACTATTTTTCTCTGTTCTTATTTGTGAACCATTATTTATATCTGCATGACAATAAATGAGCTTATTTTGTGATTTCCAGTGGGAGGATTTACTAACGTTTCAAAACCAGATAATATCTGGAACCTGAAGGTGCAGTAAGGGTAGTGCAGGTACCTCCATTTCTTTAAAATCCGCATTTCCCACTCCAACTATAAGTACCGACAATGGTAAATCTGAAGCCTTCACCAATGCATCTTTAGTTTCTTGAGCATCAGTCAGCACTCCATCCTAGAAAGGGAAACTGGTTACTTTAGCATCCATATTATCCTAAAAAGAATAAAGAAAAGGACGAAGTAATGATGAGCAAGACAAAGTATTTGCTTTGACCATATGAGATAGACTGACTAGCCATTTGAGAAGCCTTGTTGATCACTTGGCCAAATAAAGTGGGTCCTGCAAGAGCAACGTTATGTAGAGCATTTGCATAGGCAGCCATGATGCCATGAACTCCTTCAACCTGTAAGGAGATACAAAAGTGCTACTAATGAAAAAATTGTCCAGATTCAAACAACTAGCATTATTCATTCAAAACAAACAAGTCAACATGAAATATATCAAGACTTCAAGCAACAAATCATCAAGATTAATTAGCCATTTCTCGATCTATGAATAGTGTGCAAACAATGATGACTGTTTTATACACGAACTATGCCCCAGTAGGCCCAGCCAAAAAATTGCACCAACAAGATAACCTACCCATCTCATTATTTGTTTCTTATTAGTTTATGAATGTGTAATGATCCACACAGAAAAATTGAACCATTTGAATTCCAGAGCTAAGAAAATGTCGGATACAGATCATGTACTAAACAACCCTTGATCAATGAGATCCTCGGCCTAACTGGAAGATAGAAGTTGTAACAGACAATGATAATAACAGAAGAAACAAAGAAAACAAAACTGCTAGCATTTCATAATTAAACAAAAAATGAAAACCAAAGTGGGGTTCTGTTTCATCAACTAAAACATCTCAATTTAAATAGGTAAACAAATAAGACCATGTAATGGAAAATCAGATAGCACAACAGAGTTCCAATGCCTTGGAAAAAAGATAATATCTACATTGGAAAAAGTACCCCTATGGTAGCCTCGTCAAGAGAATCTAGATAAGGATAGGAAGAAGCTTCCTTCCCATGTGCATATCATACAATAAAACCAAAGTTTTAGAGGGCACCTGAGGCTTACACCTTGAGAATAGCCTTGGGCCCAAGAATGCCCTCTGGCTCAACCTCAAGGCTCACATCAAAAAATAAAATGCACATGTGTCACATCTCGAAGTACATTATGTCAAGGCTTAGCCCCATGAAGCTAAAAAAAGGTACATTATGTCAAGAAAATGTGTTTCATATATCAATTGATGTAGGGTTCTTATCACAAGAACAGGTTAAAGACCAATTCTAATATTTCTATTTATGTATTTTTAATTTGTATAAACATCTAGGGTTTTTCAACACCCTTTTAGGTTCTTACTAATTTGAAACCCTTATACAATCAATAATTCATCTATACATCTTTAGATAAAAACCAATTCTTTTTTTTTTATATGCATAGCTCTATACTTTTCTCATTTTGGTTCACATTTTTTCTTGAAATAATGAAATCTCAGGAGGGTTAAGCCTCATACCTCAATGCATTTGTCTCATAAATCAACATTCAGATTTCAAAAAGATCACATAAAACAACAACCCAATGAGTCCTGCCAAAGAAGATTTCAGGCAACATACAATGCCATTTTCTTTCTTAGATAGGAAAGATAATAAAGCTAATAGCCAATACCAGGTCTACGGTTCTTATTAAAATCATTTTTTGGATTATGGTCCTGAAGAAACAGTCCTACACAGAGGTATGGATAAACACAATGTGAGCTGATTTTGTACTGGTTAATCACACACTAAAGAAGAAACTTGCATGGGGTAGGGCAGATAATGCAGCTACATGGACACTAATTGGTTCTAGTTTCATTATTTTCTTCCTGATTTTGTACTGTTCTTTTTTCAATACATCCTTTTACAATTTTCTGATCAATTAAGCACCCAGCTACACTGACAAAACCAATTTCCAAAAAGCTGTTATGCAAACAGGTGATATAGAATTTGGATTGGATCAGGTAGAGCTTCAGTGAATGAAGTTGCACTCAACCTTCACAACTCAGCAACAAGCAGATCTGGTTATGAAAGAAATGGGCACAAGGAAGAAAAGCATGATTAATCTCACCTCACACTCTCCAACATTCCCATTCAAGTTGAAACAGTGAGAGATTGAACCATCAGTTGTCCTTCCTCCAAAACCCCAAGCAGGGAAGTGCTTATCAGTATCATAAAATTGGATGACCTCACCCACCTCAAATATAGCCTGCAGATAAGTCAATTGAAAATTATGGAATCCAATAGAATACAATATTGTTTTATGAAATAAATCAATAAAACCAAATAAGAACTTTTTTATGGAAAAACCGCATAAGAACTTCATTGTAAGCCTAAATTAAAAGCCAGGATCTAAAGGTCAGAGGTTGTCTATAAAGTACCAGAAGTTTACGTGTTCAAACAATACATGGTTGTGGTCCTGCAGCAAAAAATAATTATACCTCCACAACATGACTTTACAGACTGATTGTAAATCGCCCTCAGACAAATGCACAGGTCAAATGGTTATGATAATCAGATAAAGTCAAGTTTTTTCCATGGAGATCCATTTGAGCCCAAGTGGTGGATTCACATCCCTACAATATGTACCATGATATCCTATGTACTATAATTATGAGTTTACGATACACAAGTCTCAGAAAATAAATTGTTTTAATTGTAGTAAAAAGGAAGGATTAAAAGGTATAGCATGCTATCAATAGGCATACAAAAGAACAAAAAACAGTCTTCCACCTGCTAGTAAGCATTCAGTCGCCCTGAAGGATCAACATAGTGCAAAGATTCTGGGAATCGAGGGTTTCCATTTGAAGCTGGGAAAAGAGGAAAACTAGAAAGCATCATCTAAACAAACTCAACTGCAACCAAAGCACCAAAACACCAACTTGAACAGGGAAAAAGAAATCTGAACCAATGAAAATTATATACCAGTGAAATCAACAGCAACCATGAAGTTAAGCTCAAATCCACTAGATATGTAATCCAGAAAACTGTAAAGTGTTCTCTCAGAAAACGCATCCACAAAAAGCTGACCCTTTAGAATCTGTAGAGAAAAGTTAAATGCAGGTGAAGGTAATAACATAACATCATTTAAAATATGATTAAAATTTTTTGACTTCTTTCCAATCAAAAGAAAATAGGAACCTTCTCATGACCCTGGCGGGCAAGAGATGGTAAGTGAAAATTTGCACCAAGTTTTTCTTTATGGAGTCTTTCCAAGTCTGCAACTGATTTCTGAAGTTTCCTGACAAAGGAGGAAATCAATGCAAAGTTAGATCTGACATCAGTATGCATGACCAAAATGTAGAAAATTAAAAATTAAAACATAACTACATAAGACCAAATCATCAATCATTTACCCTATAATTTCATGCTTGCCACTGCTATTGAAATCAAAGCATTCTATAACCAGTGGGTTATCCTGTGAAAAAGTTGGAACTTTGTCAGAAAGCAAGTAAAAAAGAAAACAAATCATATTTAAAAGGCTCCAACAACATGAATATATAGAAAATACATATTATGTGTTTGTATTGGATTAGCAGACCCCATATAGTCGAGATAGGGCTTGGATGATAATGATGACATATAATGTATACATATTGGATCTGCAACAAAACTGACATAGATTGAGGATGAAAATAATATAAAAATGACAGTGTCCAGCAAATGGATTTCCTGCATATGGTGTCATACTCAAAAAGCAAGACAGATTCATGGGTCAATCTTGCATTATGATCTAACACCACATAGAAACTCATTAAGGTAGTTATGAGTTGTTTGACTTTCCCCAGTACAACTAGAAATTGCAAACATGCAATGCACCCTCTTTAGCATTTATTTGAATATAAAAACTGACAAGCTTGCCTTGCTTCCAAATTGCTGCATAGTAAGGCAGATAGGGTTCCAAATTGGATTCAAGTTATTATTCACCACTTCTGTCTTGCAAATTGGAACAGAGCCTCCACTTTCAACAATTCTAGATATCCTTAAAAAAGGGATCCTATGTGAAGAATAAGAAAAACAAGAACCAAAAAATATTAATACCTGTGTACAATAACGGTGGTGACAATAATAAAACTAAAAACAGATGCTTTCAAAACACATACACTCCTAGAAAATAGATCCTTGTTCTCTAAACAAGAACAACGGAGTATCATCTCCACAGCTCGCCTCGAAGCAATTGTTTCTTCTGCATGGATGGTAAGGGTCCCTAATCTTTTCCCATCCACATGCCCATCTCTATTTTGAAGATTAAGTGTCAAGGTCTTAGTATGTTTAGTCACTATCTGCCATTTGGAAAGTAAAAAACATATTACTATGAGTATGATCTCTCATCATATAAATGACTTACCGGAAAAGAAAAATCTCATCAAATAAATGCACAGAAACACAGTGTTGTATGTGTCTGGACCTATAGGTAACAATGTTGCAAAGGAGTGACCATATAAGATGTGTCAAATCCAACACAGCACTAGATCTTATTTAGAAAAACAAGGATCAAAGTGGGGTGAAAATTGCCATTATACAGCGGAAACACAATGTTTTTATCACTTTATTCAAAATGAATAAAGTATAGAAGGTGTCTAACTGTTAAATTTATTTGATTACTAACTGTTAAATTTTATTCAAAATGAATGGAAAAATGGGATAGTATACAAGGTGTCTAGCTCTAGCACCCTTTAGTAAACTTTAGGCAGGCAAGAGATTCCTAACCCAACAGATCTCACATATACAATTAATTACTGATGCTGGAGCTGAAGAGGCAAAATTGGAATTTTATGAAAATTTATGTATTTTTGGACAGTAGGAGCATTTTTTGTCATTTTGCAATTTCCTGTGGGTCCATTGGTAGAGTTTAATTTGTGTAGTTATAGTTTGTTTATGCTTAAAATTTCAGAGTCATTGCATAAGTAGGATTAGAGTTATTGAGTCTTCCTTGAATTGAAATAGGATAATGACAACTTAGTTTGAGTTCTACTAGGATTACTGAGTCTAACAGTTTGACTCCTAGGACCATTATGAGCTTAACAGTTTGATCCTAGGATTATTATGAGTTTAGAGTCTATAAATATGTATCGACGTTTTACACAGAGAAATGAAGTTTATTGAGTTTTCTTCAGCTTATGCTAGCTATGGTGAGTGATTCCCGTGTCCTAGAGTGATTCTAGGCACCTTGTGAGTGGTTCCAGGTGTTTTCTCGATCTTATTTCTCTCCCTATTTTCTCTCTTATTCCTTCAAGAAGCCATTACAGCCATCAATGGCCATAAAACTCCGATCAATAAGACCATTCAACGTTCTCTAAGGACTAGAACTGAGCTGGTCCTACATCAATTACTCATGTCCCCCGGACTAGTAACCCCCAAAAGGCCAAAAAGTGTTGGTTTTTGTTTACTCTCTGCCTAACCAAGGAATCTTCCAAGCTGTTTGCAGACCATCAAATGCATATACCCGGTGCCCTTAGGTCATGTTTTTTAAAGGACATGCCTATGGAGACAGAAGGGGTGCATTTTAAGGCATGCACCTTGCACAGCCTATTTAAATGTATCTATTTTCATGAACGCCTATATGTATCACACTTATTGTAATGGTTTATAAACTTCTTAATTACCTTTTATTGTTATTTGTACATTAGTAATGGTCTATTGACTTTCAAAATAAACAAAAGCAATACCCAAAGCCTTAGTTCTTGCAAATAGGATCTCGACTATTTTTTTATCGGTACCCAAATATCAAAATTTCCACTAAAAAAGCAACAAAAATACAACTAATATCTGAACTCTAATCCTAAAATAGAATGAATTGTGACTAAAAGAACCAACACTTTCATACATACAGACCAAAGATTTAGGTCAAGGGCACTGCCCTAAACCCTTGCATGAACTTGTTTAGACCAATGTTTTAAAACATGGAGGCGTGACGCGAGGCGTTCCACTACCTAGAGGTGTGAGGCGTAGTTCAGAACGCAAGAGGCGTAAGCCTCCTTAAGAGGAGGGGGGGTAGGATGAGGATGAAGAGTAAGGGGGATCTCATTTTTTCTTTATTTTTAATAAAAATCTTTTATATTAAGAAGAATAAAGATGCATAAAATTAGTTGAAAGGGGAGGTCTTGCCTTTTCTTTTCTTTCCCTTTTTTTTTTTCTTTCTTTTTCTTCCCCTTCCCTTCCCTTTCTTTTCCTTTCCTTTCCTTTTTTTATTTTTTATTTATTTTTTGTCTTTTTATATACGATGCGCATGAGGCGTACGCCTCTAGCACGCCTCATGAAAAAAGTGCAAGAGGCGTACACCTCTTGCACTTGAGGCGTATGCCTCTGAGCTGTCAATGCCTCTAGCATACACCTTTTAAAACACTGGTTTAGACTTGCCTCATGGGGATTTTTGAGGGATAAAGGGATGATCTCCTAGGATTAGGAATGCAAAATGTTTAACGTAACATTAACCACTTGAAGTAATGCAACTATGCGATAAATAAACAGATTAAAAGTTTCACATGCTTGAATTGTTGAGTGGTGGAAACACTTTGGTATGATCCACATATGTTTGCTTTCACTTTCTCTTTTTTACCAGTAACGCTTCACATTTTTTTTCTTTGACCACAGTGGTACATATTTACTTTACATTGCAGCCCAAAACAATTGTTGCCTCAAAGCCCCATGCTTGGCAAGATAATCAGCTATCCCATTTGCACTCCTTCTAACCCATTTGAATTCGGCCTCTACCTCCTTTGCAACCTTTCCACTTCCATTATCACTTGTTTGAAAGTCCACGGAGTACTTCTATTGTTTTTAACCCAAGAGATGATCACCTTGGAATCCCATTCAACCTCAATATGCCTCAGTCCTAGCTGCTTAGCTATCTTCAGCCCTTGTAGCAATGCCATTAACTCAGCTTTTAGAGAGTTGCCAATGCCAATTGGTCCAGAGAACAAAGCTAATATTCTCCTTTCAGAATTTCTGATTACTCCGATACCTGAGAGTCCTGGATTTCCAAGAGAGCTTCCATCAAAATTTAGTTTAATCATGTTGCTTTCTGGAGGTTTCCATTCCATCCTTACTTTCTCTTTCACTCGAGGATTGTGCTACTTTTGTCCAAGATCTTAGAATGTTTGTGACTGAGAAGTCTTGGAAGAGATGCAAATATTTTACCCAATGAGCTACTTTAACTTTTATGATGTCTATCACCTCCTCCACTATTCTACTCTTCTCCAGGAATATTCTGTTATTCCTTTCTTCCCAAATCACCCAACAAATAGCTGCCTTTGTAGCTTTCCACATAACCTTCCCTCCACTATTCCATCACCTTCTTCACATTTTTACTTTGAAATTGTTTTATATATCAAGATATGTATGTTAATTTGGGTCAATAGGTTTATAAAACATTTAATTTCTTTTAATTGCATTTTTATCTATTACTTTTTTTTTTTTTTCAAAAAATTGTGCCTTGCTTTGAAAAGCCTTACATCTCACCTGGTGCCTCCAACACTATAAAACCCTTGCACTTTTAAAAGACTGCCTTAGGTGCCTCACTAGATTTCTTCCTTCCCTCAACTACAATGTCTCTATAACTTTGTTAAGCCCCCCTTCAACTACAATGCCTCTACAACTTTGTTAAAAAAGTAATAATAATTTTTTGAATGGAAACAATAACTTATGTTAGATTATAAATAAGGTGATTATAAAAGCCACACATTGTTTGGCCAAGGTGTCGGCCAAACCATTTGCTGATCTTCTAACCCATTTGAAACTGGCCCCAATCCCCCTTTCTAACCATTTTACCTCCCTCATAGCTTGTCTGTGACACCAAATCCCCAAACTGTTCATTTGCAAACAGCCAATAACCAATTTAGAATCCCCTTCTACCTCAAGGTACTTGAATCCAATTGCTTGTTAGTCTCAATCTGTGCAAGAGTGCTAAAATTTCTGCCCTCAAAGAATCACCTTCCCCTATTGGCCCCAAGTATAGAGCCAAAATTCTTCCATCACCATCTCTAAAACTCCCCCAGTGAAGATGCTGCTATTATACCCCATCACCTAACAATGATCTGCCATTAACTCCTTAAATTCTTCAATTATTTTTACCCATTGTACCACCTCGATAGTGATGCTATCAATGACTGCCTCTTGATAGTATCACTATCAGGAACTAATGCCTCCTGATAGTATCACTATCAGGAGCTAATGCCTCCTGATAGTCTGCTATAAGCAATATCAAGTTGTCATTCAAGTAGTTCTATACATCTCATCAAGATAGTATAATCACAATGACAAGTTCCAAACCATGAGCTGTTTGCAGGAATTACTAATGAATATCAGGTAGGTCCATGAAAATCCTGGCTACTTACCTCTGATAAAACACAAATAGCTTCCCCAAGAAATTCTCGCTCATTCAACTTAAGCATCTGCAAGTAAAACACAACCTATGAACTTAAGAGTTTTAGCATATGCAAGAATTATAGTTTGTCTCCGATGATCAAAATATGCTTTCAAGTTGACAAAGAGGAAATGAAAATATTCTGTTAAATGCTATAGTCTCTATATCCAAATACCAGTTTATTTAGAAAATAGAACCACGTATACAAATTTTCTTTACATCTACAAAATTTGTACACTACCCTTTCAGAAGAAAATCCATTGCTCTTTAGTCATTTTGAGTAATTAAATAGAATCATTATTATCCAAACCCAAATACTATTTTAATTAGAACCATTTGAAATGAATTCCTCAACCATTTATTGCACAACTGTAGAACAACATCTAACAAAAGTAAAAATGCAGCACTGCTAACGAACTATTTCACTGACATAATCTAATTAATCACAGCTTGATGGCAAGAAGAAAAATAGATTTTACATGTAATATTTTACTTGGATATTACATATACTATTTTTCCCCATTATGACGATTTAATGATTCAATATAAAATGATACTTTAAGCCACTAGAGCTTACTCTCAAGTATTATAGAAGAATTAAAAATCAAAACTGAAATACCTTTGCAATGCTTTTGACATCAAGTAATTAACAGAAAAAAAAGGAAGGTAATTCTCCCACAAAGTAAGTAGACAGTACTGCTTGTACTGATATTAGAAATAGTATTGGACCATATGAAAGTCGCCCTATTCACAGTTTCCTGTTCACTGCACCAGCATCAGAAGAAATTCCACCTAGTAGCTTGATCCCAAGCATGCAAATCTAGGAAGATGGGTGGAGCAGGTATAAGAGCATTGGGCCCATTGAACAAAGCCCTCTTTGGTAAGTGGCTATGGAGGTCTGGAGTGGAAAAGGAGCTATGGAAGAGGATGATTAGAAGCAAATATGGGTGTACTCACATAAAATGGGAAACAACACCTACTTTTAGAATCCTATGGATCCAGCATCTGGAGAGGAGCATTAAAAATTAAGGATTATTTTCTTTTTTCTGGCTACTTATATTTTAAGGTGGGGAATGGAGAGCACATAGTATTAAAAATTAAGGATTATTTTCTTTTTTCTGGCTACTTATATTTTAAGGTGGGGAATGGAGAGCACATTTGTTTCTGGTAGAACCCTTAGGGCAGATGGAGTCATGGTGACCTCTATGTGAAAGATTTCCCAACTTGTAAAATATGGCCTGTAACAAAGAAGACACTGTCAAGGAATGTTATGAGATTATATGCAACCAGGTAGTCTGGTCCCCTTGTTTGAGGCACAATTGGGAAAGCGGAGAGGATGCTGCAACTACTAATGAAACTCTGATTTTGGAATCATCTGTTTTCGGTGATTTCAGTGTCTTGGAAGGAGCAGCTGAGGAGTCTGTGGCTTGGGAATGGATTTGGAAAGGCTGGTATCCATCTAAGTGGTCCTTTTTATGTGAACAACCCTCTTACACAGAACCCCTAATATTGATCATCTTCTATCAAAAAAAGTGCAGGATGAGAATAGTAAGTGCTGCATGTGTGGCTTGACACCAGAATCTGTTGGCCATCTTCACCGTAATGTAGTTGTTGAAGTTTGGAATCATTTCCCCAAGCTTTTCAAGATGCAGTCGGCAACATGTTAAATGCCTGGTCTCTTCACCAAGACATCAACCAAGGCTTTCAGTTGTAGAGGTAACATTTCATGGAGAGTTCTCACGGCTATTTGCTGGTTGACATGGAAAAGAATGTAACTTAATATTTAAATATCAAATCCTGATGGAAGGCAGCAGCTCATTTTTGTAGGCTCCTCAGGAATTGTAATCTGTTCCATTTTCTTTGATCTGAGGGTATTTCACTGATGCAGCAGCATGCACTTGGTTAAATCAGTTTGAGCCTCTTTGGAAAACCAGAAAGAAGCTGACAGATTTGAAGAAAAGGAAGAAATGGTCTTAGAAAGGCTTTTGGCCTCATTCTTGTCTTGAAGGAAATTTACAGGAGAAGAATTGGTGAAAACTAAAAGTGGAATCTGGTCTGCTTAGTTTTTGTTATTTTGAAATTACTATTTATAGTAACTCTCGGATGTACTATTTATAGTAATTCTCATAATTACTATTTTTATTAAACTCATGGTTGACTACTTTTAGTAATTTCTGATGTCTTTAAATTAAAGTGGTTTTAGTTGGATTAGGAAAGTGCTATTAGAGTTGTTTAGGAATTGAAGTCCTTATTTAAGTGTCCTAATGGATCAGTTATGGATTTGTCTTAGATCTAAAATAATTAGGAGTTGTGTTGGGTCAATTTTTTAGTCCAAATTGAAGTCTAAAAGGGGACATCCGAGTTAGTAAGGGGGTTTGGGACGAAGGGGAAGACAATTGAGTTGAAGAGTGAAGCGGGTTTTGGAAGTGTAAAGAGACTGGGCCGAATGGGTCCTAGTATCTTCTCTTGTAATATCTTCCCTTTTATTGTTGGCTAATGGGCCTGCTATTTCTTCTTGTTTAATCTCTTTATGTTACTGCCTAGCTGGCCACCCACTTAAGGGCATACTTGTCTTTACTCTAACCAAATTCTTAATAAAAAAAGGATTAGAGGAGAAAGGGAAGATAATTCAATTCTTCTTCTTCTTCTTCTCTTTTCACCATCTTCTTCTCTTGTATTGCTGCTTTTACTTCTCTTCTTCATTTTTCTTCTAATCTTCAAATTTACACCTAATATTTGAGGACTGATTTACATCTTGGTATCAGAGCAGGTCTATTTCTTCCTTTTTTCTTTCTTCTTCTTTTCCCATGCACCCTTAGATTAAGAGAGTGTATGGAGAGATAGATTCTTTATAGTTCAAAGGATCTCTGGCCTAGTTGGTAGAGGGTTTGGAGAGTTTAAATCTGGCTGGATATTGCCAAGAAGCGGTGGTGTTTTGTTGCTGCCCAAAACCCTAGCCGATTGGAGATTTTCGAAGGTATAGGTAAAGGTGAAGCTTTGGGTGTGGCGCTCTGTGCTTGGGAGGTGTCTTGTGACTCCTAAAGGAGGGCGGTTCAGGTTTGGAAGAGATTGGGAAGTTCTGGTAGGAGCGGCTGCATCTTCTCTCTTCCTCCCCAGCAATTGAACGGAGTAAAACCCTAGTTTTCAAGCATCTGGGTTCTGGTTTGACTCAAGTAAGTTTATATAGACAAAATTTCTGGTTCTTTGATTTTCGTTTGATTAATGGAGCCATACAGAAGTGAGTTCAAGCAAGTGCCGGTTTCAGGCCTTGGCTCGGTAGATTCTGTTTTGACTGATGTAACCACAATCAAGCTAGATGGGACAAATTATCTTGCTTGGGCACAGTCTATAAGAATTTATGTCTGTAGTAGAAGAAAACTCAGGTATCTCATAAGTAGTAAAGTGAAACTTGAAGAGACATATCCTGAATTTGAGAAATGGATGCAAAAGAACTATATTGTCATAGGATGGTTGGTCAATTCTATGCAACCTCATATAAGTCAGCATTATCTCTGGATGTCTTCGGCTAAGGAAATATGGGACAGTGTTACTGAGACCTATTCACAGAAGTTGAATGTAGCCAGAGTCTATAAGTTGAAAAGTGATGTGAAGAACCTAAGACAGGGGGAGAAGAGTGTAGCAATCTACTACTCTATACTGAAATCCCTATGACAAGAAATTGATGTTATGGAGACAGTTGTATGGGAGAGTAAGAATGATGCTGAAATGTATAGGAAGTTGGTAGAGAGAAATAGGGTGTTTGAATTTCTCACTGGACTCAACCCTGAGTTTGACATCATTAGGCAAAATATCCTGGCCAGAGATGATGTTACTCTTTCCCAGTCATATGTTACGATAAGCAGTGAGGAGAGTAGGCAACAAGTTCAGTTGCAGGGTCCACCTACAGAACATTTTGCACATGCTAGAATAAAGCCAAAGGGTCCTATTGAGAAAAAGGGGCAGATATGTGAATATTGCAAGAAACCAAGACATACAAAGGACACTTGCTGGAAGCTTCATCCTGAGCTTCTTCCTAATAGGTTTAAGAACAACAACAGCTCTAAGAAGGGCAGTCAGGTAGGAAAGCCTAAGGCAGCTAATGTTGCTACAGTACTTGAAGAAGGAAATAAGGAGAGTGAAGAGAAATCAACCATTGAGCAGTTGGCAACAGTGAAGGCGGATTTTGAAAAGTATGAAAGACTACTAAATCACTTGGAAGCTACTGTTTCTTCATCTCACTCTTTCAACAACAACACATCATCTTCAACAGCATTTGCCCACCCAGGTATTCGTGCTTCTGCAAATCATGCTTCAGTTTCAGGTAATCATAAAATCCCTTGGATTATTGATTCCGGTGCATCAGACCATATGACCAGCATGTCTAATCTCTTCTGCTCATACCACCTTCTCTCTGACAAAGAGAAGGTATCCCTTGTTGATGGGTCTCTTGCTCCCATCTTTGGTAAAGGAGATATAAAGACCTCTGACACTGTTTATTTATCCTCTGTCCTTCATGTCCCTAAACTTAACACAAACATTTTATCTGTTAGCAGCTTAACTAAATCCATGAATTGCAGCATAACCATTTTTCACACATTGTGTTTTTCAGGACCTGCAATCTCAGAGGACGATTGGGAGTGGCCATGAGGCGAACGGAATATACTTGCTAGACACACCGGATCGAGCTTTGGGACCACCTCATGGAGTTGCCTTAGAGTCAGTTTTGTTAGTGTCTGTTAACAAAGTCTTGTTATGTCACTTTCGGTTTGGTCATTTGTCATTTTCTGCTTTGAGTCATTTGTTTCCAGACATGTTTAAGGGAGTGTCTTTATCGAGTCTTCATTGTGAGTCGTGTGAACTGGCAAAGCATTGTAGACATTCTTATTTAGTAAGCAATAAAAGATCTCTTTCTCCTTTTCATATTGTTCACTCTGACGTGTGGGGGCCATATCATTTGCCAACTATGGGGGGTTATAGGTATTTTATCCTTTTTATTGATGACTACTATCGTTACACTTGGATTTATCTCATGAAATCCAGGGATGAAGTACCAGCTATTGTGCAAAAATTTCATGAACTCATCCTCACCCAGTTTAACTCTCGTATCAAAATATTCCGTTCTGATAATGCTAAGGAGTATTTTGAGAGAACCCTCTCCACCTATCTTGAGACTGAGCCGAATGGGTCCTAGTATCTTCTCTTATAATATCTTGTCTTTTATTGTTGGCTAATGGGCCTGTTATTTCTTTTTGTTTAATCTCTTTATGTTACTGCCTAGCTGGCCGCCCACTTAAGGGCATACTTGTCATTACTCTAACCAAATTCTTAATAAAAAAAAGATTAGAGGAGAAAGGGAAGATAATTCGATTCTTCTTCTTCTTCCTTCTCTTTTCGCCATCTTCTTCTTTTGTATTGCTGCTTTTACTTCTCTTCTTCCTTTTTCTTCTAATCTTCAAATTCACACCTAATATTTGAGGATTGATTTACATCTGGAAGTTTAAATAGTTTAGGGGAGGGGGGAGGAAGGATCGTTGTGGCTATCTTGGGTGGGAAGGCCAATGGAATTGATAGAAGTTGGGGGCAATTCCATTGCTGTTGGTTTATTTCCACTAGTGCTTCTCTCAGTGCCGAGAGAAGTTTTTGGTGTTTGTCCCTGGGAGGTGGTGGAATTCAAATTGTAACCTGGAAATTTTGATGCTCTGATTTCATTTCTAGTCACCCCCACACACAGTGATTTAAAAGGGGCGTGCCTAGGTGCACAGGCAAGGCGCATTTTAGGGTATGCGCCTCGTCTAGGTCCTAGGCATAGCCCTTTCAAAAGGCACATGCCTGGTGCGCCTAGGCATGCGCCCGATGTGTGGCACAAAGGTGTCTCATAGAATCAGGAATGTAATATGTTTTGCATCACATTAGATACCTGAAGTAATGCAATTAAGGAAAAAAAGAGATTGTGGATTTTACATGCTTGAAAATGTTTTATATGTTTGGTTTTATTTTTAAATTCTCATTTGAATATGCTTTACATGTTATGTTTATGTATTTTAATTTTAGATAATAGGTTTTTTAAAACTTGAGTTTATATTTTTATTAATATTATACTTATTTTTTATTTTTGGCATTTTTTTGAATTTTATGACATATTTTTTATTTTTTTATCTTTTTTTTTGTATTTTTGCGCCTTGCTTCAAAAAGGCACATGCCTCGCCTTGCGTGTTAGGCAGAAATTGGCCCTTGTGCCTTTTTTTGCGCCTTGCGCTTTTATAACACTGCCCCCCACAGCCCCTCATTCAGCCCACAAAGTCCGCCACCATATCCTAACTTGATAGGACTCTAACCCATCCTACATCACTCACCCTCCATATAATACAATTACTTTTACCATTTTCTATCAAATGAATTTGTCATCTTTAATTCTTGTTCGGACATCATATAACCTTAGTTTAAGTGTATTTTTGGCAGTCTAAAAAAGAATTTTTTTTATAAATAATAGATGAAAGATGGAAGCAAAAATAAAGATACCTTTACGAGTAAATTGTGAAATTTAGTGTCAACATCAAACACACGAAATCTGAAACACAAGATGCATAGATGAATAAGTAAAACAAAGAAGGCCAGAATAAACTAGAAAGAAATTCATATATAAGAAAGAAAGAATCTTACACCAAAGGCTGAATAATCTCAAACTGATAAGCAATAGGAACTTTTCCAATCCACACAGGATCAAGTGTGTTCAATATTACTTCTGTACGACCCAGCTCCTCAAGAGTTCCATTGCTTTTCTTTGTATAAACTACAGCCATAGGATCACTCTGTAACACAAATGTTAATAGGAATAACAATGCAAGCAAGGAATAAATCCATTTGATACTGACATAGAGGAACAAAGCAGAAACAGCATGGAGCTTTGTTTTAAGGTTTCACTATTAACACTTAAAGATTGAAAGGTTTTGAGAAGAGAAAAAGAAACAACAATGCAACCAAGGGCAGCTGGTCACCTTGGTTGGCCCCCTAGCCTGAATGCTTTGACTTTTATAAAAAAGGCACCCATCTAAGTGGCTAGGTGCCCATCTAGGTGACAATAATCATAAGGTGAGTGCATTATTAATATTATAGTTATTACCATGGCTGCATCTTATTAGTATATGTTTTGATACATTCTATATGTGTAATATATATTCTTGCACTTAGTTTTAGGGTTTCACAATTAAAATGTATTTTTTTGATCAATAACAGAACCCTTTCATTAAAAGAAGTGAAATGGGTACAGAAACAGGGAGGGGTAACCTCTTTTACCTCTCCCCACAAAATACAAACAATGAAATTACAACATAGATCAGAACAATGACTTCTTCCAACCCCTTGCTACGAATCAGTTAGCACACCTTTTAACCCACTGCATCTCACTTCCGTTCCCTAAGCCAACCACTTGAAGTTTCTTCTTTCATTAATATACGACCACATACCATTGTCCTCCTTTTCTAGCCACCCTATTACCACTTTTGAGTCTCCTTCAATGATCAACCGGCTAACTTTTAGCTCTTTAGTTCTTCTTACACCCTCCAAAACAGCTATAATCTCAGCTTGAAGTGAATCCCCAATTCCAACGGAGCATGAATTAAGAGCCTTGACTAACCTCCCTCACTCCTAAACACTCCCCCTATCCTTGAAGGTCTAGTGTTACTTTCTCTGCTACCATCGAAGTTCAATTTTATGAAACCTTCCATTGGTGGAGTCCACATGGGACATGAAATACTCCTCCTGAGGGCTGAGGTTGCCACTTCCTTCCAGATATTCAGCAATGCCACTATTTAGATATCATAAAAAAGAGCAAAAGATTTCGCCCAATGGAAAAGCCTAGCAGTGATTACCTCTAACAATTGTCTCTCTACTCTTCTCTTTTTCAGCAAATAATCTTTGATTCCTTTCCTCCCAAACTATCCAGCGAGCAACAGCTCTTGTACATCTCCACAACACTTCCCCTCTTCTTTGTCCAGCTACTAGCAGAAGAGTCAAAAAGACCTTGCATAGTTGATGGAATCCACCTACAACCAAACAAGGAAAAAAACCAAACCCAAATAGAAGAAGGGCAGGAGATTAATAAGTGGTAAGAGGGGCTCACCATCAGCTTTACATAAAATGCACCAGTTAGGAGACAAGCACCAAAAAAGCTTTTTCTTTTCAAGTAGATCACAAGTATTTATTTTTTTTCCAAGAAAACCTCCTAACAGAAGGCTCCAATCATTGGAGGAATCAATTTACCCCAAACTTCCTTAACAGGAAAAGGATGCCCTAAACTTTTTTTTTGATAAGTAAATAAAAAATTTCATTAAAAAAGAAAAGGAAGACTACAAATTAGTGGTGATGAGGCATCACCTACTTACATCAAAAAGAGAAAACAAGATACCCAGATTCAATACAAATTTTCCAAATTACATATTTGAAGGAGCATTTCCCCTATGTTTTCCCTTGAGCATAGACTGAATTCTGGGTGAACCAAAACCCAGTCTACCACTGATTTGCTTACTGCAGCTACTATCCTGTCCAAATTACAGCTTTTGTCATAAAAAATTCTTCCATTCTTCTCCTTCCAAATGTTCCAACAAATTGCGAATGGGATGCAGCTCCAAACCACCTTCACCTTTTTGCTACCTCTTAACTTTGGCCATGAAGAAAAAATTTTCTGAGACTGAATTTGGATGAAAATCAGATACCCCAAACAAATCTGTGAGCAATCTCCATGGAAAACTAGCAATCTTGCATTTGAAAAATAGATGTTTGACATTTTCCTCCTGCTCTTTGCATAAGAAACACCTATTGACCAAGTGAAAGCCTCTTGCTTTCAAATGATCCACAGTCAGGACATTGTCCATAGCCACCAGCCATGCAAAAGCTTCTAAACTATCAGCAGGTTGAACTAAGGCATTAAAAAAAGAGGCACAAGTAAAGGCACCAGTAGAGGAAAGAGTCCAAATCTGAGAGTCTAACTTAGAAGGATCCAAGAAAACCCTTTGTAGAATTTGAAGCAGTGCCAAAACATTGTCCAAATCCAAGTCTCTAAATCCCCTTCTGGAACCTTAATCCCATTCAATCTCAAGACCCAAACTTGAAGAAGGTAAAAAATTGGAAACGAGCTCATTTTTCTAGTTGGAAATGGCAAACAAGGAGGGGAATTGATCTATTAATGGTGAACTCCCCACCTAGACGTGTTCCCAAAACTTTACCAGGTTTCCAAAACAAAGATTATACTTGATAAAAGGAATGAAGGAAGAATGGCATGTATAGACTTCCAAGGGGCAGCAATAGTAGCTCGAGCCTGGCCTCCCGCATCCTAGCCCTCAGTTGTCAGACCATGAATGCTAAGAATCGCCTTCGCCCACAGTTTATCCTTGTCTATCGACAGCCTCCACAACCATTTCCCTATGAGAGCCATATTCCTCATCCGGATGTTCTGAATTCCTAGACCACCAAAATTCGTACTACTAACAACCTCCCAACTCTATAATCCTTTTTATCTTTTGATGACTAACTCTATGATCCTTTCTTTCCTCCCTTGGTTCCCACAAAAAAATCTCTCATTAATTTCTCTAGCCCGCTGCAAACCTTTCTTAGAATTTTGAACACCAAGAGGAAGTAGACCAGTAGGTTAGCCAAAGTTGATTTGATTAGAGTACTTCGACCACCCAAAGATAAAGAGTTCCTTTTCCAAGAGGTTAGTCTCTGTGTAAATTTGTCCACTATAGGATTCCGAAGGCTTAATTTTCTCAGGCTATCACCCAAAGGTAACCCCAAGTAATTCATTGGCCACTGGGCAACTTCACAACCCAAAATTAATGCACAGTTCGACACCTCCCTTTCTTCCATGTTGACCCCCACTACACAACTCGTATTAAAATTGATTTTTAAATTTGACATATGCTCAAACAATTGCACGACCTTCCTCAAATTCCTAACCCAACTGATATCATCACCCTCACAAAATAGAACATTATCATTTGCAAACTGTAGATGGGTGAGGGGGACTATCCCTTCCCACTCTCCACCCTCTAACCAACTCTCTCGAGTCTGCTCTTTGGATTAGCTTCCCTAATACATCAGTCACTAAGGTAAATAGGAAAGGGGAAAGGGAGCCACCTTGTCTAATTCCTCTGATAGTTGGGAAATGATCCACTACAGTCTCATTCTACCAATATAGAATAATGGCAAGATCTAATACATCCATGAATCCACTTGCACCACTTATCTCCAAACCCATAGTTCCTCAACATTTCCAACAAAAATCCCCAATCCACCAGGTCATAGGCCTTCTCCTGTTCTTCGGATTAAGTTTACAAATTAGGCCTTGTGTTCCACTTCTCTTCATCTCCTCCACACTCTCATTAGCAATTAGGATTTGATCAATAATCCGCTTATTCTTATAACAAACACTCCTTGATTTGGGGAAATAATAGTAGGAAGCACAGATTTAATCCTCCAAGAAAGCACCTTCGCAATGATTTTATACAGGCTTCACAATTAAAATTTAAAGGATCAAAGAGTTTTGCAAAAAGAAAAAGAAAGAATAAAAGATAGAGGCTTATTCTTCTATTTTCTTTTTGATTTTTTAATAAATATCCTTCAATTTATTAATTATGGAACATAAAATATAAAATAGAATATACACACACGCAAACCTTTTGAGCGATAACTTCTATTATCTCTCCTCTTTCTTTTTATTTACAATTGCACCCAAAACATTTGATCTCTCCCCACCCCTTGCTTTGCAAAATCGTCTACCATGCTATTGGCATCCCTCTATAGACCATACCCGTCTAATTCTCACTTCAATATATCAAGTCATCCACCTGAATTTTTTCTATTCCATTTCTATATGACCATAAGGCAGCTTCTCTACTCTGCAACCATCTTATTACCAAATTTGAGTAACCTTCAATTACTAATTTCTTCATATCCATATTTCTTGCTTGCTGCACACCCTCCATTACAACCATGATCTCAGTCCTTAATGAGCCTCCCAACCCCAATCAGGCCTGAAAATAGTGCAACAACATGCCAATTCTCATTTCTGAACATACCACCACTCATGACAACCCCAAATTCCCTATACTACTTCCATCAAAGTTCAGATTCATAAACCTTTTTCTAGTAGAGTCCACACTCTACATGTGGTCTGTTTTGATAATGTCCCAGCCACTTATTTTCATTTTCAATGTCATTTATTGAAAAAGATCAGAAACAAAAAAGGAATTAAAATTTATATCCTTAAACAATTTATTTACTGCCAACCAAGAGAACGTTTTTCCCAAATTTTTCTGAAATACTGTTTTTGCAGCTCAGTTTGGAAAGAGTACAAATACGCATACATACAGTACAAATACATACAAAATACAAGGTTTTGCACTCTACATATTTATATTTGTACTCCTTCCAAACTGAGCCTATAGAGCAATGTTTATTCTTAAAAATCCCAGCACTCCTCTCCAGCCAAATGCACCAAAAAACTTCTGCAGGAACAATGTTCCATGCCAGTTTTCCACTCTTAGTGAGACCTTCGACTCTCCAGCCCTTCACAAAATCCCTGGTTAGTATCCTGTTTGGATAGGCAGTCCACACAAAGAAAGCTACCTTTGAGGGCTTCTTTCATCAAATAATATTAATGGGGATGAATTTTTCCTCCAGTCTGGAGATATGATTGTAGAAAAAATTGTCCATGAATTCTCCAGACTTCTCCCACTCGCAGGTTCTTTTATCCTCTCTTCTTCTGTCCACTTGAGTATTATACAGTTTATGCAACAATTCTGCCAGTGAGTTCACTTCCCAATCATAAAAATGTCTTCTAAAATGAGGCATCCACACCACATTTCCATTCTGCACCTGCATATATTCTACCACAAAGGCTTCCGTGTCCATTGCTAAGTCAAACAAAGCATTCTTCAAGAACTCCAGGCATGAAGTTTCCATTTCATTTTGCAAAACATTCAGTCTAATAATATACTAAAGAATACCAAAACAGCATAAAAAATACCAACTATCAACAGCCAGAAAAGACGGTGTTTAATATAAGTAACTGCATGAAGAGCATTAGAAAATAAGAGGATGTTTAAGACATAGAAAACTAAAATCGCAGACAGAATGGTGAATAATAGTTGATAGTGCACTGCCATAAACTATTAAATAGAGACCATAAGAGTTTTGTGTAGGCTAGGAAATAAGAAACATGCCTCAACCTGAACAATTAACACTTGGTGCCACTTGAAAGTGCATCCCACCAAACTAAGATAGCACTGTTAGTGAGTGCAACATACTAGGATAGAACCCTCACAAATTTTCATAGAAAATTAGAAATATTTGATAATCCAATCTTCCTAAGCTTCCTAATAGATAACCACATTAAGCCACAAACATGTCAATGCTACCAAACTCACAAATCCATGATAAAGAATAAGTGAATAAAAAATTCATGCACTCAATTTCTTATTCTTTTTTTTTTTTGGATAAGGAAAAAAATTATGGTAGTTAAAGATACTCAATGCAATTCTATAGGATCCTAGCAGCAACTGTATTGCAAATAGAAATTAATTAATATTTTTATGCAAGGAAAGGTGTACCTTTGAAAGGATATCAAGGTTACGTAATTTTGCAGCAGAAAATGATAACTGCAATGCAAAATTACACAGGTAAATGTGGTGGTGTCTTGTAACAAAGAAAATTGGATGACCAAAATAAAATTCACAGCAAACAGATACAAAAGAGAAAAAAAAAAAAGATGCAAAAAAAAAAAAAAACATAAACCCTTCTGCTCATACATACAGAATTAGATATTCATATAACGATAGATGGGGATATATATATATATACTTCTAATTTTTCTAAGTATCCTTTTGAGATTAAGTCATGCCAAATAAAAGGGAAACTCAATATATTTATGGAACATCTTATAAGAATATTCCTTTTAGAACTACATGTAGTTATATATCATTTAAATCTATCTTTTGTCAACAAAAAAAAATAGTTTATCATGAGTCTCAAGGAACCACTCAACCTAAAAACTTAAGTTGTTAGGTGAGGTCCCTGAATAGGTTTTCATTCTCTAACATGCCCCCTCACACAAAAGCCTATCAAGCTTGAAGTGTGGACAAGAACAGGTCCACCCATACCTTGTTCTGAAATTTAATCTCAAGGAACCGTTCAACCTAAAATCTTAAACTGTTAGGCGAGGTCCCTGAATAGGTTTTTACTCTATAACAATGAGTCAATGAGGTCAGACAGAATAAAACTCTCATATACCCTTTTTTTGGCCAACAAACTAAACCCCAGTAATTTCAGATACCTTGTCCTTTAATATGGAGTTTATCTTAAAATCTCTACCTTAATGAAAATATAAGAGCATCAGACCTCAAATAGGTAACATGGGCTCCACAAGTCCCTTAGCAAGGAGACTCAATTCATTCTTATTGTCATGGTTGCTCTCCTACTCTACCCAGCCCACCAAAGTGGATATTGTCTAGAAAGCCTCTTAGGTGAAGGTGAAAACTTGAAAAAAGTTATGGCTTTAAGTTTCTTGTTTTCACCAGTGACAGGTCAATGGTATTTGGAGAAAACAACAATGCCCCAAGTGGAAAAAAATACACTATATACCCGTAGGATGTAGAGAGAGAGAGAGAGAAATAGGAGATTGTTTGAAAAAAAATATAGAAGGATTGAAAGAATCATGGCAGAGATATGCAAAATGGTTATGCTTGGTTGTTTTTCTACCAGATTTTGCTCAGACAAGCAGATCAGAGTTTGGAGAGAGCTTTTGAGAAAACTATTGAAAATCCAAATTCTGTACCTTTGAGTGTATTTATAGTTAAGATGTAACTAGGTGTTACCTTCTTACAATCATAAAGAAAGTTGTACATGATAGTTCATAGTAGGATTATAGACTATAGACGCCTGAGATTTACAAGCAAAATAAGCAAAGAGATATGCTTGCTGATTCTGCTGCCTATGTATATATGTACAAAAACTATATATAGAAATTTCTTTAATAATGCCTGAAGATGATTCAGATGAAACTGTTTGATCCATGACAGCATACTGGATTGTTGCTTCATGAAAAGAAACACAACATATCCAGTAATAGAAGGTACCCAGTAAATAAATTCTCACACATTCACCTTCTATTTAGGTTGTCTTCATGGGAATTAGCTGATAGTAGAATCTGAAAACCTAGAAGAAAAGAGATGGAAGTGGGAGAGAAGAAGAGAAGAGGAAGAAGAAAGCGAGAAGAAAAACTTCCTGAAGATGATTCAGATGAAACTGTTTGATCCATGACAGCATACTGGATTGTTGCTTCATGAAAAGAAACACAACAAATCCAGTAGTATCAGGTACCCAGTAAATAAATTCTCACCCATTCCCCTTCTATTTAGGTTGTCTTTATGGGAATTAGCTGATAGTAGAATCTAAAAATCTAGAAGAAAAGAGATGGAAGTGGGAGAGAAGAAGAGAAGAGAAGAGAGGAAGAAGAAAGAGAGAAGAAAATTTGAAAAGGCATTATATTATTATGGTGACAGAGACAAAAGAAAGCCCTTGCACATAACAGAATTACAACACTCCCCCTCAAGTTGGGTGATATATATCATCATGCCCAACTTGTCATATAACTTATTGTGCCATAGGTCATGAAGACCTTTTGTAACAATATCTGCAAGTTGCTCCTTGGAACTGATATAAGGAGTACAAAGTTCACCCTTTTCAAGATTTTCTCTTTTAAAATGCTTATCAACTTCAATATGCGTAGTTCTGTTATGAAGAACTGGGTTGGCAGCAATATTTTTAGTTATGTTGTTGTCACAATAAAGGGACATTGAGCTGTCAACAAAGAAGCCCAATTCACTAATTGGACTTTTTACCTAAAGCAATTCAGATTTCAGCAACCCCATGAGTCATGGCCCTATACTCGACTGCGGCACTAAATCTGGCCAGAACACTCTGTTTCTTGCTCCTCCGAATGGCTAAATTTCTACCAACATAGGTGGAGTACCTGCTAGTGGACTTCCCATCATCAACTGTCCCTGCCCAATGAACATCAATGTAAACTTCAGATTTCATATGGCCATGCTTCTTGAACAATATATCAGTCCCTGGATATTTTTTTAGATATCTGAAGACCCTCTCTACAGCTTCCAGATGTGAAGTCCTAAGAGCCAAATCATTGACAAGTAGAGAAACCTACCCACTAACCTCTGAAACTTCTTGACATCTTCCACAGGTTCTCCAAGACAATCACCCTATCTATGATTAGCATCAATGGGGGACCTTGCTGGCTTACACCTAGTTTGTCAGTATCCTATAAGAGATCTAGGATGTACTTCCTTTGAGAAATGAAGATGCCATTTTGTGAATGGGCCACCTCAATTCCAAGAAAGTACCATAGAAGTCCTAGGTCCTTAACTTCAAACCGCATAGCAAGGGATTCTTTCATCTTCTGAATTTTAAAACTCCAGTTCGCAGTGATCACTATATCATCCACATACACAATTAGGGCTACAACTTTCTCATGTTCCCTCTTGACAAAGAATGTATGATTTGACTGACACTACTTGGACCCAATTTGTTGAAGGGCCAAGTGAAATATACTAAACCAAGCCCTTGGAGATTGTTTCAACCCACATAGGGATTTTGTCAACCTGTAGACCTTCCCTTCATTCCCTTTTTGCTAAGAATCCATAAGAATCCCGGGGGTTGAATCATATAAACTTCCTCTTCCTAATCTCCATTTAGGAAAGCATTTTTAATATCAAACTGATAGAGCTCCCAATCAAAGTTAGTGACTAATGATAGAAGAATCTGGATAGAATTAGCAACTGGAGCAAAAGTCTATGCACCTAGGCGCAAAGGCGAAGCGCTTTCCAGGCTAGGTTCCTCACCCAGGCTAAGGCGCACAACCATTGGACAGACACTCGCCTTTGCACCTAGGCATGCACCTCAAGCCAGGTGGTAGGTGAGCGCCTGGATGATGTCTAAAGACTCCAAACATAGTTGTCAAGGCGACGCCTAGGCAACAAGGCGCCCTTGGAGGCTCACCTCGCTCAGTTGCCAAGCAATTTTGCATATTGTGTAATAAAATACTTTTATATTGTTATTTTTTTGAGATTATAATTATAAATAGACATTATTAAAGAAAAATATTCATTTTTTTGTTTATAATTTCTTTTTATTATTTTCTTATTTGTTAGGGTTTAATCAATACAAACATTGCTAATTGTTGTATTGAACCCTCGATGACTTCAAAATTTGAACCAATAAGTAACAAAACTTAAAATTTCGTCAAATCAACACATTTCTTCTTCTTCTTCTTGACTTAAACATGAAGTTTATAATTTTCTTATGAAATTTATGGATAGTTATTAAAGAAAGTTGGTTATGGAACCTAGGGAACTACCCTAGGATGTGATTTTTACTTAAAAAAAATCCATCGCCTAGGCAACACCTAGGCACCCCCATATCACCTAGACTCACCTTGGCGCCTTGAAAACTATGACTCCAAACTAAGCCAAATTCAAAAATACATTAAAATATATAAAAAATACAAAATAGGAAACTTGGGAGAAAAGGAAGCTGAATCGACATGGGTCTTTGCCAAAACAACCAAAAGAAAAAAAAAAAAAAGAAAGTCTGAGAGTGGAGAGAAGAGTTCCTTCGTCCAAAGTCCAGACTACCAAAGGAAGTCAAAGCTCATTCAAATTCAAGTTCAAGCTCAAATTCGTCCAAGACTCCAAGCCTGAATCGAACAGAGCTTTTTCTTCTTCTTCTTGTGGCAGTCCAAGCTGAGAAAACAGGGGCCCCACCCCCTTTTTTTTAGTTTTCTCAGTAAAATACGGTCTCCACCCTTTCTCTTCTTCTTCTTTCTACAGAGACTTGCAGACTTGCAATCTTGTTTCTTGCACAAAAACAAGGGCTCCAACCCATTTATTTTTTCAGTTTTTCTCATTAAAACAGGGGCTCCGCCCCATTGTTTTTTCAATTTTTCTCATTAAAACTGATGGCAATGAAGATGAAGTTGAATTTCCAAGTGAAGATGAAGAGGATGCTGATTGAGTCTTGAAGAATGGCTGAAACCTTAGACTCTTTTTTTTATATAGAAAATCGTCAATGACTTTTGTTTTGTAGAAAATTGTCTATGACTCATTTTTTGGGCAAAAAATTGTCTGACTCTTCCTTTTTGTAAGAAAACTATCTATGACTCTATGACTCTATGGCTATATGTCTGTTTTTGAAAGAAAATTGTCTCTGTCTCTTTTTTTAAAAGAAAATTGCCTATGGCATGATTCTAACTCTATGCGATTGTTCACTGTATTGCATTAATGGCTTGCAGCTTGCTTGAAGTCTTGAACTTAATGTTGATTGATGAGTACTTGAGAACTTGATCATTTCATATTTTTGTTGTTATTTGACATATTAATAGGTTGTCTGTTAATCATTTAATTTAATTTAAAGTTTAGGAATATATTTTTTTTAATTATACCCTTCAATTTTTTCTTTTTATTTATTTTTCAAAAAACCGTGCACCTCACCTTGCGCCTTGTGCAAAATGCCCCTTGCACTTTTCGCTTTTAAAGCACTGATGTGTGCACTCTTTTGCAACTAACCTGGCCTTATATCTCTTCACCGTATCCTCAGCTTTATGTTTCACAGTAAACACCCACTGGCTCTTTTCCTTCGGGAAGATTTACCAACTCCAATGTATTATTTTTATGAAGAGCACTACTACTACTACTTTTTCTTTTTTTCTTTTCCTACAACTAAAATAAGGGTTCAATTCAGCCCCTATATTTTTTGAATTTTCTTTTCCTTCTTCTTTTTCTTCTTATGAATATGTTGATTTTCTATACTTTAACTTGATCTCTATACTTTTCTTATGACTAATTATAATGGAAATATGACTATGGTACCTAGGGAACTACCTTAGGATCTATGTTTTCTACATAAAAAAAATCCATCGCCTAGTCGACAAGGCACCCCCCCTATTGCCTAACCTCGCCTTGGCACCTTGAAAACTATGTAGGGTGTTTAGTAGCACATAACCTAACACCCTTTCTATAAGCAATTTGGATATCAAGATCAGCAAAGAAGCATCAATAGCAATAGGATCAATAACCTCAAGAGGAACAAAAGTACCTAGCTAAGAGGGATTTTCCACCAAAGAGTCTAATGATTCTAGATGCACAATTTTTGGTTGCTCCACACTCTCTCTAAACTCCACTGGTTCTTACAGCAACTCAAGAAAACATGAAAGGGATGAATCTGCTATACCTACTCCTCCACACCCCTCCCCCCTGAGGAGAGGTAGGAAAGAATGGTTCTGATTAAAAAATAACACATCCATGGTGGACACAAAATACTTGCAGGAAATGGAGTTAAAGCATTTGTAGCCTTTCTGGAAGGATGGATAACCAAGGAAGACACAGGGAATAGCCCAAGGGCCTAACTCATCCCACGTAAGAGACAAGTCATGAACGAAGCACCGACAACCAAACACACATAAAAGAATGGAAAAACAAGGGAGACTATAGAAACAACAGTTGATGTGGGGCCTTGTATTATAGTAAATGAAAGGGCATATGATTGACAGCATAGGCAGCAACCAAAGCCACATCAACCCAAAAACGCTTGGGAAATTCGTGTGCAGCATCATACTACAAGCAACTTCAAGGAGGTGGCAATTTTTCCTTTCTATAATACCATTTTGTTATGGTGTTCTAGTACAAGAGCTCCGGTCAAGAGACCCATATGAAGCAAAAAATCAGCCAAATCATGATGGAATTATTCTTTTGCATTATCTGTTTGGAAGATTTGAATCTCAATATGAAATTGAGTGAAAATCATACGCTCAAAATCCTTCATAATTTTGGGCACCCCATCCCTTGAGTGCATAGGATATATCCATGTATATCTCGAATAGGTCATCAATCAAGCTAATAAAATATTTATATCCACCCTTACTAGGTGTAGTCACAAGGCCCCAAACATCAAATTACACAATGTGAAAAGGCACAACAGTCTTTTATTATTTGGAGGAAAATGAGTTCTACAATGCCTGCTTAATTGACATGTTTCGCATTTCAAACTTAAAACAAACACAAACTTAAACAACTCTAGGAACATAACTTTTAAAGACTCAAACAACAAATGAACAAGATGGTTATGCCATAAACAAACTTGATTCTCAATTGATTGACCAACAGACTAACTCAGAAGCCCACAAAGGCTAGTGTTGCATGGTCATCTTTATTCTCCAAAATGTCGAGAACATTGATCGTGCTTCCTTTAACAATCATCTTCCCTAAGGCTAAATCCTAGAAAATACAAGAGTTGGGAAAAAAGGTCACACAATAATTCAAGGATTGGGTAATACTACTTATACAATAACCAACCTTATGAATTTCGTATCTTTAGCTTTTTGTACCCCAAAAACAGCAGTCATAAGTTCTGCCCTAACTGAATCACACCATTTAATTGACCTTGAATACAATCCACATACAGTACCACCCTCATCTCTTATCACTCCCCCAATTCCAAAAGAACCAGGTTTGCCCAAACTGCTCCCATCAAAATTCAATTTCATCCAACCACCAACTGGGGTGATCAACCCTCAAGGATTTTCTGTGTCCTAGAGGAAGAGTCATCTATTGACCCCCAATTCCTGAAGAAATCCTTCACTGCAAAATCTGAAAAAAGGTTTCAATGTCTTCACCCAGTGTACCACTCTTAATGTTACAATCTCAACAATTACCTCCTTATTCTTCTCTTTTTCCCCTAAAATTCTTGTATTCCTCTCTTCCAAAAGTATCTAAATTACCACTGCCCTTGTGCATCTCTACAAAATTCTGCCTCTTCTTTTTGTGCTCCTTAGAAAGGACGGGCTACAGAGCCTATCCAAACTGATAGGATGGTTCCACCTATGACCAAAAAGAGAACAAAACAATTCCCAAATACAGCAAAGAAAGGGACATGAGATTAAGAAGTGGTAAGCAGTCTCACCATTCAACTTACACAAAAAGCACCGATTGGGAGACAAGAATCAATTTGGTCTTTTCTTTTGCAATAAACCACAAGTATTGATGCACCCATGGTAAACTTCCCAACAAAGGGGTGACAGGAACCTTTTTTCTCTTTCTTTTTTCCTTCTTGGTTGTTGTACCAAGAAGATTTATTGCTCCAGATATAAAGGGGTGATATGACCATATCTGATTGGTATCTCCACCTGGTTCTCCATCATGTGCAGGAATGTACCCACATGCTAAGGTGTTCTGTGAAGATGCTTGGGCACCCCACAAGTTTGGTTTTAAAGAGTTTTGTGTGTTGCAACTGTGAATAGCCCTAGTTAAGTACTTGGGTACCTAAAGGTGAAGCTGTTTTGTCTCTGTTTCTGCTCCACACTTTTTTACCTGTTGTTGGCGGCATTTTTGAAGGTGGACAGTGGTGTTAATACTATTGTAACAGTCCAAGAAGTGTCCTATTAGAGTGCTCCGCTACTATGTTTTATTGGTGGCCTGCAACTAGTGGTGAATAGCACCTTTTTCAAGGTTTGACTGGTGTGCTTGGGGTTCAGGTGTTTGTTAAAATTTCTACGGGAACCAGTTCTCTATTTTTTTAATCAATCCTGATGGCTAGTGAGTATTCAGTTTCATCTTCGACTACAGGATCTTAATATGGAATATCAAATCAGGTTGTTGTTTATGGCCATTCCTATTGCACCTCTAAATGGTTTTAAGTTTAAACCATCTAGAATGGGCCAAAGGTGTCAGACTCTATATTGGTGATAGGAAAAAGATTGGCTATCTGACAAGAAGCATTATAGAACCCAAGGAGAAGGGTCTTAATGTCCTATCAATGATAAGTGGAACCAAGAAAACCATATGGTGATGCCTTGGCTGTTGTCATCCATTCACCCCTCCATCAGGAAGAACTTTATGTAGGCTGAAATTTCCAAGGAGGTTTAGGATCAAGCTAAAGCCACTAACTCTGAACAAAGGCAATATGCCAGAGTATACCAGTGGCCAAGGTTCAAAGAATCGATACACTTGATACACACTAACATACATATCAGGTGTTTTGAACCCACATAAAATTTTTGGATTTTAGTTTTTATTTTAAATTGGTCAGGGGACTGATCTTAGGTAGGCCCACCCCCTGAAAATGGGCTAAACCCCAAAAGCCCTTTACTTGGTGTATTGAGGACCTGACAAGTGACAATACAATACAATATGCCCGATACAAGGCATATCGTATTGAAATTTTGAACCTTGCCAGTGACAGGTGGAATCAGCTGCATGTAAGCAAGGTGATAAGAGTCTATCAACCTATTACTCCATTCTTACATCCATGTGGAAAGAGTTGGATTATCACCAAACCATTGCTTGGAGGGATGCAATGATGCTAAGGATTATAAGAAATTACTATCACAACAAAGGGTATCTGCCATTCTAGCCGATCTTAATCCAATATATAAACTAATCAGAGTCCAAATATCGAGGAGCAAGAAGTTGCCTAGTTACAGAAGGTATGTGTACTCATTCAGTCAAAGGAAAATAGGACACAGGCCATGAACCTTACTGAGGGGAAGCAGGTGACCTTGGATGAAAATGGTGGTATTAAGAAGGGTGACCAATCCAAGAGGACAAAAGAAAACAATAAGGAGAAACTATGGTGCACTCACTATGGTAGACAGAGACATACTTAGGAGAACCGTTGGGACTTGGTTGGGAAACCCAAGAAATTTCAACAAAAGAAGTTGGGCAAGAAGAACAGTCCAGCCGATTTGGTAAATAGCATGCCTGCCCATGATGAGCGGATTTTTTTATCAGCAAAGAAAGAATAATATTATTAAATATATCAGAGAATAGTACAACTGATTGGGAGACCAACAGTTCGAGGAGAAACACTATATTACAATTTTTCCTAGAATAGGGTGGGTCTTTCAACTCCTTGCTTTGCTAATATATCTGTCATTCCATTTGCCTGTCTCTTCACCCATCTAATAGAAGAGGAAAGCCTCCTTGCAGGAAAACCTATTTCCCTGAAAGTATGTCTGTAGAGCCAAGGTACAGAATTGGCTTGCCTGGTCCATGGGATGACTAATTGTGAGCCCCCCTCAACTTCCAAGTCTCTGACACCTGTTTGCTCTGCCAATCTTAAGCTTTGTAGTAGGGCCCAAATCTCAGCCTTTACTGAATTCCCAATACCAATTGGACATGAATACAAAGCCACCACTACTTTCTAAAGACTCCTTCTATTCCTGCCCTTCCCGGATTGCCCGTTGAGACATCAAAGGTAAGCTTTACCCTTGGAGAAGGAGAAGCTTTGGGCTAGAATAGTGGCAAGTATTCATGGGCTGGCGCATAATGGATGGGACGCTGGAATCAGAGTTAGGACCACAAGCAATTCTCCTTGGAAAGCCATTCATGACCTACTACCAGTTTTCTCCCCTAATATCAGGTATGATTTGAATTCCGGTAACTCCATAAAATTTTGGGAACAAACCTGGGTGGGGAGTGCCCCGCTAAAGGATCAGTTTCCTTCTTTGTTTGCTCTTTCTGATTTGAAAAATGAGCCAATCTCGTCTTTTACCACCCGTCCTCTTCCATTTCTGTGATTGGGTGGAACTTGGGTCTAAGAAGGGATTTGAGGGACTCAAACTTTGACATTATTTTGAGCCTTATTGCAATTCTTGACAACGTTGTCTTAGACCCCATTAGGGCAGATTCTAGAATTTGGACACCTTCTCCCAATGGCTTTTTTATTTGTGCTTCTTTCTTCAAAGTCTTAAGTCAGCCCACCAGTCCTACCTTCCCTCCTTTTCTTGTTGATGAGGTTTGGTGCAGAGCAATACCTCCTAGGGTTGGTAATTTTTGTTGGGAAGCTTATCTGGAAAGAATCAACACTGGTGATTTACTCCAAAAGAAGAGACCCAATACTTGTTTGTCACCTCAGTGGTGTGTTCTTTGTAAAGCGGATGGAGAGACTGGTTTTCACCTACTGGTGTCTTGCCATTTTGCAAGGTCAATTTGGGAATGGGCTTTGTCCCTATTTGGTTGTAGTTGGAACCCCCCATCAGACTTGCAAGGCCTTTTTCCCCTTCTTTTTTCAGGTGGCGGATAAAAAGGGGAAGGACAATGTAGAGAGGACTAAGGGTTGTAGTATGTTGGACACTTTGGGAAGAAAGAAACTCCAGGATATTCTCAGAAGCTCAGAGAGGAGCAACAGATCTGAGGGCTATCATTCATATTAGGGCGGTACAGTGGCTGAAATCTTCCGAGATTTTCACAGATTACACTTTGAATGGCATGTTGAGGAAGTGGGGTGAAATTGCAAGTTGCACACAAACTAAGTCAGTAATGAGTGTGGCTTGGACCCCTCCACCTAGTGGATTCGTGAAACTAAACTTTGATGGGTGTAGCAGGGGAAATCTGGGACAATCGAGGATTGGGGGTGTTTTTAGGGATGAAAATGGGGTCATTTCTGCCATGTTCTCAGGCCCAATTGGAGTGGGTGACTCCCTCAGAGCTGAGATCTTTGCAATTATGGAAGGAGTCCAAAAAGCTAAGGAGTTGAACATCAGGAAACTCTTAATTGAAGGGGATTCAGAAGTGGTGATAGGGTGGCTGCTTAAAGATCACAATGGCTTATGGAAGTACAATAATGAGAGGAGGAAATTCAAGTGGCTGGTGCGGGAGATGGAAGTTAAGATACATTGGGTTAAAAGATCGGCTAATTCCCTAGCTAACGGTTTAGCTAAACAAGGGGCAGAAAGGGATTCACTTTTTTGGGCCAAGCTGTAACTTTAGTGTGTTTTCTTTCTTTTCTCTTTCTTTTTTTTTCCTTTTCTTGAGGTTCTTTGTTGCTCTTGGAAGATAAGTGTGTTTGTCTTCCTTTTGTAAATCTTCTATTGATGAATTAATGAAAGTGTTATTGATCAAAAAAAAAAAAGGTAAGCTTCACCCTATTTACAACCAGAGGTTGCTAGTCCATTCTCAAGCTTTCCTTGAGCCTACCCGTTTGTGCCACTCCAGTCCAAGCTCCAGAAGAGTTCCAAAGTTCTTATCCAATGCACAGTTCTAACCATTATAGCCTCAATTAGCTCTTTAGTTCTACTTTTCTCATCGAAGATCCTTTGGTTTCGCTCTTCCCAGATAATCCACACTAAGGCTACTTTTGCTATTGAATAGGCTTACTACATCTTGTGGAGGAATCCATCTACAACCAAAGAGAGAACAGACAAAGTCCCAAATACAAGACACAAAGGCACATGAGATTAGTAAATCAGGAAGGGTCTCACCACTAGGTCCACTAGCCTTGCAAAAAGACACACACATGAGGAGAGAAGCACATATTAGGCCTTTTTCTATAGCCTGTCACAAGAGTTGATCTTTCAAAGGAACACTTCCCGACACAAACCTTGAACTTTAGGAGGATAGGTTTATGCCAAATCTCTTTCACCAGGAAAGTTTACCCCCCCCCCCAAAAAAAAAAAATAAAGAATCCAAATGAACCAATAGGTTGAAAAAGGAGGCACAAGATAAAAGGCCCTCAGTGGAAGGAGACCAAATTCTTGCATCAAAACAATTTGAGTCCAAAAAAAAAAACATTTTCTAACTTTGACAGTAAAAGAACTAGGGAATTGCATTCACTATACCTCAAGTGCTATAGTCTGTCATCCTCTAAGGAAGTACCTCAATAATTTCTCCATGATTTATCTCTTTCTTAGGGAAACTTGACCTTAAGTCAATTCCGTGTGTTTTTAAAGGGTATCCTACTTGCCAAAAGGGTTACAAGTGTTATAATCCTATCTCTTCCAAGTACTATGTCTTTTTGGATGTCACATTCTTTGAGTCTCAACCATTCTACCCTACCCCTCCTTAGGGTGGGATATGCGGTAATAAGGAGAGGTAGATTGTTAAGCTTCCCTTGTTGCTTCTAGCTTCTAAACCCATATAGCCATATATCTCTTATCAACGTCATCAAAAGGTCTAGTATGCACCTATAAGAGTGGAGAAACCTGATTGCCTGAGCCAACAACCTCTCTAAAGGCAAACCTAGAATCTTGCTTGCCTTCCACTTCTTATCCAGGTACTATTTCTGCACCTACTACTAGTGATCTTGATCTTCCTATTGCTCATTATAAGGATGTTAGATCTTGTACTACTAAACACCTTGTTTTTAATAAATACTAAAATACACTATTCCCTAAGTGGTCTAATGCTATGTAAGAAGAGATCAATGCCCCATACAAGAATACATGGAAACCGGTGGATCTTCCTAAAGAGAAGGAACCTGTTGGATGCAAATGTGCAATTTCTATGAAGCATAGCAAGGAAGTATATCCTAGATCTTCTTCAGGATGCAAACTAGCTAATACCCCCCCATTGAACCTAATCACAAGCTAGGTGATTGTGAGGGTGACACCATTATGGCTGTTAGACAGATCCAAAGACTTGTTGATGGTTGTTGTACTTGTCCATGACTTATCCTGATATTGCATATGCAGTTGGTGTTCTTAATCAACATATACATGCCCCATGTGCATCTCATAAGACTAGCAGAAAGGGACCTAAGGCACCTAAAAAGGCATCCTGGAAGGGGTATTTCTCTTTGTTAATAATAGGCATTTGAAGGTTGAAGACTATAGTAATGCAGGTTGGGTTGGGCTGGGCCAATTTAGAACAAGTGGTCAACATCTAGCTATTGTACACTTATTGGGGGTAATCTTGTGAAGTAATAAACAAACTACAGTGGCTACTGGCTAGGTCAAATGTAGAGGCTGAGTATCAAGCCAAAGCCCATGAAGTGCAAAGATATTGTGGGTGAACAACATTCTCCTTGAGTTGGGTTTCCTAGTGACTACTCCAGTGGCTTTCTCATAATCCAACCCTCCATGAATAGAACTAAACATATTGAAGTGGACAAACACTTTAAAGAGAAAAGCTTAAGATGGGTGAAATTTGTGTTCCTTACATTACCTCTTCAAAATAGTTGGTTGATTGTTTTTTAGAATTAAAGTAGTTGGTTGATATTCTCTTTGAGAGTGTTCTTGACACAGTAATTTATGTAACAAGTTAGGGATGATTGATATCTATAACCCAACTTGAAGGGGAGTATTCTTTATATTAGTTTTATGTCATAGGGGTAGTATGGTCTTTTTACTTGTCTTTATGTTTGCCTTAATATAATAATGAGATGGACAGCATGATTTAAAATTTATATAAATTTCCTAATATTTCCAGAACATATTTCCATTTCCATGGGTACCGACACGAAATATTACTAGAATTGACAAGTTCCAAAATGAAAGCTACGAATGTTATGTGGAGTACAAGAAATAACATTATAACATAAGTTTGCGACAATATTTTAGATATGTGGAATAGCAACATTATTGCCCACCTTATGGAGATGATTACCACTTTGAGCCAACTCTAAATTATTTTCAAACATAAAATTAAATATAAGTTTTTACTGTATAATAAATTAATTGGTTGATTTGTTAGAATTTTAAACCGTGCTGCCCATCCTATAGACATGATTACCACTTTGAGCCAGCTTTAAATTCTTTTCAAACATAAAGCTAAAATATTGCTTGAACTCATCACTCTATCATGTAGTTTTGATAACTTGGAACAAAATAATAATTTCAAAAGGGTCTATCTATGCATCATTTATCATTATAATAAATGGCACTCTATAATTTTACATATTTCACAATATTTCCATACAACGTATCTGGCATTCCCAACATGTTTCCTATGTTTGGATGACCAATATTTCCACTGACACCAATATTTTAGACCTTGATCAGAAGACTCAGAAAACAGAGGTCAACATCTAAGATTCTAAGGTCAACTAGCAAAGGTAGGAAAACAGGGTCTTCATCGATAGAAAGTGAAGCATCTTTCAACAATTGTTTTCTTTTCATCCACCAAAGAAAAAATGCAATTCACTGTTTTCTTTTCGAAATATTCTTAACCACGACCGAAACATGGCTCCTCGCCTCGGCCCCCGCAGTACATCGCATACCGGCTAAGACCAAAATAACTACCACACTACAATGCGACTCCTGTGGAGTCATTACTTGCAACAAGAACCTGGGCCCCCCACCGCGGATGATTGTGGAGTTTGGAGTTTGGAGTTTGGACTTTTTCTCCAACCATGCCCTCTCTCACACAGCCATACACACACACACACACACACACACGAAGAGAATCAACCAACCAGAATCACAGAATAAGATTCAATAAAAGTCCAAACAAACGTAGACGGACAGGCTACGGGCTTCAGCCGTTTCAGTAAAACAATATATATAAAAAATAGGAAAAAAACAATCTACTTCCTACTTCTTTGAGAACAACAATTAAAAAAAATAGTGGTGAAAACGCAAAAGAAATAAACGTAAATTAGGGTTTGCATGCTAATCAATAGACTAATAAGAAACGACATATATAGAGAGAGAGTTATATACCTCAATTTGTGTAAACAGAGCATGTAAACCTCGAGATTTGTAAAACGTATCCACAGCTTCATTGTTTCCTTCTCCATGTTCTGGGTCCTTGTCCATGGCGGTGGGCCTAGCTTGGGTCCCGCCCACAGCCTGTTTTCCGCCCTTTAGATCCGAGAAGCATCCACCCATTCCGTCCAGAAACTCCACCCTCACTCACAGTGTCAGAGTTTTACTTCTCATCGGCGACGGGGGATTAGAATGTATTTTTACTCTTTTACTTGTTTCTGCTTATTTGTGTGAAAATTTTTAATTAAAATGCTTTTATGCTTTTTATTGTTAAGCAGTTAAGCACCAGACGATTGACGTTTTAGGGAAGTAAGAAACAATGACGTTCGCCCGGCCGTTGAGGCAAAAGGCAGGAGACGAGTTTATGGAGTTTCGTCAATTCGTTTGCATGAGTTTGTTAAACCGACTTATATAGAACCACTTTACTTGACGAACAAGTCTTTTCCGTTTTGCGCAAGATAACAGTTGTAATAACGAAGCAAAAACCCAAAAACAAAAACAATGACTCAACCCGTCGTCAATTCATCATGAATAAAAACTCTCAGGAAATTTCCATGTACCTTCCCCTCAACTTCTTTAAAAATATTATCTATAGGCTCAGTTGCATAAGTGAGTTTTTTTATCAAGTGTTTAATTATTTAGATAAGTTCGGTTTGAACGCTCCTAATGACATATAATTTATTCGGACAAAGAGAGGGGGGAGAGAGTGTTGTCATCAAGCGGATAAGCAGATTATCCACTCTCCAAGAGTATCAATTAGTCGGATAATTGATACTCTTTGAAAGATTCAAATACTATATGTGTTTGGTTGCAGTGCAAATTTATTTCTACTGATACAAATGAAAAAAATGTAAATCGTTGTTTAATTTTGTTTTGGCTTTAGTATGCTTTATGTCTTAATTTACTTTATTTAACTATAATCAAATGAAATAAGTTAAAATTTGAAACAAGAATAAGTTCCAATTTATACTCAGATTATTTGCATTGTCATGATTTTGCATCAGTGCAAATTTATTTATATTGCAATCAAACACAGCCAATATAATGGCATATGAGCATGGGATTATGATCAATTACCAATTTACCTCAGCAACAATCTTCATGGGACCTAGTAGGTAGGGGTGAATATATTTTGGTTGAAATCTGAAAACCATATAAAAAAAAAAAGTTGTTCATTTATTTTGGTTTAAAGTATTTCAGTTGTTGGCTTTGGTTCTTATATTTGAAATTTCGATTTATCAAAACAAATCAAATTAATTAAATTTCTTTATGAGATAATATATATACGTATATAATGAAATTTGATTCGATTATTTCGCTATTTGTCTTCATTCAGTTTGGATTTATTCAAGAAATTTTACTAAATAATAAATCAATGCTAACTAGGGGTGAGCAAGAAAAACCAAAAAACCGAACTAAATTGATGAAATTGAACTGATTGATCCGGTTTTGGTTAACCAATATAAAAAAAATAATGGTTAACTAAATCGATCGATATACATATTTTTATATATACTATACATTTTCATATATATTTTATATTATCTATATATTATAAATGAATATATGTATTATATATTATAAATATATATCATATTATTTATTATTTATAATACTTAATATTTATTATATATAATACTATGAAAATCAAAAAACCAAAAAACCAATGGTTAACTGGTCAGCTTTAATTCAATTCTGATTACTGATTTTCAAAAACCATTACCGCCAATTTGATTTGAAAAAAAAAAAAAGGCCTATGATTCGATTAACTGAACCGCAAACACCTCTAGTTAACCCCTAATGGTGGGACCTGTGTCATAAGGGAAAATGGAATTCACATCAGCACCTCGCCCTACAACACATCCCGACCTTGTATTGGGAACATCTCCCAAAGGCGCTCCCTTGTGGGGCACTGATGTGAACTCAGGAGAATGTATGTATCCTCTTGCAAGGGTAATTGTGGGATCATACATTTTATCATACTAATAAACATGTACATGCATTTGCGCGTGACATATGTCTAAGACAAAACAATTTATAATTTAGAAGTAAACAGTACTATATATATTAGCATTTGCTCTCTTGTATTTTTCATCATGATGTCATTCAAACCAAACACAACCCTGACATACGTATGCATTTTATTCGATTTCCTTTCCTTTCTTATGACGACTACAGAGTTGACTCTTAATAGGTTCTTTTGATTAACCAACCAAAAGGCTACAAGATGGGGGGCTCGGATCTGCTGCCAACAAGTTTAAAGGGCTACGATTCAAAAATTAAAAAGAAAAGAAAAAGTGAAATATATATTATTTTGGGCTTTCCATCCCACTTTGATGTTGACTTAATAAAGTTAAATAAAATATAGGAGTCTCGAATTAATTTAGACATTTTATTTAGACTAGGTTAGTTGATCTTTTTTTAATTTTCATAGGTACCTTGTACTTTAGGCTGATTGTAAATTTAATATCTAAAATATCTAAATTTTAAAACGTGACAATCTAATACTGGGCCATCAATTATGTATATCACATGACTTCATGTGCAATTTAAGATTTTTGAAAATATCAAAATTACCCTTAAAAATAAAATACACTATTCGTTAAATTTCTTAACGGTAGGGTTGTTCATAAGAAGGCCCAATCCGACCAAATCGACCAACCCTGATCGATCTAACCCGAGTCGGCTGGGTTTTCATCAGCACCGGTTGGTTTCGGTTTTCTTGTGTAAAAACCGAAACCGAACCGAATTAGTCTTCCTACTTAACTAGTCTTCTACTAGTTTGGTAGTTCCTAGTTTCCTACTTAACTAGTCTTCTACTAGAACTAAAACATGCCTATCTTCTAGTTCCTATTTAACTAAATTGTATCTATCTTAGTTTTTATAGTCTTTTTATGGTGAAGAAGATGATGACATGGACAAAAGTAACTTCTTTTTCAACCAAAGAAAGGAATCAAACTTATGCCCAGATAGCTACTCTAGGCTCTGAGAAAGGACAATTGGGAACCCAGACATTAAAAATTATTTGCTCAATAACAAGTGATGGTCAACAAAGGTCTGAGCAGATTAAGGTTGCTTGTTTACCAGGGAAATACAAAAGCTTTTTGAGTGGAAAAGGGGTTAGTAAGGTTGACACTGGACCAAATGTGAGACAAGTTTCAGAAATAAGGTTTGATTACAGGAGCAAAACCGAAACCGACCCAACCCGATTCAAACCGACCAGGTCGGTTTTAACTATCAGTGGGTCAGTTTCAGTTTTCACCTTAGGTAATCCAACCAGGTCGGTTCGGTTGGGAAACCCCAATAAACCAACCCAACCCAACCCGTGTACGGAGGTGAAGCCTCCATCCACCATCAACCAGATGTTCTTTGCCCCATCGAAGAATACTTGCAGCAATGGCTCCGACCATGCTTGGTTCCACCAACATGCCACAATCTTGCTCATCTTTCGATCGCAAAACCGGCTGCACTCCTCGCTGAAGTGTTGGTTCCTTTGTTCAACACCTCGTCCCAAATGTGTCCCCTGAGAAGAGTGAAGCGTAGTTTGCATTTTTGTATTGGGTTGAGGATTCGCTCGGACCCACTTTTCTGAAATCCGATGGATTCGAAGTGTTCGTAGAATGCGCGGAGCCCCAACGAGGAAGGTGTTCGTGGTTTATCATGGAGTCAATAAGAAAACGCAAAGCTCAGAAACCTCTTGCTTGTAAAGGCTGCCCTCTCTCGGCTGGATGTTGGTCCAGCCTACGACGAGGATCCCGTATCCTGTGCATCGTCTTTCTCCCTCCTGGGTCCCGTGGTTCCTATGCCGCCGCGTTTCCTGGTCCTTTTCTTTTAGTGCTTCGACCCGAAGCGGTAGCTTCTTCAATGGATAAGATGGCTATGCTCCAGCTCACTCCAAAATGGGACGGCAGTGGTCCGCCGGTAAGCTCGTTCTGATCTTGACACGGTACATTGGAATCCTGAAGCACCACCACGAACGCTACCGCGCGTCCGCCTGCGGTGCGGTAAGGCACCACCCTGTTGTACCAGCAGCCAACTCCGGTGTGTCAGTTTAGTTATCCTCATCAAGCCACTTACTTGATGTCTAGCTTCTCAACTGGTAGACGGTTCCTTTTCCCCCAGATCAATGAAGAAGGAATCTCTGACAGCAGAGTCTATGAGCGCCCTGTTTCCAAAGGAATCTCTGAACAGCAGAGGTTAATTCTGTTTTCGAGATCTCCAATATTACAATTGCTGATTTAGTGTTGGCCACTTTTCTAAAACCTTTGCGTCATAAGGTTGGAGAAGAGCAGAGATGTGCTCATAGACTCTGCAACCCGTCTGCCGGAGAAGAAAAGAGATGCGCGACTCTGCAACCCATCTAAAACCTTTAAGTCGAAAAGCTTCTTGGAGAGCTTCGTCTCTCTTCCGAGTGGCTTGAATGAGCTTCTGCGACAGCTCCGCGATGACGAGCTTCCATTGCTCTTCCTTGGCGGTTGAAGACGACGACTCTGATTACCTGGGGCTCTTTCTCGTTAAGGACGAGAAGATAGATCGGAAGAGGCCATTGGGGCTTGCATTCGGATGCTTATTGGAGCCGTTGATATCAATAGGAACGACCGAGATTTCTCACGGGAGGTGGGCCGGCATTTGTGGCAGGACACCGAATGGTCGTCTTCGTCGTTGGTCTCCGAGTCGTTTTGGGACGACGGTTTGGCGTTGTGGTTCATGGAATGATGATGGAGGGGTTCTCGGGCTCCCTCTCTATAATTGTTCTAGATTTGCAGATCGCAGGTGGTTGATAAAAAAAAATTAGATAATGTTGAAGGGAATTTATGTATTTTCCCATGACACTGAACTTAACCAGTAGTAGTAGTAATAGATCGTCGCAATTCGAAAGTTCCGATACTAAATTATCGCATTTTAAAGTTTGGATACAGGGTACCTGTCACAAATTTTCCCTTTTTATTATATATTAACAATCCATTTGAGAAGACTTATGTGGTGATTAAGCTACATTTATAAAAAGTATCTTCATTAGTCTCTATACATGTCTGTATTTGTACCCCTTCCAAACTGAGGCAATATGAATACACATGTATACAAAGTACAAGCTTTTGCACTCTGATTTTTGTATTTGTATTCCTTCTAAATTGAGCCAAAGGCTCCATTTGGAAGGAGTATAAATACAAATAAGTAGAGTGCAAAACCTTGTATTTTATATTATTTTATATGTATTTGTGTTCTACATATTTGTGTTTGTACTCTTTCCAAAAGTATTTTCAGTTTTCCCATTGTTTATACTTTGCACCTACAAATGAATAAAGGCCACATCAAACTCTCAAATTCTTTGAATTTAGTGGAGTTCAAATCTTTAATTAATAGACATTTTGTATAAAAAAAATAAAATATTTTTAATCTGGCCTCTCCCTTAGTTCCCTCTCCCCTATCATTTTCTCACCCCCACCCAGGGGTGTCAATTGGGCAGGTCCAATTTAATATCTGAATCGTCCAATCTGTTTAAATTTGTTTTAATTTAGATTGGTTCTAATCCAAACCTGGTCCATTGACACCTATATTCTTATCTTCTACCAATGGACCAGATATTGGCTCAATCCGACCCAATCCAAAATAAATTCATTATGGATGGACCATGTCCAATCCAATCCAATAAACACTTTGGACCATTAAGTTAGGACTGGTCCAATTCAATATGCCTTATTGGTCCATCCAATCCATCTAAATTGATTTCGGTTTGGATGGGGTCCAATCCAAAACCAGGTCATTGACACCCTTATTTGCCTCTACCCTCGACCTCCTCTCTCTCCAACCACCACCTTGTCTTGCAGGCGAGGAAGTGCCCCTGCAAACATCATTCTTCCCTCGGCTGTTGCTCTCATAATGAAGAACCCAAAGGAGTGATGAAATGCATATTTGAGTTGACCACCATGAGAACTAAGGCGATGTTTGGCATCAATGCCATTTTCACAGAAAATGGCACCGCATAGGTGCCACAATAGAGAAAACAGTACTTCAAACAACACCTTTTTTGTTTGGTACCATTTTTCCAGGAAAAAAAAAAGCATTGCTCCAAACCATGCCTTGGAAATCGAGAAAGTGTGGTCTGGAGCAACACCAAATTCAATGTTTTCTAGGAAAATAGTGCGTTGTTGCCAACAATGCAATGACGTGGCATCAATGTGACACCATCTTGGATGTTGGATAATATAGATCAATGTTGAAAACGTTGCTACCAGCATTGGTACCAAACGAAACCAATGTTGTTTTCTCAAAAATGCTTATGTGGTAGCACCAATTCCAAACAAAAAATAAACACCATTTCTGAGAAAAAAAGAAAACGATGTTTACAACTCCACATGCCCAACACCGTTTTTCTTAGAAAACGGTGTGATTTTTCTAGCACCAATGCCAAACACCTGCTAAAATGTTGCTTGAAACTTCTTCACTCCCTTTAACAAAAATGCAACTTAGAGATAAGATGGTGATCATCAATTCATCACTACTACACACGTCCATATCTAGCAAGCTTCTGATTCATGGAATTGCGCAAAATACATGAGCCTATGAACACTCTCGAGAGTTCCTCTTATATTGGCTTGTAGTGCTTTGGCTATGACCTCTATTTAAGGAGAGATTTACACCTGGTTACCTTTTGGTGCTTATAATTCTCTGCTCGGATTTAATTATTAAAGAAAAGAAAATCCAAGCATATTATGCTTGTTTTGTACAATCGAATTTCTAGTCATGTTTAACCTCCATTGTTTGTCATTCCCGGTCCACCTCTAACTATTATTTGTGCCTTACACCACCCTTTGTTGTTAAGGGTGTCAATGGACCGGTTTTGGATTAGACCCCATTCAGTTCAAAATTAATTTGGACAAATTGGAGGATCAACAAGATATATTGGATTGGACCAATTCAGTCCAAAATATTGATTAAATTGGATTGGACTTAGGGCTGTTTGTTTCCTCTTAATTCTTATCTCTTAAGATGAATATTTTCACTTTAAGAGAAAAAAATAATTATTGCACTTTGAGATGTTAGACTTCAGAGCAAACGAACAAGCCCTTAGCCCATCTGTAATAAATTTATATTGGATTGGGTTAGTTTAAGTCAATATCTTGTCCATTGATATAAGATAAAAATATAGGTGTCAATGGACTGGGTTTGGATAAAAACCAATCTAAATCAAAACGAATTTGAACAAACTAGATGGTCCAAACATTGAATTGAAGCAGTCCAAAATGGTCCAAAATATTTATTGGATTGGACCTGGCCCATTTATAATGGACTCACATTGGACTGGACCAGATTAGACCAAATCCAGTCTAACGGACACCCTTACTTGTTGTTTTTGTTTGAACTTTGAAGATCCAGCTACCTACAATGGGTTTGAAAAACTAAGCTTTGACATTGGGTTTGGCCGATAGCTACTGCTATCCACGACATATAATCTCCTAGACCACAGGGAATATTGGCTGGTGTTTTTCTCTTTTCTCTTTTCTCTTTTCCTATTAAGACATCTTGACTTTGACAGTAGAGATTTAAGTTGATATTGCTGCTATTTGCCATAAAAGTTAGTTGTTTGACCACCCAACGAGATCTGCTTCAGTGCTCACAAGACCGTGTTTACACCGCTTAGATGGCCTTTTGTGACCGTGCATTGAGAATATCTCTGTATTTGTATGCTTTTTTTTCATGGGGAGATATTCCTAATACAAGGCTGTGAGGGACTGTATGAACAGTGTGAGTGCAGTCTTGTGAGGACCAAATCCGGTCATTTTCTTTGCTCTCTCCTATCACAAGAACTTTTTGTTTTACTATTACAACTTGAAGTATCACTATTCTTGGTATGAGGATACCAGGTTTTTTTCGTTTCTCTTTAGAATTCACTGATGGAAGAACTGAAGGGGGAGCAGTACCAGTTGTAGAATCTTGGCTGAATAACATCTTCAGGTTGTAATGTTCACCATAACATCTTTAGAATTCATTTGGTGGCCCGGCTTCCTTTGCAAAAGCATCATATTTGCAATCTTCACCAGTAACATCTCTGGAAAAGTACGGATAGGCCCAATGCAGATTTCTGAATTCCACTGTAGAGCTATAAACATTCAAAATGTCAAAAACTCCCACTCTATACACTAATGCCCACCTGTGAATTGGCATCAATTCCCTACTGGCACCCACCCCAACTGTACTTTGGGCCTAAAACTTCTAACCCTGGGCTGAACCGTCATTCTCCCTAACATCTTCAGACTGTGACTTAGTGAGTCATTTTCATGGCAATTATTCCTGAACAAAGCCTTTATTACTGTGGAGTCTAGCTATATATAAAATGGTGGTTGAATTAGACAGCTATATGACTGATTGATAACTGATTTGGGCTCTGGGATTTTTTTCACCAAACATAGCCCATGAGCTGTCCATGTGGGGCCCACCACATTAAGCCAAAATCCACTGTGCTTCAACCATCCCAAACAGACACTTGAACATTCCATCCATTTTAACAAAACTCTGATTCAATCCTCACAAGACAAGACTATGTTCATACTGTCTTCGCAGCCACTTGCAGCTGTGTATTGGAAATTTCTCCCCATGAACAAAAATGAGCATGGTCATGTGAAGATTGAATCAGATGGCCTCTGTGAAGAATCAGGATCTGCTCTTTATAGAGCGCACCTCACAACATGACAACACATATCCACCATGTATCGAGAACATCTCCCCATGAAAACAACAAACAAGTATGGAAAATGTTTCCTATGTGCAACTAGGATATCCTGTGAGGTTGGTGTGAGGAGCAGATCTGCACTCCTCTACCTCATTTATATTGCAAATCATCATCATCATAATATAACATTGTTCCATCCACTTCAACCCTCAGCTGCATAAAGAACATTGTTGTTTTCTCTTTGGGTTGCTTGAATATGATGTTTCTGCAAATAAGGGATGTTTAAGTTCAATCTTCAACCCCAACTTGGTATTTCTTCTTGTTCATTCGATGAAGTGAATAATAAAACCCACTTAGTTAAAGTGAATCACTAATTTGAGATAAATTTTCATCACAATAAATTCTCTCACGCAAAAAAAAAAAGAACAAGATTTTAAAAACTTGAAAATCATCATTGTTTTTGGTCAACGCAATTAGGGCAAAGGGTGTGTTCGCATATTTATTTAAACATGAAAATGTTTGTAGAGGTCAAAATACAGCGAGAGGTTTAAGTATTTGTTAATACGGCTGCAGATGGTACCCTGTTAGGTTCAAAGTATCAGAAACGCAATGTGTATTGGAAAGACAATTTTAAGAGACGTATTGGGATACACTTTGGATATGTACGAATACGGATGAAAAATCAAGATACACATAAATATGGTAAAAAAATCAAATAAACCTTAAAAAAATATATTACTAACTATATTTACAAATTTTGTATGACTACAAATAAGTCATTTAAATGTAAAAAAACATAATTTAATGGTTTATATAAAGTGTGGCATATCATGATACAATTAGTAACCGTTGAAAAACGATGGGTTAACTAAAATGTTAAAAAAAAAAACTAAAATGTGAATGTCAATTTTCAAAAACCAATATAATTAATTTTAATATTTATTAGTATATAAATTTTAATAATTATTTCTAGCATTTATTAATAAAAACTTGTCACTCATTAAGAAAAGTGAAAATTTACTTAAAATAAAAAATGCATATAATCATAGCGGCTCATTGGTGAACTTGTAGTTGTTAAAACTTAAAATCAAGTGACGAAGGTTAGAATCTTGCTATAGCTAAAATTTGAAGTTTTTATACTAACAAAAGAAAATTAATGATAGGGGATCATTAATTAAGGCTATGTTTGGTTTGAAGGAAAATGCAAGGAGAAATTTTGAATTAGGCGCTAAAATTCAAATTTAAATTTAAATTTGCCTTGGAGTAATTGGTTAATTAATGAAAGAATAATTAGACTTAAATAAATGGCATTAATGAGAGATTTGGTATTAAATATGGATTAATGATACAGATCCAAACTGTTTCGGGCCCGTATCGACCGATACAGATCTGAAACAGCCCGATATGGGCTCATATTGGTCGATACATACGAAAAGAAATGGAGTAAATGATTATATATTCCACATATCGGGTTCTTGCCGGAACAATATGTAACGACCGATACGTAACGACCTATCTAATCCAATATAATCCAATTTTATTCAAGTTTTGTACAAGTAATTTTAAATTATATTTATTCATAAAATATAATGTTAAAATCATTTTTAGATCATTTTATTAATACCATATAATATTTGATAATTTTTAATTTATTTTTTAAACTATTCAATATCCAGTTGCAATCTGATTTTAGTACGAATTCCACATAACTGTGATGGATAAATCCAATTTGAATTTGAATACAAACGAATCAAACTTAAATCTACCTATATCAAATCAGAGATCTACGACAAAGAGATGAAAGGTTTTGTAAATATATTACATTATCCCACCCAAGGTTCAAAATGTCGATACGATACACATATCAACAGCATCATTTCAATACATAGAAACACACAAAACTCTTTTTTTAAGTTTTTTTTTTCAAATTTTAGTTTTTTAAAAAACTAAAAGTAGGTTTTTTTATTAAAAAAGTTGGAGTTCTGAAACACCTGGAAACAGGTATTTCGGAGCATACCGTTTTTAAAAGATACGATACGATACACTCGATACAAGGCGCATCATATCGATACTTTAAACCATGATCCTACCCTTTGATTCATGTTATGAACAAAAGCGCAATGAAAAATTATCATACATAGTAAGAAAAATCTCTAACTGTCAATAGAGGGGCTCATGTAATGTTAAACATTCTACTTTTTTTTTTGGGGGGGGGGTGGGGGTGGGGGGAAGGAAGAAAACTAAAAGTCCATTTGATTTACAGCAAAAATTGGGACCAGAATCAAAATCCTTTATAATCAAAACCAGAATAGTCCATTCTCATAGTCTATTTGATTTAGAAGGAATGAAAATTGAAATCAGCAGAAATGTGATTTAATTCCCAAGGGAAGAGCAGGGAATGGCCATTGGGATTCCTATTCCACCCAACCAAATAGTTGGAATTGGAATGGGCTATTTCAATTCCAGACCCGCAAACCACACAGGCCTTAATTAGGTGTTCAGTATTGTGGTCTCCTACAGGCATGGTACAGTTGCTAGGGCTCCTGGCGTGGTTGAAACTTGAAACCAAAGTTCAAAAAATCGACACGTCAGCCCGTATCGGCCGATACATATCATATCAGGGTACGCGTATAAGGGATCTGGCTGGTTCAGGGGGTGGAGGAACAGGTTTTGAAAAAAAAAAAAACTAAAAAAAAATACCGATAAACTTGAAACCACATGTTTACCGCATGCTGTGAACATCATACACTTTTTAAGTAAATGAATGAAAGTAGATTTTTAAGTGTGTGTGACATATACCAAATTTGGAAAAGCTAGAGCAGCGTTATGAAATCTACAGTTGCAAAAAAAAAAAAAAACAAGGCCACAATATTTTACCTTGAACAAAAATCGAAATATCATGTTGCTCGGAACAATCTGCAGATGGTCTCAGAACACGCTACACAACCCAAACAAAAATAAAGAACACTTTAAGTGACCTAAACTCCTAAACAAGATTCTAAAGGTACATCTGAGAGCAAGAGTACACAAGATTGGGATTACCCTGAGGCGTCCCACTCCAGCTTATAACATCTAGATGATCCGATTTAACTACCAATCTACGATTCCAGTTCCAGGTCTAAAAATATAGTTGCATGGCTCGCGCCTATGCTTCCAAGAAGATCAAATATGTCAAGTCCGGAAAATAAATGTAACATCAAAACTGAATAAAGTAACAAACTGCCTACAAAGGAGAGGGACTTGATGATGTCCATACAGTAAACAGAACACAGTTGGAGAGGAGATAGGGGCTTCTATTTTCTTCTTCTTAGTTTAGTTTTTTACTTTTTTTCTAATGCTTGGGGGTGGGGGGATGGAGGTTATGGCCTTAGCGGTAAGAAGGTGGACCAGCAAATGAGTATCGAGATGAAACTGATGTTGATGCAAGCTCAGGTTTGCCGCTCAAATGATGGTGCCTCTGGTTGTAATCTGAGAGAGCACTTGAAGCATATGCTGAATATGAAGCTTCAACTTCATCAGGTCTTCTCCTGAAGTAATCAGTGGTGCCTGTTTCTAGATAATCGTAACTCTCTCTCCTTGGGACCAAAGGATAAGCCTCCGAAGAGGTTACTTCCCTCCTAGGTAAAAGAGAATATGCATCCGATGATGCAACAGCAGCAGCTGCAGCACTATAATGATAAGGATAATTTGACTCCCTTGTATAAGGGTCTACAGTGGAAGCAGTAGACAGTGTTGATGGTGGTGGCTCTCGCGCAAGACCATAAGTCCGGTAATCTTTCTCACTTAGAAAGAGTAGATCACGACGAGGCACCTCTTGCCTAGATCCTGTTTCTGTGTGTACAGGCGCAGGTTCCCACAGAAGCTGTTCCCCTCCATAATCCTTCTGGTAAGGGTCCACTGAGGGAGCATTAGGATAAATAGGAGGATTAGAGGTTTGCCGTCTCCCTTGAAGACCATAAAGTCGATACTCCTTCTCACTCAAAAAAAGTGGATCACGATCAACTGCCTCTTTTTGTGTAGAGATCATCTCTCTGTGTGCCGAGGTAGGATGCCTAGAAAGCTGCTCCCTTTCATGATCAGATGCCATTAAATGCCTCCTAGCCTCATTAGGGGAGTAGGGGTCTCGCATGAAAGGTTCCCTGAGTACCTGGGGTGGAAGCTCTCTTCTGCCCTCAAAAGCTTCTGCAGATATTGGATGTGGGAGAGGTACTGGCTGGGATGATTGAATGAAAGAGCGGGCATTTGATTGGAAATCTGGTACAGGTCGGAAAAGCTCCATGAGCTTCTTTACCTGCAAGAGCACATTGGGTCACTGTCAAATAGAGAATTATGAGGAAACAGTAATCAATGGGCTCCCAGAAGGTGTGTTTCTCACTTGCTGGATGGTAAGATCAGTCTTAAACTTGTTCTTTTCATTGTAGTTGTCCTTGATTGCCTTCTTAAAAACATTTTCTGGCAGCGGGAGGCAATCTTTGTGAACCTTGAACCTCACCTGTAGGAAACAGTCACCAACATGTAAAAATGGTCAGCTATGTCTATGCAAAAAAGAAAAAGCATGCACAAAGGCCAACGAAATGGAACCTGAACCGGGAATTCCCCGCCAAAAGCAGCTGGCTCAAGCTTTTTGCCACCGGAAGAAGCCGCTTGGTAGATTCCGTACAGAAGCTTGAGATCAAAATCATAGAGGAAAAGTTTTAGACCAGGTTTGATTCCCATGACAAGCTCTTGCTTGTTTGCTGGGACACCCATGACCCAATAGCGGAAACAATCTGGCTTGGTCTTCGCATTGCACATGAAGATCAAACCACCAAGTTTTTCTTTGTCCTTTTGATCTCTGTGGATTTTTTCATTATGTTTTTGATTGTTAATACTCTCTCCTTTGTTTCTTTCCTGTGAACGCGGCGTCTTTTCATCACCTTCTCCTCTGTTTCTTTCCCGTGAACGTGGTGTCTTTTCATCACCTTCTTCTTTGTTTCTTTCCTGTGAACGTGGCTTCTTTTCATCACCTTCTCCTTTGTTTCCTTCCTGTGAATGTGGCTTCTTTTCATCTTCCTGTGTGCTGGCAGTAACCTTATCTTTCTTGCCTTCCTGTGTGTTTGTCTTCTTCTTCTTGGTTTTCTCCTGAACCTGTGAAGTTCCATTGGCTTCTTTTATTTTTCCAGAGTTCTGATTGGGAGATTTTTTCACAATTTTAGGTTTTGGCTTTAAAGGCTTTGGTGTTTCCCTTCCAGATGGCAATGGTTTAGATGGATCTTCAACAGAATGCTTGCCTTTCTTCTTGTTTTCCCCATTAGCCATGGCCTACCTATGCCACCGAGGCACCAAGCTTCCAAGTATATCTATTTGGCAAGAAATTTGAAATTAACTTTTTTCATTACTTAAATTTTAGAGAGGAGAAACTAATGAGCAAAAAGACAGAAGAAATTGGGTAAAGGCAAGATACACAACAAGGAGAAAGATAAGTAAGATTCAAATGGGTCAGTAACTCAGAAATATTTCATCACATATGCCTATTTGGACAATTGCTCAACCACTCCAAGGCAACCATGATTTTTTTATGATAAATAGACAGCTATGACATTTCTTTTACAAATTTAATGTAAATAATCCTTGCTGATAGGCTTGCAACTAGACCATCAATCCAGGATTGGCTTGGAATTAAAAAAGACAATAATAGATTTAAGTGTATCATCTTGAATGCTTTTCTATGTTTCAAAACCCATAGGTTTCTTTTCATTCTATATTTCTATTAAGAAAATGTTTCATTTGCTTCACTTTAAATTGAGATTAACTTTTTCATTTGCTATTTTAAGTTTTAGATGGGAGAAACTAGCAAGCAATCAAGACAGAAGAAATCTGGTAAAAGCAAGATGCACAACAAGGAGAAAGAGAAATAAGAGTGAAGTGCGTCAGCAATGTAAAAATATTTCATCACATGTGCCTATCTGGACGATTGTTCAACCACTCCAAGGCATCCATGAATTTTGATGATAACTAGCTAGCTTTTTACTTTGGAAATTATGCAAACATTTCAAATTCAATGTAAATAATCCTTGATGATAGACTTGCAAATAGATCATTGATCCACATGGACTTGGATTTGAAAAAGACCTTAATATATTTACATGTATCATCCAGAAAGCTTTTCTATGTTTCTAAACTCATTGGTTTTTTTGCATTCTATTAAGATAAAGGCCTATTTTTCATTTGCTTTAAATTGAGATTAACTTTTACATTTTCTTTATTTTAAATTTTAGAGAGGAGAAACTAGTGAGCAACCAAGACAGAAGAAATCTAGTAAAAGCAAGATACACAACAAGGAGAAAGAGATATAAGAGTGAAGTGCGTCAGCAATGCAAAAATATTTCATCACATGCGCCTATCTGGACAATTGTTTTTTTTTTTTTTGATAATTGAAATGATTTTATAAATCAGCAATAAAAATAGTACAAAGTCCTCCTGGAAAGGTACGAGTTGCAACCTCTCCGGGCTGGTTAAGTACAGATTTCCGAATTAATAACAACTTACATAAAGCACAAAAAAGATCTTCCCTAGAAACCCCCTATTTGGCTAGAGCATCAGCCAAAGAATTAGCAAACCTACTAACCCATTTTACCTCAACTCTCATATTGCTGGTTAACCACTTTACTTTTTTAATGAGATCTTTGTAGCCCCAAATGGTGGTATCCAAGTTTAGGAGCCACCTGGTTACCACCTGAGAGTCCCCTTCAACTAGGAGGTGATCCACCCCAAGCTGGTTGGCGATCTGAATTCCTTGTACTGCAGCAAGTAGTTCTGCCCTTGTAGAATCCCCCACTCCCACTGGTCCTGAGAATAGGGAAATTATGCTGCTGTCCTTATTTCTCAGGATACCCCCTATACCTGAAGGCTCGGGATTGCCTTGGCTGCTTCCATCAAAGTTCAGCTTAATGACACCTTCCAAGCGGAACCCATTTTGACAGAACTCTCTCCTTCTTTGTTGAAGTGTTGGCTATTACTAGCCAATTTCTCCACAAATCATCAAAGGAGAAGTCATCAAAGATATCCACAGCTTTCAGCCAAAGGATTGCTCTTGTTAGGATACAATCCTTCATTTCATCTAACCCTCTTTCTTTCTCTAAAAAAATTCTTGCATTCCTTTCCTCCCAAAGAATCCACAGAGTGGCTGCCCTAACACATCTCCACATGACCTTACCTCTTCTAGTATGCCAAACAAAGACAGATGGGTTGAATAACAAGCTTAAATCAAAAGGCAGAGACCACCTACCTCCAAATAGACAAAGGCTCCACCTCCATATAGTTGTAGCAAAGGAACAAGAGATCAGCAAATGGACACAGTCCTCATTCTCGAACTTACACAAGGAACACCAATTTGGGGAAAGACAAAGCAAGGGTCTCTTTTTCTGTAAGTTTTCCAAAGTATTGATCTTCCCATAGAAGACTTCCCAGCAGAATACAGCAATTTTGGGGGGAATAGGTTACGCCTAGACTTCTTTGATAGGGAATCCTTGGGAAGAGGGGTTAGAACCGAGGGATTTTAGAAAAGAAGAGCAAGTAAAAATACCTTTTGGAAGAGGAGTCCAAATTCGTTGATCAGAAGAAGTGGGGTCCGAGCAAACGGATTCTAGTAAATGAATTAGCTCAATAAAACAATTCGACTCACCATCCCTTAACCCTCTACGAAATCCAAAGTCCCAATTTAATGATAAGGGGTTTAATGGGCTTGGGAGAAAAGTTGCAATTGGCTCATGTTTGTAAAGGGAAAAGGAATAGAGCAAAGGGAAACAATCTTTGAGGGGTTGAGTACCCACCCAAATATCCTCCCAGAAAAGATTAGCATTACCAAAACAAGCATCATACCTGATGAAACTAAGGAAGCGAGGGAGAATACCATATATAGCCTTCCAAGGTGTAGTAAGGGTAGCTCGACGAGATATCCCAGAACCCCAACCATTTCCTGCACAACCATGAATGATTGCCACCACCTCATGCCATAATCTCTCTCTCTCTCTCGGGGCCATCTCCATAGCCACTTCCCTAGAAAGGCTACATTCTTCAACACTATGTTCCCTATCCCTAAACCCCCTTCTTCCTTTGGCTTGTTAACTATCTCCCATCCGATCAAGTGATCCTTTTTCACCTCTCCTGGTTCCCATAGAAAGTCCCTCATTCTCTTATCTAGTTTCTTAGCCTCCCTTAGAGGGATCCTGAACACAGAAAGGAAGTAGGTTGGAAGGTTGGCAAGTGTAGACTTAATTAAAGTCAGCCTACTCCCTATTGAAATGTAATTCTTTTTCCAAGCCACCAAGCACTTATCAAATTTCTCCACAATAGGGGCCCAGAAACTACTTTCTTTAGGGTTGGCTCCTAAGGGTAGTCCTAAGTATGTCAAAGGCCAAGAAGAAGTATTGCAACCTAAGCATTCTGCAATGGATTCAATCTCCCTATTCTCCAAGTTTACTCCAGCCACACAACTTTTATCAAGATTTACCTTCAAGTTGGAGACCCTCTCAAAGGTACTTATTAAGATCTTAAGGTTCTCCACTTTGCTTAACTCATTCCCTTCACAGAAAATAATAATATCATCAGCAAACTGGAGGTGAGTTACTAGAATGCCTCTGCTCCCTATTCTCCATCCCTTTATTTGGCCCTCCTCATTTGCTTTGGAAATCATCCTACTAAAAACATCAGCAACAAGTGTAAAGAGGAAAGGGGAGAGTGGATCCCCTTGTCTTAAGCCTCTATTGGCTGGAAAAAAGTCCTTAACCATCCCATTCACCAGCACTGAATAACGACAAGAGTGTAAGCATCCTCTTATCCACTTACACCATTTATCCCCAAAACCACGTCTTCTCAACATCTCCAGCAGAAAATTCCAATCCACTAAGTTACAGGCTTTCTCCAAGTCCAGTTTGCAAACAAATCCTTTCCTGCCCGATTTCCTTATCTCTTCCACACTCTCGTTTGCAATAAGGATCTGATCTGTAATTTGTCTATCCTGAATAAAGGCTTCTTGTGCTTGGCTAACGAGAGAGGGGAGGACAACTTTGATCCTCCTAGAGAGCACTTTTGCCAAAATCTTGTAAATGCTTGTCACCAAGCTAATTGGCCGAAAATCTTTGGGGTGTTCGGCATCATTCTTTTTGGGAATTAAGGCTATAAAGGTGACATTGATTCCAAGACTCACAAAATTTTTATCCTCAAATTCTCTAAATACTCCAATTAAGTCTTTTTGACTATGTCCCAACAGTCCTGATAAAATGCCATTGTAAATCCGTCAGGGCCCGGTGATTTAGCCCTATCCATAGAAAAAACAGCTTGTTTAATTTCCCCTTCCTCAATCATTCTTTCCAGCCATCTCTTATATGTTTGGTTCAAAGTTGGCCAATTCTCCTCCCCTACTATTAACCGATTCTCTAATGGTCTTTGATAGATGGATTTAAAGTGATCCACAATCCTACTGGCAATCTCCTCTTGAGAGGTTATCTCCACACCCTCAACCTCAAACTTTAGTATCAAACTTTTCCTTCCTCTCCCATTAGCCAAATCATGAAAAAAATTGGTATTCCCATCCCCTTCCTTGATCCACTTATGTCTGGATTTTTGTCTCCAAGAAATCTCCTCCCTCAACAAAGTCTCCTCTAGCTCTTTTTTAAGTTTCCTCCTCATTCCTCTGTCTTGCTCATCCATCATCCCTTGGGATTCTTTTGCATCTTACTCCTCAATCTGAACCAATAATCTAGCTTTTACCTCTTCCACTCTTCCAAAATGAACCTTATTCCAATCTTTTAATTTGCCTCTCAACCTTTTTAGTTTTTTGTGGAATCTAACCCCTTCCCATTTCACTTCTCTCAATTCTTCACTCCACCATTCCTTAACCTTAGGCAAGAAGTCTGGGTGTGTCAACCACATATTTTCAAACCTGAATGGTCTAGGTCCATTGCCAAGAGGTTCTTATCCTACTTCTATAGGGTAATGATCAGAGGTTATCCTAGGTAGAGCCTCAGCCACCAAACCTCTCCAGTGGCTCTCCCAACCCTCATTAAATAGGATCCTGTCAAGTTTTGAGCAGATTGGGTTTTCTTGGAGGTTGGACCAAGTGTAGGTAGCCTGTAGTAGAGGAAATTCTCGTAATTCACAGGAATTTATGAAGTCGTTGAACTTCCTCATACTAGTTGTAATGGCCTGCCTAGGATTATTTGACTCATTTGTGAATCTTATTGTATTAAAATCACCTCCCAAACACCAAGGACCTTCCCACAAACCTTGAATCCCATGAAGCTCCTCCCAAAGCTCATTCCTCTCTCTGTGATTATTTGGACCATACACATTTGTTAGCACCCAAGTAAATCCATCTTCCACCATTCTGAATTTTAGGGATATAGTGAAGTTTCCTATTAGCTCCTCTACTGGTTCTCCGAAGTCCTCCCTCCACAAAGTTACTATTCCCCTCGATGCCCCCCACGACAGAGTTGAGCACCATTTTACCCTTCTTATTTTCCAGATCTCCCTGACCCACCTTCTATCCAATTCAGCTAATTTTGTCTCCTGCAACATCACAATATCAGGTATTTCTATTCTAAGTAACTCCTTAATCCATCTCCTTTTTTTGGCACTACCCAAACACCTTACATTCCAGCTTATTATATTCATTACCTTTCAACAATTTAGCCCTCCAGTAAAGTGTTCCTTCATTTAGAACCCCTCTTTCTTTCCCCTCTACCACTGAACTCGATGTCCCCTTCGATGTCCATAATTAATCTCTCTACTTCAGACTGTTTCTTCTTTTTCCTACCCTTGTTTCCCACTGCCTCAATCTATTGGTTCTTGCCTCTGATTCAGGGTTTTTTGGAGCCACCTCTGACATTTCCTCCTCCTGTTTATATTCCTCTAGCAGGGCACAAATCTGCTCCCGAATCCATTCTAGCTCCTCTTGATTCCTTTCTAACAAGCCAACTCTCTTCTCTGATTGGACTCCATCATTGTCAATGGCCACTTCCTTACTACCAACTAGTTGGTCTGGTCGAGATTCCAGGACATCTATTACAGGTAGAGAACCCAAATTAGTATCTAACCCAAATGGACAAGCTTACCTGGAATTAGTATAGGTGGTTGCATGTGGACTGGCTACTGGGTATCAATAATTGAAATCAGGGCTAGACCCTTCCCCTTTTTCGGACTCAACAGTGGAAGTGGACTAGGTACAACCAATACTTCCTCACCCTCTACAGTCAAGAAAGCTTCACTTCTCTTTCCCTCTGCGTAATTCCTTTTGTAAGGCTCCAAGAATGACTCTTGTCTCTCTGGCTTGATGTCCTGAATAAGCTGCACATATGGGATAGACTCGTCTATTGGTCAGGATGCACTCTGCCTTACATCTTTCGATGTTTCCAACTCCACCTGTCTTTTGTATGGCATACCCAGATTGGGAGAGATTTGTTCTCCGATGCTAAGGCTCACTCTTCTTTGCGTTTTGATAGTACCAGAATCTTGCGGATCCATCTCCTCCTCAAGGAATAACAGTTCAGTGTTTAGACTATCCTCTTCCAATATATCTCTTGGCTTTTGGAGATCGATACTTCCCAAGCTAACAGTTTCTTCAAAATCTGAACTGAAAACAACAAAATCTTCATCGTCTGTCAATCTTTCCGAATCAAAGTTGGAAGACCTCACTGCTCTTCACACTCCTAGGATTACGGCGATCCTGCTTCTCAAGCGGCAACTTCTTCGAGGGTCTCCACTGTAACGAGCTAGAGACCTTCGTTGAACTAACTTCTTCACCTAAGTAAGCATTGTCTTCAACAAGGTCTAGATCCCGCCGATTTCTGCTTTTGGTATTCCACCTAACCAAGGGTAAATGGTTTTCCTTCTTGGTCGGAAGCCACTGTAGCGACGAAGTGGCCGAACCTACAACTGGTGCGCGGATACGAGAGCAGAGGCTAAAAGGAGAAGAAAATAGATGGTTTTTACCATCTATTGGAGACTCCCCCTTCCCAAGCGCGTGTGACTTAAGTGAGTCATGTGCCCTCTTTAAGTGAGGCTTGATCTGGGTCGACTTAAGAGGACACGGCCCACTCTTGGTTTTTTTTAACAGGCCCAGCACTTTTTTGAGGCCCACGTGTGCTAACTTGCAATGGCACGTGAGGCTTTACCACTTCACACTCAGTGCCTGGGACACCCGGCTCAAGTTCACCCTTTTTTTGGTTCGACCTGGTCTGAAACCTTTAATCTTCCTTCATAATTTGAATTTAAAATCTCCCTCTTACCACCTTTAACCATCTGCTCATAAGAAATATTGCACTCCCTACTGATAGCTTGCATTCCACGTACTTGACCACCCATCTGCCCCTTCTCTTTTAAAGTCTCCAGTTTTTTCTTACCCAAATCGATGAAAGACTGATCAGCCTTTGAGATTACCACTCTCCTTGTTCCATGTAGGGCCTCTTCTTCAACCTTCTCATCCCTTTCCTTGTGAGCCTCCCTCCATAGTGTAGCTTCTATGGAGGAGGCCAGCCAGACCGAGTAGATGCAACCTTCAACGTTTATCTCCACTTTTCTGGTATATCTTCTGGCTTCACTCCGTTCAATAGGAGAGCTGCTGATCGAAGGTCCCCCCAAAAAGCTCTGGCAAGCTTACCACCACATAACAGTGCAATGGATGCGGCCACTTCCTGTTTCCACAAATGAAAGGGCAGACCAAGAACTCGTATCACCACCCCATCCTTAGTGAAGAACTCTTTAGAGTTGGATGAAAAGCTCCACTTAGATATTGTAATCACACCATAAACAGATTGAAAACTGATAGCTGAGAGCAGCTGAGAGCTCTAACTTCTCTTCAGTCAGATCAAGCACAGCTTTACTGTTCTCAAAAGGTGTTAGAATAAACTTCCCTTTAACTTCAGCTGTAATACGAGCAGGTCTGCAACTCTCCTCCAGTTGCTAACCGGATTTTTAACTTGAACCACATATTTATCTTCCCACTCTTCTCTCCTGGAATAGCCAACCAACCTGTTCGGTCCAAAGGCTAGTAGCTCTTGGACCTGGTCATCATCTTCAGTTGAGAGTTTGATGGTTTTACCATTCTCCTTCAGTAGATCCAATCGCAAGGTTTCCATGTAGTGATGAAACTCTTCCAGTATTCTATTGATTTTCTTCCATCCAAGACCCTGTCTACTTCAGGAAAGTAGACAAGTTGCCTCCTTTCTTTCCCAAAGAATTCAGAGAGAGCTAAGTAACCCCCTTTACAGTTTCTTTTGCATTCTACAACATACCTCTTCCCTTCTTGAGTTCTCAATTCCTTCCAGTTTCTTTGTTTACCTTTGAGGCATGCTTCATTCACATACTCCTTGAACCAATTAATCACTTCCATACCTTGCAACAGCACTGTGGCCTTCTTCCCTTCCCTAATCTTCAAACTTGCCCCACCTTTGTTTTTCAGCTCTTCAAGCAGAAACTCCTTGGCTTTGAACTTCAGGATTCTCCTCCACCGTCCTACAGCCACAAACCTATCCCCTCTCTTAACCCGTTGTACTCTCACTTCCATCCTCCCTCTCTCACAGCAAGCATCACTTGCTATTCCCAAGCTCACTCATGTATTATTTGTGTGTAAAGGAAGAGATTAGGAGAATAAGGGATTCACATTCAAAATCTCTCAACCCCCTTTGAAACCAAAGTCCTAGTTTAACCCATGTTTTGAGGGCAAGCCAAAACTTGAAACAGGTTCAGCCTTATGGTTTGATAACAAGTAGAGTGTTGGGAATTGCACCATAAGATCATTCTAGACAATTGTTCAACCACTCCAAGACATCCATGAGTATTGAAGATAGCTAGCTAGATTTTTTACTTTGGAAATGATGCAAACATTTCTTTTACAAATTCAATGTAAATAATCCTTGATGATAGACTTGCAAATAGATCATTGATCCACGTGAGCTTGGATTTGAAAAAATACCTTAATATATTTACATGTATCATCCAGAAAGCTTTTCTATGTTTCTAAACTCATAGGTTTCTTAGCATTCTATTAAGATAAAAGCCTATTTTTCATTTGCTTTAAATTGAGATTAACTTTTACATTTTCTTTACTTTAAATTTTAGAGAGGAGAAACTAGTGAGCAACCGAGACAGAAGAAATTTAGTAAAAGCAAGATACACAACAAGGAGAAAGAAAAACAAGAGTGAAATGAGTTGGCAACCTAAAAAGATTTCATCACATGCACCCATCCGGACAATTGCTCAACCACAACAAGGCACCTATGAAAACTGATGATAAATAGCCAACTATTTTCTTTGGAAACAATGCAAACATTCTTTTCCAAATTCAATGTAAATAATGCTTTCTGATAGACTTGCAAATAGATCATCAGTCCAGGCTGGGTTGGATTTAAAAAAGACCATAATAGATTTACGTGTATCATCCAGAAAGCTTTTCTATGTTTCTAAACCCATAGGTTCTTTGCATTCTATAAAGATGAAGGCTAATTTTTCCAAGTTCAAATCTCGAATCTACTATAGCACCACCCAAAAGGACCACTCTTTAATGTAGATAGAAACTCAATAAATAATCCCCATCTTAATATCTTCTAAATTTTTTTCTCTAAAATTTGCAAGCATGGTTCTGTTCATGTTTCTAAGATCTAAATCATGCAGACACTGTGACATAACTTTTACACTCTGACATGGAAATTTCCAAAATCTAGTGTCTTGGACAGGCACTACACCCATGTGTGCAGCTGCTTAGCTTTAAGAAAGAAGAAATTATTAATGCCCTTAATTCTTCTGGTACAAAAACGAAATAACAAGAAGAAATCAAGAAATCAAGAAATTATTAATGCTCTTTAGGGTTATAAGCATCCTAAGAATGTCTCTTTTCAAGGAGCTTAAATTCAAGATGATAATGTGGTTTGGATCCCACAATTCAGGAGGAATCTAAATGATTGAGAAGTGGAGGAGTGGATGGAACTTCTGCAACTCCTTTACAGTACTCAAGTGGAGGCAACAAGGGCTGATAGTAGAATCTGGAGGTGGGAGAAGACTGGAAAATTTACATTCGAATCATTTTACAAAGCAGTGGACAGTTCAGAAGGACTTTCATTTCCAACCCACATCATTTGGAGTAAAAATGTGCCTTCAAAGATTTCTTTTTTTGTATGGATGGCTTACCTCAACAGAATACTTACAAGGGATAACCTCTCTCGGAAAGGTGCTCTGCTGGATTCAAATAGCTGTGTCCTATGCTAAGGACATCTGGAAACAGTGAATCATCTATTATTTCACTGCAAATTTTCTTCAGAGATCTGGAACAGAACCTCACAATTATTTGAAGTGAAAAGTTGCTGCCCAGGTTCAGTACAGGATTTTGTAAAAGGTTGGAGAGTGGAGAGCTTCAGTAAAAGAGGAAGATTAGTTGAGAATTTAACCCAGCAGTGGTTTTTTTGTGTCCGTAGCAAGAAAGAAACAGTTGGGTTTTCAAAAATAAGACAAGTTCTGCTAACTCCATTTTTCAGAAATTTGTGGGGAAGATGTTTTCTTGGTTGTCTGGTAACAGGCTGGTTAGGAGTATAGGTTTTGAGTCATTTTTTGTACATGATAATCTTTTTGTAAAGCAGGGTGGGGTTCAAGTTTAGAGGTAACAGTCTATAAATGGACTACCACAGATATTGCGGTATAAATGGCCCATGTCAGATATTGCGGCCTACTATGTCATCTTGAATATATCTGACACTCACAAGTCTCTAACGGAATGGACTACCACAGATCATATCTAAAGATTGCCTACCAAATTTTGTGAATATAAAACTCTACACTACAAATAAATAGCCTCCCAGCATATAATGATTATGCTAAGATAGTTGCCAGTCATGATATTCCTTTGACTATACATGACTAACTCGTAATAAGGTATTACCTTAAAACCTTATTTCAGTTGTATCATTCTCTTTTTTCTTCTATTAATGAATTCTTTTAATTACTTTAAAAAAAAGGCTTGGAGATTTAAGACAAGGAATGTGGCATAGAACTACAAGTTAAGAATGACACAAACAGTCAAAAACTCTGGTTCTTCTATTAAGTTTCAGGGATCTTAAACCTCTATAGATTAATACAATGTTCTTACTGTTTTAATAAAAACATAAACAAAATTTGTTGATCAAAAAATAAAAACATAAATAAACAAATAACAAAGGATGGGCTTCAAGAAAAAAGTAACTCAGCTGAGACTCTTTTTTATTGAAGAATAGCTGTATCTACTTCTCCCGATTCCGAAGACTTCTAGACTAGTCAATAATCTTATCAAATGGTCAATCCCATCTAAGAAATAATGAACCATGATCCACATTATATACTTTGAATAAGTTATATATCAAAGAAGCCTCCCTTTCCCTGCACCCTATACCACATGTTGTCGGATGCAGTAATGTCACTTGGATACTTGTACAAGTGTACATATCCAGCATGTGCTTAACATACATGATATAATTTTTTTATCAATAACTGCAGATTCATTAAATAAGAAAAAGTATGTGTACAGAGTAAAATACAAAGACTGAGAGATAAGCTCTCTTATCTTTTTTATAACTGCAACAAAACAAATTTTCTCTTCCCAATCCTTGCATTTTGTATGGACTGATTTGAGCCCAAAAAGGTCGAACCTTGCCGGGTTTACATGTGTAAACCTTAAATATTTTATCAGCCCAAGAATGGAGAATTCAAAATTCTGATGGAGAAACAATTTTCTCCAAGGATTGATCTAGGTTTCAATGACCAAATTTTATGTCCAGATTGAATTAGAACCGACCCTAATACTCATACCACAAATTGCAGCTCCCAACGTGGTATAGTTCATGCCCAAAACTCAAGTCTGAATTGAGTCCTAGAGCTGAAGATGACGCAGCTCAAATCCAAGAACTCAATCTAGCAACTTGATGTGAATTGATTTAGAACCGACCCTAATACTCATACCACAAATTGCAGCTCCCAACATGGTATAGTTCGTGCCCAAAACTCAAGTCTGAATTGAGTCCTAGAGCTGAAGATGACGCAGCTCAAATCCAAGAACTCAATCTAGCAACTTGATGTAAATTGATGTGCACTCCATTCACCTATGTGTGTGCTCCAAGAACTAAAGATGGTGCACCTTTGTGTTTTTGCTTAAAAAAATCAGAGAGAAAAGAGAGATACCTCCCCATTCAGCCTTGGTCGAACTAGGGCTTGGAGGTTTGAGAATAAATGATAATCTCTAGAAAAATTCTCTTCTACTCTATCTTATATAGAGCTGGAAAAGTTAGTCTTACACTCTCACTACGACTTCCAAATTGATTTCTAACTAGATTAGAAGTTCTTTAATTTGGAAACCCTCTTAATCATATTAGAAATAAGAAAGATCCAAGCCTATATTCAATTTGACCCATATAGTCTAATTATCCAATTTCCTAGTCAAACTAGTCATGTGACTAGCCATACTAGCTTTTAATATGAATTGGACAATTACGCTCAAGTCATTTGATTCATATAATTAACTAGCCCATCAAACCCGAATATTGTATGGCATGGAGCCCACCATGTTCTCACATTAACCCATATGCGTTTGGCACATGTAGAGAACCACATGGGCCGGATTCACTAATTACACCCAATGAACCTCTTACACAATCTAATTGGGCTTAGAATAGTCACAACACTTAGCATAAGTGGATTTTGGTTTCAGCCCAAAGCCAATAAATTAATATGAGAAATAATCCCATCAAGTTTCAGCCCGAAAGACTTTTTCCTCTTAACTTCTCAGCCCATAATATCTATACACTACTCACAGGGAAGGACATCTTCCCTGACTGTGAAATGCAATGTCATACTCTCAGCTCAGATGGATCCCGAGATTAAAACCTTTTGCAAACATTTTTCATAAAATAAACTATTTATAAATATAAATACATTTTGCAAATAAATTTCAAAACACATTGAAATCTACTACTAGTAGCTTTAGGTTCCCATTAGAAAGAACGTAAACCAAGATATTCTCTTTGTCTGGCAAAGTGGTTAATCATATCATAATGACCGTCTACTCAAGTGATATTCCAAACTACTTCATCATACTCAGGTATTTAAATTTTGACCCATTGAGGATCTCCCATGTTAGTACAACAAAAGCAACCAAATTAAGATTAACTAGGGTTAAGTGCAACTTTCCAATTTTGTCCATCTGTTTCCAAGGTCCATGGCATAACTAGAAATTGGTCCTTGCTCAATGTTTCAGTAAACACCCCTAATTGTACCTTAGGTCAAACCCTAACAGTTGAGATTGACCGCCCCACTAATTTAGCAATATAATATTATCAGACTTAACATGATAAACTCCCCAAGTTTATCAAATAGTTGAAAACATTCTAAACTAAGTCTCATAAATATCCAGTTTAATAGGTAATGCACAAAAACATACCAAAACACACATGAAATAATAATGATCTAATTTTATCCACTAATAAATGGCATAACACATTAGTTTGATTAGAGCTAAGGGCATACACCTTCCAACAACCAACACATTTGCGGAAGGGTATGCACTTCTCGTAAACAATTGTACTCTTACTTTTATATCCTTGGTCAACCATTTAAGCATTTTCTTCTCACTATTGTAGTTCCACAACTTCCCTTTTTCACTTTTTTTTATGAATAACTTCCCTTCTTCACTTTGTAACCATCCCACTACTAGTTTTGAGTCTCCTTCAATGCTTAATTTCCTAATGTTTAATAGTCTTGCCCTTTGTAGCCATAACATCCACCCTATGAGAATCAGTCACACCAATCAGACCTGAGAATAAAAGCAATTTCTTCCCCTCCTCATCTATGAATACCCCTTCAATTCCTAACAAACCAAGATTCCCTATACTATGGCCATCAAAGTTAAATTTAATGAACCTTATATCCAATGGAGACCATAATGGACTGGTGATCTTCTTTTTGTAGGATGCTTCAGCCAATTTCTAAGTAAATCATCCACTATCACTAATGAGAAAGTTTCCAAGGACTTCAACCAATGGGCTACTCTAATTGTAATGGACTCAATTAAAGCCTCCCTACTACTCTCCTTATCTAAGAAGATCCTTAAATTTCTTTCCTCCCATATTGTTCATAGTGTAGCCACCCTACTGGATATAAGTTTAAATCCCCAATGGAGTCGCTAGTCTGTGAGCGTCAGAAAACGACTCACTAGGGCCGGAAATGGAGTTGCCACCCATCAGTTATGAAAATGGAGGTGATGGGACCTCCAAGAATGGCATCAAAATCATTTTTATCAAATAGTGACTCCAAAGCCCGAGGCACCGACTAGCTAGTTTCGGTAAGACTTAGATGGGAGAGGGAAGGGGTTAGGCACCCTTCTCCCGAGTCTAATAGATGGGGCCCACATGGAAATCCAAATAAGCACAATCACAAATAAGAAATCAAACAAGGAGGATAATAATAAAGATAACAAACCCAAGAATAAACCAACATAAAAGAAAAACCAATTTTTACTTACCTATATTTTTATTTTTTATTTTGGTTTTTTTACTTTTTCTTTGTTTATATTTTATCTATTTATTTATTTATTTTGAATTTTTTAATTAATTAGTTTTTTTATTATTTATTTTTTACTTTTTTTGTTCTTTAATTTTTTATTGTTACATTTTTTTTATTTTTTTCTCTCTCCTTTTGTTTTTATCAATTATATTTTTTATTTTTTTTATAAAACCCCATCTAATATATTAATTCGCCCATTATTTACTAGCCTACTCTCTTCTCTAACTTTTCCCAATTTGCCAACACTTCTTAAGTTCTATGCTAACTATTCAGATTCGCAGTCCCATTATCACAGGTTTTGTCATCATTTTTTATTGGCACTGCAGTTATATTATTTATTTGTTCCACCTCCTTATTTACATCTAGGAAGGGGAGAATCTCTATTGACTGGGGAGTTCACATTGACACCTTTCTGATTCCCATTATATCAAATTGCCTTACAGATTTATTATTACCTTATTACAGTCTAAGAACCCAATTTGAACAGCCTCTCGGCTTTAACCACGACACTCATCTCACATCTCACAAGGGAAGCAAAATAAACTATTTAAACTGAAATTCATACGCAAGTCAATTTCCACAGAACCACAATGTAGTGAGCCACAAATGCTATCAGGAAGTGATTATAGATGTGCTAAGTCATAGATGAGCCAAAATAAGCAAAATAAAATGAAGGGTCGAATCAGCATCTCCTATAGGGGAAAATAAACAAATAACTTTTGTGGCACAGAGATATACTACTGCAGCAAACCTGGGTCGTTTTCAAATCTCATAGAACCTATGTGACAGAAGTTCATTATCAGCTTGGACAACCGACCGAATATCATTACATAGCAAGATATAGCAAGATATGTAAAGTTAAGAATAGAAACAAAGAGATCATTGAACTGAATATATGCAAACAAAACTTACCTGGGTTGAATGTCAGCCTAGTCTGAAACGATGCAACGTGGGATGTGAATCACTGATTCGGACTGTTCAAAACCGAAATTCACAAGCTCGCAACCGAGAGCTAATGGGAGGAGTTATTCTAGTTCGACGCTGAGAAAGATGGCTGAAATATTGAAGGGGAAACCATCAGATTTTGTGTGGACGGCTTCGTGCGATGAGAGGCCACAAATAAGGACGGATAATGCCGGAGACGTCACCGCTGCGAGGTTCCTGCGCTCTTCTCAGCCGTCATGTGAAACATATGTTGGAGGATGGGGTGGGGAGGCCGAAACGGTGAACGGGATTGCTACAGATGATGGAGGATGAGAGAGACCGGGCTGAGATCCGCCGCTGCTCTGTTCGATTGTCGCCAGGTCCCCGAGATGAACAGTGACTGGAGATTACACCCAAAGGATTTAACAGAGTGACGATAGTTTTGGGTGCGAATCACATTCGATTCCTCTGAACAGTTTGTCTCCCAATGATAAGGATGATCGGAGCTTGCGACCAAGGGTTCGGTGAGAAGAAACGATCTTCTTGGGTGCGCGATTCGGCTGGACTGAGTAGAGAAACGCTACGACTAATGGTTGGTTACAAGGTCCTGCTCCACCGGCGAGAGAAATAGAACATAGCCGAGGAGTTGGGCGAAGCCAAAAGGTTGATGGAAATCAACGTGTGTAATGGAAGATCGGAAGGAACCCAAAATTAAAAATTAAAAAAAAATAAAAAGAAAGAGGAAGAAGAAGGAAGAGAGGGAGAGAAGAAGCCAGAGGAGAGGGTACCGCTGCCGCTACCTGTTCGCCGCCGCTGTCAAGAGGATGAAGAGGATAAACAGTGTTCTTCGGTGATTTCCGCCCCTTTTCGAATGAAAACTTGGTTGGGATTATAGGTAGGGTTAAAGTGCACTTTCGTAATTTTGTGGTTCTCAAGGGGTAATTTGGTAATTATGTCAAACCGAGGGTAACTTCGGTTCAACCGGGTGTAAGGGGTCAAACCGGGGTTCATGGGTGCATGGCTGAGATTATGGGTCAAAATGTGAATGGTTGATATGGGTCCTGAGTGCATAGGGTGGTTTTGTATGTACAAGCTGGTGAGATTGGCCGAAATGGAATTTTTTTAGATGGATGGGAAAACAATAGTATTTTTTGTTGAAATTTTATATGGTAAGGTTTCTGAGCATTTTGGGTTGATTGGTAGGGTTGGATTGGCCCAAATGGGCCTAGATCGGGCAAATCAGAGGGAGGGGGCATTGGTTTGGTCAATTTAGGGCTTTCAAATTGAAATGAAATCTAGGTGATGAATCAACAAAAAAAATGACATCAATGTGTGATATAAAGGCAAACAAAGGTATTCTGGGGTGAAATTTTATAGATGGGTATTTTAGGGTATATGGTGTTTGGTGTGGTGGTAATGTCTAATTGGTTAAAGGGGGGTCAAGATCGTTGGAATTTGGGTTAAGGGAATGGTTTAAAATGAAATATTGGTTTGGTGGAGGGGGAAAAGAGAATTCAGGTTTGAAACTTTATGGTTAAGTGTTTTAGTGTGTTTAGGGTTCAATCATATAGTCTGGTTGGCTCAGATGTGCTTGGATCGAGAGGATCTAGGTTGTGGGTGACTTAGTTTAGCGAGTGGTTGAAATGGAATCTTCGTTTGATAAAAGGGTAACTCCAATCATAATGAGGTAGATCCCAAAACAAAGGCAACTCCAATCACACCACCCCCTTTTCTTCGTGATAAACTCATATACACTTTCCTTCCTCACTAAGCATGAAGCATTAGCAAATTAAAATGATTATAAAACCGAACACTTCCTCACAAATCAAATTAAAGTTACAGAATTCCGGTCTTAGTAAATACTAACCAAACAGTGAAGTGAAGTAGAAACGTTGTATAATAACAGGAGGTCATCATTATAAACGATTACTGTTTCAATAAAAACAACATGAGGGACGATCATTTCTAAAAGATGAGACTTGAAAGTTGGAACACTCAGATATTGTGAAAACTTAGTTCTAACCAGAAGCACAGAGCGGACCTCATTGAAAAAAAATTAAGGAAAATAGCTAAATAAACCTAGGCATCCTACTTGGAAGAAAGCAAAGAAAATGAAGTACCTTAAGAAGCTCAGGCTTCAATCTCAAAATTGACTTCTAGAAATGATGGAGAAACAATAATATATTTCTCTACTTCGAAATAGAAAAGCGAAGGAAATAGATGATGAATGAATAACAAATCAAAACTCTAAAACTATGGGTTGGCATAATTTGGTTAAAACCAAAATTTCAATTTCAATTTAATAGGTTTGGTCAAGTTCATTTATATTCTTCATTTTTTTTTGTGTTTTGGGTTTCAGTTTCAGTTTCGGTTATCATACTTGATAAATCGGTTAACCAAAAAACCAATTCAATTTTATAACTAAATATTTTTATATTATTTATATTATAATTTATCATTTATAATTTAATTTTATATTAATATTTAATAAATTAATATATATCATATTTGGCTATTTGCCAAGTTTCCAAAATAAGCAAAACATCTTAGACAAGTAAACCACGTGCACGGTCATCTAAGACTAAGCGTCTTCCAGACTTCCACTCTTCGTTAGTTCCGTAGTTCGCCTCTTGACTCTTCCTTGATTCATGATTCCTTCATCATTCAGCTTTTCACTGAGACTCAGAGGCTGACTCTCTATATTTCAGTATTTGGAAAGATTGTTGTGTTGACTCAGGGGCTAAGGGCATGTCCAGTTCAGTTGCCTTGTGTTGAGTCTGTTAGCTATTGACTTGTCGTCATTGCCTTGTGTCATGGCTGTCGGTTGCTGTTGCATCTTCCTCAATTCCTCCAGGCTTCTTATTCTTCTTCTTCTTCTTCTTAATAGAACACAGATTGATAGAAGGCTTGATGTCGTTGTCAAGTGTCGCGGTTGTCAACTGCCACCTTATCTTTCTCCAGGCTTTGGGTCATCTTGTATCTTCCTCCGTTCACCTCCAGTTACAGGTTTACAGCATTAAAGTTACATGTAACTTCTTTTCTTGTTCTCTATTTTTTATAAAACGTAGACTAACAGAAGGCTTTACTTATTGAGTAACCGCCTAACTGGTATACAAGTTTTTTTTATCTTGGGTAGAAAATGGAGATCTTTTACTTTTAGCATGCATTTTGCAATCCCTTTGGGCTTTGGTAGTATGTTTTTAGCAAAAATAAATATCAAAATCTTTTAAATATTTAGATTTCTAAAAGAAAATAAATAATATGTTGAATAGGAAACCAATCTAAGTAGCATTAGAAATAGATAGAAAAGGGAACAACTTCATTTAAAATTGTGGATGATGAGAACTTGCATTAAGAGAAAAACAAATACGCTGAGGTGGTGTTTGGAATGTTTAAAAAAGAATAAGCTCTCGTGAATTTGGATATTTGGAAATTAGAATATTAACTGAACTTGGAATATTAACAAACTTTGAAACTGAACTTGAAAGTTGGAATACTAACATGTAACATGTTCGATGTATAGTTTAAAAACTTCAAGAATAAATACAAACCGTTGTATGAATAGTTAAAATCTATTATACAAGAACCAATGCCCTATAAAATAAATATACTAAAGTAATGTTTCCTTGAAAGAGAATTAAGAGAAATCACATATCATGATTTATATTTATAATTTTATATAATTATGTTCCCCTTGTTTAACGATGACTTTGTGTTGCATTAAATTATGATTGTATTTTTTTAATTTTTATAAATTGTTGTTTTTATCTTTATAGTGATTTGGACATGGATTCTTGGAGTATTTATTTAGTGTGCTATATTTTTTTAGCAACGACATCATTTGCCTTATTGTGTAATATAAGTTTTCTCTTACCCAATTCTCTTTTTGTTTCTTAAGTGAATTATGATTGTAGATGTTCAAGTGTTTTATTTGATTTTTTTTTTAGTTTTAACATATATCTTATCATTTGTGAATTGTGATTGTAGATGTTATAACAAACTGGAGACAATCATGCCAATATCATTGAAGTTAGAAGTTCACACCCCTAACCCCGACCTTCCAACCAAATGGATTCGATGAATGTAGTTGCTAAAGGTAAAAAAAAAGCGATGAAACCAAAGATAGAATTATGAGACCACTTTTCGAAATTTCTCACAGATAATTGTGAATGAAAGGGTAAGTGCAACCACTGTGACAAAGAATTTTGTTGTGACCCAAATAAAAATGGGACGAGCTCATTAAAAAACCAAATGAATATATGTAAGAAAAGCCCCTATAGCTTAGAGGCAAAACAGTTACAATTAAATATGCAATCGGTCTCAAGGGAGGGGGATGGTGAGAACACTAAGAAAATGAGTTCCCTTAGTTGTTAAAAGTTTGAATAGAAGGCCATTAGAAATGGCATATCTCAGATGCTCATTGTTGATGGTGAGTGCTTTAAAAACTTTATGACACTTTCTTGTCATAGGTTTCGGATTCCATATAGATGGACTATTGCTAGAGATTGTTACCAATTGTACATAGATGAGAAATTGGAGTTAAATAAATTCCTAAAATATTCATGCCAAAGGATTTGTTTTACCATAACCACATGGTCTTCTTTGCAAAGAATCAACTACATATGTTTAACGACCCATTTTATTGATAATGATTGGAATTTGAATAAGAAAGATCTTTAACTTTTGTCAAATTTCTAATCATAGAGGAGAGGTCATTAGTAAGGCAATGGAAAAATATTTTTTTGAATGGGGGATTGATAAAGTCTTTACTGTTACAGTTAATAATGCGAGTTCAAACGGTGTTGCAATTATATAATTGAAAAGTAAAATTTCTAATTGGATAACTTGTATTTTAGATGAAAATTTGCTTCATATAAAGTACATTGAACACATTATAAATTGAAAGAAATGGGTAAGTTTATTAGTCGTGTTCGGGAGGTTGTGAGGTATGTAAGACAATCTCCAACTAGGTCACAAAAATTTAAAGAATTTATTGAGGTTGAAAATATTCAAAGTAAAAGTTTGTTGTGTTTAGATGTTAGTACGAGATTAAATTTAATATACCTATTATTGGACGTAACTCAAAAGTTTGAAAGAGTCTTTGAGAGGTTTGAGGATCATGATCATCATTTTAGAAGTGAACTTAAGATGGAGGATGGGATTCCTAATTATTTTAATTAGGAGAATGTTAGGAGGTTGGTGCTATTTTTACAACATTTTTATGATCTCACACTACGGGTTTTGGTTTCCTTGTATGTCATATCAAGCAATTTTTTTTCATTAAATTAATGTAGTTAAGTGTCTTTTACAAGAATGGGTAAACAGTGAGGACAAAAATTTAAGGGAGATGGCAAAGATGATGAAAGGGAAATATGATATGTATTGGGGAAACATTGAAAAGATGAACAAATGATCTATATTGCAATTGTTTTAGACTCTCGACACAAATTAAAGTATGTGGAGTTTGTATTTAATGAAACTTATCAATGTGCCAAGGGTCAAGAATTTGCAAAAAGAGTCAGGAATCCTTGTATGAGTTGTATAATAAATACAATAATATGTTTGCACCTCATAGTGGACAAACTACTGATAATGTCAAATGTTCAATTTCAAGTGAGACAGAGAGTGAGAAACAACCACAAGCAAAGAAGATGATGTCTCGATTTAAGAAGTACAAGTCAATTAGCGAAGGGGGAGATGCTAAATCAAAGTTGGATAAATATCTTAATGAAGATATTGAAAAAGGACAAAGTAATGACGACTTTGATATTCTAGGATGGTGGAAAGTTAATAATTCCATATTCCCTATACTTTCACAAATGCAATTCTCATTTGTATAGTTGCTTCCCAGTCCACTTTCAGCACTAGAGGACGAATGCTTTATGCATTTAAGATCTCTTTGACACCTAAAGTAGCAGAAACACTTGTATGTACTCACAATTAGACTCGTTCATCGCAGCATGCAATTAATGTTGAAGAAAATTTTAAAAGAAATTAACAATTTTGAAAATGGTAATACTATTTTTTTGTTTAAGTTCCATATGTCATTTCTAATGATAATTGTTTAGTCTTCATAAATGATTAAACGATACATTTTTTTATTCCCTTCTATATTTTACCAGATAATGCATCAAAGCAAACAATAGTGATTGATATTTGATCGTTAAATTTATTTATATGCTTATTCTTGGGTAAGTTTTTAAATTCCATACTTATATTGTATAATTGGCTATTTTGTATTTATTCATGTTAATTTTCTAACAATGGGCCTTTCTTTCAAATAGATATAGCTGATGGGAGGCAAAGTTTATGGAAATGTTGTAGTAGTAGAAGTTTTGGACTTTAGGTTGTTTTTAAATATCTAAAAGTAGTTAAATTAGAAGCACAATAAAATTTTGGTTATGCTAGACAAAGTCTTGGGTGTTCCAAATCTTTTTTGGACTATTACTTAATACCTTTATTTTGGATAATATTTTTCTAGAAAACGTTTTTTTTATTATGTAAATCTTTGCTAACATGTTAATAGGGTTGCCCATTATTAGATATGTTTAAAACTTCAAATGGGCATGCCTTCTTCTTGTGTTGATTTTTTATTGGAGACTTGAAAATAGTGGTTGAAATGCTAGGTTTTACCAATCTGAAATATTTTGCAATGGTTTTGAAAACAAAAATTATGGTTCAATTCATCAAATTTCTAATTTAATACATTTTTACAATGATGGGTTGATAACTAACATGATGATTAATTATAATGGTCTTGAAGATTCTAATGAATTTGTGGAATTAATAATATGAATTAATTGTCCTATGAAACAACTACAGATTTATAGCCTTGTAGTTGCAGATAAGCTTTAGTTTTTTCATTATTTATCTTTGTCCTTTTTGGGCTTTTTGCTCTCTTTTCTGGTTTCAATGCATTCTTTATTTCTTTATAAGCAAAAGGAACGGTTCAGTAATCGATGTGGTGGTTTAGGGTGTTGAAACTACTTTCTTATATTCTTTTGATAATAAAGCTACAATTTCTTCATATAGTGCATTGCCTAATGACTAATGGAATTCTTAACGCAAAAGATGGCAGTGGATCTAAAATAATTTTTTGTCTCAATGCACAAGTGAAATTTTTTTACTAGTACAATTTCAAAGGGACACATTTACTTTAACTTTGACTATAAAACTGAAAAATCTTACTATCTTAATATCATTTATTATAGTGGTGGATGGTGGTAGTCTAGTAGTGTATATTTTTCAATCACAAAAGTCCGTATTACAATTGAGGTTATTGAGCTAATAGGTAATAGCTTATTTTTTATATGATAATCTACCTAATGACTTCTTTTTTAAAGTTCATTTGCCATTTAACTTTTGTTACTTAATTACACATTTACATTTGGCCTAAAAGTTGCAATTGTTTATTTTTTTATTGTGATTCTCTTGGATAGAGATACTTTTACAGGGTTGAGCATTCGGTAATTAAGTATTGGTGAAATGAGAAATTCCAATTGTTAACTGATTTTCTTTTGAACAAAGATATCAAAATAAACAGTAGGTAGGGGTGACTGGGTAAGCAGTGGTTGTAGCCTTTTAATTGAATGGAGATATCAATTAGCATAGTCAATTGATGAGATTTCATACAACCACTTCAGTTGAGGACTTGAGATTATCTTAAACACAATTTATGTTTTATTTGTTTTTGCCGACTCTTGTTTATAATTTTATTTTATTTTTTTCGTAGACGAACGTCCTAGACAATGCAGTAAGGGTGGTTGCAGAACTAGATGACCAAAACTATGTCAAAAAACATGCCACACAACAGGCAGATGCCCTTGGAAATTGGAATTGATTTATGTGAAGCTGCAACTCGTGTTGCATCTTTGTATGTATATCTTCGAAATGGGCAAAATGTAGATAGTTGTGAAATTATTCCAAGAAACTTTGGGTTGTACACATGTACCCAATTACTCCCATCACCTTCAGCATTGCCAATGTCACCATTCCATATTATGATACCGCATTAGGGGACATCGCTTTTGTGGTTGAGTGGGCCATACCTATCCTTTATTAAGATGAAACTTATGAGATTAGCGATGGTTGGGCCAGAAAAGAGACATTTAGAGCCCATATTTTGTCTTGAATAATTGATTATGTGTCCATTATTTCGTATTGAAAATTGATAGTTTGAAACGGAAAATCAACCTAGGCAGTGGAGTTAGGTGATGGTAGATGTCGAAATATAATGTTATATAATTCAATTTAAAGGATTATGGAGGGAAATTTGGGAACTAAAGAACAAAGATTCTTCTATGGAAATAAGATCTTGTAACTTATTTATATGGAGATTAAACAAATGATTCACTTGAGTTGAATTGGTAATTTACGTTCTTGTCATCAAACAGACAAAAAGAAGTATGAGAGATGAAAGATCATCACCATTGTAAAATTGGTAGGTTTTGAAACTATGATCAATCCAAGATGCCAATGAAAAAAATAGATTTTAGGGAATCATGCATGAGATGATTAAACGTCATTGTTGGCTTGTTGCGTCGTATTGAAGGTAGAGCTCATTCTTAAAATTTCAATATAACCAAATTTAGACCACAAAATGTATTTTTCATCTATTTGAAAAAAATAATTATTTATCTATAATATTTTTTCCCTTGGAAAGACTTTTGTTATAATATATTGTAGTCATAACAGTAGGACTATAATGCGAACTACATGCAGCCTCCATAGCCATCTTCATTAACACTGATTCTAACTTATAAAAAAAATCAAGTTGTACCCATCATTTGCTTTTGAACGAAGAAAAAAAATCTTCACAAATTTTTTTCTCATAAAAAAAAATCACAAATTCGCCTTCTTCAATCAAGTATTGGTGAAATGAAACTCAGGTTAAATAATGTTGGTTTTAACCAAAATATCTGAAATAATCGAAAAAAAATGGTTTGATTTATTCGGTTTTCACATATTTTGGTTTTGGTTCGGTTTACCATATTGTCAAATCGATTTTTTCGATTCAGATTTGAACCGAAAAAATCGAATGCTTACCCTATCTGCAACTCTCAAAATGTAGTACAAAAATCAATTGTGGAAAACTCCCTACTTTTTTTTACAATTTTATAAAGAATCATGCTTAAAACGATACTAATTTCTTTTTCGTGCCGCTTACAAATAGATCACCCACCACACATCTGAATGATTTTCTCGGTTCATTGACGACTAGCAAATAGACCACAAACGTTTAACTTTAAATGAGCATCATAGAAATCAAATAGGTGTGATACGTGTGTGATACCTAATTAATTCATAACTATGTATTTTTATTTAAATTAAGGTTTAAATATGAAGATTTAACAAGCATAATAATCAATCCCTATTGAGTACATATTAAATGTTATGTCTGATTGTATAGGACTCAATAATATATTTAAACATGCAAATATTATTTGTAGGTGTCACTTACATATTTACTTATACAAAATATTAAAATGGGCCCCATTTAGAATTTTCATTATACAATATAACACTGTAATCCCCATTTACAAATTAGCATATGGAGGTATCACCTATTCAATTACGGATTTATAAAAAAAAAATTATTGTAAGCTCCACAAGATAAAATATATTTCAATTAATGTAATTAATTTAACATAACAAATAATTAAACATAGATAATCAAATACATTAATCAAGTAAAAACACAACATATTTAAGAAAAAATACTAATTATATTGTACGTATTCTCCTAATATTCCTTAATCGAGGTGAATAACTCTCAAATTGTAATCTTTTGCCACATAGAACATGATTTCATCATATAATAATTCCATTTGTGTATATGTTTGGGACCCAACACTAATTGTTGTTTGAAAAATATTTCTCCATCATTTTCAATTTTTGCTTTTGAATCAAACAATCAATTACAATATTTATCTTGTAAATAGCTTAATAAATTTGTGCAATACATAACATGCAAAAATAATATATATTTAATTATGTATTAGATTCAGCGACATTAACTTTAATGTTGGAAATATTGCTTTTAAGGCACAAAAATAACATTTTATGACTTATTTAATGAAAATTTTATATAATTTTTGCATGTTATGTGTTGCACAACTTTATTATATTGTTACATATAGAATATAAATATAGGAATGCTAAATTTTTCTTTAGCAGAATTAGAATAATGCATCTTTTTTTTTAAATAATATTATTCTTTTATGTTGATATATACAACAATAGCTTATAACGTATAATATCATCCATTATTACTTAAACACATGACAATATTTAATAATCAATAAGAAAATATTATCATACACAATTAAATAAAAAAAATCATTCATGAAGTTGTCTTTATAGTAACAAATTATCTAAAACAATGCATGATATCATTAAAATCCATTCATTAAATTATTTTTAAAATAACAAAAATACATTCATCAAGTTGCATTTAAAGCAAAAGAAATTTCAACATGTGCAAATGAATGAAATATAAAAATAAATTAATATAGTATCTCGTATTTAACATTGCCCATTCACGATCTCACAAATTCATTTTCTCATAAGTCAAACTGTTAAAGTGGTAGTGTTATATACCACTCATTTGCATAGTGTTTGTTAATCACTTTATAAAATTTGTCGTAATTCTGATACTCTAATCCAATTATTGTCTATATTTACCATTAAACTTGACTTTAATTATTTTTTCATTCCCCAACTATTGCATTCAATATAGACCAATCACACGAGCATAATTTTATTAACAATATCAACATAACTGTATCAATGATGGCATCATCACGTTCATTAATTTGAAGACGTATGTTGTATTTAGTGGATTATTCAATTTTAATGTCATTTGTCTCATTTCTAGGAGAGACTACACTCCACGTATCAACGAGGTAACAAACTAACCGATACGAGTTGCTCAAAAAATATCACATCAAGGCAATTATATTTTTTACAACACATGGTGCATTTTTCTTAACCTTGGGGTTATCATAACAATCAAGAAGTTTGAGTGATACTGTTAAATGCTAATACAATGTTTCAAATGATGCTATGATCATATATTTTTTAATCATTCTAATCAAATCTCGTATGCTTAAATCTCAATTTTGAAACTCTTTATACTTAGACTTCAAATCTTGAATCTTATTACTAAAAGCATTTATATTAACTTCAATTCAAGTTTAGCAAAAAAAGAAACACTTATTTTTAACTTCATTTTATGCATTGGTCTTTAAATACCCTATAGTTATCCCACAAGTCTTTTTAATCAATAAATCAATATTACAATTACAATAATCAAAAGGTATAAACCAATAAAAATGTTTACACATACTAACATCAATTAAATAAGTGGTGAAATCATACTTGTTATGGTCGTGTCATTAAGTAAACAAAATTGCTAATTATGACATTGAATATGATTAACTAAGTGCTGATTATGTCATGAACAAAGAAAAAAACAAATAAATGAGTCCAAAAAATCACTTGAAAATCTCATCAAAACATTTATAAAATATCGTATGGAATAAACTATTTAAAAATGTTTTCAGAAATATTTCGTATCTAGTTAATAATTAGAAGTACATAAATTATGGGGGTACTTTTTGAAATTTTGTCATGCTCTATTATGAAAATGACATGATTCATGGGAGAGCATTTTTGTTCATTAAATTTTCCCTTTTTGTTAAGGGTTGGGGTTTTAGTGTTTCTTTTTGAAGAGCAAATACCATTATATAAGAGATGTCACTTAACTCATTTTCATCTTATGAGAGAGAAAACCTCTTACGTAAGATCCATCAAACAATGAACCTAAACACTATCTTAACTGTACCTTGCTTTGCACTTATATTGCTATTAAATTACATGACTAAAGTAAAAGTAATAAAGCATTTATGGAAATGAGCATGGCAAAAATGTTGAATTGAGCTAAGGCTTTGCCCACTTTCACATACTTCTGTTTTAATATTATTAGAATTTAACAAATTAAAAAAATAGTAATTATCCAATAATTTTTTCCCGTTGAATCCGATTTCAATATGAACTTTGATATGTGAAGCCTATGGAATGTATGATGGGAATGATATGACACTCTTATTAGGGCCCAATAAATATGGAGATTCCATTAGGGCCCAATAAAAATATATACTAAAGTTATTGGGGTCATGTCACATGATCTTTGCTTTTTCCCTTACCCCAATAGAGAACTCTCAACCCCTCTTTCATATAGCATTTTTTGCCATCACATGAAACCACCTCATCAGTGTCATATCCCTCTCTCATATAACATCTCAGTATGCCCAATCCAATTCACTATTACAATTCCTAAGTGTGATAATAGTCTTTGGAGAGCAAAGGAAACAAGACCAACACATTTCTTTATCCTTTTTATCCTCCACTATCTTATTTGAAAACAAAATTTCTTTAATTTGTTTAAGCTATTTTTTAAACATATTTGGTTATTCTCATTCCTCAATTTCATTATAATAGTCATTATTTTGCTATATTTCTGCCATAGTTTGAGCCAAGAAAGATGATGAAAGGCATTTTTGAGGTTAGAAGTTTTTGACATAATCACTATTTTATTGATCATTTCACACTTGAGAAGGCTTTTGAGATTTCTATAAGGTTGGTCTCTTAAATGAGAAAATAGAGTTTCTCAATGAAACACTCAAAATAGGGTTAAGTCAAACAGTAGTAACATTCAACAAATTGTTGAATGGGATTTGTAAGGAAGGAAGAGCTTTATAGGCAATCACTCTCTTAAAGCAAATGAAGGATAATGGTTGCCAACCTCATTATATGGTTAATCTCTGTTTCTCAAGTCTCTCATAATCTCAATTGATCAAATCGTTAGAGGTCTATAAATGCCTTTTCTAATCACAACCTAATCTTTGTGTCTCTTTTTCTCTATAACAATGTATGTTTTTCCTCTATTTTTTTAATTTTTTTCTTCATTGTTAAATCATCATTTGGATGTCTTTTTGTGGTTTCCAAATTTAAATGGAACGCAAGGATCCCAAATTGTTTATGCCTATGTGACATGTCGTCGCTCTATCAAGCAACAACTATAATAGAGACTTAACTCAAGAAGGTGACCAAATATGGGTTATCGGGTCGAGTCTGACTTGAAATCTTGGTACCCTAAAAATAAATTTCATTAAATGCATTAAAATTAATAACTTCTAAAGACCAATTAATAATTAAAATCAATGCATAATTACTATCAATATTATAATTTCTATCATTTAGTTATAAATATTTATTATTTAATTTAATAAGAACCTATTTTTATATTTTTATCAATTAGTTGTTAATAAATATCAATATCAATTAATTTTCATCAATTTTAACTTTATTAAAATTATTTTAAACTACTGAAAACACACATTTTTAATTTTCATTAATAATGAAAATTAAAATCTATAAGTTAATTTTCAATAATTAGTAAATAATATTTTTATATATTTTACTATTTTTAGTAATTTATTAATTTTGTATTTGTTTGCTAATTTCTTAAAAACCATAACATTTAGTTATTTCCAATAATTTGTTATCAAATCTTATAATTTATCAATATTTATTTTAATAATTGTCAACTTATTTTTCATATTTTCAGTAATTATATATTAATTTTTAAATTTATGAATATGCTAAAAATGATTTTTAAAGATTAATTACCAATAATAACTAATTTCCAAAAGTATTCAAAACTATAACTTTTCGTTATTATTTTCAACAATTTATTATTTATTTTAATAATTTGGGCAATTAGTTATAAGTTTTCGACTTATAGAATTTTCAAAAGATATATTTATTTTTACTCATATCAATTTCCATAAAATTTTTCATTAAATTTGAAAGTTAATTTTAGTAATTTCAAGTTATTTTCTATATTTCAGATTTTTTCATTAGTTCTAACAATGCACAATAATTCAAAATTAATTCTAAAAAGTATTTTAAATTTAATGAAAATTATTCAATTTTTATTGAAGATTACTAAAATGCTGAAAATCCTAAAAATTATTGAAAATTACTCATCTTAAAATTTTGCTGAATATTATTGAAAAAACACCTAAACATTTAAAATTAGTGAAAATATTGAAAATCCAAAATAAATTGCTTTTTTGATTAAATAAATTTGTAGTGAAAATCTATTGATAATTAATTGAAAGTTATAAAAAAATAGTAAAATTATTCAAAATTTAATCATAAATACATTTTTGATAAAAATTAGTGAAAATACGGAAATTGCGAAAAACCTAAAGCTTAATTTAAATTACTGAAAATAATTAAAGAATTCAAATTAATTTTTAGTAATTATTGAGAATAAACTCAAAATTTTTGAAATTGTTTTACTAATAGTTATATATGAAAATTTTTAATAGACATCTAAAAATGCAAAAGTAATTTGCTTTTTCCTGAAATTAAAAATCTGGTGAAAAACTGTTGAAGATCAAGTAGAAATTGTCGAAAAATTACTAAAGATTATTACTAAAATTTAATAAAAATTACTAGAAGTGCTGAAGCTTGACGAAAAAATACTAAAACCCATGAAAATTATGAAAATGGACATTAATTCTTAAATATATATCAAAACCAATGAAAAGTACTTAAAATTAATTTTTTAGTAATTACTAAAAATAAATGGAAAATTATTGAAAATTTTTTATTATCTTTTTGTGTGAAGATTATTGAAAATACCTGAAAATGTAAAAAATTACTGAAAAATATACTGAATTGCATCAGAAGTAAATCGATTTTTGCTGAAATTAATTTTCATATGGCTGATAATCAATATATCTTTTAATCCTTTTTGTCATAAAATATAACACTATCAAATAATGTGGAAGATGATTATTTTATTTAAGTAATTATCAATAATTTATGATTTTTGTGAAAATTTGTTATTATAATTAATCCAAAATATTTTATTATTTTTTGTAGTAAATGATAAAAATAACGATTAATTATTTTAAACAGCATTGCATTCCTTGTAATAGTTATTAGTTTTTGTTTTCTTCACTTTCCCTTGACAAATTCCATGCATTGCATGGATCCCCGTTAGTGATATATTTAAATAAAACCCTTACGGGCTTCTCCTCGTTGATGTTGTAGTTCATATCTTTGTTAATGTTATAATTTCGAGAAAGAGCTTATGCTAAAATAAAGATGTAATGGAATTTTAACAAAATCTTCAAAATATCATAATACATTGGTTAAGATGAATAAAACTCATATGAGAATCTACCATGAAAACTAAGGATAGCACACTAGATGAAATCCGCGGAGGCTTGTCCAACCTTGTTAGTTTATTATAAATTGGCAAGGTATGGTGACATCTTTAACGGCTGGGGTGTCAATTGGGCTGGGTTTGATTTAACCAGATCCAGTCCAATGTGAGTCCATTATAAATGGACCACGTCCAATCCAATCTAATAAATGTTTTCGATCAATTTAGATTGGTCCAATTCAATGTATGGACCGTCCAATCTGTTCAAATTCATTTTGATTAGATTGGCTTCAACCCAAATCTGGTCCATTGACACATATATTCTTATCTTATATCAATGAATCAGATATTGGCTTAATCCAACCCAGTCCAATATAAATTTTTATGGAGGGACCCAGGTCTAATCCAATCAAATAAATATTTTGAACCGGATTGGTCCAATCCAATATGTCTTGTTGGTTTGTCTAATCCGTCCAAATTAATTTTGGATTGGACGGGTCCAATCCAAAACTGGTCCATTGATAGCCTTATTTGACCAGACTCTTCCTAACCTTCCGTAGATCCCTCCAAACTCTAATAAGGTAAAATGATTGTTGGAATTCATTCATTTTTGGCTATCATTTTTCTATTTTGTTGTAGGGTTTATGACATTACTTGTATTCCTCATGCTACTTGGCTAGGAAGTAAGACCCCTTTTATCAAGTTCTCCTCACCTAGAAAATACACCAAATTCTACATAAATGTTTCCTCAATCAAGAACTTCATGTGCACTCTTAGTTGTGCTTCTATGTGAACCCTATAAATATAGTTTTAACATCATTAGCAATTACGCAATATAAGTTCAAAGAAGATTAAGAATAAGTATATGTTTGGTTCCATTTATGTTTATTGACGGTGCCAAATAGGTGCCCCATAAGCAAATGCCTCATTAATTGTATTTGTGTGTATTGAAGGCTTATGTGCGCCTCTCTCATTTCAGGAAGCACCATTTATTGAAATGGGTAGGCGTTTATTGGCATTTTGTTGAGGTGGTGCCTAATGGTGCCTATGTGTCATAAATGCCCTCATTAAATGTGTTTTTTGGTTTTGCAGTCACATAAGTACAAAACATTTACTGAATAAACGTAAACTGAACCAAACACTTGCAGTCACACAAGTACAAAAAGAATAGAAGTTCGTTTAGTACCAGCGTTGATGTTTCTTTGTTGTTAGTTGCTAGAGGCAAAGTTTCTATCGTTGATCGAAATGGAGAACGAAGGGGGTTTTGGTTCAACCACTGTTCGGTTGGATCTTCTCAAATCTATACCAATTTGGGCTTTTAGAGTCGTTATTTTTTATTTTATATATATATATATATTGAGATCATGTCTACTGGTCTAGCAGGCTTTTACGAGCCAAATATGAAAATGACCATTTTTTTATCTACTAGTCTTCTAAAAGCCCAAATGATCTTTCAAAAAAACTTGCCAAATAGGGCCTAGATAAATGATAGGCTTAATAAGGGGATACAACTTGGAGCATGTTTGTGTAATGCTTATCAATTCTTTACTTGGGCTGCAAAAATGCAATTAGATGCAACTTTGATTTATTCACATTTAAATTCAAATTGGTTCATATCCATCGGATTTATATTGGGGTTGAATCAAATACATAGTACAATTGGATATTGAATAGTGTTAAGATTAAGCTAGAAATAATCAAAATGCCATATATTATTAATGGAAACTAACGGGGACATGTGCGATGCACGGGAAAACTAAATGCAATTTTTGACAAATTATTGTAATTTATTTAGGTTCATATTATTTGATAATTTGAAGTAATTATCATCCTAAATTCTACTAGTTTCTGGAATTTAATGGTTATTTTTATAAAATTATACTAACTTCATTTATTTTATTGTATTTTATGGAAATTAGTGGTTACTTTTGACTAAGTTCTACCAATTTTTGTTAATTTCTATTATACTAATTTATTAGAATTCATGGCCAATATATACTTATTTTTTATACTTATTATATGATAGTTTATTGGTCAATCAGTGGAAATTAGTTCTATTATACAATTTCTACTAATTTTTGGTAGTTTCTATTATATACTAATTTCTTGGTACATATATACTAATGCATTATATTTATTATATGACAATTTTTGGTAAATTCTAGTAATTTATCAATTTTATGGAATTTAATGGCTATTTTTGGGCATTCCTACTAATTTATGATGATTTTGGGCAAATTGTTTTAATGTATTTAGGATTATATTATTTGATAATTTCAATTAATTATCATCCTAAAGTCTACTAATTTGTGATAATTTATTTTGATTTATTTTTAGTAAATTTTTATAAATATTGGTAAGTTATGTCTAATAATGGTAATTTATTTTAATTTATATTTAATAAATTTTATAATTATTTGACATTTGTTATTGTTACATTATTTGAAAATTTTAGGTATAACGATTATCAAATTTCAAAACAAAATTCAAATAGCAATATTTTTAACTTACAATATATAACAATCTTCGAAGCACAAAATCTATAAATGTAAACCAAAGCAATTCAAGGTTCAAAATATCGACATGTATTGACCAATATGTATCATGCCGCTGGCTTCCCGATATGCCCCTATAGGGGTTGTATCGGGTCAGCCACTGGTTCATAGGGTAGCCAGGCCTTAAACCGATCCCTCTGAACCGATTTCAAAAAAAGAAAGTAAAACATAAAAGAGCACCGACATAGGGCATATCGGCCTGTGTTGATATTTAGAACCTTGAAATAATTCATTAAGATAAATGCAAATAGCATTTTTACCTAACATTATCTAATAATCTTCAAAGCACAAAACCCAAAAATTTAAACAAAAAAAATTAATAAACAAAAAGACAAACATTATTTTTGTTGATTTTTGTTAACATTATTTATTAAATAATTAATTATTAACATCATTTATGAATAATAGTAAGTAATTATAGTATTTTATTAAATAATTAGTAATAGTCAGTAATTATATTATTTTATTAAATAATCAATAACAATACTTTTAATAATATTTTTAATATAACAATAATTACTAAATTTATTAACAGTATTTATAATTTTAATTGAAAGTAAAATTAAAGTAAATATATATTTATTAACAATATTTATAATAACATTAATTATTAATTGTTTATAATAACAATACTGAAGGGGTGGTTGCTATTTGGCCCATCAATAATTAAATTATTGCCATTTGACGGAAGGGGAGACCACTCCTTCCGTATTAATATATATACTAGCGAAGGGGCCCTGTGAATGGAATTGCAATATTGCAATTTGCTACATTAAAAAAGACAATGATTTCTCAATAAGAAACTTGCAATTATAAGTACTCAAGTATTGAAATTCATATAAATACTTCAAAGAGATTATCATGTGCTCGTTTTTTAAATACTGCTTCAATGAAGCATCTCATGTAAAAGAAATACGATGATATAGTGATCGTTGTGAGTTCTACTTCATAGTTGTCATTTGTTTCGCATGGAAAACTCCCAATTGAACTGGACAATAGGATTGTTCGTCCCGAGAACCGTCAAGGCAGTCGGTTTTATTTTACCCCAAACCCAGTCCTTGGCCAAAAATCGTTAAATTAGTCAATAACCCATTGACCCGAGTGATCAAACCATCGACCCGTTCAATGGTTTTTAGCAATTTTTAATTTTTAATTTTTGTTGTCAAAACGTGCCATCCGTTCAAACCAGATGGTCAAACCATTGACCTAGAAACCGGTGACCAAAACGGTTTCGTTTCCAGGTCATTTTTTCTATGTCAATAATTAGATGAAATAACTTTGTAGTCATAGTCCTGGGAATGGTGGACATTGCTGGGATTCCAAAACCTTAAAGATAAATCCAAAGTGACCTTAAACACATAAAAAATTTGGCGGTAAATCCACCAAACAAGAAAGCTAAGGATAAAAAATTAGAAAATTGAGTCCAAAGTTTTGCTTTAAAACGGAGCTAAACAAACGTGCAACCAAAGAAAGAGACAAAGCATATCGTCTTGTAAGAAAATAAATAAATAAATAAAAACATTGCACAAGAAAACCCAAAGAAAAAAAAAAGATAAGAAATAAAAGGGTGGTAAACCCTATACCGTTTTGGAAGATCTTGAAGAAGAATACCAAACACAAAAAAAATAAAACAAAATAAAACAAAAGTAGAAAATGAAAAAAAAAGGAACATACTGCACACGCTCGAATAAAGCCAATAGTAGAATAAACTTTTGAATAGTGAAAATCCAAAAGCATAAAAACCACGATTTTCGAACCGTCGTTGATTTACCCGAGTGGTCGAATTGTCGACATGTTGACCTGTTCAATGGTTTTTTACCATTTTTTATTTTTTTAATTGGGAATTGCCTAGGCAACTGGTTCTGTTTTATCCCAATCCTGGTACCTGGCAAAAAACCGTTGAATTGGTCAACAACACATTGACCCGGGTGGTCGAATCGTTGATCCGTTGACCCTTTCAATGGTTTTAGTAGCTTATTTATTTATTTTTTCATTTTTGTTGTCAGAACAAGCCGTTCGTTCAAACCGGATAGTCGAACTGTCGACCCGAAAACTGGTAGCCATAATGGTTCAATTTTTAGGTCGTATGAGTGATACACTCAAATGACATAACACATATGGTACTGCTTAATGGACCTCACACACTAAATTTTTTGCCTGTAATTTTTGTTGTCAGAACGGGCCGTCCGTTCGAATCGGATGGTCAAATTGTTATTTTTTATTTTTCTTATTGGGAATAGTCTAGGAAACCAGTTCCATTTTACCACAATCTTGGTCCATGACCAAAAGCCATTGAATAGGTCAATGACACATTGACCCGAGCAGTCAAACCATCGACCCAATGACTTGTTTAATGTTTTTTGGCCTTTTTTATTTTTAAATTTTTTGTTGTTAAAATGGGTCGTCCGTTTGAACCGGCCGGTTGAACTGTTGACCCCCAAAACCGGTGGCCATAATGGTTCCGTTTTCGGGTTGTATGAATCACACACTCGAATGACATAACACGTATGATACTACTTAATGGACCTCACACACTCAATTTTTTCCTTATAATTTTTATTGTCAGAATGAGTCGTTCGTTCGAACTAGACAGTCGAACCATCAACTCGAAAACTAGTGGCCAAAATGGTTCTATAATTTTTTACTTTTAATTTTTGTTGTTAGAATGGGTCATTCGTTTAAATCGAACAGTCAAACCATCAACCTAAAACCAATATATATATATATATATATATATAACAAATGACTTTGATATTTGAATTTCATGAGTATAGCGAATAAAAATTACATACATGGAACCCTAATCTATGACAATTTAGTAAAAATATAGCATTCAAATCAATTTTCACAAATAGATACGATATAAAATTTAAGCATATATATCACTATAAACATTTAAATTGGAACAAGGTTATAATTCATATTCGATCCAATTATAAAGGGAAAATCTATGATATGGGAAAGATACGATATAGAAAGAGCAATCGAAACCCGGTCATGAATTTTGATAAATGACACTTAATTCGCAATCACGTTTATGATTCCAATTTATTGGTTAGTTGTTTTTCGGATATCATATTTTTTCTATATCATAGTCGAACCCAATTATAAATGGATTGAAATCAGATCACCCTTGCTTGGATTAGGAATGGCAATGGGGCGGGGATCATATTCTCTGTCCCCAATCCCGATTATGAAATTAACCCCCATCCCCATCCTTGATCCCCATTGGGGATAAAATTTGTCCTCAATTGTCGATCCCCAATGGGGACAAGTTTCCCCTGGGAACCCGAATCTCCAAAATGCTTTTAGATAATAGTATTTTATAAATAAATTTATATTTAAAATAAATAAAATTTTAAATTATGTTTTGATATACATATATATAATCGGGGTAGGGGCGGGGACCTCAATCCCTATCCCCAACCTCAACCCCGACCAAGGATTCCTATTAAACCCCATCTCTAGCCCCATCGAGTCGAGAAAGTTGGATCCCATCGGGAATGGAGAAAATTGCCATTCCTAGTTGGGATGACATTCAAATTTAAATCCAAACAAATGGATATTGTTTAAACCAATATTGCTAAATTAAAAGACTTACTGATTTATCATTTAATGGATAAAAATTTAAATAATAAAATATTCAAGTATAGGGTACTATACCCTCCACCATAGAGAAACACGTTAAATATTCATTCGCTAAAAGACAGAACAATAAGTTTTTGAGTTCAACCGCTGTCATCGAACGGACTTAGAACAAAGTTGCATTTGTTGGTTCGTTAATGAATATTTAACTTTTAAGTTGTATTTGTTGGTTCATTAAGCTCATTTTGGAAATAATACAAATACAAATATGTACATAATAGATACATGCAAAATAATATAAAGGTTTAGTTTGGAAGGAGTACAAATGCAAATATGTAGAGTGTAAAATCTTATATTTTGTATTAATTTTTATGTATTTGCATTGTATATATTTATATTTGTATTCATTCCGAACTGAGCTAAAATATAAGGTTTTGCATTCTACAAATTTGCATTTGTATTCCTTCCAAACAGAGCCTTAATGAAGTTTTCACCTAATTATTGCAAAGTAAAAGGGTTATGGATAGAATAAAAAGGATTTGGATAAATGACATAATTATGTGATATAGGTATATTTTGGTCGATCCATCAGAACCTGACATGTGGTGGTTAGGGATATTTTCATCAATAGAATATCTCCTAAGGGCAATTGGGTAATTCTCGCCCTTTGCGATTATGAAGCACTTAATATGTGTGCACGTTCTAAGCACATTTACTCCTAAGCCACTAATTAGGTGGTCGTGGTCGGTTAGTGCCTCTTCGAGTCCCTTAAGTGACCGCAATTTAAGGGATGGTTATGTATCGTGTGTTGTTTTCTACCTAGGTGATTCCAATATAAAAGGGACACCACTGGTAAAGGTACACACACTTAAGCTACCACTTACATTCTTGTAGTGACCTTAGCCTTATTTGTGCCTCGACTAACTTAATTGTTGGAGTCCTTGCCCCTGGCACTAATGACTTTTCACTCATAACAGATGGGACTAGCAGCCCTCAAACCTCGGAAATTACTTCGCTTCCCATGACTCCATATTTGGCAGCATCATTACTTAATCTAACAATATAGCATTAAATGGAGGGAGTTGTGAAATAAAATTCTTTTGGCCAATCCCATATAGTTAAAATTAAGCCTATGCATTGGTTGGGTAGCTTGATGCCAGTCTAACCTGATCCATTTTTAATTGAGATTGGGTATGAATTTAGGCTTGTGGGCTTAGGCTTGGGCTCGAGCCCAAAATACCAGGTATGACTTATTTTTTGGACTAGGTTCAGGCTTTATCAAAATGCCCAACACGAGCCCACATGAAGTTGTTGTAATTTTTGGTGTATATGAAGAATGGCTTCTTTTATCTATCTATCTATCTATATACTTACAAAAGTGTGAATGAGGAGGTATTGGCTTATGGAATTTTTCTTTACTAAAATCCCCCTCTTCTTTAATTTAGTTCATATCCATTGAAAGGGCAAAAAATGTAATTACAACAATACCATTAAGTACATCAAATTACCTCTCATTAAGTCTCACATTTAAGTAAATAAATCACATTCTCTCTCATTGAATCCAACATTTATACTTTTATTTTTCATCATTAAATTTCACTAATAAATCCATACACAATAATTATTAATAGAATGGATAATTTCATAATGTCATAAATAAATAATACAAATTTAGAAATATAAAAAATAATTTTGTTTATCATTACTAAATTCCACTAATAAATCCATACATAATAATTATTAATAGAATGAAATTTTCTATTTTTAAAATAAACTTAGAAATGAAATCATCTTTTCCATATAGGTGGTGGATAAGTAGTTTAACCATTTGGGTCAAATGGATAATTTCATGATGTCATAAATAAATTATACAAATTTAGAAATATAAAACTAGAAAAACTATAGAAAAAATAAATAAATTTTGAAAAAAAAAGTGGACACATTTCTATTATTATATATTTGTCATATTAAAAAATAAGTATGATAAAATAGACATAATTTTATTACTGATGGACATCAAATATACAACTTAATACTGATGAGAAATTAAACCCTCTTCCTATGCAGGGGGTGGGTCAGTGGTTCAACCTTTCAGGTCAAATGGGTTAACCCATGATGTATAATTAAAAATAATTTTTTTTTAAATAGAATAGTACAAAAAAATATGAAACAATTTTGGGCACATCTAGGAATGGAAATGGGGCGGGGCACCTCCTCCTCATCCCCGGTGGTGGGACAGGTTCGGGGCAGAGCATCCACTCCCTGTTGGGGATGAGTAATCCCTGAATTTTCCCCACTCAAAGGCAACTACTTAAAAATTATTTATTTAGTGGATAATTTATACATATAATATAGGAATTTAGGGGTATTTTAGGAATTGAATTATAATACTTTGGGGGCACTTAAAAATGGAATTATGGGATTCTAGGATTTTGAGAATTTAGGGAAAAACTTAGAGATATTTTAAATATCAATATTAAACCTAGAGATATTTTCCTAATTTTACCTTCGGGTTTGGGGCAAAATACAAAACCCATCCCCGATTCAAGGAACAAATATTTTCCCCATCTCCACCCCATCCCCATTTAGGGTAGGGGAAAACCTGCCCCATTTGGGGCAGGGCAGGGCCCCGGTTTTACAAGGGAAATTGCCATCCCTAGGCACATCTATAATATTATATACTAATAATATAAACAAAAAAATAAGTTAAATAAGCAATAATTATTTTATTAATGATATTCACAATGTCATAAATAAATAATACAAATTTAAAAATATATAAATATATATATATATACTTTTGTTTATCATCATTAAATTCCACTAATAAATCCATACAGAATAATTATCAATAGAATGAAATTTTATATTTTTTAAATAAACCTAGAAATGAAATGATATTTTTCATCTAGGTCGTGAGTGAGTACTTCAACCATTTAGGTCAGATGAATAATTTTATGATGTCATGAATATATAATTCAAATTTAGAAATATAAAAATACAAAAAATATAGAAAAAATAAGAAAATTTGAAAAAAAAAATGGACAAACTTCTATTATTATATATTTGTCATATTAAAAAATAAGTATGATAAAATAAACATAATTTTAATAATGATATACATCAAATATACAACTTAAAACTGATGGGAAATAAAACCTTCTTCCTTTGTAGGGGTAAAATAGCTTAATACATGATGTATAATTAAAAATATATGTTTTTTAAAATAGAATAGAACAAAAAAATATGAAACAATTTTATGTCGATCTATGATATCATGACTAAGTAATGTGTCAACACATGATGTTATTATTAAATAATAAAATGCATAAAACTTTAGAAAATGTAGAAACTTATCGATAATTTTGGGTACATTCTATAATATTATATATTATCATATAAAAAAGTGTGATTAATGATAATTATTTTCATTCATGATACAAATGGGATAAAAATTAGCATAGAAAATAAAGAGCATTAATGTCTAACACATGGCCCGACTAACTATGTCAAGTGGTTCAATAATTTAATTAGCTAGGTCATCGTAGGCAAATAGTTTGGTAGATATGCAAACATATTGGGTCAGATTTGAATCATGCTATATTTAAATGTGATATGATCTAAACATTCAACCGAATCTCATAAATATTGATTCGAATCTGAATCCAACCAATATGTAGGATATACAAATCTGATACAATCTGATTTATTTGTTTCTAAGCAATAAATTATTATAAGAAAAAGAAAATATAATAGTTGAATTAAAACAACAAAAATATAAGTATTTTTCAACTATTTCCATCATATAAAAAGTTTACAAAAATGCAATATAAATAACATATTTATAAACAAATAATAGATAACATACATCATAATTTGATAGCTACATGCAAAAATAAATGTGAAAATAATAATTATGTTTACTGATGATGAAAATGTAATACATGATAAAATATAAAAAATGTTAAAATTTGTAAATAATTTTGGGTACATTCTATAGTATTATATTCATCATGTGAAAAAAGTGTGATTAATGAGAATTGTTTTCATTAATGATAGAAACGGGATAAAAAATAAAGAGCATTAATGTCTAACACATGACCCCACTAAACATATCAAATGGTTCAATGATTTAATTAGCTAGGTCATTATGAGCGAGTGGTTTGGTAGGGATTAAATTTGATTCGATGCGAAGATCTTATTGAATATCATAAATATTGATTTGAATCTAAATCCGGTCAAGATGTTAGATATTCGAATTTGATACAATCCGATTTAATTAAAAAAATATAAATTATTAAAAGGAAAATAAAATATAATAGTTTGAAATAAAACAAAAAATAAAAGTATATTTTCAACTATTTTCAACATATAAGAAATTAACAAAAAATGCAATATAAATAACATATTTATTAATAAATAATAAATAGCATATATTATATATAAACAACATATATATAAATAAATAAATAATTGATTTGACCATAATATTATAAACCAATGTTCAAGCAATATGTTGGAATTGGATATCCTCTTGGTAAATAAGTAACTTTTATTATCACATAAATTAAATAATAAAAAATAAAAATATATAATTTTTTATAAACTATATAAAAAAATTGAACATCCATTAGTATTATATATTCTTCATATTAAACAAAAATATGTTTGAAAAATAAGAATTATTGTTAGTAAAGATAGAAATGGCTAAAATACAAAGAAAAATGAATTAGTGTCTTAATCATCATAGTCAATTTTTATGGTTAAGTAGGTTAATGATTAACCACCTAATAATTATTATCATCATCATTTGATATTGCCACGTGCAATGCGCATGTACTTTTACTAGTACTACTTATAAAAGTGCGAATGAGGAGGTATTGGCTTCTAAAATTTTTCTTTGCTAAAATACCTATCCTCTTGAATTTGGTTTATCTCCGTTGAAATAACAAAAAATTTACTTAAAAGAATACCATTAAATACATTCAATTACCTCTCATTAAGTCTCGCATTTAACCCATTAAATAAATCACATTCTCTCTCATTGAATCCAACATTTATACTTGTTTATCATCATTAAATTTCACTAATAAATCAATACACAATAATTATTAATAGAATGAAATTCTATATTTTAAAATAAACATATAAATTAAATCATATTTTTCATTTAGGTGGTGGGTAAATAGTTCAACCACTTGGGTCAAATGGATAATTTCATGATATCAGAAGTAAATAATATAAAATTATAAATATAAAAAATACTTTTGCTTATCATTATTAAATTCCACTAATAAATTCATACACAATAATTATTAAAGAATGAAACTTTATATTTTTAAAATAAACCTATAAATGAAATCATATTTTCCATCTATGTGGTGGGTAAGTAGTTCAATCATTTGGGTCAAATCAATAATTTCATTATATCATAAATAAATAATATAAATTAAAAAATATAAAAAATGGACACGATGAGAAATTTGGGTCTAATGAATAAGTATGATAAAACCAATATAACTTTATTATTGAGAGATATCAAATAAACAACTTAAAACCGATGAGAAATTAAGCCATCTTCCTATATAGGGGGTGGGTTAGTGGTTCAACCTTTCAGGTCAAATAGGTTAACCCATGATGTATAATTAAAAATAAATAATTTTAAATAGAATAGTATAATAAAATATGAAACAATTTTGGGCACATCTATAATATTATATATTAACAACATAAATAAAAATAAGTGTGATAAATAATAATTATTTTATGAGTGATACAAATGAAATGCAAAATTTAAAACCAATTTGAAAATGAAATCATTTCCATAACTAGATGGTAGGTAGGTCAATGATGTAACATTTTGGGTCAAATGGATCAATCTATGATGTCATAACTATATACATACACACACACACACACACACATATATATATATATATATATATATATATATATATATATATATATATATAAGCTTTGTATAAAGAATTTTGATACACTTCTATTGTTATATATTCATCATCATATTAAACAAAATAGATGTGAAAATAATAATTACTTTTATTGATGATGAAAATGGAATACATGATTTAAAATTAATCGAAAAAAGAAAAATGGCATTTTCATCCAAGTGGTGGGTTAGTAGTTAAATTATCAATGTCAAATGGATCAACACATGATGTTATCATTAAATAATAAAATACTTATAATTATAGAATATGTAGAAATTTGTCAATACTTTTTGGTACATTCTATAATATTATATATTCATCATATAAAATATGTGATTAATGATGATTATTTTCACTAATGATAGAAGTGAGATAAAAATTAAGATAAAAAATAAAGACAATTAATGTCTAGCACATGACCCGACTCGCCATGTCAAGTGATTCAATAATTTAATTAGTTAGGTTATCATAAGCAAGTGGTTTGCTAAGGATGCAAACATATCATATCATATTTGAATCATGGTATATTCAAATCTGATATGACCCAAAGATTTGACAATATCTAATAAATATTGATTCTAATTTGAATCTGACTAAGATGTCGGGTATACAAATTTGATATGATCTAATTTTCTTTTAAATAATAAATTATTAGAATAAAAAGGAAATATAACATTTGAAATAAAAATAGAAAATATAAGTATTTTTTAACTATTTCCATCATATAAAAAGTTCACAATAATGCAATATATATAACATATTTATAAATAAATAATAAATAACATATATATTATATATAAATACTATATTTATATAATTGTTTTGACCACAATATTAAAAACTAATGTTCAAACAATATATTGAAATTGCATTTCCTCTTGGTAAATAAGTAATTTTTATTGTCTCATAAATTAAATAATAAAAAATACAAATATAATTTTTTTTAAATTTGAACATACATTAATATTATATATTCTTCATATTAAACAAAAAATGTGTTTAAGAAAATAAGAATTATTGTTAGTAAAGATAGAAATAGCTAAAATACAAAGAAAAAAAAATGAATTAATGATTTAATCATAGTCAATTTTCCTAGATAAATAGGTTATCAGTTCAACCGATAAGGTCTTTTGGTTCCTAATTATTATTACCATCATCATTTGATACTGTCACGTGCATAAATAAGAATTACTTTTATTGATAATGAAAATATAATACATTATTTAAAATCAACCCAAAATGAAAAAATGGCTTTTCCATCTAAATGGTGGGTTAGTTGTTCAATTATCCATGTCAAATGGATCAGCACGTGATGCTATTATTAAATAATAAAATATATAAAATTCTAGAAAATGTAGAAATTTATAGGTAATTTGGGGTACATTAATGATAATTATTTTCATTAATGATGGAAATGAGATAAAAATTAAGATAAAAAATAAAGAGCATTAATGTCTAACACATGACCCCACTAACCATGTCAAATGGTTAAATGATTTAATTAATAGGCCAAAGTAGGCAAGTGGTTTGGTAGGGATTAAATTTGATTTGATCTGAATATCTTATCAGATCTCATAAATATTGATTCGAATCTGAATCCGATCAAGATGTTGGATATCCAAATTTGACACGATCAAATTTATTTTAAAAAATCATAAATTATTAAAGGGAAAAGAAAATATAATAGTTTAAATAAATAAAAACAAAAAATACAAGTATTTTTTACAACTATGAAAAAGAATTGCCAACAAGAATATATATATATATATATTGACTACAATATTAAAAACCAACATTCAAACAATATATTGTAATTGCATTTCCTCTTGGTAAATAAGTAATTTTTATTATCTCACAAATTAAATAATAATAATAAAATATAGATTTTTTTATAAATTTTATAGAAACATTTGAGCATGCATTAATATTATATATTATACATATTAAACAAAAATATATTTGAAAAATAAGAATTATTGTTAGTAAAAATAGAAACGTCTAAAATACAAAGAAAAAAATGAATTAATGTCTTAATCATAGTCCATTTTACTGGTTAAATAGGCTAATAATTTAACTAGTAAGGTCATTTGGTTGTTAAATATTATCATCATCATCATTTGATATTTCCACATGCAAAGCACGTATACTTTTACTAGTATATATATATATATATATATATATATATATTAAAATTGGTCTGTCCATGACAACATGCCTCTCATTTGAGATAGGCTTTTTATCTATTCTCTCTATTTTTTGTATTTTTTCTTATTAACTTTTCTTGTTTTAAAAATCCAAGACAATAATCATTGCTTATCTTGATCAAATTAATAAAGCTGCACATTATTAGAGACTTTTTGGTTTTTCAAGGCCTCTTATTTTAATGCATGTTATTATTACATTTAAGAGAGAGAGAGAGAGAGAGAGATTAGTAATAATATAAATAGGTTGAGGTTAAGCAATCAAAAAATTATTATTTTCAAAATCCACTAAAAATAAATATTAACCAAACTTAGTAAATATTAAAAATGTGTTTCAATTCCACTTAGAAATCAAACTTAATAAAAGCTAATAAAAATAAAAAATTTAAATATAAAAATATTAATTGATAGTTTTAAACTTTTAATAATATTATCAAATAGCCTATTAGTTGAGAACTTTATTGTGCATAATGGACTCATTAAAAACGATAAAAATTTATGAAAATTTAAATGTAGAGCATGTTTTATTAATAATATTTTATTGCAAAATTACTATTATGCAAAAATTACTGAATAATAACGAAAAAATACCAAAATTAACTAAAATTATAAAAAAACCTAAACATAATTAAAAATTTAACAATAATTTTTATTAATAATGGTATTTATTGAAAATAATAAAAAGTACAATTAATAGTATTTTATTGTTAAAAAATACCATAATTTATTAAAAAATACCCAAGCCGTAAATAATTTAAAATAGCTATATTTTTTATTAATATGTTATTTATTTATTTTTACTGAAAGTAAATGCAATTTAATTTTGTAGTGACTAATATGCAAAAATTGCTGAATAATCTTGAAAAAACACCAAAAAATAATTAAAAATCCAAAAATGCTGAAAAAAAGTCAAACTTAGTTAAAATACTAAAAATAATTAAATTTATTGTATTTTAGTGCAAAAAAATGAAAAAACAATGCATTTTAATTATTAATATTAATATAATTAATAATTATTATTTTTTAAATTGTAATTAACAGTAATTATAACTTAAGATATAAATAGTAGAAATTTACACTTAATTACCAAAAAATTATATTTAATTACCAGAAAATTTCATTTAATTAGTTTTAACCAAGTAATTAGCAATATTTTTTAAAATATGATAATTTCCATAAATTATTGCATTTTAAATAAATGTAGTAATTTAATAATTGTAATATATTAATAGATAACAATGTTTTAATAATTAATAAAAAATAATAAATCATTTATAACTTAAGCAACTATAAGATCTATAAATTTGTTGGTTCAAGCAACTATTTTCTTTTAAGTCTAGTTGAAATATGCACCATGCCCACACATTATCAAGGATAATCCAAGTCGAAGTCTAATTGGGTATCAAACTTTTGGAGTCCAATGATTAAGCTCAACTTTGACGTTATATACATATATGTTCAATATTATTATATAATATTTAAATTAACAATATATATATATATATATATATAGTTTTATACTATACTAGAGTTAGATAAAAATTTTAATTTGTAAAAAATCATAGTTTTATAATTAACAACGGGCCTCTTTATCAACAAAAAATGTGCAAGCACGAGCCCAAGCTCGGCCCGACCATTGGGCCTAGATCTTGAGTCCAAGCCCAACCCTTATATAAAGTCCGAAGTCCAGTATATGCACAAAATGTCTTATTTTTAGTATACTTTCATAAACTAATATTATATTAATTTAATAAACTAATTTATGTTTCCTAATAGTAAAATTGATATTTATTAATAATTTAAGATGCATATGTATATATTATATATAACATAAGTACTTTTTATATATGTAATAGTATTGGGCCGGGCTTATTTAAGAAAACTCGAGCTCGAGTCCACGGGCCTAAAATTTTGTCAAAGCCCGAAAAATAACAGGTCAATCCAGGTCAAGACGTTGGGCTACCTGGCCCATGAATAGGTCAAATTGTATATATAAACAATTGTGTATATAAAAAAATCATATGAAATAAAAATTTAATCGTATTTTTTTTTTTTTAAATGGACCTTTCATAGCTTGGCTCGGTCCGCGACCTGGCCTGGCCCAAGGCACAACACGGGCCTGTGTGGGTTTAAGCCGTGGGTTGTGCCGAACCGGCCTTCTAAATTATCATAGGGGAGGGAGGCACGACCTAAGATGCCCTGTGGGCCAGCATGGTACAACCCACACTTTGTGCGGTCCACATGTGGATCGTGTCATGCTGGCCTAGCACGACCCGATTTACAACTATACTTGAACCCGCCTAATACTGGGGACGAGGTGGGAAATTCGAGGATTCTCTATCATTGATGAGTAGTGGGGGTGCCTTGCCCTTAAACTTGCCGTACATCTGGGGAGTGGTTGCCTTGCCCTAAACTCGCCTAACACTGGGGATAGGGATAGGGGTGGGGTGCCCTGCCCTAAACCCACCCCATTGTCTTTCCTATTTAATTGTTAATTATCAGTGAAATTAATAAAAATGTTAGTTTTTGTAATTATTTTTATTTATTTAAAGTTAATAAAAATTTCATTTAAAAATAATAACAATTATTAAAATTACTACACATTATTAATAAAACTAAACTTATTAAAAAGTATTTATTCATATTAAATGAACAATAATTATTTTCTGTAAATCAACATCAAATGAAAAATACAAATTTTAAAATTTTAATTATTAACAATAAATACTTTTAGATAATTAAAAACAAATTTTGATTATTAATTTGATATTAATTAATAGTAAATCAAATTATTAAATATTTTCAGATTTCCTGTGCATCACATGGGTCCCCACTAGTTAACATGTAAACAAAATGAAATTTAAATTTATTATATTATAGTAAATTAAATATAATTAGGTTTGATGATCAATACCCAATTAACCTAATTGATAAGGGGTTCGGTCCTAGGTTTAGTATTGTGGACCTTGCAGGGTTTGGTTTGAGATTGGGTTTACATAGTTTTCTTTCAGTTAGGACATGGTCCACCCTATCTTGGGCCATATCTAAACCATTGTGCATATTTCATTTATTCATCGTAGGGTTGTTCATAAGAAGGCCCAACCCGACCAAACCGACCAACCCGAGTCGGTCGGGTTTTCATCAACATCGGTCGGTTTTGGGTTGGGAAAATTTATAAACCGAAATATCGGGTCGGTTTCGGTTTTTTTGTGTAAAAACTGAAACCGACCCGAACTATTCTTCCTACTTAACTAGTATTCTATTAGTTCGGTAGTTCATAGTTTCCTATTTAACTAATCTTCTACTAGAACTAGAACAACCCTATATTCTAGTTCCTACTTAACTAAATTATATCTATCATAGTTTCTATAGTCTTTTACACCAAATAGGCAACCCATTAGGCAATTGCAATTAGAATTAGGTGTCATCTTTTACCTATATTAGAATTTAGAAAGATTATTTAAATATAAATGTTTAAGCCTTCTTTATATAAAACAATTTAACTTTCTATTTTATTGTCTTATTGAATATTGATAACTTTTGTCTTTTATCTTCTAACTTTTGTCTTATTGAATATTGAATATTGATAACTTTTGTCTTTTATAAAACATTTTTGTCTTTTGCCTTATTTAATACAAAAGCTTATTGAGTGGAATAGGGGTTAGTAAGGTTGACACTAGATCAAAGGTGAGTCAAGTTTAAGAAATAAGGTTTGACTACAAGAGCAAAACCGAAACCGACCCATATCGACCCAATCTGACTCAAACCAATCAGGTCAGTTTTGCCTATCAGTGGGTCGGTTTCGGTTTCCACCTCAGGTAACCCAACCAGGTCGGGTCGGTTGGGAAAACCCTAGTAAACCGACCCAACCCGACCTTGTACATCGCTAATTCATTGGACAAAGATTTAGGTGGCATTTGATAAATCTGAAATTTCAGATATGAAAAGTTAAAAATATATTTTCTTTGTTTGAAATATGAAAAGAAGCATATATGCTTTTCTACTTTTTGGAGGCTCTGATCAACCCTTTACCATCTGAAATTTAGTGATTTTATTATTTTACCCTTGGAACATACTATTTGGAAATGTTGAGTTCAATTTGCATTATGTCATAAAAAAGAAATTTCAACCTCAAAATAACATTGAAACAATCCAAATGAAAATAACAAATGAATAAATAATAATTAAAAATTACTAATTAATAAACGAAACAACTAAATTAAAAAAATAATGAATGACTATAAAAATATTAAAATAATTAATAGTTACTAATTAGTAATTTACACAAGTAAAAATTAAAATAATTTAAAAAATATAATGAAATAATTAAAAATTACTAGTTAATACAAATAATTAATAATTAATAAAAAATAATTAATATTTAATAAAAATATTAAAATAATTATTAATTAGTAAAAATAGTTTATAATTAATAATAATAATAGTAATTAGAGAGAGAGAGAGAGAACCGTCGCTACAACTTGCAATAATGGTGGTGGGAAGATAAGAGAGAGAGAGCCATCACAACTTGTTCAGGTTGCTGAGAGGGTTCAAAGAGAGCCTGACGACGATGGATCTTGTTCAGGTCATAGAGAGGATTCGAATGATCTAAAATTTCGAGTTATACGAGGGACAAACCATGCCATTAAAGTTTTTTTTAAGGATACTAATGTCTTTTATGCACCTATGAATTATATCTAAGCGCATTAAGGACCCATCCCACTTCTTACCAATTAAGATCTGAAATTGATTTCAAATCAGTAATAAAAGGGCATAACAAACGAATGTGACATTTGAAAAGCAACATTTTCTGAAAAATGTAATCAAACGCCACCTTACTTCCAAGAATATAAAATGGGCTAACAGGGTAACACATGCATAATATATGTATCAGGATCACGTATCATATTGGTAGTAAGTTGGGTTATCTTCAATTGCTCTCATAAAGCGTTCGTTACGCCGACTTTCTAGCAAGATCGCATCTGCTCCTTATACATGGTGCCTCACACCGAGCTCACAGGCACATCCCAGAGCCATTCTGTTCATCGCAAATGGGCGCCTCACGGGCACATCTACCGCGCATTTTCCCATGTGCGTGTGAGGCGCCAGGTGTTAACAGCAGATCCGATCTCCACATTCCACTGTACATCGAGAACATCTCCGCCTGTGTGAAGTGCAGATCCCGATTCCTTTCCAGCATGTTCCAGCCGCATACTGTCGGATCGGAAACATCCCCGTAATTATGATATTATTATGGGAGATATTCTCAATACACGATGAGATATTGGGATGTGGCTCAAGGTCGGTGTTTATGACCTAGTAAGTGGAGACTGCAATTTTTAAAAAATAGAGACGTACTTCCATTTTGGTTGGTAGGACCTACTGTTATTATGTAATCGTTTGAATCAACCGACTGGAAGTATTTTGATCGGAAAGTGGGTCAAACTTTGACCATCGCCATCAACAGAAAAGATATACGTAGCATATCGATACGGGGTGGCGTAGGGAACAAACACGACAGGCAATCATGTCCCATGAGACACTCCAACTGGAGTTTTGTTTGGACCTTGGAATGAGTTCGGATCTGCTCCTCACTGAGCACGTTCACACCGACTTCACATACCACAGCAAGTTTTATGGGAGATGTTCTAAATGTACGACTGAAATCGGTGTGAGGCGCGCTGACGAATAGATTCGAACTCGGGAACGGAATCTGCTCCTCACAGGTCTCTCGAACTCGAGGAATACTTGGATCTGGACCTCTCTCTGGGGACACAAACAGGTAGGATGGTAGATGGGTCTGGGCCCCTCATCACTTTACACGTTTACCGTATTCAGGGATCAAGGGCCCACCGTTAGATGGACTCCAGCGGAAACATCTGCCGTATCAGCCATTTGATTTTGGCTACTCTCTGAAAGACGGGCCCCACTCTTGGGCGAGTCCTGATTTCTAAATCTGGGTCACCCTCCATGCGGACAATACACAGCGGGATGTACTGTGGGACGTTATGGGGGCAATTTGGTGGGACTGATTTGATCTCCTCTATTTGAACTATATTCGTCGTAACTTGCTACTGCAGCCGCATATTAGGAACATCTTCTCATCAAGGACAAAGGGAGATGTTCCTAATATGCGGCTGCAGTTAAATGTTGGGAGCGTTTTATTGGTAGCAGATCCCAAGGGAGAGGGGTCCCACTCACCGAGAGAGTACAAAAAGTCTCAGAAAACGCGGCAGCTTTTATGATGACCCGGTTGCATTGCAACACGACCCAGCGAAGACCATTCGTCAATTTCCTTCCTACAGCTTTCTTCAATTCTTCTTTCGTATTAGACAATTAGAAGAGTTCAGTCTTTCACTGACAGATGGTAGTAGTAGACTCTACTCATTGTGCTTTGGGAGTGAGAATGCAGAACGAGGTGGCCTCTAATGGAGGAGAAGAAAGCTCTCAAAAGGTATTTCCGTATGTTCAATCTGTCTTTTTGATCGGTGCCGCATGTTTAATCCATTGTCTTAATGCCCTACGGGTTTCAATATTCCAAGATTAAATTTCTTAGTTCTGATTGCTGGGAGTTGTATCGGTAAGCCGCTCAACCTTTTCTTTTTTTAATTTTCGGTGTTTGTTTTTAAGGTTGTAGCGTATGATTGAAGCTCATTTTCTGCTTTTGAAAGAATGCACCTCCTGGAGAGCGCCATTTTAGTTGATTCTATGCTTAATCGAGACCTTTTTCTTTTAATTTGTTTTTCCTTTTTTGTTCCTTATGTTGACGTCTATGCGACTATGCCTGTTTGGTGGGAGTGGGTGGATGGGTGGGTTGAACTTTACAATTAAGTTGAAATCAGTGAGCTTCCGCTTGAAAGAAACAAGGAAAACATAGAGTTGTCTACTTGTCTTACATTTTAGAATGTCGCCCTTATCAGTTATCAGTTGATGGAAATGTTTCTAGTGGAGTTGTATTCCATCGGTGTCTGAGAGATTTAGATGGGTTGTTTGAAATGTTTGAATCGCATGCCAAATCTTTACTAAAAAAAAAAAAGAAAGCTCATAACAATTAGGATAAGCCTTTCATTCAAAACTTAAATGTATATTGTATGCATGCGAAAGACTAAAAACACATATTATACGCTTCTATATTTAAAATCTGTTTATTTATTTATATTACTATCACTGCTTTTTTCGTGGGATGCTTTGTGAACTTTCCTGGAGCTTAGGTAGTTAGGTTATAGATAGATTGGAAATGCTTTTGTCAGGTTGCTATGCTGTGAATCGAACAAAATTATGCATTGGCATTTTAGCTTAGAGAGGAAGCATCCAAATAACCCATTTTCATCTCTCTCTCTCTCTCTCTATCTATATATATATAAGCTGCAGCACTGCATTTGTGTCCTGGACCTCTCATAGGCAGAAATATGTGGTTAAGCATGTTTTGGTGAATTCTTAGTTTTTGTAATAGTTTAGACTTGCGCCCATGGAATTGGCTTTCAGAAGAAAAATTGTCTGCGTTATTGACATTCAGTACCTGATTAGAATGTCTGTTGTTGTAAGAAGTTTCTCAAAACTGTGTGTTTGAGTGCTGGTTGATATTTTGTCGTTTCAGACTTCCCATTGAAACAATAAAAAGCTGAAGGTGGATACTTTTTTCACTCCTAGTTATCCTTTCGAGGTGTAATTACTTTTAAGTACTTGTGAGGCATCTTTTCTTTTCTCTTTTCCTTCTTTTAAGAAATGAAATTCATATAGTGTTGACAAGTCTGACCTGGTGGAGGGGAATTTTCTTATTATGTACCTGTATATTCAACTAGTAGGCATAGGTTTCTCTTTGGATCTTGAAAAGACCTGAAATGAAAGGGGACTCTATGGTATTGATAGTGGATGAGGCTCCATTCTGATTTCTTTGGATTCTAAGAGACTACATAAGGGAGAGAAAAACATTGTCAACCATGATGAAAAGCTGCCAGATAGGTTTGAAGGTCAGCCAACACCCTCCTCACCAATAGTCTAGCAATTGGAGTAGAGCGGGGAAGCTGTATACTGGGGATTTAGGATTTCTGGTGTAACTTCGTATGTGCTGATTATCTATTAATTATGTTGGTTTTTCTACCCACACTATATGAAGAATGCTTGTACTATTTTACATATTTAGCAATAGTTCTTTTGATCTTGTCACTGGTAGAATTCAGTTCGATCTCATATTAATTGATGTTAATCATTCTTCGAGCTAAAATGATGGAGATTGTTCTTTATGAGTAAAATGAGGACTGTCAATTCAGTTAGCTTCTTGTTATACATTGTTTTGGATTATGCTTTGAAGATTCCACCAACTCCTTCATTTGATGTTTTCCTGTTAATAGGGGTGCTCACGGTTCGATCAATTGAACTGTGGGCCTATTTTTGAAACCGAACCGACACTATCGGTTTTTGGAAAACTAGTAACCGAAACCAAACTGAAGCCAATCGATTAAACGATTGACCGTTTTGGTTAACCGTTGGTTTTTTATATTTATAGTATATATTATAAATAAATATATAATAAAAAACTAGAAATATATATAAAATATTATATTTTAAATAATAAATAATATAATATATAATATATTATAAATATATAATTATAGATATAATGCATATTTATTAATTTATAATACATAGAAAATATAAAATACATATAACAAATATATAAATATAATATACATATAATATATAGAAATATATGTATACTGATCAGTGGTTAACCACTGGTTTTATATATTGGTTAACCGAAATCGAACCAGTACCTTCGTTTTTTTAAAAATACCGAACTAAAACCAAACTGACTGGTTTGGTTAACCGGAATTTTCGGTTTGGTCTCGTTGGTTCGGTTTGGTTTATCTTGCTCACCCCTACCTGTTAATATGCTTTTGCTAGAACTTTTTGGTTTATGATTAAAATCTCAGGCTGACAAGTGTGAACATGTCTTCGAGCGATGCACATTTTAGGGTATGCACCTCGCCTTGGTCCCAGGAATGCATAATGATATGCTTGATTTTATTTTTAAATTTTCACTTTAAATATGTTTTACGTGTTATGTTTATGTATTTTACTTTGAGATAATAGTTTTTTTAAAACATTTATTTTAAAATTTAGGTTTATATTTTTAATTAATAACGTGTTTAATATTTTTAATATATTTCATTTTTGGCATTATTTGTTTTTTTTTTTTTGGATTTGTAGCATATTTTGCATTTTTGCGCTTTGCTTCAAAAAGGCACGCACCTTGCCTTGCGCCTAAGGCGCAAAATGGCCCTTGTGCTTTTAAAACACTGGATCATACTTTTTGGTGTCTGCTAAACTTATTGGTAACAAATGCGAAATAGGTGGCTATCTAACTTTAGTTTGGGAATAATCTCTTTTATAAGGTATACAGTCTCCTTGTGTGTGTGCAACTGTGCACATGCACGTGTCTGTGTGTATGAATCTCTTCTTGTTAAACCAGCATCCAATTTGGGTCCTTCAGTTTCAACATCTGGTACGACAAAGTCATCTGGGGGACAGCAAAGTTCTTGTGTGAGTTTACTTTATAGTTTTTATGGTATTATCATTTATAAGTCTTTTTGTCAATCTTTCTCTTCAGGCTAAAATTGTGGAAATTTTTAATTGGCAACTTTCAATGATTTTATTAATTTGTGGTAAAAGAATGATTATTTACAAATGGATTGTGCCTAGTATCCATAAAAAAAGGATTGTTCCTAGCACCCCTCATGCTATCTTTTATAGCACATCTCAATCCCTTTTCTTAATTAAACTAGTACTTGTTCTTTGGTTTGTATGGTTCCCCAATACTTTTGAGTTATAGAGATTCCTTGTCTTGCTAATGCATCTGCGATCTTGTTTGCTGATCTCTGAATCCATGTGAATGTTGCTCTCGACTCTCTTGCTAAACTTTATCTCCCTTTAGTTATGCCTGCATCTCCATGATCCGTGGCCTGTTATATTTAATCCATCCAATGATCCAATCATGGTCCTTGATTCTCCTACAATAATGCTTGCATAATTGAGAACCTTCCCTAACTTAAGTCCATGTAGTTTTGCCATTAACTTGGCCTTTATTGAGTTCCCTTGGCCAATAGATCCAGAATAAATGACCAATATTTCTCCTGCATGATTGCTTAATATTCACTCCACTCTGGACAATCCTGGATTACTCATGCTGCACCTATCAAAGTTAAGTTTTAGGTAATTCAATGACAGTTAAATTTGTGGAATGTATTTCATGCCGTTATTTTTCTTGTAACATTTGCACTGTCAATTTTACATTTTTTATGACAAGTAAGAAGATACATGTAAGATATGTTCAATCCATGCAGAAAGGGGAGATCTCAAGGTCCTTGTCTGTACCAGTGCGGAATGTTGTTATTGTTAGATCTTTATCCTTTGCAACTTGTAAAGAACATGTACAAGAAAATGCAGACAATGGTATTTATTTATACTCATTCTAGTTTGGTTTCAAATTTTCTTAATAGTTGTTGGAAGATTCCCTTAGTTGATATGGCATTTGATCAAGTTCATTTATTTTCAGAACTATTGAATGAAAAAAACTGGATGTAGTTCACTGGGCCTAAAAGTGCCAGGATGCAAGTATGCAACTGAGTTTTTCAACATTCTTTTTTTTGAAGAATCAAGAAAAAAATCATTAAAAGGAAAAATAGTTACATCCTTATCCTTGGTTGTCTAGATGACACACCACAAACATTCTCAAAGTTTCAAATCGAAAAGGATTCTACATTACACTGTAATTCAAGGGTATTCCAGAAATTTTCCAACAAATTGGCCTTGGAGACTGGTCACTGCAGCTACCATGTATTCATTGGTCACTGAGAACCCATTCTGAGTTTTCCAACATTCTGTGTAACTTATGAGATCTGGCAATCATATGTTGGATTATAGATACCAAAATGTTTTATATTAAATATGCTGACATGACATGCCAAAAGAGGGAAAAATCTATGCTGCTGGAAAGAAATGATACTGGAAGGGTATCATAGTCGAACATTTTATACTTGATTCTGGTTTCACTTTTATGCATATCTAGAGAAGCTATTTGGGTCTGGTTTGATAACTGATCAACTATTGAGAAGATAAGGACAGCATATGAGAGGTAGATGGTATATAATCATAGGGCTGCAGATAATTTGACTCTAATTTGGGTTGGGGTATATCTGAATTTGATTTGACAAGTTATATTGAATATCTGATTCAATCCCATATCTGACGGATCTACAAAGTTCAGATTCAAATTCAATTTGAGAACATTATCATATATCCAAAATTATATCCAATTCAAATTGATTGACATGAGATTCAAAACAATTTCAATATATATATATTTTTTGAAAAAAATGCTATATGGAACCAATAACTGATACTGGAAACAGTTTAATGGCTTCTCACCAAATTTGAACTAAGCCTGTGGAACATAGGAGCAGTACACAGTTGAACTCCCTCCTTTCTCTCTATAATACTTCATTGGAGCTTCAAGCTTGTAGTGGTAGAACTGCAAGACATCAGTTGGTTAAACAAATCTAATTGTTCTGGAGCTAGAAAACCATTTGAAGATTCTCAGGAAGAGAACAACAGGAGGCCATGAATTCCCTTTAACACTACTCTTCACTGAGATAAACCTATAATATTTCAAAAAGAGGCCACCTGGAGATATTGAAAAAGATGTTGCTGATAACTCCTCTTAAAATACAAATACATGTAATGGTAGATCTGCACTAGGATTGCTAAGACTAAAAACAATTTAATCTTTGTAAAAAAATAACTGTTTAGGAGTCAAACCTCTAGAACCATCAAAACGCCCATGACAAACAACAAACTTTTCCCCATTTGATGAAAACACAAAGTAGCTTTGGTCTTCAAATCCATAACCATTGTGGCCTAGGAAACCCTTAAATAGAGCCCTAGGAAATTGAAAGATCAAACAGACCTAATTATTCCAGTAACACCTAACAAACCTTTCAAGTGTATGTGTGTGTGGTACACCATGCTGTTGTTGGTTGCCAAAGGAGAAATGTATCTTGGAGGCTTTCCATTTGAAGAACAACCAATGATGCCACTGACAATTGCCCTCTTCTCCTTATCTATATTGGAACAAAGTGGTTTGAAAAACCTCCAACCATGCTGTTGGTGAACACTCTTTTCCCCTACTTCTCTATGTTAAAACTGAAGGGCAAAGAATAAAATGAACCAACTAGGGTTTCAATTTGTTAGAAAAGAAAAGGTTGTTAATGATATATTTTATATTTAGACCTGAGAAGCTCAATTGATTATGTTCATGTCCATCATTTCAGAATGCCCCTTCCACCCTGGAGGGTCCTGGGTTGCCAAGAGCACTAGTTCTCATCAAAGTTAAACTTTATTTATATTACACTTGGAGAATGAGAATAAGCCTGTTGCTTCAAGTTAGTGCCAAAAAAAAGTAAAAAGAAATGAAAGATAAATAATCTTTTGTCTATTTTATTTCAAAGTTTCTAGATAGTGGCGAGTCCTTTTCTTTTTTCTGAAGTGTTACCATTCTTTATTGAATATTGAAGGTGTAATGATATACCAAAAGTACAGTGGCTGCAAAAGAAGATCAGCAGTCAGTCCCATCCAAGGGTGTTTCTTTCTCTAACAAAATGGACATTGTTTTATTTTTTGGTCATTAGGTTGATTTGTGGGGCTGAAGAGTTAAAGGTTCTCCAGATTGATTCTCAGCTACCACTCAGAAGTTTTGTTCCAGCATGAAACTAATTCTGTTGAACCATAAAAGGAAGCACTCAGAATTGAAACACAATCTAAAATTTTGCTGACAATGTGCCATTGCTGTTCAAAATTTTAATTCTGGTATCATGAAATTATCATTTTCTATTCATATTCTATTTTCTTCATCTTTGTTTCTTGTCAATTCAGGTGAAATAACTCCAGTTCATACAGAAAACAATGACGAAGAGATTCTTGAAGAGGAAGCTGTTTGCAGGATCTGTTTAATTGAATTGTGTGAAGGAGGAAATACACTCAAGATGGAATGCAGTTGTAAAGGTGCTCTCAGGCTTACACACGAGGAATGTGCATTGAAGTGGTTCTGCATGAAAGGAAACAAGAACTGTGATGTCTGTGGGCAAGAGGTTCTCAACTTACCAGTAACTTTATTTAGGGTACCAAGCTCTGCTCAGAGGGACAATAGAGAAAGGCGCAACAGAAGGAACTCAAATACACAATCTACAGGGTAACAAAATTTGAAGATTATTATCATGTATCTTGTTTTCTTGTTTCTTAAAACCCAAATTTCAGCTTAAGAGACTGGAGTTTGATGGGAACTGTTAGAACCCATGTGAGTTGGATCTTTCCTGATGATCATATGACTCACTATGTACTATAAATCTCCTACTGGACCATTATATCTGTTGAGTGACAACTATTCCTATTTTCTCAATTCACCAAATTATGTAGGGGCACCTGCTTTGACTCCAAATTGTAGGGCTTGAACGAATTATGGAGCACAGGACGGTTATGACTGGCTTAGGGTTATTTTAAGACTAAAAGTAAATATTTGTTAGGTTTGGAAAAGTCTCGAGGCTTAACTGCAATAATTGCAGATTTGCCTAAACTGTGAAAAGTTTTGAATTGGGAAACATAGATCTATGGTTGGAACTTTTTAATGAATATATATATTCCTAGATAGATGTAAAGGTCAATCAAGTTTGGTATGGTTCAGAGCACATCTTGTACACAACAACAGGAATTCTGGACTATGAAGAAATCAAGAAAATACAAAAAATGTGAAATCCAGGGTTCAAGGTGAAATTTTGGGATAGAATTTGATATCATATTTATAAGTTTTTTCAAGGGGTGTCCAACTATGAAAGCAATTAAATATGATTTGGCACAAAAGGATGAAAATGGTAAAAAGGGGAAAATTTTGAGTTTTGGCATAAACTTAAATTGAAGAATAACTGTACTTGAACCAATTTTTAATCCTTTAGAGGTGTTGTTTGAACCCTTGTAACTTGTGACCCATTGGTGGCTGTAACTGCTGTAGGGTGTAGAGAGAGAAAACCTTGAACTACTCAATGGCCACCTAGAATCAGTATAGGGTTTTTGGAGACCACTCACCATATGCATAGTATGCAGAAAAATCACTCAAATATAATTCCTATATCAATCTTGACATTTTTGACTCAAAACATGCCTAAACACATACGGAAAAAAAATAAATTAAAAGGAGTGGTTCTTTGACCTTTTTGGGTGCAGGTGGACCCTACCTACAAGCTTGGCTAGTTTGTTTGCAGGTGAAACCTTCAGGTGGCCAAGGAAAAGAGGAAGACTCTTGTGGAGATGCACTAGTGCTGCTGTTTTGTGGAAAGTTTGGGAAGAAAGAAATGCGGGACTCTTCAAGAGGAGAAAACTGTGGAAGCAATTTTGGAATATATTCTCATAAGGGTGATTCGTTGGGTCAAATCTTTGGATGTGTTCTCACCCTATTCCTTTGATGACATAAGAAGAAATTGGAGGGAAGTGGCTTCTTCGTCTACAAGAAAGTCTAGAACAATTAAGATTTGGGAACCACCATCGTGGAATCTTATAAAACTTAATTTTGATGGGAGCTATCTTAGTAACCCAGCCCTTTCAGGTACAGGAGGGGATTTTAGGGATAAAGATGGAATTATTTCAGCTTCGTTCTCAGGTCCTATTGGTCTCAGAGATTCCACTAGAGCTGAGTTGCTCGCTGTACTTTGTGGGGGCACAAATAGCAGAAAAGTTAGATATAAGAAGGCTACTGGTTGAAGGGGATTCTCAAGTGGTGGTAAGCTGGATAAAGAATGAAAAGAAGACAGGCTGGACTTATCGAGAAGTGGTGAACACGATCAAGTGGTTTTTAAGGGGAATGAAAGTAAGTTTTCAGTGGGTTCCAAGGGATGCTAATGGGTTGGCAGATTCCTTGGCAAGGCAAGGGGTTTTTAGGGAGTAATTATTTTGGGCTTGTTTGTATTGGCTGCTTTTTAGGGGTATTCATACCCTTTTTGATTCTCATTATACACCCTTGTTTATATTAATGAAATGATATATGCTAACTGTTAAAAAAAACAGAAATTAAGAATTGTTATTATCAAAGGAAAACACAATAACTCATAGAGGACTCAACCAATAATTGAAATTTTAGATACAAACTAACTATAATTAGACAAATCGGACTACTAGGCCGGACCCCACAAAAAGCATGTAAAGTGACAAAAAACATGCTGTCTAAAATTACAAAATACAAAAAAAATTCAAATTTGACTCTGATTCCTGCATCATCAAGTGGTTAAAAACATGCATAAAAATTTCAAATTTCATATTATGTTGAGATCATAATATTGCAAATTTTAGTTTTTAATCCTTGTTTGTGATATTGAAGGGCCATGTAAGGCAGTCACAAGCATGGTAAGCATGTAGATGAGAATTTTGAGAAATAACGGGATCTAACAGTTCAACATGGATGCACTCTTTTAGTTTCATTTCCTTCATCTAGTATATCAGTTTTACTTGGTTTCTGCAGTGCCTGGAAGGACTTGGTGGTGCTTATCTTGATTAGCACAGTTTGTTACTTCTTCTTCCTTGAGCAGCTACTGGTATGCGTTCCATTTCTTAAAACAAATCTGAAATGATATTAGTTCTTTAAATATCTACTGAAACTTGGACTAGTCTCATCTCAAAATAAATGTGACCTTTAGAAGATCTTACATGGCCAATCCAAAGCAACCATCAGATAGGATATTCTTTGGATAGGCCTCGTGTTTAGTTCTGCACTGCATGTTACAACCCACCTTGTATTGACTATTGAGAAGACTGGGCAGTTTTTGTTTGTCTGGTGCTCCATTTTAGTGGGTTTTGAGGGTCTATCTTTTAGGCTCTGTTATAACTATTGACGTAATAAGATATTATATACCAATTTATTGATAATTTTTCATCAATAACATGTAACTTCATTAAAATTTAGGAAAAATTACATACAAGCAGAGGGAGGTAAACTATCTTAACTCCCTCACAAACAAACAAAAAACAAGATTAGAAATGAGCCCAAGACAAAGAATCCCTATTCACCCCTTGCTTAGCTAGTCCATCAGCAAATGAGTTAGCAGTTCTCTTCACCCAGCTGCATTTTATCTCAATATCCTTAGCTAGCCATTTAAATTTTTTATTTTCATTGCTGTAGTTCCACATTCCAGTCTTGTCTTCCTTTAACCATCTTACCCCCACGTCCGAGTCACCTTCAATTACCTTCCAAGGCCGCAAAAATCTCAGCCCTCAGAGAGTCTCCCTCTATATTACCAATCTATAGATAATTTCATGCTATACAAACAAAGTAAGCCTTGTACTTGGGACTCACACAATTTAAACTTTATTAAAAAAAGAAAAATGCACCTTATATTGGAGCTTACATAAGGTACGGTTAGCTATACAAAGTTCCAATCTTTTGATTTAATACTCACAAAAGGGTTTATGCTGGAGTTGGAGCATGTGGCAAGGGCTTCTAGGATAACACTCTCCCCATGAGTAGATGGTAAAGAGGGGACTTTTGGAGCCCTTTTAATGCCATTTTTATACCATGTGGAAGATTACCTTTTTTTTTTTTTTTAAATGAATCTCTAGATGACCTTACTAGCAAATCCATTCCCTTGTTAAATATAATCAGAATATCTCTTGATCTATGCTGCACTGATATAGCGTCCTAGTTGGTGGGCACTAAAAAATATGATTCATAGACTTGGCAGTGTTTAAACAAAATAGAAGATATTATTATTTACATTATCAGATTTACAATGGGTGAAAAAAGCTAGGAATTGTACCAGACAAAAAAACAAATGAATTTATAATGTTATATCTATGTAGTGTTTTTACCTAAACTACATAGATATATCTAATGTTATATCTATGTTATATCTATGTTATATCTCTTGATCTATGCTGCACTGATATAGCGTCCTAGTTGGTGGGCACTAAAAAATATGATTCATAGACTTGGCAGTGTTTAAACAAAATAGAAGATATTATTATTTACATTATCAGATTTACAATGGGTGAAAAAAGCTAGGAATTGTACCAGACAAAAAAACAAATGAATTTATAATGTTATATCTATGTAGTGTTTTTACCTAAACTTTATACTTATATAGGATAGATATGCAAAAAGTAGTTGTACAAGATTATAGAGAATCTTTAGGTTTTGAACAGAAAATAAAAGAGGAGAAAAGGAAAAGAAGAGAAGAAGAGAGATAGAGAAGAAGCACTCGTGGGAGAAGCTTTGAAAGAAAAGAATGGTTGGAGTGCTTAAAACAGCCGCCCCACTCCTTAATTTATATACATGGTTTCCTAATTGCAAAAGAACTTTAATGCTTACATGGCAATAAAAGATAAGATTAAAATAAAACTAATCCTAGATAAGATAGAATAAAACTTATCCTTATCCTACTTGGAAAGCTGATCCTAATCAATTAAATCTAAGTACATCTCAGGGTGTCACACGAATACTCTCAATGTGGGATCCACAGTTTCCTACACTCCCCCTCAAGTTGGGTAGTAGATATTTGTCATTCCCAACTTGCATAGATCTTCTAACTTCTTTCTTGAAACAGCCTTGGTGAGAAGGTCTGCAAGATGCATGTCGGAGGTGATGTAGGGAAGGCATACTTCTTGAGATGTAACCCCTTTCTCTGATAAAATGCTGGTCCACTTTGATATTCTTAGTTTTGTCGTGCTGTACTGGATTATGAGCTATATTGATTGCAGCCTGATTATCACAGTACAACATTAGGGGTTTCTCATAAACAATACCCAATTCTTCTAGTAATGACCTCAACCATAGAATCTCAGCCACACCATTTGCCATTGACCTATATTCAGCTTCAGCACTTGAACGAGAAACAACACTTTGTTTCTTACTCTTCAAGGAGACCAGATTACCTCTAACAAAGGCACAATATCCAGAGGTAGATCTTCGGTCATCAACACACCCAACCCAATCAACATCTGTGTAGACTTCTATCTTCATGTGGTCATTTTTCTTGAACAAAATGCCTCTACCTGGGGACTTCTTCAAATATGCTAATATCCTTTCAACCGCAGGGAAGTGAGTAGTTCTAGGAGAGTGCATATACTGACTAACTACACTAGTTGCATAACTAATGTCAGGTCTTGTGAGGTAAAGATAGAGAAGCTTTCCAACTATTCTGTTTCTTCGAGCAGATCAAGAACATACTTTCGTTGAGAGACAAAAATCCCATGCTTGGATCTAGCTACTTCAATGCCCAAGAAGTATCGTAGTTCCCCCAGATCTTTTACCTCAAACTCTTGATGAAGGAGTTGCTTAAGAGACTCAATTTCACTAGTATCACTCCCGATTACTACAATATCGTCCACATACACGACAAGCAAGGTTATGGAGGAACCCAATCTCTTAATAAACAAGGTGTGGTCTGACTGGGCCTGCACATATCCGAACCTATGTAGGGCTCGTTTGAATCTGTCGAACCATGCTCTGGGGGATTGTTTTAGTCCATATGGAGCTTTATTCAACCGACAAACCTTTCCTGTCTCCGTACCATAAAATCCTGGAGGCAACTGCATGTAAACTTCTTCCTGCAAGCCTCCATTGAGAAAGGCATTTTTAACATCCATTTGATACAACGACCAAGAGTAACTAGCTGCAAGAGATAATAGTACTCTGATAGTGGTCATCTTTGCTACTGGTGCAAAAGTTTCTTAGTAGTCAATACCATATGTCTGAGTAAATCCTTTTGCAACTAATCGGGCCTTATACCTTTCAACAGAACCATCAACATTATGTTTCACAGTGAATACCCATCTACATTCAACCGGTTTCTTTCCTTTAGGTTGATCAACTAGTACTTCCAATGCTTATTGTATTGTTCTGGGAATGGGAATATCAGCAATGGATGCAACAAAAGACTTGTAGGAGGGGGACAAATGATCATAGGATAGGAACTGAGAAATGCAGTGAGTTGTGGTGCAACGACGTTTGCCTTTACAGACTGCTATGGGGAGATCAAGGTCACTGAATGAAGGTGAAGGCTCCATGGTTGAATGTCTCTCATTTGTAGTATTTGTGGTACCTGGATCTGGATCTGCAGAAGGAACTGGGGCTACTTGGTACCGGGATCTAGATCTGCAGAAGGAACTGGGGCTACTGTGGTACCGAGATCTGGGCCTGTAGTGGGGATTGGGACTGGCCTGCACTGCTGATGTCCAAAATCGACCTGTCTCCATCGTTTGTGATAAACTCTCACATCCTTGCACCTTTGACATCCTTCCCCATTACATCCTTCTTCACTTAATGAGATTGGAAAAGGAACTTCCGATGAGCTACTCCCGACTTCACTATTCTCCCCCTGAGGAGAAACCCTTGGATAATAGGGTTTATCCTCAAAGAAGGTGACATCCATTGAGACAAATCTTTTTCCAGAAGTCGGTTCATAACAACAATATCCCTTTTGAATTTGGGCATAACCAAGGAAAATATATTTGGAGGCCTTGGGATCAAATTTGGAACGATGAGGGCCTAGGATTTGAACAAAACAAGTGCACCCAAAGGTTTTGAGGGGAATGGTAAATAATTCTTTATCAGGGTATAAAAGGGTAAATGGAGTTTTCATGTTAAGAACCCGTGAGGGAATCCGATTGATGAGATAAGCAACTGTAAGAACAACAACATCCCCTCAGAAACATATAGGCACATTTGAGGTAAACATAATGTCTCTGGCTACCTCCAATATGTGTTTATTCTTTCTTTCAGCAACCCCATTCTGCTGTGGTGTATGTGGGTAGGTACTCTGATGGATAATCCCATGATTAAGCATGTATGTGGCTAATGGGTTTGCAAAATATTCTTTTGCATTATCTGATCTAAAAATTTTAATTTTGACCCCAAATTGGGTTAAAATCATTTGATGAAAGATCCAGATTAATGCTGGAACCTCATCTCGAGAACGCATAAGGTAAACCCAAGAAAATCGAGTTTAATCATGAACCAATAACAGGAAATATCTGTACCTCTCAATGGCAGTGGTATGATAGGGTCCCTAAACATCAATATGCACAATTTCAAAAGGAATATTGCTTATGTTATTACTTAATGAATAGGTACTCCTGCAATGTTTTGCAAGCTCACAATTTTCACATTTCAAACTAGTCATTTGGACAGATTCAAATATACTAGGAAACAAACTTTTCAAAGCCTGAAAGGATAAATGGCCCAATCTATTATGCCAAAGCATCACCTGATTAACAGACTGAGAAACAAAGGATTTCTTAGTTTCACTATCTTCTTGATGAGCAATTCCTCCAAGTAGGTAGATTCCATTTGCCTTACGACCAGTCCCAATCACCTTCATTGTTTCCAGATCCTGAAAAACACATCGATCAGGAAAAAATGTTACTGAACAATTCTGCCCTTTTGTAATGCTACTAACTGAGAGCAAGTTAGTATTAAGCTTACGAGCATGCAGGACAGAGGATAGGGAAATTGTATCAGACAACTTGATGTCTCCTTTTCCAGAAATAGGAACAAGAGATCCATCAGCAATGGACACTTTGTCTTTACCAGAAGATAAATGATAGGTAGAGAATAGCGAAGGCAAGCTAGTCCTATGATTAGATGCTCCTGAATCTATTATCCAAGAATGTTCTGTATTATTTAGAGCTGAAGCATGATAAGCTAAGGTCCGATTACCTGCTGAGCAAAAGATGAGGTTGAAGGAGCTGGTGATGGCTGAGGAGATGATATTGAATTACTGACTTCACTTTCTAATTGTGTCAGAGTAACTCAGACAACAGCTAGGGTATCAAGAGGGGTACTTCTTGAAGCCGTTGAGGCTGCACTATCAGTGTTGATAGCCATATTGGCATTACCCTTTTTGTTTCTGAGTTTTGCTGGAACTAGATGTGGATGCAACTTCCAACATGTGTCTTTGGTGTGTTTAGGTTTCTTGCAATGTTCACAAACTAGCTCCTTTTTAGCCTTTTTCTTCATATCTCTTTCCTTATCTCCCCCTGGCTTGGGTTTAACTGTTGCCAAGGCAGATTCGAAAAGCTGTTGCTGTAACATGACCTTTCTCCTAGTCCCTTCACTGTGCACTAGGGAATAGGCTTGAGATAGAGTCACACTTTCTCTTGTCAATAGTTTATGTCGTACAATATCATATTCAGAATTTAGACCAACCAAGAACTCAAATACTCTGTTAGTTTCAATTTGCCTTCTGTAAGTCTGTGCATCATTTTGCCTCTCCCATTCAATCGTCTCAAGGTGGTCAGTCTCATGCCACAGGGATTTTAGGGTTGAGAAATAAACAGAGATCTGTTTCTCCCCTTATCTGAGATTTTTGACCTCACATTTCAGCTAATAAGCCCTAGCAACATTAAGGCGCTTGATAAAACTTAGATTAGATGTTCGTTTATGTTCAGATCAGAAGAAAGAGAAGGAAAAGAGAGAGAGAAGGAGAAGGAGAAGGAGAAGGAGAAGGAGAAAGAGAAGAAAAAGGAGAAAAGTCATAGCCGAACTAGAGAGAAAAATCTCAAAACCTCTAGTCAACCCTTCTTTTATTTATACTCTTCTAAGATATACAAGGATTACCATTGTACATCAATAGAGCGATACATATATAACTAAACATAAAAGGACTGTACTACTCTTGTACAACTGACTTTAACACTCCCCCTCAAGCTGGTGAGTATATGTTATATAGTCCCAGCTTGTTACATATGTAGTCCACTCTTCCCCGATTCAACCCTTTGGTAAACAAATTTACTCATTGATTTCCTGTGTTCACATATGCTGTACTTATCACTTCACTAAGCACCTTATCACGTACAAAGTGACAATCCACTTCTATGTGCTTCGTCCTTTTGTGAAACACTGGATTAGAGGAGATATGAACTGCGGCTTGGTTATCACAGTATAGCTTCATAGGAGTGTTAATCGAGTATCCCGTCTCCTCTAGTAGGTGCTTCAACCACACCAGTTCGAATGTTGTATGAGCCATAGCCCTATATTCAGCCTCTGCACTACTTCTTGCTACCACTGTCTGCTTCTTACTCTTCCATGTCACTTAGTTCCCACCAAGAAAAGTGCAATGCCCTGTAGTGGACCTTCTGTTAGATATGGACCCGACCCAATCAGCATCCGTGTATCCCTCTATCTCAAGGCTTCCTCCACTCTTATACAACAAACCACGACCTAGAGCACCCTTCAAATACCTCACAATCCTTAGGACTGCCTCCCAGTGTGGGATTCTTAGATTATGCATAAATTGACTCACTACATTGACCGCAAATGAGATATTAGGTCGAGTGATGGTTAGGTAATTAAGCTTACCCACCAGCCTTCTGTACCTTTCTGGATCCTCAAACTCCTCACCTGTATCACTACCCAACAACTTTGTTTCCTCTAGCAAATCAAGAACATATTTCCTCTGGCACAGATTAATACCATTCTTGGACCTTGTAATCTCTATCCCTAGGAAGTATCTTAATTTGCCAAGATCCTATGTCTGGAAGTGATCATGCAAGTAAGTGTTCAACCTGTCAATTCCTGGACTGTCACTGCCTGTGATAACAATGTCATCTACATATACCACCAAGAGAATCTTCCCAACATTTGATTCATAGCTGAATACGGAATGATCAACCTGACACTGTTTCATTCCAAACTTCTTCACCACTTCACTAAATCTCCCAAACCATGCACGGGGATATTGTTTAAGTCCATAAATAGCCTTCTTAAGTCTACAAACCTTCCCACCCTCCCCTTGAGCAACAAACCCTGGTGGTTGCTCCATGTACACTTCCTCAAGAAGATCACCATGTAAAAAGGCATTCTTGATGTCAAGTTGAAACAAGGGCCAATCAAACATAGCAGCAAGAGAAATTAGAACACGAACTGACCCAATTTTGGTAACCGGAGAGAAGGTGTCTGTGTAATCAATACCATACTGTTGTGAATAACCTTTGGCAACAAACCGAGCTTTCAACCGTTCAACACTTCCATCAGGTAAATATTTAACCGTGTACACCCACTTACAGCCGACCACATGCTTACCGGGAGGAAGAGTAGCGAGGTCCCACGTATGAGTACGAGTCAGGGCCTAGAGTTCTTCTTCCATTGCTTGGTGCCACCCTGGAGAATTGAGGGCTTCCTGGACATCCTTGGGAACAGAGATAGAGGATAACATAGAAACAAACTGTTGATGGGAAGCCAAAATGTGAGATATAGAAACAAAATTGGAAATGGGATGGAGAGTGCAACTGCGTTTACCTTTACGCAAAGCAATAGGAAGATTAAGATCAGAACTTGGAGTTGGGGCTGGGGTGGGATCAATTGCCGGATCTGCCGACGATGACGAAGCTAGGGGAGGAGCCAATGCCTGACGATGTGTATACACTTGCCAGATAGGTGGTCCTCTCTCAGGTGGTTGCACTGGAGGCAAAGACTGTGTCATGACCGGAACAAGAGGAATGGGACCCTCAACAGGAACAAACTCAAAAAATGTAACATCAGAACACACAAAAGAACATCGAGAACGAGGGTTATAACACTTATACCCTTTTTGAGTCTTGGAATAGCCAAGAAAGACACACTTAGTGGATCTAGCATCTAACATGTCCATTCCAGGCCCAAGATTATGAACGAAACACACACATCCAAAAATTCTAGGAGTAAGGGGAAAAGGAGACAATGTGGAAAACATAATAGAGAAAGGGGACTGACCTTCAAGGATAGACATGGGCATGTGGTTAATAAGAAAGCAAGATGTGAGTACAACATCACTCCAAAAGGGTTTGGGGATATTCATTTGATGTAAGAGGGACCGAGTAGTTTTCAAAAGGTGACGCTTTTTTCTTTCAGCCACCCCATTTTGTTGAGGGGTGTAGGTATATGAGGTTTGATGGATAATGCCATGTTGTTTCAAATATTCTTGAAAGTGTGTGAAAAAATACTCGCGACCATTATTAGAACGAAGAATTTTAATATTTACACCAAATTGATTGCGAATTTCAGCATAAAATTTCTAGAAGATAGAAAACAATTCACTCTTTTCTTTCATAAGGTAAAGCCATGTCATCCTTGAATAATCATCAACAAAAAATACAAAGTACTTGTAACCATTATAAGACACTACTCTGTTTGGACCCCAGATGTCCGAATGGACTAAAGAAAAAGGACTCGATGCATGACTATCAACTCTAGGACTAAATGAGACATGGTGGTGTTTCCCAAACTGACACGACTCACAATTTTAATTAGAAAGACGACGCAACGACGGAACAAGTAACTGAAGAGCTCTAAGAGACGAATGACCAAGTCTGTAGTGCCACTGATGAGGGGAGAGAGATGACTGAAGAGCTGTTGCCGAACCACCTCCATCAAGATAATACAGTCCACCAGCTTCATGCCCTCCACCAATCTTCATTCCCGTCTTGAGATCCTTAAACACACAAGAGGAAGGGTAAAAAGTTATTGAGCAATTAAGATACTAAGTCAATTTACTAACAAACATCAGGTTAAAGGGAAACTTGGGAACATATAAAATTGAGAGGGATAATGAGTCAATGTCAATATTACCAACACCACATATGGCTGATGTAGAGCCATTGGCAAGAGTAACAGATTGGGAAATGGAGGACGCAGAAATGGATGAAAACACACTTGGAGTTCCAGTCATATGATCGGAAGCTCCAGAATCTATAATCCAACGGGAAGATGTGGATGCCAGACAAGCCGTACCTATGTGTGAAAGGGTAGCTGTGTTTTGTTGAGATGTACCATGAATGAACCACTCATACTCATCCTGTGAAACACTCACCATCTCCTTTCTGGAAGTATCTGTAGATGTAGTGGGGATCCGATCAATGACTTGAGATTCTTGTCTTGAGCTACCACCATTTATAGCTACATGATTCGCCCAGGTTGAAGGTGGGCCATGGAGATCGTAGCAAAAGTTGATAGCATGTCCCTCCATACCACAATGAGTACGCCTTCTTTGAGAATTACCACGTCCCCTACCACGGGCTCCCTCTGAGTCTCGTCCTCCAACACGACCACCACCATGATTATACATTCCACCGCCACCACGACCATACATGGGTCCACCACCACTACCACGACCATGCTGACCTCCCCCTCTCGTAACTGCAAATGCAGACCTATCTGACATAGTGGAAGTCTCTATGGGTCCAACTAAAATCCTCCGAAGACGAGCAAACACTTCCTCAAGAGAGGGAAGAGCAGATCCACCTAATATCTGTGCTCTTACGAGTTCATACTCAGATTTCAGCCCTACTAAAAATTTGGTCACATCCAACTGCTCTTTTTGTTGTAGCTGAATTTTGACATCAGGTGTAAGAGGATGATAAACATTCAACTCATTTCGTAAATTTCTCATACTGGCATAATAGTCCTCAAGACTCTGATTCCCTTGTTGCAGATTGAAGTACTCTTGGTACAGTTGGTAAACCCTAGTAGTGTTATCTTGTCCAGAATATAGTTTCCTTGCATGATCCCAGACTTCCTTGCTGTATCTAAAAACATGAAGTTCACACTTATTTTGGACTCCATGCTGTTCCATAGCCAAGTCATAATTTGAGCATCCTCCTGCTCCCATTCATCATATCCTGAAGAGTCACTTGAGAGTTTATCTTCCCTCACATGTTTCACTTTCTTTTTGGCTTTCAGGAAAACTTCAACAGACTTAGCCCAAGGGACATAATTCTCACCATTCAGTTTTATAGAGGTCATCTGCACATTTAGATAATCAAAAGGCACCATCACACTTGATTTGTATTCACTGCTGTCTCCCATGATTGCACAAAAAAAGTGGGAGGTTGTACCACTAAATTGTTACTCTACTTCCCTAATAAATCACCTCACTCCACATGAATGATTGAACACCACTAGGGTTCCTAGTACCAGGTTTCAGCAGAAACACTCACAACTATTCACCACTGTTTCAGCAATAATATTCACAACCGTTCACCACTTTTAGCACAACACTACTGTTGCCGTTTACTGTCAGCACTAGAAATCCTCACAACACACCTCACGAATAATATTTTCAGTTCTGCAACATATAAAAGAAACTTGCTACATACCACAACTTAGTTCGAAGATCATGTACCTGTTGAGTAGAGGGTACCAAGTCTGCACTGTCACCATCACAAAATCAGCCCTCTTTGAATTGCGAGTAGAGGGTTTTCTACCAACCACACAAAACCACAACGACTACACTCATTGGAGGCATGGAAACCCCCAAAAGGAGAAAACGACCAGTCCTTTTCTTCATTTCTGGAAAACTCTTTAAATATCAATGAGAATTCTGCAAAACCCTAGAGAGGAATGCGCAGAACAGAGAGAAAAGGAGACAACTGATCTGAACTGATTATTGTGGCTCCGATACCATGATAAAACTCATATTAGATGTTCGTATATGTTCAGATCAGAAGAAAGAGAAGGAAAAGAGAGAGAGAAGGAGAAGGAGAAAGAGAAGAAAAAGAAGGAGAAAAGTCACAGCCGAACTAGAGAGAAAAATCTCAAAACATCTTGTCGGCCCTTCTTTTATTTATACTCTTCTAAGATATACAAGGATTACCATTGTGCCCTCACCCTCACTTAAGTGAGGGCCACATCAGTAGAGCAATACATATATAACTAAACATAAAAGGACTTTAGTACCCTTGTACAACCAACTCTAACAGGGCTGAGAGTAGGTTTCTTTCACAACATCCCAAATTTCTTTAGGTGTTTTTGCCCATAAGTAATCTTGGCTGATGTGTGGCTGCATAGAGTTGCACAGCCATGTCATCACCAAATAATTTTCCTGAATCCACTTAGCATAAGTGGGATCCTCCTTGGTTGGTTCTTTCACATCGCCCAACAAGTAGTTCAACTTTCCTCTTCCCCCAATGGCCATCATGGCTGATTGGGCCCACTCTAAGTAGTTTGAACCATCAAACTTCACAATTGTAATCTAGAATGTGTTTTCAACCATGCTGCTTGAACCAGCCCCAAAAACACCCTACCCTTGGCTTTTAAACTCCATTAGAATGCTTCCTAATTACTGTACCAATCGGCCTATTGGGTCTGTAGCAGATAACAGGAGGGTTCTGATTCAGAAACCCTAATTTTGTGACAGTCGGCCTATTGAGACTGAACTGTATCAGTCTTGTTAAAAGGAACTACTGGATCTTCCAAAGAGCAAAGAAAAATAAAGGGAGAGGAGACAAACCTGATTACCTCCCTGAAGCAATAACAACCCTGAAACTTGAGGGTTTTCTATTAAACCCTAAAAAATGCAGAAAGGAGGTTTTTTTTTTTTTTTTAACCATACCTCTTATATCAAGAGACCCTTGCTGCTGATTTCTGGTAAGGCTTGAAAATTTACCAGAAAATTCTGAGAAACTCTGATCTTGATAATCAGCTTCAGTCTAGAATAGCGGAAACCGATCTTGAACCAGAGTTCTTCTGAAACTTTGATGACCACCTCTAGTCTTGATCCTTTTCTCTTCCTCTGATTCTTCCTGGTTATCAAAGATTTGATCCAATCTTTGGACTGCTGCTGTAGATAACCTCCAAGAATCAGCCGAAGGGAGTTTTCTCTATTCTTCCAGCTCTAGGTGGTTCTCATGTGGTCGGCTGGATCAAACTCACATGAGAAGCCCTAAATTTGGCTCTGATACCAAGTAATCGTACAAGACTACATAGACTCTTTAGGTTTTGAACAGAAAATAAAAGAGAAGGAGAAAAGGAGAAGAAGAGAAGAAGAGAGATAGAGAAGAAGCACTCGTGGGAGAAGCTTTGAAAGAAAAGAATGGTTGGAGTGCTTAAAACAGCCGCCCCACTCCTTAATTTATATACATGGTTTCCTAATTGTAAAAGAACTTTAATGCTTACATGGCAATAAAATATAAGATTAAAATAAAACTAATCCTAGATAAGATAGAATAACTAATCCTAGATAAGATAGAATAAAACTTATCCTTATCTTACTAGGAAAGCTGATCCTAATCAATTAAATCTAAGTACATCTCAGGGTGTCACACGAATACTCTCAATGTGGGGTCCACAGTTTCCTACACAAAATAAGAAAAAGAAGATTACTTAATCATGGAATCAGCACCTAGAGGAACTATTAGTAATCAAATAATCAATATATAGTAATTTCTTGAAAGAATTGGCAAAAAAAAGCTAAGAGTTCAAATTTTGGAAAGAGCCTCTCTATGTATCTTCAGGGGTAAGGCGGTGTACATCTGTGGGAGCCTCGTGCACTGGGCTCACTTTATAGTATAGATTTATTTTCCTAATATAAGGATTTCTATAACTTTCTAACCCATATATATTGTTGGGCTAACTTCAAAATTGAGTTGAATTCCTAAAAAATTTCTAAAAGTTGACTTTTTGATCCATTACAAGTTTGACATGAATTTCTAACAAGAAAACAACCCAACTCATCCCAATTTTAATCCCAACTATTTGGGGTTGGCTAGACAAGTCCTGTCCTATGATTTTGCTCTATCAAGAGACGTGTTTTCATTGTCTGGAGAATGTATCGGTATGTATTTGTCATTCAAAATCAATTTATTGTAAGTCTACTATAACTCCATTCAAAAAGATGAATATCCCCCAAAATGAAAACCTGTTGAGCTGTTTGAGGGTTTTGAGAGGCAAAATGTAGATGGATTGCTCGAGTAAGAAAATATAATTGGAACAAGAAAATAACTTACACAAATGGCCTATAACTAAATTTCTAACAAATGAAGATCTTGTTCAATATCAAAGTGATTTGGGTAATTTAACTTGGAACAAGAATTAGCATGTCAGACAATGCAAATCTATACACACATCCTAAAGAAGAGGCAATGAAAGATGAGAACATTTAATACTAGAGTCTTGAATTCTGGAGATAATACATTTAAGACTCAAACCGCTAAATGTTTAATTGACTTTATGCTTTTGGTTGCCTGATTGGGGTCAAACTCTATTTACATAATGATCAGAGAACCTACTGGTAGATCTTAAATTTCTAGGTGATTGGGAGTGGCATTTAAGGAAGTTTGCCAGTTGGTTTTGAAAATCTAGCTAACTGGTTAAATCCAGGTCAAATGTTACACTCTGACTATTTGACCTCAGATTTTGAATGGTGTATTTCCAGACTCTGAATAGGCTGTGATTATTAGTAACTTTTTGGGAGGAATCTCAAATTTCATTGACATAACTAAAGCATACCATGTATTGTTGGCTTCACTGAATAGTGGGGCAGATGCCAAAAAACAGATTTGATCATTAAAAATATCGTGTACTTGTGGAAATATGTAAAATATCAGGAAATGGTGTGGAGCCTGTTTTAAGGAACTGAGAATAAGTAAGATAAGAAGAAGATGATAAAGGGGAAAACTCCTGTTTTATTTGATTAGAGAAGAATATAAAAGTAGAGAAGGAGAATTAGAAGATGATGGACTGGCAGATTCCCTGCCACTGAGGAAGAAGTAGAAGGAAGAAGAGGGGTGGAACCCCTGGACCAGTTAAAACAGGAAAGAAAGAATAAGGAAGATGGCTTGAGTGCCTATTCTATAAACCACGGAAACCACCTGTGGTTTTCCCTCTGAAATTTGCAACCAATGTAAATACACCCAGAATCTGTGAGTTTCTGGATTCTGTAGTAAAGATAAAAAATGCCTAGAACCTGAGTTTCTGTATTATATATATATAAAGATAAAAACCCAGAATTTGACTTTCCAGATTTTATAAAAAGATGGAAAATCTGAGAAATGGCCTTTTAGTTTCTAGGATCAAGCCATTTTCTCAGGGTTGTTTCTATAATCAAGTATATGAAAACTGAACTAAACACTCAATTGTCCTGTCAGAATTGTATTCTAACTAGAATCCAGCTTCAAAAAATTTTTTATCATGTGGCTTGGAGCAGTTATCAGGTTTTTGTTGGTACGAGGGGTTTTTTTAAGAGACAAAAATGAACAATATATTTTATCAAAAATAAAATGAACAATATGTTCTACATATGTCTAAACTCCTTTGCCCAAAATTACTTCTACTTTCTATTGTATTACTGTTAATGCCTTTCTTTTGGTTGTTTGAATACCCATCTCGGACAGCTGTTTGATACCATCATGTCATCCTGATTCGAGGTCGGTTTCCATCAGGGCAAGCCCGTGCCCACACCGTTCTAACCGCCATTTGCAACCTTGCATTGGAAATATCTCCCCATGAAATAAATCACATAAGTATGGAGATATTCTCAATGCAACGCTGTAAAGGCTGCTCTAACGGGATTTACCCTGACCGAAGCTGAACTCTCCTGATTCACCATATTAGGCATCATACAACACCACCATAGAAAGAATTCGTAAGTTGTTCTATATTGAAAAATTGACCATATTCACAGGTCAATACTTGAATCACTAGGCTGTAAGAGGCTCTAAAGTTGATACTTTTGTCTACTAGCAATCAGAAACTGCAAGTAGTTGGGCTTTAACTAGATTCCATGAAAATTTTCTAATTAACTGATTTATTCTAACTTTTTAATGGATTCCTAATTTGTTTCTCTTATGCAGGAGATTTTTTCTTTTTCAATTGTATGCATGAAATATTAACTAATTCCAAGCACCTAGTATGGACCAATGTTTTAATGGAAGACATACTAGAGAGAAAGAAACATGAATTAAAATGAGGATAAATATAAAGTATGCACATAATGAGCTGTATATTAAGGATAAAGAAGTGTTAGGAGCTGTAGAGAGCCTCATTACATTCTTGCAAATGCATCAATCTCTATTTGAAATATTTTAGTGTAAAATGATACCTCACAAGTGCTTTAGATATTCTAAATAGGTTAATCATAATGTGTATGCATGTACATATGTGTTAGGATTCATCTTTAAAGTTTAAGTTGGTCTTCCATGGAGAGTCCTACTTCGATTACTATATGAATTGCAAGGTATTAATGTAAGGTATCTCAAGATGTGGGGCATTTTTGTTATACTTTTAGATATAGCCCTCATAATTGAGGTTGATCTTGCTTGACGACACTAACCATAGAAGACCATGCAACTGTATAGGAGGAAGAAGAGATTTTGTAGACATCGTCTTGTTTATGTATACTTTCTCTTATCATGATATTGCAGATATAATTGATTAACTACTGTTGTCCCTTCAATAGGTTCATGACATGAAAACTCAAGCAGTGGTGATCGCGGGTCCATTTTCTTTCACCCTAAGCCTTCTGGCATCGATTTTCGCAGTCATCCTAGGTATGTTTGTTATAGGAATCAACTCTAAAACCATGCTTTTCACCAGCTATTGGAAGCTCAGCTATGTGAATCCTGCTCTATCATTGAAATTAGGAGTTAGGATCCATATCTGATTATACTGGACAGAACAGAATGGAAAAACATGATTTACGTATCTGAACCCATATAGTTGGGACAAGGATTAGATGATAATGATGATTCATGTCTGATGAGGGTGCATAGGTTATATGTTGGCCGTTGACCTGATGTAGTATTCCTAAACAGGCTTGGGGCCATAGGTGCAAGACTAGATGAATTACTTTACTTTTAAGGTTGCAGAAAATTAAATGTTAACAATGATTAGTAATTACTTTTTTACATGCAGCAATTAAGGAGTATATATGGACATATGCTGCTCTTGAGTTTGTCCTTATAGCTGTATCTCTCCACCTATTTTATTCTGTGGTGAGCAATCATTATCTCTACATAAAAACTTATCTTTTCCTTATTTTTATGGCTGGAAGATTTTCTAAGTGACTTTTCTTCCTTTTTGTTCTTTATTTACTTTAGTTTGAAACTTTCTGCTTTCATTCAAGGGGAAAATCATCTAAAAGAAGTTATGAAGGAGACTAAACCATAAAACCACTGCATGAAAGTTGAACCTTCATGGCCAAATGCACATGGAATGTCATAGAGAAGCAAGTGAACCCTAATATTTGAAGCCAGAGAACCTCAAATGGAGAATGCAAATTGTCTTTTAAAGTAGAATAGGTTTAGCACTCTCAGCAGCAGTACTCTGAAAAGGTTTTGCTGGTTTATCTAATTTTATTAATCATAATAAAAACAGTTAATTGGACCATTCAGATCAAAGTGCCTCTCATGGTCACCTTAACTTATACCAACAGGCAATGGTTACAGAGGCAGGCTGCATAGTTCAGACTTTTCAGAATCCCAGTACTAGAGTGCAGAGATTAGTAACCAGAATCATCTATTGAATACTCCAGGTAGCAGAGCACTAAGTTCAGATATTTTCATCTTTTTGTGTAAAACAATTTCTGATTGCTCTTATATTTGGACACACACATACACACAAACACATTTTTCTTTCATCCACCAAGTCCCGTCTCAAAATTTCACGTAGAACTCCAGCTTCCTTAATTTTTGTTTTCCCCCCCACAAACCAGTGTTTTCATCCTTTTGTGCAGGATGAATTCTTAACCTGATCAAATTTGATCACCTTCTACAACTATTTATTCAAATGCTACCTACAAAATTTCATTGAAAGATTCTAAGCTTAGACATATTTCTCTCAACTCAGAACTTCTCATAACTTTGGGACAAAATCTGTACTTTTTGCATTTAATCCCTAAGGTCCTTTCTAACCTAACTGATCTCTACTGTTAATCCTAAAATCATCACTAAACCTTTTCTGACCCATTATTAGCCTCCTATATACATCCTTGGGTCATTTTAAGACCACATTAATTGGTAGCAAAATAGGCAGTCCTACATAATTATTTACTTACTGCATTTTGCCCTCGATGTGGTCTTATTATTTGGTCCATCAATTAGATACCTTGGCTTTAGGTATTCAAGTAAATCCTTCTTTTACTATATCTATTATTTTCCTTCTGATATTTACTTATTGCCTTATGCAAGGGCAAAAGGCAGCGTAATTAATTTTCCTTCCAACTTTATTTCTTATAAGCACTATTTCCTTTCTATTGAGCTTTTGTGTTTTCCTTTTCTTTTGTTCCTAGTCCTAATTGCATTGTAGAGGTTCTCTCATCCCTAAGAATGAAGCAATGAGTCAAGAAATGGAATCCATTATCATAGATAACACTTGGGAGCTGGTCAATCTCCCTCCAAGGAAAAGTGCTAATAGGTTCTAAGTGGGTAAAGTACAACGTTGATGAGTGAATACAAAGATACAAGGCCTGATTGGTTGGAAAAACCTATGGGATAGATTACCGGGAGACTTTTGTTCTGATGGTCAAAATGAACTCCAAGTAATGTAGTCTCTTGCTCGTTATTTATTTTTTATCAATAACAAATAACTTTTATTAAAAACATAGTAGTTAAGTACCCTTGGCTCTTTGTATACCTTCCAAATTTGCCATAGTCTCAGTCCAAAGAGAATCACCCTCTCCTTTTGGACCAGAATAAAGGGCGATTATCTTTCCTTCCTCATTCCTTAAAACTCCCCCAGTGCCAGAAGGCCCTAGGTTCCCAGCACTACTCCCATCAAAATTCAAATTAATAAAGCCACTGGGAGGAGGGGCCCAAACATGTAATGAAGGCACCACAATTGGAGCTGACCTTGCAACCTCCTTCCAATTTCTTAGCAGATCATCAGATGAGAAGTCATTAAACAGCTTCAAAGACTTCAGCCAGCCCACCACTCTAATGTGAATCACCTCCAAGACAGATTGTAGACCTCTTTCCTTATCTGAAAAGATCCTTAAATTTCTTTCTTCCCATATAGTATAGCATATTGCAGCCCTTACATTTCTCCACATGATTTTCCCTCTTTTCATTGGCCATCTGAAAAAAGTAGGGGTAAACAAATTTTGCATATCTGGCAGGGGAGTCCACCTGCACCCAAACAAAGAAAAGAACCATTCCCAAATACATTTAACAAAATGGTAGGAGATTAGTAAGTGATAACCATTCTCACCATCAGCTTTTCACAAAACACACTGATGAGGGGATAAACTTAGGATTTTTTTTTCTCTAAAGCAAGGCACAAGTGTTAATTCTTTCCAGGAATTCTTCCCATCAAAAACCCCCAACCCTAGGTGGAATAGGATTACATAAAACTTCCTCAACAAGGAAAGACAGCCCAAGATGATTAATTGGTTGAGTTAAGGCTTTGAAAAAAGAGGTACAAGTGAACAACCCAGAGGCTAATAGAGTCCAAACCCTACTATCGGTTTTGTAGGATCCAAGTAAACCCCATCAAGAATACCCAAAAATGACAATATACTATTTAACTGTGTCCCTGATAGCCCTTCTCAGCCCTAGATTCCAGCCAAAGCCTGAAACTGAGTTTGAGGGAAACAGAAAGGAGGAGATAGGCTCACTCTTCAATTTAGACAAGGAAAACAAAGAAGGAAACTAGTCTTTCAAAGAGAATTCCCCAACCCGGACTTGTTCCCATAATCTAATAAGGTCAATGGAATGCAAATCATACCTGATCCAAGGCAGGAAAGTAGGAAAAATAGCTTGGATGGCCTTCCATGGTGAAGCTCTTGTAGTTCTTGCCAGAATTCCAGCATCCCACAGCTTTTCTCCCATCCGGGAATCATATTCCTTAATTTAGAAAATTGCACTTTCAAGGTTCATTCTTGAACCAAAACTGGACCAGATTTGAAACCAAAAGAGAAGTGAGGGATATACCTGATGCGAAGTAACAATAACTTCCAACATAGGTGTTCACTCCCAAGGAGAAAACCAAAACCAGCCTCCACTGAAGATGACAAAGTGTGCGGTGAAGCAGGATCGACAGGATGGTTCTTCAGCAAGAACCTGAATTCTTCAGTAAGAACCTGAATTCTTCAGTAAGAATTGAACAAGGGCTGGTGAGCACGACTTCAGATTGTTTCTTCTAGCAAGAAACAATATCAAGAATCTTTCTTGATCAGTTCCACAGGTGGAAATCGAACTGGGTAGGGGCGGCAAGAACTGGGGAGAATTTTGCAGGTTGCCGAGTGTATGTGAACTGAAGAATTCACCCCTTATTTATAGCCTTCTTTGGATCAGCATCCTAATCCAATTAGGAGAGAGTTTCTTGATCCAAATCTGATATTTGGATCTGGACTCTTAAATGGATAAGACTTATCTTATCCTTCAACTAATCCTAATTAGGTTATAAATTAGATTTTCCCCCTTTTAATTAACTGACTTAAGCCCAGTTCGAAATGGGCTTTAGGCCCATTAAGTCATATAGCTCACTTACCCTTTAATCTATCGGCTAACTTGGCTCTCTTTGTATGGCGTGGGACCCTAACATCGATCTACACATTAGCCACATGGGTTCAGCCCAACCTCTGTTACAAGTCCTGGCCGAATTCACTGTAGGACACAGTGAACCCCTGAGTCCATCACCATGGGCTCTTAATGGGCCCAACATTTACACTAAATGGTCCTTGGGTCCAACCACCTTATGAAAACCCAAGGACTGTGGGCAGGTGCAAGATTAGCCCATCAGGTATTACCCTCAATGGTCTTACACTTAACCTCTTAGCCCATAATGATCAAACACTGCTCGACAAGAGAGGACCTCTCCCTCGGCTGCAAGGTACAATGTTGCACTCTCTACTCACATGGATCCCGGGAATTAAAACCTTTTTGCAAATAATTTGAAACCATAATATATAAGTATATATCTATATAAATATATTTTGCAAAACCAATTTTCAAACACATTTGAAATCCACTACTGGTAGTTTAGGTTTTCACCAGAGAGAGTGCATTCCCCGATCATTCACTTTGTCTGACAAAAGGGTTGATCCTGTCACTATGATCACCCACTCAGGTGAATTCTCAGACTGTCCCAACATACCTAGGTTTTGACCCCCTCTAAGGATCTCACTGATTGGCACATCAAAGACAACTCAATCCAACACCTAGTGCAGTACCATAATTGAGTCTAGGGGTTAGGTGTAACATTCCAGTTTTGCCCATCTATCTCCAAGGTCCAGGGCAATACTAGAATTTGGTTTGGTTCAGGGTTTCAAGAAAACACATACTGCATGTACCTCAGGTCTCACCTTGGTAGTTGAGACAAGCCACTCCAACCAACTTTGTAGCACATTAGTGTCAGCCTTGGCAGGATAAATCTCCTTAGATCTATCCAATGGTTGTGAATATTCTACACTAACACGAGTCTCATAAGTGTCCAGTTTAAGGGTATTACATAGAAACACACCAAATCACATGAATCAATTATGTACTTTATTCATTTACAATAAATGACATAACATACATCAATCTGATTGGAGCTAAGGGCATACACTGTCTAACAACCTAGGGCTGATTTGATAGGATTAGGAGTGTGATTCATAGAATTGTGTTTGGCCAGTTGTATGCAGATCATACTTTGTTCATTATGAGAAATGGTAAGTTCCTACATGTGTAGATGATATTGTCTTATAGATAATAGACTATGAAATTCTTTGAACAAAATCTTGGGTTTGTAGTTTAGTTGTACCTTTTTTAGATTCTTCATTTTTATTTTTTTTTCAAAGAACAGAACCTATAAAGAGGTGTAGGTCAGACAAGTTCGCTTTTGCTTGTCAATATGTGACTCGATCACTTATCCACCACACACATGAATTTCTCTCTGTATACCTTGTATAAATTCACCATTCTCATGCACCTTTGTTTAAATTAAATGTACTTGAACCCTCCAATTGTACCACCACACATATCAGCCTATCTTTTATTTTTATTTTTTTGATTCATCGGTTTTTTGTAAGTATTTGATTCATTGATTGTTAACTGTGGAACTTCACGTATATCAATAAAATATAGTTAACTACAACACGCCTAGCATCCCTATCTTTTCTTATCCTTCATTATCAGTAATGGAAGACATGAATTATTATACATAGCTTAGTTTTTTCTGTAAGTATTATATATAGCTTTATTGCTTACCTGGGAATTATACATTTTTCTATTTTAGGACAGATGGATCCAACAACTGGGCACTAATCTTCTCCCAACAACTGCACTGGACCTCTGTAGCATAGTACACAAGGTTCAAAGTAATGATACACAATGCCCCATATTGGGTGTATTGTATAGTATCGGCAGGTCCTTGAAATGCCTTTTTTAAGGCTTTTCACATAATGAATGTTTTTATACTTTAAACATCATTAAAACCAACCCCAGGGGCAATTTTTTGAAAAAAACTAAAAAAAGGACAAGCACAAGGTTCAAAGTGTCGATACACCCCTTCCGGAGTATCGGGGTGTGTCAATACTTTGAACCTTGATATTACAATATCATATTGTCATAGAAGGATAAAATGGTTTGGAAATTCAAGGCTCCAATGCCTTGTTCAAGCATCAGGGGAAAAAGAAAAGGAAAGAAAAGCTGATCTAAGCAAGGAAAAGGTTTGGGTAAGGAAAAGGAACCATCCAAATTTTCTTGCATGATTTCATTATCCATGAGAAATTGTTTATGTATAGATGACTGAGTCACCATTTATGTCTCTTATTGACTTTGATCAAATCAAAATGGCCATTGATGCTAGCAATAGGATATCTAGCCTTAATAATCATGCATTTATTCTAGAACATATAGGTTCTAGCCTTGCTTGTTCAAGTTATTCACACCCCCATGGGTGCCAACATTTTGTTATCTGCTTTAACAGGTGCAAAAGGTTGAACAAAACTTGTTCTGTCATTTTTTTCCCTTCTATTCTTTTTTCTATCAAACAAAGAAGTCCATCAAATTGGATTGAACTCATAGCCTACTTAGAAGGTGTTCATGTTACGATTTTAAGGTTGTGAGCTGATCACCCACTTCCAACCAATTAGAAATAGTTAAAATCATTATATACTAGACTTGGAAGTGGAGGACGGTTTAGTAGAACTGATACCAAGTTACGGAAGAGAAATTCTAAACCCCCTCCTAAATTAGGCAATGTACTTCACCAGTGTCAACATGGTTTCCCATTAATAAATATATTACTTGTCTTACTATTGAATTGAGGATGTTCTATCCTGGTTTATTGGCTTTCAGCTTCTATTTCCCTCCTTACTAAAGAATCTTTCTTTGCAGCTTCACTTCAAAGCGATTTATGCACTAATGCTTTCATCATTTTGCGGTTTTGGGATTGCCATGAGCCTTAACACATTGTATCTTCATTTATTTGCTAGGCAAGTTCAGGTTACACAGACTGAAGTCAACTCTAATCCAGTCTGATAATAGAATTGGATTTTAGCATCTTATGTTTGTTATACATAGATCATATATTGTATATAGCGGTGGTACTGTGGCAGTTAAGTCCTGATTAGGACTAGATCTTCATCATCCACTAACTTATCTCTCACAAGCTCTTTTGCTATATTTTCTTGCATCTGTGCTCTTGTTTATGCCTTGCTGTTTTGAAAATCTAAGATTTTTTTAGCGTCTTTTATGCGTTTTGGTGGGGGGGGGGGGTGGACTTGTTGCTTTGCTGGTGTTAAATTACTCCAACATCACTTTTTAAAGTTGGGCTACAATTCTTTAGGCTACGTTTGGAAACGATGCAAATATGCTTGTTGCTTTGCTGGTGTTAAATTACTCTAACATCACTTTTTAAAATTGGGTTAGAATTCTTTAGGCTGCGTTTGGAAATGATGCAAATATATAGAGTGTAAAATGATTCATATAAATTGAAAAGTTGGGTTAGTTTTGCACCGACAAATTTAATTCTTAGTTCTTATTTTAGATTTTTAGTTGTAATGGATGCAATCACGAATTCCAACAAAGTATATGCCTTTTTTTTATCAAAAGATTACTTGAATGCAAATTTACTTTTTTTATTGATGTACGTTTACATCTTATTATCAATGTAAATATGCATTGAAAAATGTGTTTTCTGTCATTTATCAATGCATAAATGTAATGTTGCCAAACACAGTCAAAAGTGAATTCAGAGTGTAAATTTACCCTGAACAGAAATGGGCCAGGAGCTTAGGAATCTTTTGTTTATTTATTTTGATAGATATAAAGGATTCTTCTATTGAAATCCAACAATATCGAATGAGTCGCCCAATCTTCCAGGTTCATCTTTGGACAACCTCAGCTGCCCCTCCACCGCCTCCCAAATGCCTTATAATGGCTAAAGCTTTGGGAGGGAACATGCCTGCATGCAATATGCGTTGAGTGAGTTGGACGAAAGCAAATTTTAGATAATTTTATAGTGATGATTGCCATTAGACCTGTTCATGGGCCACGGGCCGGCCTGGCCCGGCCCCCGAATAGGCTTGAACACGCATATGAGCCCATGGGCTTGACCTCGGGCCAAAAAGCCCAGCCCGCAATAAATTTGAGCTGGGCTTAGGGTTTGCCAAAATAGCCCGACTTGACCTATAGACTAAACCCAAAAACCCTAATATCCTCACCTTTCTCATTCATTTTTTTTCACATTTCCTATTAGTCGAATTGCTTAGTGCCGAACCTCTCTTCTCTTCACATCCTTCTCACACTCTCAAGCAACTGCATAATCAGCAAACATTCACTGGTGCAACAACTCCGGCAGACCGGCGGTGAGTCCTCTCTCTCTCTCACACACACACACAGACGCAAACTCAACACTGGCAGTGAGTTCTTTCTTCTGTTAGGTCAGACTTCGGACTTTTTATTAGAGTTGGGCTCGGGTTTAGGCCTAACAAAATCATGTTTATGAAGAGCAAAAGTCTGGCCCGAGTCTGGCCCGGCCTGGCCCATGAACAGGTATAATTGCCATTAATGCATGTCATTGTCATCGTCAACTAAATAGGAGACATCTTCCCACTAGCTATTTGAGAACTGAGATTTGGCATCTCTCTACAGCAATTTGTCATCCAAAAGGACCGATTAGGCTGTCCTTCAATCCATGCATTAAAGGTGCCATTTGCTTGTCAATTCTTGAATTGGAGCCTGACTTAACGCTGTCCCCGTCCCCTTGGAACAGTATTAACTTACATCTTGGTGTCATTTTTTCCTTTTTTTGGTAAACTGCGAAAGTCTTTGTACTTTTGTACAACATGCCAAAAGTTTTTAGGCAAAACCTATCGTGAATCCAGTTAAATATGGCGCAAAGTACTTGTATGTTAAGTGTTATATTTTGTGAAAAGTAGAATTTTAGGTAATTGATTGAAATTTGAATTTAACGTGCAACTAATGTTAATAAATTGCGTTGTACACAAATAAATTAACATGTCAGAAGTTTTCATTTGGGTTGTAAACAAATTACGTTGAGCACAAAGACATTACTCTAATTGGGGAGGCAAGGGATTAAGGGTTAACTTTGGCCGCTGGGGGCCAACAGCCTTTCCTGTTGAGAGAGTTTCTGGATTAAATACATTCACGGCAGTTCATCAATTCATGGGCATGCTTTTATTTTTATTCAAAATAAATCAGAAAATAATTACTAATTTGCTCACTGTCATAATAACGTGCCCAACCCAGAAACTCTATCAACAGGAAAGGCTATTGACCCCCAACGGCCAAAGTTCTTTCAGGGATCAAATCAAACCCGTGTGTAACTGTAGGCTTATCGTGGCCAGTGGATATTGGTTGTCATGTGTGCATACACGGGCTCTTTCGTACGAAAACAAACTGAGCTTAGGCTTAATTTGGCTTGACGAGATTTATGATAAGGGGTTAGCAAGTTGGGCATCAACAAACCCCAAAGCTCAGGTCACTGACACAGCCCCAGTTTTAACTCTCATACAACTAAACAATGATGCTCGCTACAAAAGTGATCCTTGCCCGTTTATATTGGTGGTTGAATTCTTCCAAATTCAATTTCAGTGTCATGGAATATAAACTAGTACTTTTCAACTTTTGGGCAAGGGCAAATAAGAATATTAGAGCATAAAACCATCCGAGAAAAATGGTTACCCTTCAGTAAAGGTTTGAAAGAAAAATACGAAACCATCACATTAAAACACTACTTTTCATTGATTTACATTAAAAACGCAGAAGACATTGAAGATGTCAAATGCGACACCTCACCTTTTCATTGGTTTACATTTTTACTTCATGGTTTTATCTTCTGCTGTGCTCCATAACATTTACTAATTTATATTGATAAACATTAAACCTCCAAGATTTCTTTCATTTTAAGGGTAATTAAACTGAGCAGTGAACCCAAATTGAAGATTTCTATCATTGAAGGTGTCAAATTGCATTTGTTTTCTTTTTTTTTTTTCATTTTTATATTGTTGTAAGAACAGGAATGGTTTTCTGTGAACCATCCAGTTCATATGATAAACACGTGGATATTGCAAGTACACAAGATAGAGAAACTTAAACAAGTGGATATTGCGTGCACACAAGATAGACAAACTTCACTAACACAAAAGAAAGAAATGTAGAAATAAATATTAAATATTACAAGAGATGTTTTGTATAAAGCTTGATAATCTATGTTATCCTGAGAAACCAACTTTATATTATACAAAGACAGGCTTTGGGGGGGGGGGGGGGGTGTTACTATTTACGTTTAGTTACTGGAAGAAATTGATTACCGTCTTTTCTCAACCATATTGTGGAGCGAGTCCTCTTAACATGGTCAACGAAGAGACGATGCCTGTCAAAGTGAGAATACTTATTACTTAGTATCAGAAAAAGCAGCACTTCAAGCTTGAAATTTGCAAGGAAATACAACTGATTCAATTTTTTTAGCTTAAAGATCCAACTCATAATCCATAGGGCTCTTTTTGGATATTGAGGGGAAAAAGACTCACCGCCAAAGCCCTTCATAATCCCTAGACCTGGCAATTGGGTTGGGTGGGTCGGGTTCGGGTAGGGTCGAAATACTTCGGGTTGATTTCAGGTCGAATTGGATTTTGGGTTGAGTTGTCAAATGCTAGACCCTAACCCTAAATATCCAGATTAGAACTGACCCATGGGTCAAATTGGGTCATCCCAAAAAATAATTGAAATAAAAAAAATAAGAAAAAAAATAAAAAATGTCAAAATTAAAAGAATTAACCATAAAATTCCAAATATAAAATAAAAAACTTGAACATTTAACGATTTAAAGAGTAAACAATAAAAAATAAAAAGTAAATAGAAAAAATTAAAAAGTAGAAACTTCTAACAATGCATAAATAATCCCAATTAGATTTGACAATCGGGTCAGGGGTTGATCCATGACCCGACCCAGTTTTTTTTCCCGGGTTAGGTCGGATAAGATTATTTTCACATTCGGGTAGCAAATACGAGACCCTAACCCTGTTTTTTCAGGTTGGGTTGGGTCAATTTTTTGCCAGGTCTAATAGTCCCTCCCGCACCATGATTTGAATCTCGATTTTTTTTTTTATTTTTTTATTTTTTGTTAACTCAGATTTGATTCTAATGCTCACTAATTTTTTATGAAGCATTATCAAAGCCATAATAACCATTATGATGGAGGATCTAGACTTCACATTATGTGCCTGTTCAGGTCCTTCGGGAGGGCTGTCCCGTGGCAGCCTTTGGGTTTGCAATTTTCAAGGTGGCCCTTCCAGGACAGTAAATAAGCAATGTTTGGTGAAAAAACCATTAAGTCAAAATTTGCTGTCCATCAGCCAAAACAAGGGGCTTTCTGTTGAAGCTTCTTCAAAGCAGTTCAACCAAAGCTTCAGCCCTCCCCAAACAGATCCCATATGTGAGTTACAAATATGAATGATGCGAGGATGGAAAATCACATCATACTCTGATGCAAGTGTTTCTATTTGTTGATATGGTTTTATTTCTATAGTATACTGACCTCTCGTATTCCAGTTTTTGAATAACTATCCCATTGAGTACAAGCTCTGAACTATAAATTGCCGCTCCTGCAAATTCAATTCACATTATGAAACTGTCACAAAGTTCTGGTGCATTAACTGAGCAATAAGTGGGAGATCTTAACCTTTTTCTAGGATAGGCACACAGACTGCATAATCTTCTTCACAAGAAAGAACCAGCAAATCATCAGGTATTTTATCATCCTTAACTACGGATCTCCCAATTCTCTCCACTGCCTGAGAGGCACCCAACCAAAGAATTCGGTATGTAAACAAGGAGAGCAGTACAACAACCACTTGTCATTCTGTAAGCACTTCTAGAGCCTATAGTGAAGCCCACATGGAGAGAAGGAAAGAAACCTTCTGAGAAAGAAAACAAATTTCATCCAATTCTTACTGTTCCGGCAGTTTCACAATTATGGTTTCCTAGGTATTCATAAAAAAAAAAATTATGGTTTCCTAGGTTTTTTTTGGAGAGAGAGAGAGAAAAATTAGAGGTTTCATTGTATCTTTTATTTAATAACATAATGGAATTTTGCAGCTCTCCCATTGATGTAGGGTACCACAATGAATTTAATTTTTTCTAGTTCACTATTTCCTTCCCAGCAGATTAACAATCTATGAATTGCCTTGCTTTGAAGGTAATTAGAAGTTCTTTTTAGTGAATACTTTGGTTAGATTTGAATTTTACATTTCAAAGAGAAGTACAACCCCCTACCAGTGCTTTAAAAGGTGTGCCTAAGCGCACAGGTGAGGCACAATTTAAGGTATGTGCCTCGCCTAGGCCCCCAGATGCAGCACTTTCAAAAGGCACATGCCAGTGCGCCTTTTGAAAATCTGTGCCTATTTTTCTTTCTTTTTGTTTTTTTACTTATGGCTAGAGGTGTAAATCGGGTTGGGCCGCCCGCGGCCTGGCATGATCAAACAGGCCGGGCCGTATATATACTATTTATATATATTATATATTTATATAGAATATATAATATATAATATATTATATAAATTATAATTATATAACAATATATAGTATATAATATATTAATAAAATAAACAAAATTTCCAATTTTATTATACTAATTTATTTAATTATTGTATATATAAGCAATTGTATACATCAAAATTCATATAAAATTAAAATTTTAAGTTTTTTTTTCAAAATTTTTAAATAAATAGGCAAAAATAGCTTTGGCCCAGTCCATGGCCTGACTTGGGCCACCTGTGGCATGGCATGGCATGGGCCCACACGGGCCTGGGCTGTGGGTCATGCCGAGCTGACCCCCAAAATTTTCACCAATGAGGGCAGCACGGCCCGTGACGGCCCACGGGCTAGCACAGCACGGCCAAGTTTACACCTCTACTTATGGCTGGGTTGGGGACTTCGCCTCCAAACCACCAGAGCTCCAAGAAGCCCCTATTTGCTAATGTTGCTCATTCATTCATCCTAATAAAAAATATTTTTAAAAGATAATTAAAATTATAAAATCTTTTTTTTTAGTTATTAAGAGTTTAAGACCCTAATATGAACTTGTTTGGGCTTGCCCCAGGGAGCTTGGTGCAAAGGCGGCTTGTAGAATCAAGAATGCACAATGTTTAACATCACATTAGCTATTTGAAGCAATGAGATAGGAAAAATAATAGAGATTGAGAGTTGTGCATGCTTGAATATGTTCTATATGCTATGTTTGATTTTATTTTTAAATGTGTTTTACATGTTTTGTTTATGTATTTTAATTTGAGATAATGGTATTTTTAAATATTTATTTTAAATTTTAAGTTTACATTTTTAATTAATATTATGCTTAATTTTTATTTTTTTGGCATTTTTACATTTTGTGCCTTGCTTCAAAAAGGCATGTGCCTTGCCTTGTTATTGGAAATTTTATAAATGGTACGAAGAATAAAACTATGCTTTAGTAAATTGTATTGTAGGAACTTATTCCAACCTTTTCTTTTCAATTTTCCTATATGATAATTCTCCATCTCAATCAATAAAATTGAGGGTTACCTATCCAGGAGAAAAAAAAATGAAGCCTCCATCTTTTTCTTCTATTCCTTCTCTACAAGTTTGTTGTTACAACTATTTTTCTATTTTTATTATCTTTGGCTTCTAATTTCTTATTGTGTAAATATCTGTTTAGGATCCATACAAGCCAGCTAGATATATTCCATCTTTCATCTTAATTCTTAGCAGGCATGGAAGAGGATCTCTTCAGATCTGAATGAATTTTGCAAGAGTCCTAGGATAAATTAGGAATTTCTAACATGGGGTCAAAGAATTATATTTCATCTTCTAAGCACCCAATGTTTAGAATTATAAAAAATTAAAAATATAATTTTTTGCAAGTCTGAACACACTTTGTCAACACTGCTTCAACATTTGGTGTTCTTAATGAAACTATTTCAGTTACTGGACAAAAAAAAATGATTTTAGGGTGTTTATAAGATTTAGTTTGAATTGATGATGTGGCATGTGGGGTCTACAAAATTTTCTTGGACCTTTTTTTATAAGAAAAAGAAAATTTCATTAAAAAAAGAGCATCTTACAAGCAACAATACAGGTGTAAAGATAGCACTGAACCAAAATTTTCTCGGACCTTAAGTTGGAAATATTTTCATATAACTATTTTTCATAGGTGAAAATTTATCTATTTGCTTGGTTTTAGTGTATCTAGAATGGTTTGAGTTACCTGTGCAACAAGACAAAGATCATGTTAAGCAAAAATGTGCATATTGTCACCAATACGGCAATACATACTTTTAGCTGCAGAAGAGAATATGTAAGAGAACATACCTGGCCTTGAACTGCCCTAACCAAGCTTGCAACGACTTCTTTACTAGGTTTTATATTTGGGGTGACGAAGACTCGTTTGCCCTGCATGGAGATCATTGTGAAGCAGTGACAACAAATACAGAGATAGAAATGCACTAAATCATCAGTCACTAGAAGTTTTCCACCATGGTATGCATACAATTCCAACCAGGATGCAACAACATGTCCGCTTGCATAAAACTAATACAAGACTTCACAAGTACCTGCAAAATTGGATGTTGGCATGCACGGGCCAAAGAAACTGGCATGCTAAAGCCAATCTCCTTTTCCTTTTTGGAATCTCTAAGTATGTAATTTTTCTCATCAATAAAACAGCTAGCTTGTCCACAGCTCTCAAGCCACAGATGTGTTACTACTGGTTTACCAAGAGCTATTGCTTCTAACATATTCCTTGTACGGACAAATTTATCTGCCACAAAATGTGTTGCATCTGAAGAACAGGATGCAATGGATATACCTAGACGGGTCAATATCTGTGACAAAGAACCAAATATCAACATCTAGCAAATAAACTCATTGTGGTGCAGAACTGCAGACTGTGCTATCAGAACCAGAGAAAATAAGAAGTACCTTCTTCTGCTGCTTAATGATATCCTCATCCAAATGATGGCTAAACAACACCCGAATACTACTTAAGTCTCTCCTTCTTCTCATATCTTTCCATACAGGAGTAGGAACTGCTTCGCTGGCATCTAATCTGACAAGCTCTTTCATGAGGAATGATTTTGATAAGTTTTTGCATGATTGTTTATGATATTCATCACCCATACAAACAGGTGATGCAGCATTTATTGGTGTAGTGGCATTAACAGGTGTGCTACATTCTGAACAAGGTCTCTTTGCTTTCTCATTTGGGGATTCTACAAACTTGGCATTTCCTTTTGCACCTTCAACAGACTCATTCTTACTCCCTGAGTCTGGGGATACTTTAGCATCAACAACTCCAGGAATTACTTTTCGATTCACAACATCCGAAGAATGGCTGCCAGCACCATCCGAACCTGGTTTGTGCCCCATCAAGCTCTTAGAACTCTTTTCTGGAAAAGGCAAAAATGGATGGGGATAAACACCTGATCGTGTTCTCTTCCTCGTATCTAAGTTGAAATTAATGCCAGTATCACTGTTTGACCTTTTTCGCCATATTGTGGATTGTTCTTTAGGTTCTTTCCCTTTAACAACTGTGGATGGGCCATCTAGAAGACCAACTTCATTGAAGTGAGATGAAATGCTCCGACGTGTTCTCATCCTTCTGGGACAGCTCAATATGCATTCCTTCACATGGCTGGTGGGAGCAGTCATTTCTTCATGATGTTTATCAAGGTCTGGTTCTGGTACCTTATGTTCACTTGGCTTGCTTTTGTTAACCTCATCAATTTGATTGGGACCAAATTTAGATGCTTTTCCTTTTAAAGTCAATGACTTCACTGCATTAACACCTATATCATTATCTTCTAGTTTATTTAGATGGACATTATCAGATAACTTTTCAGCCTTTTTCAATGGATTCAGTGCCATGCACTGCCTAGTTCGACGAGCAATGGGTGTGGAAGTCCCATAACCCTCTTTCAATTGTGCTTTGCTAGATGAGAAATGCCCATTTGAAATGGATGAACTGTGACATTTGTTAACCTCTTTAACGCAGGTCTTATCCATAGATTCCACTGCCTTGCTTGGCTTGACAAATTTAGATGATGTTCCTGATGTTTCAATGCAATTGGCAGCACTCCTAGTATTTATATGCTGCTTACCCTTTGTATTGCCCCTTCTCACCTTTGTTTTTACTGCTGAGTCTTGATCCAATTCCCGCACTCTTGATTTCCTAGAGGGTTTTGGACATGAAGTGGATGTTTTTTTATTTAATTTGGTATTAGCCAGATTTGATTGTTTGGACTGTCCTGTAATTCGCTCGTGACCAGAAGGATAGGTCCTCTTCTGAAGGGAAATGTTTTCTGAACAAGCTTTCTTTCTTTTTACACCTATGGGAGGACCTTCTAATGTTTTTGGTTCAGCTTGATAAGCACCATTGGCAACATGATTGGCAGGGGTTCCACAGAATAAGGCTTCCATAGCTTCAGCAGCCATTTGAGTATCAAAGCCAACATCATATGTGTCTGGGGAATTCCTACTAGTATCAGGTGTTCCCAGCTTTTCTCCTATAAATTCTGCATTTAGCTGTTCATCCAACTCCTTGGTAAGATTCTTTTTGGTCTTTGTTTCATGTATCTCTATGCCCTTTTTTTCATCAGATTGTTTCTGTACCTCTTCAGAAGTATGCAACATTAGCCTGGAATCTGAATTACTTAGACCCATTATTTTCTGAAGGTTATTCAAGCCTTCTTTTTCTCTAGTCCCAACTACATCTCTGCCTCTTTTGAAGTTCTGACGCATGGGGTCTTGAGGTTGGGTAAGAGATCTCCACTGTCCGGTGCTTCCAAAGAATGCATCCTTCCTCTTCATGAAGAAATCTCCCCCTCCTTCATCTTCACGGCTGTCAACCCAGTCAAAGACTCCCGTCTCTCTAATTGGACTTTTAAGATTTTGTCTCTTGACCAAGCTTTGAGGTCCCTTTGCATTAGATACAGGAGGTGACTTTCCTTTCGTTGTTCTATAAGGATAAACTTCTTGAGATGACTCTACATTGTTAACTGAGAGAAACTTATCCACAACATCCAGTGCATTGGCTTGTGACAACTCACCAGGTTCCTGTGACTCCATGTAACTCAACCCGGCAAACTCATGATCACAAGCAACTGAACGAGGAATATCTGTTTCTCCATCCATACTATGAATTTTACTCGTAGATCTTTCATTCCCAGCAACTTTATCCTTATAAAAGAGCTTTCTTGCTGTTGAATTGCCCACCCTGATCTTGGTATCATTTCTAACTGGCATATTCTCGTTGCATCTCCTGGTATCACAGTTCTGATCAACCTTCCTTACATTGTCCAGAGGCAAGCTTGTATCTATTGTATTAGACATATTATTTTTCCTGTGAGCATGCCCTTTTTGTGGTTTACTATTACTGGGGTTAGAACAAGGCACAGTGTAGACTCTCTTAGGATTATTGCTTTGAGAAGCTATGCCTGAAGCCCAAGATGATGCTATCCTTTGTATAGGTACTGAAAAATCAACATAAAGCTCCTTACAATGAGATTAATGTCCATTAGACCATTGCATAATAAAGAAGATATTTTACTAACTGGTGTATGAAGCAATTATCAAAAGCTAAAGTTCAGGTTGGATTTCTTTTAAAGGGGAGAGTTTATGTTGCTTAAATACCATAAGGCAAGCATGTGCGTGTAATCAGAAACCAATATTTCTTAGATTTAGTTTCATCAAAATGATATCAGAGAGGTCAACTTCATATTTCACACAGTTTTCACAAAATTCATCAACCTTTTTCCAGGTAGAGATGGTACCTCCTCATACCTTTTATGGACAAAATGTACAGAAAAATGTATAAAGATTTTATTTGGTTGGAAACAGGAAAATAACCAACAAAATAAAGGTGGAAAGTTATTTGGTGTAATAAGTAAAAGTGGTATTCAAAATTTCTTAAGGACTTTTTTCAACAAATTTAAGTGCATTGATTGGAAGGAAAAATACCCAAGGTATGAACAAATCATACCTTACTGCCAACCATAACATGACACCTACTAAGAAGGAAATTACATGTTGGACACTTGGACTAGGGTCATTTTTAAATTTTTTTTCCTGGTAGTTTCTTCTTTGAGAAGAAATAAACTTCATCTGTGGCAATACCCAGTATCCAGATGTAATAGAGCTCTTAGTTGTTTCATCTCAATCAAGAAACTAGCAGGAACTTATTACTGCAAATAGTAATCCTTTCTTTTCTTAATACAAACATTGAAAAATATTTTTCTTTTCTTGATAATTAACTCTGTAACGATTTTTTTTTTCCATTTCCTATAAAAGTATAGAGCTATTACTTTTTTCGAAGTTGCATCTGCACTTCTCTTTTGGCTCTCAAGCACATCAAACTGAAGTAGCTATTAAATGCAGCAGTTACAAGCCACAAAACATTCTTCAACAAAATAAAAATATCATAAGATTTAAATTAGGAAGCAAGTGCAGTTTCATAACAACTAACAAAAGAAAGCAAAATTCAAATTCTCAAACAACAAAAGAATGTTAAAGAATAAATAAAAGCTTTCCAATAGGCAATCAATGTAGAACTAACCCTCAAGCAGGCTTCAATAATCACAATCGCCAAGTAAACCAAGAACAGTTTTCCTTCTTTTAAGTTTTAAAACCAAATGTAAATTTTTATTACACAGGATGACAGGGTACATCAACAGAAACCATGTAAGAAAGCACAAGTGAATTAAAGATGGAAAAATGCAATACATACGTATTCCATTCTGAAAAAAGAACCAACCTGATCTTTCTTCCTCGTCATGCGAGGCATCAGAGTCCAGTATAATGTCCTTCGCACCCTGTTTACAAGGACTGTGCTGCCTCTTTTCTGAGCCAACAGAATCATCACCACTTCCTCTTTTAGAGTCATCATCAGAAACCGCGTCAACATCAGTCAGTATTTCAGTTCTATCTGTCCCTTCACCGTCGCTGTCAAATGATATCTCTTTATCATAGTCATCCAACAACTGGGTTTTCACATCTTCGATCAAATCTAAATCTTCTATTTCTTGGGTTTCACCTTCAAGATCCACCAACTGGGTTTCAGCGAAGATTTCAAGTGGAATGGTATCATCTAACGGCACAGTGTTTTGAAACGCGTGCAAATCATCAGCATTGTCCTCTTCGAGTTTCTCACCTGAATATCAACCAAACGACAAACCTTTTTCACAACATTACTCCACTCATTTCATTGATGGATTGAAAGGTGTGAAGGAAATCTTGAACTTCAGAATTTTCTTATTAAATCCATTGAAGTTAAGGAAGCAAAGGAAAGCGAAAACCAGAAACCAACAAAACAAAAAAAAAAAAAATATATCACGGCCTACCGGAGGACACCGAAGAAGGAGACAGAGTGTCGAGGGCCTGAATTTCGGTATCGCTACCGTCAGCAACTGAAGTCCCTCCCCTGGAACTCACTTCATTATCACTATCGGAACCCATTTCAAATCATCTGAAACTAAACCGAATCCAGCTGAAGACTCAACACATCGTGGAAGATCAGATACAAACAAGAATTGAAATCTTCAATTATGATCTCAGTATTGACAAGGAAAGAAGTTCAGAGTTAGGGAAATAACTCCAATAAACAATGAGGATCTTATCCTACCCAGTCAAGGGAAGGCAGATGCAGTAGAAGGAGGACGAGAACGGGAGCGATTCAACGTAAATCCTTGAATCGGTTAAATGCGGATTTAGGGTTCGCGGGATTTGAAAAAAGAAGAGCAAGACGAGGTTAGTTTTTTTTTCATTTTTGGAGGGAAATTTGATGTTTGAGAGTTCATTTATAAAAATTATAGAGCAAGTAACTTCACAAGAGGGCATTTGGTCTAGTGGTATGATTCTCGCTTAGGGTGCGAGAGGTCCCGAGTTCAATTCTCGGAATGCCCCCAAAAATGTTAACCTTTTAGTTTTTATTTATGTTGCGATTTTTTAAATCTATCAACAATATACGTTTTAACACGGTAACACCCTTCCAACGTCGACACCGCACATCTTCACTTTTATCATACCGTTGATTGAGTCCGTGGGGAATGGGGTTGTGAGGTTCATGTGAGATGCACTTTATGAGGGGCAGATTCCGACTCCCGTTGATATGGTACTGAAAAGTAATAAAATGTTATTAGGCTTTTGGGGAATTCCGAGAACCGAACTCGGGACCTCTCGCACCCAAAGCAAGAATCATACCACTAGACCAGTATTTGAAAGGGGAATTAAAATCTATTTATTTGTTGTTAATTTTCATTTGTCCCAAACTGTCTCGGTTTTGAACCTGACCTTTTGCCCTTTTTTTCCTGGTATTTTTACATTATACCAACCCATGGTATAATTGAATATGGAGTTCACAAATCAGTGAATCCAACCTCAAGAGATGGTTTAGCCCGACCGTTTACCAACTGGTTGAGATGGTCGCTTGGCATCTCTCTTGTGAGTATATGGAAGTGCAGGATCAAACTCATGTAAATATAGGCTCTAGTCACAGGAAACCTAGCTGCACCCTTTTCTATCGCCACCTGTCTATCCCTTCTGATGAGCTAAATATTCAGTTAAGTTGGTTTAGCTGTTTTGAGGCACTCTGGATAAATTTATATAAAAAAGTTGAAGTGAACAGCCTAAAAATAGACTGAATAGATAGCCAATTTGGGTTCGCCAAATTTTCACTAGGCAATTTAGAACTGGCAATTGGGTTGGGTGGGTCGGGACACTTTGGGCTGATTCGGTTCAGGTTGGGTTGTCAAGTGCTAGGCCCTAACGTTAAACGTTTGGTTTAGGATTGACCCATGGGTCAATTTTTGTCATCTCAAAAAATAACTGAATTTTTAAAACATAAAGAAAAATACATGAAAATGTCAAAATTAAAGGAATTAACCTTAAAATTCCAAAAATAAAATAAAAATATTTGAACATTTAACAAATCAAAGAGTAAACAATAAAGAATAAAGACTAAATAGTAAAGATTAAAGAGTGGAAACTTCTAATAATGCATAAATAGTCCCAATTAGACATGGCAATTGGGTTAACGAATTGACCCATGACCCAACCCAACCCAGTTTTCTCTTTTTTTCAGGTTGGATTGGGTCGGATCATTCTCAAGTTTGGGCAGCTGAAATATGAGACCCTGATCTTGAATTTTTCGGGTTGGATTCACGGGTTGGGCCAACTTTTTGCTAGGTCTACCAGACATGGCTTAAAGGTTGATCATCAATCATTTTAAGGGCTACCCACTTTAGCTTATTTAAATAGGACACGCTATCTTTTAATTTTTTGGGTACTTAACACGATACCCACTAATTTATCAACGTAGGTGGTAATTGCACGATTCAAATCCACATCTCTGTTGAGCCTACCTAACTAACATGCCAACCGAGCCACCACTCAATTGATTTAGGACAAGCTATCTAAACAAGTTGAAGTGAACAACCCAAAAAATGACTGATTGGCAGTCAATTTGGACTCTCCATTATTCACCAAACATGGCTTAAAGACTGCTTGCCAATCATTTTAAGATCTGCCAACAAAAAAGGAATTTCTTGCAACCTGATATACATATCTCATTCAGTCATTCTTTTTCATAACTAGCAAAATGGATACTACTTGCCAATAAAAAAAGTGGGTTACTAATCAAATATGAAGAAATCACATCTTGCATAAGCATGGTATCACTCCATTCTCATTGAGCATCACAATTACTCTTCAAGATATTGCTTTTTGGTATGAAAATGAAAGACTTGATCTTCAATATTTTATGAAACTCAGAAAATATAAGCTTAGTGTATTTTTGTGTGTGTGTGCGTGTGTGTATATATATATATATATTGAAAAGCAGTAAGCTTTAAAATTTCCTATGCAATCTTATTTCTTTTTATGATTGAACTATCTCTTCTTGTCTACTCTAAAAGCAGCAGCAGCAGAAACAAGAGTTCATCTCTTTCTTCTTAATCTGCTATTCATTCTTTGGTGGATAGCAAGCTTTCCACTTATTCCTCTGTATCCATTCTTCATCATTAATCCCTCAAATTATCTTCCTTCACCCTTCAAGGCCTGTCAACAGACCAGAAATTTGTAAGACCCCCTTATATATCCTACATCAGTTAACTTGACTTCTTCTTCCATGGTCTCTTTTCCTTTTCCCACATTTACATCAGCATGTAAAGATTATTTGTATATTTCTATATGCGTTTGCGGAGGGTGTTTTATGCTGTAGGGCCTTAGATTGGCATGATAATTGTTAGTAGTGTTAAAGGGAATTCATATTAGCCGAACACTTTATCTGTGAGGCAGGCTGTGGAACCAATGATGGGCCTCCACAGCCGTGACCCACACTAAGAGATTGAATGATTATGGGCTTAATGTGGAGTGTTATTATTGGTCCCACAGCAGTGATAAAATTCTCCTTAATTATTGGTCCACTCATTTAGATGCATGCCATACTATTGATCAACGAGTGCCAAAGGGAATGGCGTTAAACTAGGAATCTCCACAGTCATTTTTGAAGCAATGAAGTATTTTCATCTATAATTATACCAATTTCAAAGCCCTTATGTGTAGTTCGTATTGTTCTTGTTGTTGTCAGTTTATTTTATCGAATGTTTTAACACTGCTAAATGATGCAGGATATCCTGAACTGTGCTAGTCTGCTTGAAATGACATTTTTACTGCAACTTGACTGAGAATTTAGCTGATGTACATTTCATATTCATCCAGCTTTGTTTAGTTTGGAAGGCCAACCAGTTTAGATGGATGCTGTCTCAATAATTGCTACATTCCTGTCAGATTTAAGAGAAGAGGTTTCAAATTCATTAAGTTATTATGTTTATGTTTTTAGAAAACTCATCCATTCATCCTTATATATGTAGCCATTAATTTGCATTTTCTCTTTTCCATCATTAACATGTAGCCAAAAATTAATTTGCCTTATCTTCTATTTTTCCCTCAACTTTCATTTGTAAATGCCCATTACACTTATTAATGTCCATTTTGTCAAATGTTGATTTATGTTGCAGATTCCTCTTACTGGACCCAATTCAATTATTGGAAGGGCTGTCGTAGTACATGTTGATCCTGATGATCTTGGGAAGGGTAATTACATGGACTTCCTTTTTTGTTGGTAATTTTTGTTTTCCTGGACAAAGTGAGGGTATCTGCAATTATCAAATAGCTTGAGTTAATTGCAGAACAATTTTAGAAACCAGGGGTCGGTATTGTTATTATTGGAAACCCCAGGTAGTGAATTTGTAATTTACCCTAAAAATAAGAAACAAAACAATAACACAGCAACAAATAGAAGGGATTGAGGAATCGTCAGCTATGGTGCTAGAAATGTTACTTTTTGTTCTTCTAAAATGGTCAAATGGATGCAATTTCCAGAATTCCAAGTGTCTTCGTAATCTGATGAGTTCTCAGCATGGCTGAAAAGTAAATTGTGGATTTGATGCTAGAGCCTATAACTCTTTCTATGCTGATCAAATGAAGGTTACCTGTCACCACTGGCTGTATTGAATGATTACAAATGGCTTTTATTGTTTACCAAAAGGTAACACCCAATCAATTTTCTTTTGTATCAGCAGCAGGAATCAAGAGATTTCTATGTATTTTACACAAAGGAGAAACCCCCAATGTTCCACACTTCTGAATGAAGGGGAACAATACAAACAGCTAATGACTGACATACAAAACAAGATCACCATAAATTTACACATTAATTCCTGGGCCTGGTACTCGCAGTTCAGTTCTGTGGGCCAGCCTATCACCAATTGACAATTGCATTCCTCCACCAATCTATTCTTTTCCAGAGAATAGGCTAGTTTTAGGCCTTTGAACTGAGTAATAAACTCAGCCCTATGTATCTTCACCTGGTATACCCAGGTTGCTTTGCAATGTATTTCCAGTAGTCTCTAAAAATACCACCACCTACTTGAGAGGGGCCTGGGTTAACAAGGCAGCAGCTGTCAACATTCACTTTTATTCTTCCCTCCATTGCAAAACCTTAGACCCTCTCAACATGGTCTTTTCCATCTCTCCTACCACAATCCCAATACTTTAACTGCAAAGATTGAATACCACATGGTCCACAACCCCAACCAACCAACCACTGCTACTAGGCAACAAAAAATTGAGAACTCCAATTTTCTTTTATTTTTTTTTCACTCCTTTATCTGAACAATTACAATTCATTCTTCACTCTTCTTAATTATTATCTCCATCTCCCCTCTCATCAATTCCCTCAAATATGGACTCTCTCTCTCTCTCAAATAATGCATTTGATGGTCAGATTATTAGTAACTTTCAGCATTTTGTAAGCTTAAAATAAGCTTCAATGACTTATTTATAAGTGATATCTAGTTTCTCTTTTCTCAGGTTCAGTTGGAGTTGGAAGGTGTTCAAATCGACAAGGAGATGAACATTAAGTATAAAGTGACATAGGACTCAGTGCCAAGAATTTAGATTGTCCAAGAACACTGAAGACAAAAGTTTTTTCCTGCAAATGCCTTGTACTGAAAACAGAATCGGGGTCATGGAGAGGATTTGCATTGGAAGATGCGTTACATTATTTAAGAAGTTTTTTTTTAATGCCTTGTACTTTTTTATGTTAATTGGATATTGTATTTAAGCAATTTGTTTTGGATATTATAATAATTAATGATTTTATTTATTTATTTATTTTCAATTTGTATTTTTTTATTTAAATTGATTTTTATGCATTAATATCTGCCATGAGATTTGTATTAAACATGTACAAACAAAATGTTGAAATCAAATTGATATAAAAATATAAAATAAAAAAAAAGCCGGTGGTCATGCAATCGCCGCCTTAGACATAAAAGCGATCTAAGCCGGCAGTCTAGACTACCACCTAAAAGCGGACACAATGTTTCGACGGACCTAAGGTGGCGGTCCAAAGATATCTAAGCCGACGGTAGACTGCCACCTAAAAGTGGACACAATGTTTCGATTAGACTTGTTCATGGGCCGGGTCGGGCTCGGGCTGGGCTTTTACTTTTTATTAATGGAAATTTATTAGGCTTGAGCCTGAGCCCGAGCCCGAAGCCCGAGGACTCACCGCCGGTGATTGTGTTCGCCGCTTCGCTAGTTGTGTGGCTGCCTGAGAGTGAGGACTGAGAACTGTGGAGGATGTGGAGAAGAAAGGTTCGGTTGGAAAAAGAGGTGAAAGAAAGAGGGGTATTCGACTATGGTTTTTAGCTTTAATTATAGGTTGGGCTGGGTTGGGCTTGGGCCAGGCTATTTTGGCAAATCCCAAGCCCGGCTCGAATTTTTTGCGGGTTGGGCTTTATGGCCCGAGGTTAAGCCAATGGGCCCATTTGCGTGTTCAAGCCCGTCCGGGGGCTGGGCCGGCTCGTCGGGCCAACCGGCCCATGAATAGGTCTAGTTTCGGCGGACCTAATGTGGCGGTTCGAAGATATCTAAGCCGGTGGTCTAGACGGCCACTTAAAAGCGGGCACAATGTTTCGACGGACCTAAGACGACGGTCTAGCCTTTATTAAATCTGAGTCGGCGGTTCTGACATACCGTCGGTTTAGGAATGATTGAACTGCATCGGACTGGTCCCCAAAGGTGGCGGTCATTTTTGTCTAAGCCAACGGTCTTGACCTAGGCTGGTAGAGGTTTAGGGGGCAGACACATGACCGCCACCTTACATCGGCGGTCTTTAGGCAAAAGCCGGTGGTCCTCTACCATTTTCCTTGTAGTGTGGCTTCTAGTCTAGTAGATTTAGATGTGTATAAATAGCTGGGAATGAGTTTCTTTAGACAGTGACTAGGCCAGTTGTAGCTCCTAATAAGAACATCCTTAGCAAATTTTCAGCATTACCATAGTAAAGAAACTTGTGTTTTGACAATATAAATCCCCAAACCTATGTTGTGTAAATGATTTTTGCCTTACACTTCCCATACTATTAGCATTCCTCTTCATATTATATACATATCATCAATTTTAATATTTATTTTTTGAGTATGTATTGGTTAAAGGAGGTGTTTCACAACATTGTTGGTTTGTTTTTGAAACAGAAAAAAAAAATTGCCATGTCAGCAAAAACAATTAAAAATATATTTTTTTTCATGTAAGAATACACAAATAATAAAAAAATACTTGAAAATAAAACCCAAGATAACGACAGCTCTAAACAATAAAAAAGCAGAGGCTCTAACTCACTTGAAAGCTCCTCATCACTTTTTCTTTCTTTAGCTTGTTAGAGATACTGAGGAAATAGATGAGAGCAAAGCTATGAGAGGGGAATTTAACCTTTACCTCTCTATATTCTTGTTGACAAGAAGCCTCAAATGGAGTTGGATGCATTTGATGGTCTTTTCCTACTTATTTTAACGATGAATATAATACTAAACAAATTGGGATAACAAAACAAAATTCATGTAGCCAATCTCATGTAGTTGGAAGAAGGCTTAGATGATGATGATGACAATAGTGAATAATGATGATGATTTGATCTTATGAGAATTTTTTTGGACTCCTAAAAAGATGGTTATTAACTTATGTTGGACTGAATGGATTATAGCCATTGATACCATCCTCAACGTATAAGGACTATTCATAGGTAAATAGGAATAACCATATGACCAATGGAGTATTTGCTCTATATAGACTAGAATGAACACACTATCAATACATAATTTTTTTAAAATAATTGCTTTGCTTTATCTCTTTTGAACTTGTCCATTAAGAGTAATTGTTGGTTGAGAAAAAGTCTCAACTACAATAATACGTGCCTCATCCAAGATAAAGAGGAAGTTCCCAATGTTCTAAGAGGAGGAATAGGGTTGCTCCTTATTTTTTTGGAGAACCCAATATACCATACAACTTTCAAATGGAATATCTATAAATAGAGCTTCAAAAGTGACATACAAGAACCATGTAATGAAGATAAGCCTCTTGGGAAAATCTCTTAGCTAGTTATTCTCCTCATCTACATATCTATAAGATTAAAAGTTGGGTGAAAATAAGATTCACACTTAGGGCTGTTGAAGAAGTTTGAGCCCCATGTTCAAGCTTGGCAAAAGTTCCCGGAGTTCTATCATCATCAACCTTCAACTTATTATTGTCTCTCTCAAAACATCTCAAAATATGAGAGAGAGAGAGAGAGAGAGAGAGGTGGGTATATAAATGTTTCTAGGCCTAATAAGTCATATTTTTAAATTTATATTTAAAGCAATGTTTATGAGAATTAGACCACACATCAAACCAAAAAAAAGAGGCATGGTTTTTTAATTAAACTCAACCGTCTCGTTACCATTTACTTTAGATAAAAAAATACTTTATAGTAATGATGATCCTTTATAGTTTTCTATGATTCTAGATAGAAACAAGGTTGAACTCAGATCACCTAGCACCTAGCACCCAAATTTTAAATGCATTTTTAAACCACTAAGCCACACTATATCCTACGATAATAAATGAAATAAAATCCTTTATTAACTTTAGCGTCCACATGTAATTCAAGTAAATAACACATATATATTTGTGTTTAACAACTCTAACTAAAAATAATCTATCAAATCCACATTTATATCAAAAGATGATATTTAATCTCAAAAAGTCTATACACATGAAACATTAACAATAGAATAATTATTTTAGTACTTAAAATTTATAAGTTTTCACATGATATGTACCTTCATTTTTTCTATTTTTTAAATCATTAATTAATATTTTAATTTACATTAATATCAATATATTTATTACTTACAAAAAATAAAATATTGTTTATAAAATATTCAACAATATAACATTAAATTGAATTTATCAAACACACTAGTCTACACTTATTTCAAAAACTTTATGGAAATAAAAATATTAATAATGGAATAATTGTTTTAGTAATTAAAAATTATGAATTTTCATATGCTATATATCTTATAAAATTTTAACAAATTTGATATATTTTAAGTTAAGATTATATATTTTTATAAAATATTAATTGATATTTTAATTTACATTTGAGAATTTAATATTTAGTTGAATTTTTTGTTGGTATTGAGTTGAAATAGTAAAATAAAAAATAATTGATATAATAATTAAAATATGGTAGATTCATATGCTTTGTGTCTTGGACTCTTGATTGATGCATTATCAATAAAATTATTTGATATCTATGCATCCCGCTATATTAATTATAATATATTTTTTATGAAATTTGTAAGTAGTTCCCCAGTATATATAAGAGTTTATAATGTTATTAATGTATTTATGAAATTTATATGCATTTCTCTAGCATATTCAAGAGTTTTTATATTTTTTATCTTGTTCGTATCCATGCCTTTCCAAAGCACATATGTATCCTAGTTGTCTAATATGATACTTGATATTTGATACTTTGATCATTGGATAAAAAAAATTATAAATTATTAATATTTTTAAGATGATAATGCTTATTTATGGATTTTCTATTGACCATAGCTCTAAAAAATCATAAATAGTATTTATTGCATACAAGTAGGCAGAACATTTTAGATGTAATTTGTCCAACGGATGCATGCAAAAGGGTAAATTTATAAAAAAAAAAAACAAGTTCTTACTATTTATAATCTAGAACTATGTTCAAATCTTTTTTTGCCTTTTGGAGATTGGAGTTGAGATTTTCAACTCAATGCAATTGCAATTATAGTAAGCTGAAAGGTCTGTTTTTTTATACCATGAAAAAAAAGCTAAAAAGTGAATCTAAATCTCCTCCCAACAAAAGAACCGTTATTCCAACACGGTTTTGTGTAAGCACATCTCATGCATGGTGGGCCCTAATCTTATGGTGGAATGGAGATTAGATGGGGAGATGTTCCAAATGCACGGGAGATGGGCTATGGGGAGCTCATCTTGTCTCGGCAGAATGTGGTGAGTTCTGTAGGCATAGATCATGTTGTAGCCATATTGGGATAGATATTTTTGGAGGACATCACAATTCATTGAAATGTATGTTTTAAGGGCTAGATGCTTTAAACCTCCCATTTGGTTTCCTTTTTTTCACTACTTCCTATTTTTGTATACAATGAGAGAATCATAATCAGGAGTAACGTACTGGTAGCATTAAAAAATAAAAAATAAAAAATTCTAAGGCTTAGTTTGGAAGCAGTACAAATGCAAATGTGTACAGCGTAAATACATACAAAATAATACAAAATATAAGGTTTCGCACTCTACATATTTGCATTTGTACTCCTTCCAAACTCAGCCTAAGGTCCCAAGGGTTTTAATCCACGGACTCTTGCTCTTTAATCAACCTTTTGTTTGCGAGCCAATCAACAACATTGTTTCCCTCCATGTGCATGTGCCTATATAAAACTCTTACATGGCAGATATTGGTTATCCAATTGCACTCTTCGACAAGAGATCTACATGCCCATGGATCCTCAACTTTGCCTTGGAGCATGGAACCTTAGCTTTACCTTCAATCATGATCGACGAACAACTACATTGGGAGATAATCTGAAGGTAGGGGTGGCTGCGAGTCAAGATTTTCACGAGTTATTTGAGCTTAACTCAATTTAAACTGAGTTTTAAGTCGAGCTCGAGTCCAATTTATAGGCTCGTTTGCTAATCAGGCCAATCTCAAGCTTAATAAAACTTGAGCTTTCACATATATGTATACACACATATATAATAAATAAAAATATTATACATATAAAAATTAATATAGATATAATAAAAATGTTATATATAATATTTATACATATATATATATATATAATAACTAAATATTGTAATTCTTAGTTTTTAAATATCAAATGAAAAATAATTTTTTATTTTTATAAAACATTTGACTTGTTTTCTAATTGAGCCGAGCTCGAGCCTAATAAAACTTGGCTCATGAGGCTCGTGAGCCTAATTGAGCTTTTACATACATACAAAATAAATATAAAATTATTATACATATATAAAAAATATATAATAAAAATTGTTATATATTTTTTATATAAAAAATATATAATAAAAAATATATAATAATAATAATAATAATAATAATAATAATAATAATAATAATAATAATAATAATAATAATAATAATAATAATAAATTGTAAATCTTAGTATTCGAAGGGTGTTTGGGTTCATAATGGTGTTTTCTCTTAAAAAATTATATGCTGATTTAATATTCAATTCCCCTTTGGGTTAAGCTTCCACATTAACACATCTTCCTCCCTAACACACTTTAAGTAGCCTTTGTTAGAATTTCTTTTCATTATGCATAGTGTAAATTCATGTAATATGCATGTTTATGAATGCAGGGTAAAGATATGAATTAACATTATATAATCAAATTTAACTTTGATTGAATAGTACAGGATTATAAACCTTTTTTTTTATCATGTAATCATTGTTCTGTTGTTTATTTAGTAATACATCTTTTTTTTTTTGTTTAAAACATCAAATTTAACTTTTTATGGATTTGCACCAAAACCAAGGCAAGTCTTGGTTTTATATAATATTAATTAGTGTAAAAATCCCCTGAATATGCTGAATATTCTAAACCATATGCAATTCGTGAGTGCTATGTTTTGGCTGTCGAACTTGGGCTTCTATTTGACTATTGAAAGTGATTCAAAGTCTATAGTGAATATATGCCAATTCACAGTAAATCATTTGATTGCTTTGTTGATGTTTGGCATTTGTTACGGGATATCTTTAAGGGAAAATTCCTGATGTACTTTAGGCCTAGTGCCACTTTGGTTCCCGAACTTTAAAACACAACAATTCACTACCTGAATTTTTAAAATGTGTCAATCCAGTACTTATCATTAACCAATCTGTTAACCAACCATTAAGTGACATTTGAAAAGATACAAATGCCCTTTGAGTGTCATCTAGTTTTCTTTATCAACCATCCATATGTTGATAACAAATGAATAGTCTCAAATCCTTGCCTCTTCTATTAAAAAATGTTGGAGTTATGTCTCAGTGGGCATTTTGGTGACTCCAATTTTCTTGAATAGAAGAGGCAAGGATTTGTGACTGTTCATTTGTTGTCAAAGTTTGGATGGTTGATAAAGAGAATTAGATGGCACTTGAAGGGTATTTGTGTCTTTTCAAATGGAACATAACGGCTGGTTAATGGCAAGTACTAGATTGACACATTTTGAAAGTTTGGATGTTAAATTGTTACGTTTTAAAGTTCGGGGTCCAAAGTGGCACTAGACCCAAAGTACAGGGTACTAATATGGAATTTTCTCTATCTTTAATCTAAGTAGTGGTAATTAAGTTTAACTTGCAGGTTGTTAACTCTTACATCAAAAGGTTTGTCGGGTCTTTTAGGTTCTTGGGCTTCTCCTCCGAATACAAATGATCGGACTCCTTACCATAAAGTGTATGTGTTTTTTAATTGAGATTTGCTACTCATACCTACCTCACAGCCACAGGGAACAATGCTGTGATATACTATCAATAATAACTGCAGTTATTGGAAGATGTTCCTGATGTAAGGCTGGGACATGCTGTGAGGAGCACAACTCCAGATCTCTTGCCTACAAGAATACCATTTCCTTATGCATAATACTATGTAGGTGGATGAGATGTTCCCCATTCGTGGCTGCCATATTATGTGGGTAGAGGTGGGCAGGAGATCAGGGACTCTTTGTGAGAAGTTGATTTGAACTTGTGTTTTTCATAGAATGGAGGGGTAATGATCTACTACCAAAAAGCACTCCCAACACTGTCCCAACATGCCATTACAGCTATACATTGAGAATCTCTCTTGTCATTCATGAAGAGATATTCTTCATGTATGAATGATTGGTTGGGGCCAAGGTTCAAAAAATTGGCATGAACCTGCCCATATCAGTTGATACATATCGTATCGGGAACACCCTGATATACCCCTATAGAGGGTGTATCGAGGTTTTGACCGATTCAGGGGGTGGAGGAACCTTCAACCGGCCCCCTGAACCAAATTTGAAAAAAAATTAAAAAAAAAGTACCAATACTGCCCGATACATCCCTACTGGTGTATTAGGCGTATTGATATTTAGAACCTTGATTGGGACTGTGTAATGGTAACTGATCCGAACTCTGAACAGAGGATTCTACAAAAACTGGGGTAATATATCCCAAAAATCAGAAAAGACAATAAGAGAGAGGTAAAAGGAAGATAAGAAACATCCCACAAATACAAGAAATGTCATTTTAATCACAATAAAGTTGGCCCACTGTAGCCACACGTTAGGAACATCTCCCTTATCGTCATGGAGAGATGTTCCCGACTGCAACGGTTGGTTGGAATAATGTTGGATTATATTGCTAGGGTATTGGGATGCATTTTATTGGTAGAAGATCGAGACATCCCTGAGTCTGGATCACTGCCAACAAAATATGATGGGTCCCAGTCTAGACATGGGTGTTAGAGAAAATTGATAGGGGATTGGAACATGTTTATTGGCATGATGACATCCAACTCTCCCACAATTAGGAAAGATAATGAAAAAGAGGCAAAGGAAGACAAAAAAACGTCGCAACCAGATAAAGAAAAGCCAGTTTTAACCATAAAAATGTTGGCCCACGTAAAGAATAAGGTGGTATTTTATATATAAAATAACATAAATATTTCTTTCATCAGTGAGCTTGGATTCAAGGAAAAATCTCTGGCTCTCAGACTGGAATGATCTCCGAAGAGAATATGTTGAAGCTCCGGTCCAGGTGGGTTTAGGATTCTGCTATACTTTTCCTTCTACTGGTTCTTGTTCTTGGTTACTTTTGGTATTTATGTTGAATATTTTCTTTGATATCTGGATAAATAAAAGGAAACTACTTTGATTTAGTGAGGCATGAGCAGACGTTTTTAGTTCTCCAGCTTCCATGAAAGCTCACTCATACATGTATTAATAATGTACAAGAGGGAATTGATCTTCTTCCTCTTTCCTTCTGCTCGAACTGTTTACTTACTTGAAGCTTGTATCTGTCTTACGTTGTTGGAACGTGGAAGAATAGAAATTTCTTCAACCTAAGAGATCTGGCTGCTGAGAGCATCAAAAGAGGTTTCTCGACGCAGTCAGGAAGGTTTGTTCATCGGATACTCCAACCACTCCGTTTTTAAAATTTATTTTCTCTTGTCTCCGAACACCTGCCCAGGCTGGAATGGCACCCACCGACGCCCCCACCTCCCTATAGTCTACAACCGTTGGATTGGGACCTTTCAATCGTATCTATCGATCGCAGTCTGTGTAGTGTAGCCGGCGGGTGCGCCCAGGTGGAACCGTGCAGGGCGGACCCCGCCATGCAGATTCCACCTGAAATGGGTGGGGAAGACCGGAATTTCTAAGCTGATTGTGATGGTGGGTAGTCAGTCCATTCACCTCTTCGTGCCGTTGATCTGACGCGTTCAGTGTCATGGCAGGTTGGAAGGCAAGGTTGCATTGATCACCGGAGCAGCGAGAGGCATCGGAAAGGCAACGGCGATGGAATTCATAAAAAATGGGGCCAAAGTAGTGATCGCGGACATCCGACGCCAACTTGGCCAAGATGTAACAGTGGAGCTTGGACCCAATGCGACCTTCGTCTCTTGCGATGTTACCCGAGAATCGGATATCTCCGATGCCGTGGATTTTATCATCTCAAAACACGGTTGTCTTGACATCATGTACAACAATGCCGGGATCGCCGGGAACATTTCTCCCAGCATCGTAGACCTCGACATGACGGAATTTGACCGGATCATGAGCATCAATGTACGGGGCGTTGTCGCCGGGATAAAGCACGCAGCTCGAGTCATGATACCTCGCCGTTCTGGCTGCATCCTTTGCACCGGGAGCGTCACGGCGTTGATGGGTGGGTTGTCGCCACCCTCATACTCCATTTCTAAGGGCGCCGTCGTTGGGATCGTCAAATCACTTGCGTCCGAGATGTGCAAGTATGGCATTCGGGTTAATTGCATCTCGCCGTTCGCCATTCCGACCCCGTTTGCGATGGAAGAAATGGCCAAGATGTTTCCCGGCGTTGATGAACAGCGCCTTGTGGAGATGGTTCAGGGTCCCGGAGAGTTGGCCGGGGCCAACTGTGAAGCTGAAGACATTGCAAATGCCGCACTGTACCTTGCCTCTGATGATGCCAAATACGTGAGCGGCCATAATCTGGTGGTGGATGGAGGCTTCACCTCCATCAAGAGACTTGGGTTCCCGGAACCGGATCAAGTGAAGTGAAATCATGTCGTTTAATTGACAGGTTGTGTGACCGACTGTGTAGCTGTAGCTGTTTGGGTAGATTCAAATGAATGAATAAAACATTTCAACTGTCAGCCAGCAATATTACTTGCTAGATGCTACAACCCGTTCAGGAGAGCTTCTTGGTTTGGATTGGGCTGTTACAAAGAAGTTCACGTTGAGCATCTGCATTTCAGATAAGCTACTCGCAGTGGGTTCATGTATATTACTCACTCAAGTGGCGTTCAGAACACTGATTTGGGCTTTTCGTATTTTCAACAAGCACAGCTTCTGCACTTTAACATTGTGTTAATTGAGCTACAGTGGAGAAACTTCTCCGAGTAGCTTCATATTTGAGCAGTGGTGGTTTGGGCGTTCAGAAAACACAGTTTCTGGCATTCCTACAAAGGGCCCAGCTCGGTATGCCAGAAGCCGCATCTTGAAAGCCCTCCCAAACGGGCACTATATCAATATTGCTTTAGGGACGCCCAAACAGCTGAACTTCAGCATCTGTAATTCATATTAGTAGATGTGGATCACATGACAACGAGACGGTCACCATAGTTTCATAGAATGAAGTGGTTACAGATCTAATCGGTTCTCCTTTCGGTAACAACAACGAAACGGGCTCATTTCCCAAACATTATTTCATAAGATGATATGAAAAATGGTCATTCCCCAAATAATAACTAAAATGATAAATTGGATGGTACAACAAAATAAACAGTTCTTGTACAACCAGAAATCAAGTTAGGCAACTGCAACTTGAATAGGGGTGTGCTGCAGGCTCGTAATGGGTTAAACAAACAGAACTCCTTCAGGCATATGTTGCCATGATTTCTCTAAATAGTTGCTTCGGTGCTGCAATTGGACAGAGAGAAAATACAAGAATAAGGGTGTGTACCAAAAGAAAGAAAACGTAAGGCAGGATAGATAAAGAAAGCTCCTAAGAAAATTTTAGGCTTATAGCAGGGTTTTCTTATCCATCTTACCAGGCAACCCAGTGAATTTTTCATATTGTTCATATGCCTGCCTGATAAACATCTCCAGCCCAGTAACAATAGTTACTCCAGATTCTTCTGCTTCCCGTAGGAGCCTGGTGATTTTTGGTGTGTAAACAGCATCAAAAACTAGGGAGTAGGAGCTCAGAGCTTTCTGCGAAAAAAAACAAACAGAACGTCATATACTTCCTTATCACAAACTGGAGGATAAAATCCCTTCCTTGTGTAAAGAAATTACATGTTTTCCAATAAGAGGGTAACCTCTATAACCAAAGATACACTACAAGGTAAAATGATTTTATTTTTGTAAAAACTGTTTTTTCAATGTTTTCTGGGCCTTGAAGAAGTAGGAAGGATGAGAATTTATCATAATCATGGATGGTGGAAACCAATCCCTTCAAATAAACTCCCCTTTCTGTTTTAGTTACAAGTAGATGCAGGAAAAAGGAAAATAAGTTGAATTAAAATCAGTATCAATGATGAAACATGATGTATCATGGAAAAGATATGTTTGGTGTGGGGGCAACCTTAGGTATAGGTGTCTCGTCAACTTTTGGCTGCATTCCAATAGATGTTGTATTTGCAAGGATCATCCCATTCTCTGGATGGAAATCACCTAGTTCATCAAGAGATAAGGCATCTCCACCAACCATATCAGCAAGTTCTTTGGCTCGACCTTTCAATCAGAAGGATACAGAATAATGAGTCATGACAAGAACTATCATGCCATGTAATTTGAAGCATAGAATTAGAGACCCATTAGAACGTTACATCTAGCAACATTTGAAAAAAGTTAATACTTGGCACTTAAGTATTATATATCACATAGAAAGAAATTTATTTTTGAAGAATATTGCTTCATAATGCTTCTAAATTAAGAACATTCTAAAACCACATTTTGCAATAAAAATGACGTTCAATATGTACATTAGCAGTTTGTTCATTTATGTCAAATAAACAATGAGAGAAAGAAAAAAGTCACAGAGAATTGTTTCCCAAGAATTCTTGGAGTTATCTGCCAAAGACAAATCCTTTCAGTAGCAATGTTGTCAAAAAATCTTGCGCTTTACGACATGACTCACGATTTGAATCATGAATCTTAAGGGTTTTGATTTGAATCTTATATATGAATTCTTTTCTCCAAAAATGTTATGATTTTTGTTTGATTCCTACAATTTGATTCATAAATCTTACAATTTATAGGACTCCTACGATCCACTATGATTCAAATAAATTTAATTAAGAATTAGTTCTCTAGTTTGTCATTCTTTGGTTTGTATTTACTTTTATCCAAGGAGACTTGTTTTATAGCCCTTGCTAGAAAATGATTATTTATGTCATTTAAGACTATTGAGCTTATTTTTCATCGTATGTAAGTTAAATAGCCATTGCTTGCAGATTATTTGAATTTGGAGTCAAACTTGGTTATATCATCTTAGGCTTCTATTGTACATGGTAAATTCTATTGCTTTAGGTACATATATGGAAGATATGGATTAAAAATGGGTAAAATCATTTTCCTACATACATACATATGGAAAATATGGTAGATATGGAAAATCTCTAGTCAGCTGAAGCTAGAAATGGACTATTTTTAGTCAAATATTTCTACAAGGCTTTGTGAAGGTCAATTGGAGAAAATGTAGAATTTTAAGGCATCTGAGGAAACCCTATCCCCCCAAGGGTGGAAGCTTTTGCTTGGGTAGTGGCAATAGATGGCATTTTGACATTAAACCATCTTCAAAACAGAGGTTTTCACCTAGCTAGCAGATGCTACCTCTGTGAGAATGCTGAGGAGAATGTCAATCATTTGCTTGTTGACTGTCTCTTCTCCAAGTTCATTTGGGGCCTTTTCTTTGGGCTCTTCAAGTCTGATAGGTGGCCTCCCAATTCTGTGGAGGAGATTTTCTCCAAGTGGCCAATGGTAAGGGGAAATGTCAAGGCAAAGATTGCCTGTAGCTGCATTCCTTTTGCTGTTTGTTAGGAAGTTTGGAAAGAAAGAAATAGAAGAATATTTGAAGAGAAGGCTTTGATCAAGGGAGCATATCACATTACCATGTGACAAAAGAATTATGAGCTAGGTTCTCATTTCCAGAGTTGGAAGGAGTCACAAAAGAAGACCTTGGTTCTGATTTTTGAAACATTCTGGAGTTGGCTTAAATGCTTAATAGTTTCCCTTTTGTTTGGTTTATGTATTTATCTTTTCTTCTTTTCAACGTCTCCTCTATGTTTTGTTTCACTCTCCTTGTAGCTTTTTTTCTAGTGATATCTCATCACTATCAGATGTACTTCTCTCTATTATTAATAATTTTTCTTTTTTATTCATTACAAAAAATATGTAGTCTTTTATTATATTTATATTTAATTTTTTAACAAATTTGTAAATTTACGATATGATTCATGATTCAATTCAATTCAACTTTCTGTACGATTTACGATATGATTACGATTTTTAGAACATTGTTCAGTAGTATTGGCCATTTACCCCCCTTCCCTTAACATTTTCTCAAGTGGTCATGCTAGAGGCATAAACACCATAGATAACTGAGATAAGATGATAATCTTCCATGAAGTGAAAAATATCTAAGACAGTGAAAGCATACTTAAATGTTTATACTTAAAGTCTAAATTGCCAGATTGAGCTGTTTGTATATATGCACTTGCCCTATATTCTGTATCTAGATGTATGATCCTTTTCTATTATTATTATTATTATTATTATTATTATTATTATTATTATTATTATTACACTTTTCATTACTGATAAAAGAAGAAAAGAAAGTTGACATGAGAGCTTCAATCAAATTACAAATTCACCTTCCTTAAGAAATCAGGATGGGAGGATCTAGGATCTCCAAAAATCATTCATAGATACACCATTGAATTCCTTGGTTGCTAGGGCCCATGAATTGGCAAGGGAAGACCCAATCCATTGGAATTTCAAAGGGGGTTGCTTTGTGTGCCAATCCCAACAATCCCAAGAAAAAGTGCCATAGCTTCCTTGTTATCATGCCATAAAAGAAAAAAATCTACTAACAAATTTCCTTTCCATGTATGTATATATATTCATGTATAAATCCACAGGTTCCCTTTTCTTTTCCCTTTAAATTGTCACAAGAGTTGATTTTTATGCATGCAGCTTCCCACACAAAGAAGTAACTTTGGGATGAAGAGAAGGAAACAGAGTATCTTAACTGGAAACAACACCATTTGAAAGGTCAATGAGGATGTGACTCAGAAGTAGAGAAACAGCAAGAAGGATGGCAGCACGAAAATAAATGTATATCTCTTCAAGTGTCAAAGAGGGAGGCAACTTCCTCAAGCTTGACAGTCAAAAAAATTTAGTTGTATATAACAAAATAACAATGTCATATCAGAGAACACTAAGAATAAACAGAATGGGGGTAATCAATCTTTGTACCATAATGTGGAGTTAGGTACACATTGCTAGCCTAACAAGCACTTTGCACACTGCACATATCATTCTTTTGTCATAACTAATAAAGTTTCAAAGTCATTATTTCAGAGAATGCTAAAAGAAAATAAGGCACACAAACTCTTACTGTAAGTGCGATTGGCAATTACAACTCTTGCTCCCTTTTCTTTTGCACCATAGGCAAGTGCCTTACCAGCACCGCCTGCTCCAATGACTATGAAGAGTTTTCTAGCTAAAGGTGAAGCAATTGTATTGTGCATATCATGTAAACCTGCAAAAAGAAAAGAGTGAGCTCCAAAACATCTTCAAACAAAACATTTAAAAAAAAGCCTTGATAATGTACACATGTTAAAAACCTCTTAGTCCATCCTCAATAGCTGAAATAGCACCAGCATAGTCAGTATTGTAACCAGATAATTTTCCATCACTTGATCTCCTAATAATCGTATTAACAGCTCCTATGGACTGCAAGGTTTGATAAAGAAGATAAACCAGTTGGACATGATTTTAGAAAGACAAAACAGATTTGCCATTAAGATTGAATCAATTTGAACAAGCTACAGATAGTTTACCAAAAAATCTATAAGTTCAAAAGATCAATTACCTTGGCAACTGGATGAACCTCATCACAGCGTTTAAGTGCATCTTCTTTGTGAGGAATTGTACAACTGCAATTCAAAATAAAGTACTATCTTCAAAAGCAAGTTCATCGTGTGAGTATAGATAATGAAATATGTGCATCATGTAAAATACATATAAAATGAAGTAACAGAACCCAGGCCAAATACCTCAGTTACTTGAATTAATAACCCATCAGAAAAGCTAGTGTCAAAACCAACACAATCCACCAAGATCGGGATTGTGCCAAAGGAAGCCTAACTCCTAAAATATTCACCCCCCAAAAAAAAGTAAAGAAGAAATTACTATGACTCTGTGAACTATAATTCATATTAAGGTCTTTGGTGTGAGGATGTTGGACCTGAATCCGAAAAAATCAGGGGAAGAGTAGACATCAAAAAATTTTGCAACATCATCTACCAATAAGGGCATATAAACACCGTTAAAACTGTCCGCCTTAAATGCTGCATTGAACAGAAAAGGCCCTTTGCTGTGACTCACAGGCTTCCCAAGAAGTCCATATATTTTTGTATCAGGTCCCAACTGTCTGAAGTTGTATAAATCCAACAAATCTTTGATTGTTGGTTGCCCAGGAGCTGATATTTTTCCAGCCTCAAGTGTACCAAAAGTGAGATATCCACCAAACTTGGGGCAAAGTATCCGTGACATCAAACCTCTTTCGCCCATAACCAGCCCTATTATTGGAACCTGAAATTTCAATGTTGTGTCATACTGGAAAAGAACTTTAATAATGTAAATTGGCATATAAATATGCCAAGAAGTTTTAATTGGATCTTCAAGAGAAACACAGAAATCATATAAATCTGTACCTTCTATCATTAATAAATTTTCTTCAAAAGAAACACAGAAATCGTAATTTCTGTGGTTCCATAGAAGTTGTAGTGAAGACTTACAGTAGAACATATATATTTTTTTGTTTAAAAAATAAATGTTGCAAACCAAATCACTGTTATAGACAAAAACGAATCAACAATAATGCAACTAGATTTTACACAACAATCTCAGTAGTGTTGCATGGGAATGTACAAAGGGATCAGAATTCAACATGTGTCCAGGAGTTTGATTTGGTACGTCAACAAGGACTCAACAGGCATGTCTATAGAAAAGTATAAACTATCAAAACAGTCCTTACTTCTTTTCAATTAGAACATTATATACCCATAGAAAAAGGTCAAAAATCACTACTATTTAATAAAGTTTTATAGGAAAATAGTATCCATTGTGTGCATTAAGAATCAATCTACAGTCAGAATGTACATATGTCCAACATGGGCACTTCATCCATTTAGGAGTCCATGCAACACTGAATCCAAGTCTTGAGCAGATTTCTGCAATAGGCCATACTGGCATTTTATATGCAAGATAATTTGTTCACTTTATATCCATTAATAAAAGATGCATGAGTAATTAAAGCTCAAGAAGAATACAATTTAACAAGAGCTGGAAAATAAAATCAACCATTCTAATTTTCATCGAAATAGGAAAAGCACAGGAAAAAAACTGAAAAGAGGATAATTACAAACAGATATACTCTATCCATCAAGGCAGCCAGAGTTCATAAACAATTAACTGTATAACCCTAATTTCACATATTAATGGTGGTCCCAGTACACATGGAGAGACTTGGAACACAAAAGTAGTAATTTCGGGCAGTGTTTTTGAACTGAAACTGAGCACCCATTCGAGTATTTGATTGGAGATATGAAAAACCAACAAAATCTCATCTTCCTGGTCCAACGGAGAGAACTATTTCATTATTTTCACATGTTTCTTTAGGCTTTCACAGTTCAAACAATCAGTGATTGAAAAGTGAGGGATATGGCATCAAAGTTGAAGGCATTCAGATATGCTCCAACATCTCCATTTCTTCAGAATCCTCATATTTAGCAAAATCCCTCTGAAGGAAAATGACAATATTCCTCTATCTATCAGAAAACCAGATAGGATACTATAACCTTCTTCTGGGAACTGAAACTAATGCTAAAAAATATTCAATCTAATATTCTCTTCACAACTTGGACAACAACAACAACTCTTTACTTCCTTGTTGGAGTACTCAATTCTTAAGATGTACGAGGAATGGAGTTATTTTAGAGAAAATTATATTCAGGTACTTTAGTGTAATATGGGGGAGGGTTTCTTGAAATTTTGGATAATTTTAAAACATTAAAAAGGTTCTTTCTCATTAGAGAGACACACTGGCGTGTGATATTGCTTGATCTAATAATCTGTGTTTATAGTGATCAAATATGTCAAGTAACTACAGATCTATTAGTTAAAAAATCTTTTTATGTTGAAAATCTAATCCTTCTTCTATTACACTTCATTATTCATTATTCTTGTTATCTTTCAATCAGATCATGTTAATTGTTTGGCATTTTGAGATTTTATCAATCTTCTTGGTCTCCCTATTCTTAATTTCAGTTTACCCTCTTGTGATTCCTGTTATTGTATCTAGTTTTACCATAAATAGTGTTGAGAAATATATTGTATTTGGGTTTTCTTTCAAGGGAAGTGTTGGAGGTTACATGGGTGTATTTGTAATGTCAATAAATTTTGAGGACTTGCATGTCTTTATGGGAGGAAGAGAGCCTGTATGTAATTCTGATATAATTTGGTCTCTTGCTTATTTAAGCCATTGGTTGTGCAGGATTAGGGTTGAGTGAATGAAGGCATTTGTTGTTAGTCTGTAGTGCAGTTAGTTTTGTATCTCTTCTTCTCATAGTGGATGTTTTCCCTCTCTCCCGTCCTGTGGATGTAGGCTACTGAGCTGAACTACATTTAGGGCTGTTCATAAGAATGCCCAACCCGACCAAACCGACCAACCCGAGTCGGCTGGGTTTTCATTCGTACTGGTCGGTTTCGGGTTGGGCACATACAAAAACCGATATCTCGGGTCGGTTTCGGTTTTGACATAAGAAAACCGAAATCGACCCGACCCGAATCGAACTAGTCTTTCTTCTACTAGTTTCGTAGTTCCTACTTCCTAATTTGAGTAGTTTCCTAATTCCTACTAGTCTTCTAGACTTCTACTAGAAATAGAAGGCCCATTAGGCAATTACAATTAGAATTCAATTAATTAGGTGTCCTTTTTTAGTTTTTTACCTAGATTAGGCAATTACAATTAGAATTCCTACTAGAACTAGAAGGCCCATTAGGCAATTACAATTAGAATTCCTAGTTTCCTACTAGTCTTCTAATTCCACTTTTGTCTTCTCTTAAAATCTTCTATTCTCTAACTTAACTTGGTTGGTCCGCCCCCCTCAACTCAAGTCCTCAACTAATTCAGAATTTTTTCGGCTTTGTACAGGAGCAAAACCGAAACCGACCCAACCCGACTCAAACCGACCAGGTCAGTTTGGCCTATCAGTGGGTCGGTTTCGGTTCCCACCTTTGGTAACCCGACTAAGTCGGGTCAGTTGGGAAAATCCCATGAAACCAACCCAACCCGACCCGTGAACACCCCTAACTACATTAAATCTTTGTCACTTTGTGCTTTCTCTCTTTCTTCTTTCTATTTTCTTCTTGGTTTACTATAGTGTTTTAAAAGGTGTGGGAGGCATACGCTTGGAGGCACACCTTCTTCCTCCTCCTCCTTCCTCTTCTTCCTCCTCATCCCCCTCCTCTTAAGGAGGCTTATACCTCTTACGTTCTGAACTATGCCTCACACCTCTAGGTATTGGAATGCCTTGTGTCATGCCTCCGCGTTTTAAAACATTGGTTTACCACTCTTTTTCCCACTGTTTGACAGTGGCTTTCTATAAATAGGCAAATTTATGTTAGACTATAGCATTCTTAAGTCACCTAGCTTTTCAGGATTTTTGGAGAATTTTCAAGCAATTTTTGATGCCTATAAAAGAGTTCCAGAGATTCCTTCCTAAAAATTAAGAAAATTTGAGTTTGTGTTTTTTTTTTTTGCATGGTTAATGCTTTCTTGTCTAGATCTAATATGGTGCTTCAGGATTTTTTTTTTTTATCTTATTAGTTTAAAGGGCAGTCCAGTGCATGAGGCTCCCACCAATGCAGGGTCTGGGGAGGGACAGATGTACGCAGCCTTACCCCTGTACAAACAGAGGGGCTGTTTCCAAGATTTGAACCCTGGTCACCCGGGTCGTAATGGAGCAACCCAACTGTTGCACCAAGGCCCACCCTTCTTTATCTTATTAGTTTCTGGATCTAATAATGAAGATTTGTTGGATTTTGTGAAAAAAATGAATGAGCATCATGGTAGATATTACCTTGAGAGAGTCTATGAATCCTGATTGTAGGTCAAAAGATCCTTTATATTTTAGACTTTTCTGATAATCAAGAAATGTTTCTTGAAGATTACTGATTTCAAGTTCTGACACCAAGGTTTATTGTACCTTGCATGTGTTCAATAAAATTATTGAAAGGCTACAGTTTTTTTTTTTTTAATCAGCAAAGTGAGTTCATTTATTAATGATTGAAAAAGTTGCATGAATTAGCTACACAGTAGCCCAAAAACAACAGAAAACAGCTTGGCCACCCTAATTTGTTTTGCCATCCCCCGCTTTTTTACTATAACAGATTACAACATTGCCCAAAATAAAGTGGATCTGTCCACTCCCTGTTTTGTTAGGACATCTGCCAGCCCATTTGCTTTTCTTTTCACCCATCCAAAGCTAGTGTTACAAATTTTTGCAAGGAAGTCAAATTCCCTTAAGGAAAATCTATATTTCCATGGGGCTGAATTGATTTGTTTGGCCCAAGAAATGACCAATAAGGAGTCTCCTACTTCGAGCTCTCTAACACCCAGATGTGCTGCTAGTCATTGTAAAAGGGCCATTATCTCAGCCTTAACCAAATCTCCAAACCAATTGGCCCAGAGAATATGACCACCACTACTCCTTGATGTTTTCTAAAGACTCCCCCTATACCCCGCCCTCCCTTGATTTCCAAAGGAGCTCCCATCAAAATTTAGTTTCAATTTATTTGGCCATAGAGGTTTCCGTTCCATTCTCACTACTTCTTTGTGTGTATCTGTTTGTGCCACTTCAGTCCATTTCCATAAGTCATTTTCAGAAACATCTCTGAAGAGCTCCATTGCTTTTTCCCAATGATCCTTATGGATTCAATCACTTCCTCCACTGATCTACTCTTCTCATGGAAGATTCTTTGGTTTCTCTCTTCCTAGATAGTCCATACCAGGGCTGCTCTTGTTATTCTCCACAAACATCTTCCCCTTTTCTTCTATTGCCTCAAGAAGCTAGAGTTGAATAGGCTAACCACATCCTGTGGGGGTACCCATCTAGGCATCTACAACCAAAAAGAGAGCAAAGGTAGTCCCAAGTACAAGTCACAAACAAACAGGAGAGTGGTAAATGAGGAAGGGTCTCACCACTGGCCTTGCAAAGGAGACACAGGTGAGGAGAAAGGCAATTATTTGGCCTTCTTTTCTGTAGCACGTCACAGGTGTTAATCTTCCCAATGAAGCTTTCCCAACATAGAGCCTGCACTTTAGGAGGGATTGGTTTGCACCAAATTTCTCTCACTGAGAAATTTACCCCTACAGCTTTTGAGCTAATAAGAAGGTTAAAGAAGGAAGAACATGGGAAGTGACCATCAGGGGAGGGGTACCAAACTCTACCATCCAAAAGATTTTGATCCAGGAAAACCTTTTCCAAGAGAGAAAGTAGGAGGATAAGGGATTCACATACATTGTCCCTCAAGCCTCTTCTGAACCTGAAATCCCAGTTTAACCCTAGTGTTGAAAGCCTGCCAAACCTAGAGATCGATTCGTTCTTGAGATATGTTAATGAGTATAGTGTTGGGAATAGTAGAAGATCAAGACTGTAATCAGTCTTGAATCCTAAATGGTTTTAGGTTTGTAAAACAGAAAAGAAGATGAGAGAAAAGGGAGAGAATAGAAGAGAAGCAAGAGAACACAAGTTGCTGAAAGGAGGGACAGATTCTAACAGATCTGCCGCCGCCACTCTCTTAATATTTATAGGTTTATGTTTAGTACATGATGAAAGGACACATCTGCCCTTGATACTTACATAATAAAGAAAGTAAATAAAACTGAAATAAATAACAGCTGAATTAGCAAACTGACTCAAACTGACACTACTATAACTGAAACAAATACTGCTGTCCTACGAACACAGTGGGGACCACTGCAGTGGGGCCCACATCAGTGTTCTCTACACTCCCCCTCAAGTTGGGAGTAGATATTTATCATGCCCAACTTGGATAGGTCTGTCTCTAACTTCTTCCTCGGTACAGCCTTGGTGAGGATATCCGCGAGCTGCATATTGGATGTGATGTACGGAAGACACACTTGTGATATAACTCTTTCTCGCACAAAATGTCGATCAACTTCGATATGTTTAGTTCTGTCATGCTGCACTGGGTTGTGGGCTATATTAATAGCTGCCTGATTATCACAATACAACATTAAGGGCTTTTCATAGTCAATACCCAACTCTTCAAGTAGTGACCTCAGCCATAAGATTTCAGCCACTCCATTAGCCATTGACCTGCATTCCGCTTCAGCATTGGAGCGGGAAACAACACTCTGCTTCTTACTCCTCCAAGAGACAAGGTTACCTCCCACAAGGGCACAATATCCAGAGGTAGACCTTCTGTCATCAACACTTCCAGCCCAATTGGCATCTGTATAGACTTCCACCCTCATGTGATTATTGTTCTTGAGTAATATACCTCTACCCGGGCATCTCTTTAAGTATGCTAATATTCGTTCTGCCGCAAGAAGATGAGAAGTTCTAGGGGAGTGCATGTACTGGCTGACAACACTAATTGCATAGCTGATATCCGGCCGAGTGAGACAAAGATATAGAAGCTTTCCAACCAACCGTTGGAACATAACTTTGTCCTCAAGAGGGTCCCCACCATCTGCACTAATCTTGTGATTTTGTTCGATGGGTGTATTGGCCGGCTTAACACCCAGCTTTCCAGTTTCCGCCAACAGATCTAAAACATATTTTCTCTGAGAGATAAAAATCCCCTGCTTGGATCTAGCAACCTCAATACCCAAAAAATACCGTAGTGCACCAAGATCTTTTACCTCAAACTCTTGATGAAGGAGCTGCTTGAGAGACTCAATCTCATGACTGTCATTTCCTGTCACCACAATATCATCTACATATACTGCTAGTAGTGTCAGAGAGGACTCCATCCTTTTGATGAATAGTGTATGATCTGACTGGGCCTGTACATAACCAAACCTTCCAAGGGCTAATCTGAACCTATCAAACCAGGCTCTAGGTGACTGCTTCAAACCATACAATGCCTTGTTCAGTCGGCAAACCTTCTTACCTGTCTCTGTATCATAGAATCCAGGAGGCAACTGCACGTAAACCTCTTCTTGTAAGTCTCCATTCAAAAAGGCATTTTTAACATCCATCTGAAACAGGGGCCAAGAATGATTTGCTGCAAGGGATAACAAAACTCGAATGGTGGTCATCTTGGCTACTAGGGCAAAGGTCTCCAAGTAGTCTATACCATAAGTCTGAGTGAATCCCTTTGCAACCAGCCGGGCTTTGTATCTTTCAATAGAGCCATCAGCATTATGCTTCACAGTGAATACCCATCTGCATCTCATTGGTTTCTTTCCTTTTGGTGGGTCAACCAGTGTCCAGGTATTATTCTTCAACAGGGCATCCATTTTGACTTGCATTGCATCTTTCCATTCTGGAACCGATAAGGCTTCTTGCACTGTTCTTGGAATAGGGACATCGGCAATGGAAGTGAGATAGGACCGATAAGATGGTGATAGACGATCATAGGATAGGAACTGTGAGATGCTGTGAGCTGTAGAAGTGGTGCAATGTCGTTTCCCTTTGCAAATGGCAATAGGGAGATCAAGGTCATCCACAGGAGGGGAAGTGGCAACAGCGAGAGGTATCTCAGTAGGCTCTGGATCTGGAGCCGCAGAAGGAACTGGATCTGGCCGGGTCTGCCGAAGACTAGGATCAACCTGCCTGCATCGCCTGTGATAGACTCTCAACTCCGGCTCCCTCTGACCACCCTCACCACTACAACCTTCATTACCCAGTGGAATAGGTAAAGGAACAACCCCACTTCCACTCTCACTGCTCAAAACAGCCCCACTTCCACTCTCACTGCTCTCCCCCTGAGGAAAGAAACTCAAAACAACCCCACTTTTACTGCTCTCCCCCTGAGGAGAAACCCTAGGATAGTAGGGTGTCTCCTCAAAGAAGGTGACATCCATAGAGACAAACCGTTTCCCTGAAACCGGATCATAGCAGCAATAACCCTTTTGAGTTTGTGCATAACCAAGGAAAATGCATTTGGAGGCCTTAGGGTCAAACTTGGAATGATGAGGCCCGAGAAGCTGGACGAAACAGGTACAACCAAAGGTTTTAAGGGGAACAATGAACAACTCCTTGTCTGGGTAAAGAAGGGAAAAGGGGGTTCTCATATCAAGGACCCGGGAAGGAACTCGATTAATGAGATAAACTGCCGTGAGGATAGCATCACCCCAGAAGCGAATAGGTACATTGGAGGTAAACATAATGCTTCTAATCACCTCCAAGATATGCCTATTCTTCCTTTCGGCAACGCCGTTCTGCTGTGGTGTATAAGGGCAAGTGCTCTGGTGAATAACTCCATGGCTACGAAGGTAGGAGGTCAATGGTTGAGCAAAGTATTCCTTTGCATTATCAGATCTGAGGACTTTGATTTTAGTTCCAAACTGAGTGAGAATCATCTGATGGAAGTTTTGGGTCAGAGCAGGAACCTCATCCCGAGAACGCATAAGATATACCCAAGAAAACCGGGTATGGTCATCAACAAACAGTAGAAAATATTTGTACCCACCCATAGAAGAGATATGATATGGCCCCCAAACATCAGTATGCACAATATCAAAAGGGAAATTACTCCTTTTATTACTTAAAGAATAAGAGGTTCTACAATGTTTGGCAAGCTCACAACTCTCACACCTCAACTCTGATATCTCAACAGACTCAAATAAAGCAGGAAACAGACTCTTCAAAGACTTAAAAGACAAATGACCTAATCGGTTATGCCAAAGCATAACCGAACTCACAAATTGGGAAACAAAAGACTTCTTATCCACTGACTCTTCCCGTCGGTTACTCTCCCCAAGCAGATAGATCCCGTTCGTCTCACGGCCAGTTCCAATCACCTTCCTCGTCTCCAAATCCTGAAAAACACATCGGTCAGGGAAAAAGGTTACTGAACAGTTCATGTGTTTGGTAATACTACTAACCGAAAGGAGGTTGGTATCAAGCTTAGGAACATGCAAAACAGAAGATAAAGAGATAGTGTCCGATAACTTGATGTCCCCCTTGCCCGAAATGGGAACAAGAGAGCCATCAGCAATGGATACTCTATCTCGGCCAGAGGACAAGTGATAAGAAGTAAACAAAGATGGCAAGCTAGTCATATGGTCAGATGCACCTGAATCTATTACCCAGTAGTGATCAGTATTACCTGGAGCTGAAGCATGGTAAGCTGAGGCTCGAGTACCTGAATGTGCAAATGCAGATGTAGCAGGAGCTGATGGGGATTGGGATGGCTGAGCTGAACTTCCAACTTCCTTTTCCAACTGTATGAGGGCAGCCCGAACAGCAGCTAAAGTCTCAAGGGATGTACCTGATGAGGATGTTGAATCAGTGTTCACTGCCATATGAGCATTACCCTTCTTATTTCTCAGTTTTGCTGGGACCAAGTGAGGATGTAGCTTCCAACAAGTATCTTTTGTGTGCTTGGGTTTCTTGCAATGTTTACATACCAGATCCCGTTTATCTTCCTTCTTCCGGTCCCTTTCTGAGTCACCCCCTGGCTTGGGTTTAATAGTTGTCAAGGCTGGGAAAGAAGGTTGAGGCTGCATCATAACTTTCCTCCTGGTCTCTTCACTATGCACCAAGGAGTATGCTTGAGAAAGGGTCACACTATCTCTTGTCAATATCTGTTGTCGCACAATGTCATATTCTGAATTCAAACTAGCCAGAAACTCAAATACCCTATTCGTCTCAACTTGTTTTCTGTGAGTTTGTGCATCTTTGGGACTCTCCCACTCAAGGGTCTTCAGATGGTCAATCTCATGTCACAAGGATTTCAAGGTAGAGAAGTAGACAGAAACTGGCTTCTCTCCTTGTTTAAGGCTGTTCACCCCACACTTCAGTTCATAGGCTCTGGCAACATTGAGGGGTTGGGAATAGGTTTCTTTCACAACATCCCATATTTCTTTGGCTGTCTTTGCCCACAAGTAATTTCGGCTGATATGTGGCTGCATGGAATTACACAGCCATGCCATAACTAAATAGTTCTCTTGAACCCACTTGGTGTATATTGGGTCCTCCTTGGAAGGTTCTTTCACATCTCCCAAGAGGTAACCCAGTTTTCCCCTTCCTCCAATAGCCATCATGGCTGATTGTGCCCACTCCAAATAATTTGACCCATCAAATCTCATAGTTGTAATCTGAAACCTGGTTTCAGATACATTACCATAACTGTGGTTTCCAAAACTACTATCTCCCTGACCCTTGAACTCCATCTTCGATCAAGATTCAGTGGCTACAAACTGTTAGAGCAGTTATACCAGAAAATAGAGTCAAGGAAGTAAGTCTGAAAGCTGATCCCGAAACTGATCTGATCTGAAACTGATCTGATCCGATCAGAAATACCAACACAAAACCGATCTGAAACTGATCTGATCCGATCAGGAATACCAACACAAAACTGATCTGAAATCAATCGCCTATCAATTTGAGATGCTGTTCTCTGAAACCACTACTGTGGGGCCCACTACTGTGAGCAAAAACAGGGTTTCAACTGTAGGTTTGAAGAAAATTAGTGATCTGAAATCACTAAAGTGCTCAGTTGCACTCTCCAAGCAGTCCGCACCAGTAGGACTTGTCGTAGGGCACTGTGAAACCCTAAAAACTAATCCCCTTTGAAGAGGGGGTTCGGCCCAACAACCAAACCCTAGACACAAACTTAATCACAGTTCGGCAAGCCAAACCCTAGAGCAAACTTGAACACAGTTCGGCCCCTCTTTCTAGATAGGTCCAACCTATCTCGGCTGATTGCAATCTCTAAAAATCAGTAAAGAAACAAACTTACTTACTGATTACCTGGACCCTAGCCTTCGCTGCCTCTTCCTGATTACCAACTCTCTGTAGGCTGCGGAAAGTCTTCAACTGCTGCGAATCTCTCCTGGTAATCTCCAAGATTCGGCCGCCGAAAAACTTCTTCAAGGCTTCTAGCCCTAGCTAGTTCTCATGTGATCAGCTGGACTAGATACACATGAGAAGCCCTAGATAGGCTCTGATACCAAGTAGAAGATCAAGACTGTAATCAGTCTTGAATCCTAAAAGGTTTTAGGTTTGTAAAACAGAAAAGAAGATGAGAGAAAAGGGAGAGAATAGAAGAGAAGCAAGAGAACACAAGTTGCTGAAAGGAGGGACAGATTCTAACAGATCTGCCGCCTCCACTCTCTTAATATTTATAGGTTTATGTTTAGTACATGATGAAAGGACACATCTGCCCTTGGTATTTACATAATAAAGAAAGTAAATAAAACTGAAATAAATAACAGCTGAATTAGCAAACTGACTCAAACTGACACTACTATAACTGAAACAAATACTGCTGTCCTACGAACACAGTGAGGACCACTGCAGTGGGGCCCACATCAGTGTTCTCTATAGGAATTATAATTTGAGTGGCAATTCCCCAAGCCAGAGGTCACCCTAGAATATGACTCTATTCCCACATCCCACGTTAAAACTGATGGGATTGATAAAAGTAGGTAGTACCTAAAAGATTGCCCTCCAAGGGAAAATTGAAGTATTGTGAGGCGCCGGTTTTGCATCACAGCCATTTTCCGCTACACCATGAATGCTTCCAATGATCTTGTGCCACAACCTGTCTTCCTTTAAGGGAAATCTCCACAACCACTTTCCTAGAAGAGTTGTGTTCCTCTTAATCAGGTCCAATTCCCAAGCCTCCTTGCTCCTTAGGTTTACATACCTATTCCCACTTCACCAAATGATCTTTCTTTTCATCTCCTGGCACCCACAAAAAAATCCCTCATCATTTTTTCTAACTGCTTTGCAATTTTCACTAGGATTCTAAAGGTGGAAAGGTAATAGGTGGGAAAATTTGCTAGGGTGGATTTGATCAATGTAATTCTTCCCCCTAAAGAGATATAATTTCTCTTCCATAAGGAAAACTTTTTAGCAAATCTTTCCACTACTGGTTTCCAGAAACTATTTTCTCTAGGGTTTCCTCCCAAAGGCATATCTAGATACTCTAGGGACCAAGTTCTCACCTCACCCTAGGGTTTCAGCCAATAGTAAAATGTAATCCTCTCCCAACTTTATCCTAGGCACACGACTTTTTCCCCAATTGACTATCAAATTTGATAATCTTTGGAACTGGGCAACTAAGGCTTTCGAATTCTTATGCTAAACTTTGTACATCTCTCACAGAAAATGATTGTCATCAGCAAATTGCAGACGAGTCACAACCACCTCATTTCTTTCAATTCTCCACCCTCTAAATTGTTTTCAAGATCAGCCTTAGTGATCAATTTACTCAGGACCTCTATAATGAAGGTGAACAAGAAAGGGAATAGAGGATCTCCTTGCCTTCAAACCTCTTTTAGGTGGGAAGAAATCCTTTGTCACACCATTGATTAGAATGGAGAAGTGTGCCAAGCTAATACTACCATTTATCCACTTTTTCTATCTTTCTCCAAACCTTATTTTTCCCATCAGGCTCATGAGGAAGGTCCAATCCACCATATAATAGGCTCTTTGCAGATCCAATTTGCACATTAAGTCTTCCCCTCCCTGTTTTTTCTTTTTTGCTATATATTAATTTTCTACTAGAATTTGGTCAATTGTTTGTCTTCCTTCCACAAAGGCTCCTTGATTTTCAGTGATTACCAAAGGCAACACAGTTTTAAACCTTCCCGCCAAAACTTTAGCTATGGTCTTGTATAGGCTACCAACAAGACTTATGGGCCTATACTCTTTTGGAGTTTTGGCTTCTTTCTTCTTAGGAACTAGTGCTAGGAATGTGGCATTTGCTCCCAATGAGACTCCCACTTATGAAAGAATTTTTTTTTTATTGGAAATGGGAGAATTTAGAAAAGAGCTCCATCAAGTCATCTTTTTTTTTTTGATCAGTAAAAATGTATTTTATTAAATTCAGATTATAAGCAGTTTATACAACTTGGTGATGGGACTGTTGATCCCCTTTAATCATTCTATTCTACCCCTCATTACAGTGCAGCCCAAAATAATTGTTGTCTCAATGCCCCCTGTTTTGCGAATCCATCGGTTCAGCAGCAACCTCCTTTGCAATCTTCTCCACTTCCCTAATCACATGTTTAAACGCCCATGGGATATGGCTGCTATTTTTTGCCCATGCTATTACTACTTTTGAGTCCCCTTCCACTTCAGCATGTCTGCATCCTAGTTGTTTGGCTAGCTTTAACCCTTGTAGTAATGCCAATAGTTCAGCCTTCAGCGAGTTTCTGTTGCCAATCGATCCTGAGAACATACCCAATATCCTCCTGTCAGAGTTTCTTAATACTCCTCCGATTCCTGAGATGCCTGGGTTTCCAAAGGAGCACCCATCAAAATTCAGCTTTACTTTATTGCTTTCTGGTGGTTTCCACTCCAGCCTTACTTTATCTCTTACTCTCGAAGATTGTGCTACTTCGGACCATGTTCTTAGAATGTTTGTGACTGATAAGACTTGAAAGCTATCCAAGGATTTTACCCAACGGGCTACTTTCACCTTAATACTTGTAGGTTTTCAAGACTGCTATTCAGTCTTGATCACTAAGGGATTTCAGGTTCGATGAGAAGAGAAAGTGAAGAAGATGTAGAAGAAAGAGTGATGGAAGAGCAATAGAACACAGATTTTGAGGAGAAGAACAGAATGTCAATATTCTGCCGCTGCCACTTTAAGTTAATATATATAGGTTATGCTAGTTACATGAAAGGACATATCTGCCCTTGGTGTTTACATCATAACTGCTAACAAATAACAACCAATATAAAACTGAAACTAGAAATAACAGAACAGCAAAATAACCACAGCTGTGACTGGATACATTCTACCCTACGGACAGAGTGGGACCACAGCAGTGGGGCCCACATCAATGTTCTCTACACTCCCCCTCAAGTTGGGAGTATATGTTCGTCATTCCCAACTTGGATAGATCCGCCTCTAGCTTCTTTCTTGATACGGCTTTAGTAAGAATGTCGGCTAGTTGCATACTGGATGTGATGTAAGGAAGGCATATTTCTTGAGATGAGACCCTCTCTCGCACAAAATGGCGGTCAACTTCAATGTGTTTGGTTCTGTCATGCTGTACTGAATTATGTGCTATATTAATGGTAGCTTGATTAACACAGTACAGCATCAGGGGCTTCTCATACTCAATACCCAACTCCTCAAGTAGAGATCTTAGCCATAGGATTTCAGCCACTCCATTGGCCATGGACCTGTATTCTGCTTCAGCACTTGACCGGGAGATCACACTTTGTTTCTTACTTCTCCAGGAGACAAGGTTTCCTCCCACAAGGGCACAATATCCCGAGGTAGACCTTCTGTCATCAACACTCCCAGCCCAATCTACATCAGTATAAACCTCCACCTTCATGTGATTGTTGTTCTTGAAAAGTATACCCCTACCTGGGCATCTCTTCAAGTAGGCTAAGATTCTTTCTGCCGCAAGAAGATGTGTGGTTCTAGGAGAATGCATGTACTAGCTGACAACACTAACAACATAAGTAATATCTGGCCGTGTGAGGCAGAGATATAGGAGCTTTCCTACCAGTTGCTGGAACATAACTTTGTCTTCAAGAAGCTCCCCACTCTCGGCACTAATCTTGTGATTCTGTTCAATTGGTGTATCTGCAGGCTTACACCTAACTTTCCAGTTTCTGCCAACAGGTCTAGGACATATTTCCTCTGAGATATAAAGATCCCCTGTTTGGATCTAGCAACCTCAATACCCAAAAAATACCGGAGTACACCAAGGTCCTTCACCTCAAATTCTTGGTGAAGAAGCTGTTTAAGAGACTCAATCTCATGGCTATCATTCCCTGTGACCACAATATCATCAACATATACTGCCAACAGTGTCAAAGAGGACTCCACCCTCTTGATGAATAGGGTATGATCTGACTGGGTCTGTACATATCCAAACTTCACAAGTGCTAGTCTAAATCTATCGAACCAAGCCCTAGGTGACTGTTTCAAACCATGCAAAGCCTTGTTGAGCTGGCAGACCTTCTTACCTACTTTTGCATCATAGAATCCAGGAGGCAAACGCATGTAAACTTCCTGCAGATCTCCATTCAGAAAGGCATTTTTCATGTCCATTTGGTATAAAGGCCAAGTGTGACTTGCTGCAAGGGACAAGAGAACTCGAATAGTAGTCATCTTGGCTACCGGTGCAAATGCCTCCAAGTAATCTATGCCATAAGTTTGTGTAAACCCTCTTGCAACTAACCGAGCTTTATACCTCTCAATAGATCCATCTGCATTATGCTTCACCGTAAATACCCATTTGCATCCAACTGGTTTCTTTCCTTTTGGAAAATCAACTACCTCCCAGGTGTTGTTCTTCAACAGAGCATCCATCTCAACTTGCATTGCATCTTTCCATTCAGGGACGGATAGGGCTTCTTGCACTGTTCTTGGAATAGGGACATTGGAAATGGAGCTAAGGTAGGACCTGCAGGTAGGAGATAGGCGATCATAGGATAAAAAATGGGAAATACAGTGGGTTGTGGATATGGTACAATGTCGTTTCCCTTTACGGACTGCAATTGGAAGGTCAAGATCATCTGTAGGGGAAGTCTTTGTGGGCTCTGGGACTGAAGTATCTGGACCTGGAGTTGCAAATGAGATTGGAGCTGGTCTGGACTACTGATGATCAGGATCAACCTGCCTGCACCGCCTGTGATAAACCCTTAACTCTTGATCCCTCTGACCACCCTCACCATTGCAGCTTTCCCTCAACTCCTGATCCCTCTGACCACCCTCACCATTGCAGTTCTCATCACCCAATGGAATAGGTAAAGGAACTGCCCCACTCTCACTGGTCTCCCCCTGAAGACAAGAACTCAAACCCCCACTCTCACTACTCTCCCCCTAAGGGGCAACCCGAGGATAATAGGGTGTCCCCTCAAAGAAAGTGACATCCATGGAGATAAACTTCCTCCCGAAGACTAGATCATAACAACAATAATCCTTTTGAGTTTGTGCATAACCAAGGAAGATGCATTTGGAGGCTTTGGGTTCGAACTTGGAGGGATGGGGCCCGAGAAGCTGAACAAAGCAAGTGCAACCGAATGTCTTAAGGGGAATAGAAAACAAGTCCTCACGTGGGTGTAGAAGCGAAAAAGGAGATCGCATATCAAGGACCCTGGAAGGGACCCGATTAATAAGGTATACCACCGTGAGGATAGCGTTCCCCCAGAAGCGAATAGGGACATTGGAAGTAAACATGAGGCTTCTAGCCACTTCCAAAATGTGCCTATTCTTCCTCTTGACAACTCCATTCTGCTGAGGTGTATGAGGGCAAGAGCTCTGGTGGATAACCCCATGATGAAGAAGATAAGATGTCAATGATTTAGCAAAGTATTCCTTTGCGTTATCAGATCGGAGAACTTTGATCTTGGCATCAAACTGGGTTAGGATCATTTGGTGAAAATTTTGGGTCAGGAAAGGTACCTCATTTCGTGAACGCATGAGATAAACCCAAGAAAAGCGGGTATGGTCATCAACAAATAACAAAAAATATCTGTACCCACCCATGGAAGGGATATGATAAGGCCCCCAAACGTCAGTATGCGCAATATCAAAAGAATTATCACTCCTTTTATTACTCAATAAATAAGGCTTTCTACAATGCTTAGCAAACTCACAACTTTCACACTGTAGCTGAGACAACTCAATGGACTCAAATAAAGTAGGAAACAGACTCTGTAAAGATCGAAAAGACAAATGACCTAATCGGTTATGCCAAAGCATAACCGGACTCACACTCTTAGAAACAAAAGACAACTTCTCTACCAACTCTCCCTGACGGAACCACTCCCCGAGCAGATAGATCCCATTCGTCTCACGGCCAGTCCCAATCACCTTCTGCGTCTCCAAGTCCTGAAAAACACATCGGTCAGGGAAGAAGGTTACTGAGCAGTTCATATGCTTGGTAATACTACTGACTGAAAGAAGGTTAGTATCAAGCTTAGGCACATGCAAAACAGATGATAGGGAGATAGTATCTGAAAGTTTGATGTCACCCTTCCCAGAAATAGGAACCAGGGAGCCATCAGCAATAGATACCTTAGCCCTACCAGAAGACAAATGGTAAGTAGTAAACAGTGAAGGCAAGCTAGTCATGTGATCAGATGCACCTGAGTCTATTACCCAACAAGGTTCAGTAGTACTTGGAGCTGAGGCATGATAGGCTAAAGCTTGAGTACCTGAATGGGCGAAGGCAGATGTGACAGGGGCTGATGGAGGCTGCGGTGGCTGAGCTGAATTTCCAACCTCCTTTTCTAGCTGTATTAGGGCAGCCTGAACTGCAGCTAAGGTCTCCAAAGATGTTCCTTTTGTACCAGATGAGGATGCTGAATCAGTGTTCATGGCTACATGAGCAGCGCTCTTCTTGTTTCTTAACTTCACAGGAACCAAGTGGGGATGCAGTTTCTAACATGTCTCTTTTGTATGTTTGGGTTTCTTACAATGTTCACATACTACATCCTTCTTGTCTTCCTTCCTCCTGTCCTTCTCCAAATCACCCCCTGATTTGGGTGTAGCCGCTACAAAGGCTGATATGGGTTGCATCATAACCTTCCTTCTAACTTCTTCACTGTGTACAAATGAGTAAGCCTGAGAGAGAGTCACACTGTCTCTAGTCAAAATCTGCTGCCTGCCAGGAACTCAAACACTCTATTTGTCTCGATGTGCTTTCTATGGGTTTGAGCATCTTTGGGACTCTCCCACTCAAGAGTCTCTAAGTGATCAATCTCATGCCACAAGGACTTCAAGGTAGAGAAGTAGACCGATACCAGTTTCTCTCCTTGTTTAAGGGTGTTCACTTCGCATTTCAATTCATATGCTCTGGCAACATTAAGGGGTTGGGAGTAAGTTTCTTTCATAACATCCCATATCTTCTTAACTGTCTTTGCCCACAAATAATTTTGGCTAATATGAGGCTGCATAGAATTAAGGGGTTGGGAGTAAGTTTCTTTCATAACATCCCATATCTCCTTGGAAGGTTCTTTCATATCTCCCAGGAGGTACCCTAATTTACCTCTTCCACCAATAGCCATCATGGCTGATTGGGCCCATTCCAAATAGTTTGATCCATCAAACTTTACGGTCGTAATCTGACCACCCATCTCAAAAATACCACCATAACTGATGTTCCCAAGACTGCCTTCTGCCTGAATTTTAGACTCCATTTCTGTCAAGTCTCAAAATAGTACTTGAATCACCAATCACAATCAAAACAGTATAGGCCTGATCTGTATTCTCAGTGTATGTGCACAAAACCGAAGTAATTCTGATCTGAAACCAACTAGCCAACATAGCAGTAGCTGTCCATAGATCTTTAACCCCCTTAGAACTCTGAGAACAGCTTTAAAACAAAACTGATATGCTAGGGAAAGTTAGGGTTTTAATCAGTCTTGAAAGGAAGTAATTCAGTCGCACAGTCCAAACTGTATAGATGAGCTTGCAGTAGGGTTAATAAGAAACCCTAGGACCTGATCGGACCTACCAATCAACTTAAGAGTAGCTCTAGGTAGATCACAGGGTTCAGTCAACCACTAGGGCTTGCCGCAGATCACTTTCAAACCCTAGAGTAGAGAGAAACACAGTTCGGTCCAGGGTTTGATGTAAAACCCCAGGAAATCGAAGAGAGAAAGAGCTAGAATGGTTCGGTCTTCCCCTCCAGATAGGTCCAACCTATCTTCTTTGAAAGAACTTCTATTAAAAAGTAACAACTTACAAGGAAAAAATAATTTGCTGCCTTCTAGGGTTACCTAAACCCTAGTCTTCTCTGATCCTTCCTGACCACCAACACTCTGCAACCCTAGCAAGTTTCCAACAGCTGCTAGTACCTCTGGCGATCTCCAAGAATCAGTCTGCGAACTCCTCCTTTTCAGCTTTCAGTCCTAGGAGATTCTCATGTGGTTGGCTGGTATTAGACTCACATGAAAAACCCTAACTTGGCTCTGGTACCATGTAGGTTTTCAAGACTGCTATTCAGTCTTGATCACTAAGAGATTTCAGGTTCGATGAGAAGAGAAAGTGAAGAAGATGTAGAAGAAAGAGTGATGGAAGAGCAATAGAACCCAGATTTTGAGGAGAAGAACAGAATGTCAATATTCTGCCGCCGCCACTTTAAGTTAATATATATAGGTTATGCTAGTTACATGAAAGGACATATCTGTCCTTGGTGTTTACATCATAATTGCTAACAAATAACAACCAATATAAAACTGAAACTAGAAATAACAGAACAGCAAAATAACCACAGCTGTGATTGGATACATTCTACCCTACGTACAGAGTGGGACCACAGCTGTGGGGCCCACATCAATGTTCTCTACAATACTATCAATCACTTCTTTTATTGTTCTACTTTTTTCCAAGAAAATTCTGTTGTTCCTTTCTTCCCATGTTATCCAGCAAATTGCTGCCTTTGTTGCTTTCCACATTACCATCCCACATCAATGTTCTCTACAATACTATCAATCACTTCTTTTATTGTTCTACTTTTTTCCAAGAAAATTCTGTTGTTCCTTTCTTCCCATGTTATCCAGCAAATTGCTGCCTTTGTTGCTTTCCACATTACCATCCCTCTTTTCCCCTCTTTTCCTTCGTTGTCTCAAGAAATCATGGTTGAAGAGTCCTACCACATAGAGTACAAAAGAATTCCCAAATTTGATGCATGAAAGAACATGATATCATTAAATGAGAAAGGGTCTCACCACTTTCCTTGCACAAAGAACACACATGAGGAGATAGGCAAATATATGGCTTCCTTTTTTGTAGAATATCACAAGTGCTTACCTTACCAAGGAATATTTCCCAACAAAAGGCGTAGATCTTTGGGGGAATAGGCTTGCTCCAAATTTCTTTCATAGGGATCATCCCACCTAGAAGGTTGGGGGAGGCAAGTACTTTGAAGAAAGAGGAACAAGAAAAGAAGCCGTCTGGAGAACCTACCCGGATTCTAGAGTCTTGCAATGAAGGGTCCAAGTGGATTTTCCCTAGGAGGTCCAGCAATCAGATTAAAGATTCACACTCGTTTTCCCTTAGCTTCTAATGCCCAAATTCCAGTTCACACCGTTTGGACACAGTGATCCCAACATGGAAATAGCTTCCCCCTTAAGGTTATATAGCACAAAGAGATCAGGTAATTGGTCTTTTAGTGGGGTTTCCCCTACCCATAGATCTTCCCAAAACAAAATTCTAGTACCTTGTCCCACATCGAACCGGATGGAGTTGAGGAAAGTAGGGTAGATTTTGTGAATTGCTTTCCAAGGAGAAGTTGAAGAACTATGAGGGGAAACTTTTGCATCCCAGCCATTTCCAGCCACCCCATGAATGCTCTCAATCACTTTGTGCCACAACCTGTCACCCTCGAAGGGAAACCTCCAAAGCCACTTACCAAATAAAGCTGTGTTCCTTAAAAGGATGTTCCCAATTCCTATGCCCCCTTGTTCCTTAGGTTTGCTAACCTGCTCCCATTTCATCAAGTGGTCCTTCCCTTCCTCTCCTGGGTCCCAAAGGAAATCTCTCATATACTTCTCTAAGCACCTTGCTACCTTAGAAGGGATTCTAAAGGTTGAAAGGAAATAGGTGGGGAGGTTTGCCAGGGTAGCTCTAATCAAGGTTATTCTTCCACCCAAAGAAATGTAATTCCTCTTCCAAAGGGCTAACTTTCTATCAAACTTTCTAAAACGGGTTTCTAGAACCCAACTGACATGGGGTTTCCTCCTAAGGGTAAACCTAGGTAACTAATAGGCCAGCTTCTGATCTCGCACCCCAAGATCTCCGCAAATCTTATTAGTTCTCCTTCCTCCAAATTGACCCCTATTCCACTTCTGGTCCAATTTATCCTCAGCCCTATTACTCCCACAAAATTATTCAGCAACACCCTCAAGTTTTCCACCACTTCCTCATTGTTTCCTTCACAAAAAAATATGGTATCATCTGCAAATTGGAGATGGGTAACAATCACTTGATTTCTACCTACCCTCTAACCTCTAATAAGGCCTTCAACGTCAGTTTTTGCCACCATTCTACTTAACACTTTTGCCACTAGGGTAAACAAGAATGGGGATAGGGGTCACCTTGCCTAATTCCTCTCTTGGCCGGGGAGAAATCCCTAGCTGTACAATTAATTAGGATTGAGTAATGAGCTGAACTTAAACATCCTTTGATCCAAGCCCTCCATCTATCTCCAAATCCCAGTCTTTCTAATACTTTTAGAAGGACTTCCCAATTAACCAGGCCGTAGGATTTTTCTAGATCTACCTTACAAACCAGCCCCTTTTCTCTACCCTTTCTTCTTTCCCCGACGCATTCATTAGCCACCAAGATTTGATCCACAATCTGCCCTCATTCTACAAAAGCTCCTTGGAAAGGAGAGATGATCGAGGGTAACACCTTTTTTAGTCTTTCTGCTAAGACCTTTGACAGAATTTTGTAAACACTCCCAATGAGACTTATTGGTCTAAAGTCTTTAGGAGTTTTGGCCTCCCTCTTCTTTGGAATCAAAGTGATAAATGTGGCATTTGCTCTTGGTGATACCTCCCCTTTGGAGAAAAATTCATTAAAGACTTCCAAGATGTCTGATTTCACCATGTTCCAACACTCTTGATAGAAGGCCATGGATAAACCATCCGGTCCAGGGGCTTTAGATCCGTCCAGTGAAAAAATAGCTTCCTTGATTTCTTGCAGAGAAAATTTCCTTTCTAGGGCAAGAGATTGCTCTTCTAATAGAACATCCCCTTCCAACTCTGGCAATTCTGGCAACACTCCATGTAGGCTTTGGAAAATTTCCTTAAAATGATTTACAAAAATCCTTGTAATCCCCAGACTTTCTCTTACCACTTGTTCCTCCTCCACACTAAGGATTAAGTTCTTCTTTCTCCTTCCAATTGCAAGAGAGTGAAAAAACTTAGTGTTCCAATCCCCCTCTACGAGCCACTAACACCTTGATTTCTGTCTCCAACAAATCTCCTCCTTTCATACTATCTCTTCTAGTTTTTGCTTTTGATTCTATCTTTCCCCTCTTTCTTCTTCTAAAATGACTTTGAGAGCCTCTTTCCTATACAGCTCCTCAATCCTCCCCACCAAGTTATCTTTTATTTCCTCTACCCTTCCGAAATGTAGGGTCTTCAAACCACATATTCTCAAATCTGAACAGAGAAGGGCCTCCCCCTGGGATTTCTTTCTCAATACAAATAGGGCAATGGTCTGAAGTAACTCTAGGTAAACCTCTTGCTATTAAGGATCCCCACATTTCTTCCCATTCAGGAGATATGAGGAATTTGTCTAGTTTGGAGAATGTTGGGGGGGGGGGGGGATTGAAAGTTTGACCAAGTATAGTCCACCTGAAGCAAGGGGGGTTCTCTTAATTCTAGAGAATCTATTAGCATATTAAACTTCCTCATGCTAGTAGTAAATCCCTGGTTCGGGTTGTTTGATTCCCCCGAATATCTGATGATGTTAAAATCACCCCCCACACACCACGAACCATCCCACAATCCCCTGATAGCACATAATTCCTCCTAGAAAGCTTCTCTGTCTCTATAAGAATTAGGGCCATATACATTTGTTAATGCCCATTCTCTTCCGTCCAACTTTCTTTTAATTTTTAGGGAGATTGAATACTGGCCAATCAATTCTTCCATACATTCCATTTCCTCATTCCTCCATATGGTCAGAATTCCCCCTGAAGCTTCCCACGAAGGTGTACATGACCAGCTTAAACCCCTAGCTCCCTAGATGCTCCTTATCCACCTTCTATTCAGCTTTGCTTTCCTGAATAAATTCCTGATTAACCTTCTCTTCTTGGCACTTCCTAATCCTCTTACATTCTAATTTACTATTTTCATCTTAGTGATTTGTGATGCCCCCGGGTTGATACTTCTCAACACTCCCCTCTTCCTTTCTTCTTGTTCTCCTCCTTCTCATAACTTATTCCACTCTTAAGCTTCTCAATCTCACTCATTTTCCTTTTTCTTTGCTTACTCTTTTTTCTCAGGTAAACTTTCTTTCCTTCTGCCTTTGTACCGCCCATCCTAACTCCTTCTAACCCCTCCTTCCCCTCTTGCCTACCTTCCTTTGTTCCTTCCAGGGTCTCGTTCTGGGTTGGCTATGTTTGGGTAATGAGTTGGTTTAGGCTAGCATCAACACAATCCAAACCTAAGGCTGGGTCAGCTAGAATTTCCAGGATTAACGATACAACCTTAGCCCTCTCTTCCTCTACCCTGTCAACCAACAAATTCTTTGGCTCCAGGACTACAAACACGGGAGGCCATAATCTTGAAGTTCTGAAATAACAACGGACCCTTTTATATAGGTCTCCATCCCCCAATGTCTAGAGGTTTACCTCCATCAATCATCAAAAGATCTCTCTGGTGCCTCAAAAAGGCCATTATCTAATGTTGGTCCCAGCTATCTGGGGTCTTGGGAGGGGTGGACTGGAAAATAGACCTATCCTTTTAGCTTTTTTTTGTGTGTGTGTGTGTGCACAAGGTGGCTTGTTTCCCAAGATTTTACCATTACAACAAGCAATGGTAGAAGGCAGACGATTCACCTGCAATGTTTGAACCAAACATTAACTGAATACATCATAACTTTAGATACTTGGGACCAACATTGGGTAATGGCCTTTTTTTATTGTACCTTCAGATGCCAAAGAGATCATCCTCTCCTGAGTAACATGTTTTCCATCTTCCACCAACCAATTCAGAGTTATTTGAGATTATTTTGTGTTAGAACATCTTAATACTCTGCTCTTCAAAAATAAATCAATGATTATCCAATCCCTGATTTTAGCATCAACCTGGGAGATTACCACATTCTTCCCCCAAAAACTGCTAGTAACCGTTCTCTAAATATGGCATATACCTTATAAATGATTGAGGTTGTCATAGTAAACAAGATTGAAAGTTAACTGTTTTTATCAAAAAGAGGTTAACAGTCAAAATATAATTGTCTGTAAATTGTGGCCCTTGCATAACATTATTTGTTTTTGTACACATCGTGCATTGTGAGACTTAAAATTCTATACATCTCATTATTGATCAAAAGAAAACCCCACAGCTGTGTAGCAGTAAAAAGAAACAAAAAATCTATTAGAAAAACAGAGAGATCAAACAAGGGGTGTGAGAAAAGAAAGACACAAGATTCAAAAAGGACGGAAAATCATGATGCTAAATTGGCATCTCTAAACCAATATTATGTTACTTTTGATTTTTATGGTAAATTATGTTAAAAAAATCTATTAGAAAAACAGACTGATCAAACAAGGGGTGTGAGAAAAGAAAGACGCAAGATTCAAAAAGGAAGGAAAATCATGATGCTACATTGGCATCTCTAAACCAATATTATGTTACTTTCGATTTTTATGGGTAATTATGTAATAATCACCCTAAAAGCCTTCCATCTGATTGTATTTCCATAAGGTAATTCTTTAACATAGTCGCTGAAATTTCATACTGAAATTGGCAAAGAATCATAAGAGAGAAATTTCTTGAAATCGGAAAGAAGCCATTCAGTTACAGTATATAAATTCTTACTTGGGAATGGGTAGTTATTTGAAACATGCGTGCCACATCTGTGACATCCAATGCAGTAGTTGCGATCTTAACTATGTCTGCTCCAGTAGCTTGTATTCTTGCAACAAGGTTACCGATGTCCTCAACAGATGGAGTATTGTGATAGTTGTGAGACGAAACTATAAGTTTAAACTTTTGAGGCTTTGTACCATGTATGGAATTGGCAAATTCATGAGCAACCTTCAACGATACAGAAAATCCAAAGTCAATATAACTTGAATACTTGATCCTTGGAACTTCATATTAGAAGAATCAATATTAGATCAGGACTTGCTAGGACTGTCCACATATCATCAAAAGGCTCTTTGCACATCATTATAAATAATACAGGTCCTTAAGCTTAACTTGAGACATATCAGTTAATTTCATTATCATAAATAATGTAGTTAGCTTTTTGTTTGGTTGGAATCATTGTTGGCATTACAATTGTCAAAGGCATTGTCTAGGCACCCAATTAGGCAACTGGGTACCTTTTTTTTTATCAGCAACACAGAAAATATTTAATTAATTAGAAAAAAAAATCATGGATGCAACAAGAAGTTGTGAAATAAACCCAGCTTTATAAAGCTGACCCAAATCAAATTTAATATTGAGCCAAAACAAATGTGTTCTTTGTATCCCTTGCTTAGCTAAGCTATCTGCCAAGCTGTTGGCAGATCTCCTCACCCATCTCACATGGATTAACATGTCCCTTGACAGCCATTTAAATCTCCTAATTCACTCCTCAACTGCCATGTCACCCCTTCCCCCTTCTGCAACCATTTTATCACAGTTTTCGAGTCTCCCTCAATGATCAGTCTATTATACCCAACTCTTTTGCCTTTTCAACCCCATATACTGCAGCCAGAAACTCTGACCTTGCCACATCACCCTGTTCCACAGGACCATAGTATAGAGCAAATTAGGCAACTAGGTACCTAGCCTGAATGCTTCAATGACTAGATGATCAGACAGGTGCCTAGGCAGCAAGAATCACAAGGTATGTGTCTTATTATAAATATTATATATATGCTGATTAGTATATTTTTCTTTATAAATTCTATCACCCTTCCTAGGTGATTAGGCACTCCACTGTTGCCTAGAATCACCCATACACTTTGACAACCATGGTTGGCAGTTGAAATTGATTGGTAACTTTATTTTGAAACATCTTATTTAGTGATTCAGAAATAATCCTTAGACCAGTTATTATTTCATCTTGAAAAAGATAAAATGCTAAAGTTTATTTAAGAAGAGGACTCTTTAATGGGCCTGGGTTCAGACAATTAATGCACCAGAAAGATAAGTGACAACATATATATATATATATATATATATATATATTTTTTTTTTTTTGGGGGGGGGGGGGTGGGGGGTGGGGGGAGGACTGAGGTGTTTGGCACATCATTTTTGATAAGCAGGGCACAGCCCCAATTATTAGTCAAAAAGTACATGTTTTAAAAGGCAGAAATTTCCTATATATTAATCTTTACCATTACAGAGGGTTTCCTTTGTTTTTCTTTAGAGATATGCCCAATTTATCTGAGCCCAAATTACTCCCCCCTTTACCTTTCTTTTCTTTGATAAAAAGTTCAACAAAACCTGAAATAGATATATTACGTTATTGTCACTACCCCAGATCCAAGATGCTTTTAGAAACTGAAGAGTATCTGAGCAAGATAAGGCCATCTCTTTTATGTTGGTGGCATCCCTTTACAATTATTAATATTAATACAAATTGTCACCTTATTTCTCAAGAAATAAAAAGAAAGGAAAAATAGCTATTCCAGATTTTGTCTATAAGTGTCCAACTGTAACTTCCTATAGACTCCTTGCCTTTATTGTCTTGTACTTCAATTCTTAAGGGCTGATTTCCTTGTATTTGTTTCCTTAATTTCAAAGGATTTTCTCTGTAAGTATGAAAGGCACGGATGAAAATAATATGAAATACTTTAAATTCTTTAATTATGATTTTAGGTTCAATGCCAAGATTTGGAGTAGAATATAGAAACAAACAACACATTCATTCTTCAAGGATTTATTTGTTGGAACATTTTAACTTTAAAAGCATTTTTAAACTAAGTAAAATTACTTTGAGACATTAACTTTGGAAATTGTTATTCCAACATTATTATGAAGTAAAAAAAAAATGAAGATCTTTGAAGCACAAAATATAACAAATTTATTAATCATAACAATGACAGTCACCAAAGAGTGTTATGGTTTTAGCACTATGACACAGTAACAATAGATGAAATTGGCCTTCAAGTTGTACTAGTCATATTTACCAGACAACCGACAGCACTGTAATTATATTGAATGATGTTAATGGAAATATCTTTAAGGTGATGATGCAGATCCGGTCACGGCACATCGGACATTTCAGTAGAGCTGTAAATTGGATGGTATTTAAATTAAAATTTGATGGATGATCACTGGTGTTCAGGTCCATGAAGGATTGCAAGGGAATTTTGAGACATTTATGGTGAGGTAGCTCTTGCATATAGAGAACCAGCTAGTTCAGGATACTGGAAGGACAGAGCTTCTATTTATTAATTCAGGTTCTTAGACTTGCACACTGTTAAATTATAGTTATTTTGTTAGTAGGGTCAGTTTAGAGGACCAGCTAGTTCAGGATACTGGAAGAACAGAGTTTCTATTTATTAATTCAGGTTCTTAGACTTGCACACTGTTAAATTATGGTTATTTTGTTAGTAGGGTCAGTTTAGTCCTTTTATTCTTATTGTCTTTTTGCTAATTCTTTATTTACTTAAGTGAGGGTACTGCTGTAATTTCACTATTTATTATAATGAAATAAAAGCCTGGGCAGCAGTTGAGATTAGTTACTACAATCTCCTCTGCTCTTCCAGCCCTAGTTCTCTTCTCTCTTTCCTTCTTCTCCTCTACTATTCTAGAACTGTTTCTTCTTACTTTTCACATTAATTAAGAACTGACTAGGTCTGTTCCCACACCTAAATGGTTTATCAGAGGAGATATATATTGAAGGCGACCCTAGATTGTTAAAGGTGGATGAGAGACAGCAACTTGCTGATTGGCCATCGACAATCATTCACAAGATTAGAAGAGCAAAGTTGTTAGGTTCACAGTGAATCCCTCATTCCATTGGGTTCCAACATTGTCCAACTCCAAAGAAGAAAGCCAAGGAGAGGAATTTCAAAGAAAAATTTAGAGGGGTCATCTAATTTCTGAAAAAAAAAACTTGAAATGCACTGAAATGTTAACAAATGTATTTAGAAAATAAGAAAATAGAAAAAAAAAACATAAAAAATTCAGACAAAAAAAACTGCAGAAATGTATTACAATTATGGTAGCCACTGTACAGCCTAGATAAAATCAAGTAACCAAAGAATCATCCCAATTACATGGGGTCACATGAACCTTTTTTTTTATCAATAACAATAAGCTTTATTAATGAAGAAGTTTTGTGATACTTTAATTACAAAGGAGGAGGTAAACTGTCTTAACTCCCCCACAACAAAAACAAAGAAAGAAACTAAAAATTAGCCCAAAACAGAGATTCCCTAAATGCCCTTGCTTGGCTAACCCATCAGCAATTGAGTTAGCACTTCTCTTCACCCAGCTGTACTTCACCTCAATATCCCTACTCAGCCATTTAAATTTTTTCTTTTCATTGCTTATCTCCACAAACCACTGTTGTCTCCCTTTAGCCACCTAATCACCACCTCCGAGTCCCCTTCAAGGACCAAGCATCTGATGTTTTATTCTCTTGCTCTTTGGATTCCTTCCATAACTGCAAAATCTCAGCCATATGAGAGCCACCCTCTCCAATTGGGCCTGAGAACATGGCAGTAATAACCCCATCCTCATTCCTGAACACTCCCCCAATCCCAGAAGGCCCTGGATTCCTTAAGCTACTACCATCAAAATTCAGTTTTATGAAACCAGAGGGAGGAGGGGACCAAGAAGGCCTAGGAGTCCTCTTACATTGGGCAGAGATAGCTATCTCTTTCCAATTTCTCAATAAGTCAGCCATGGAATAATCTAAGAACAGCTCCATAGATTTCAGCCAGTGAGCTACCCTTAAGTGTGTCAGTTCTAATAAGTTTTCCATGGTTCTTTCCTTGTCTGAAAAGATTCGTGAATTTCTCTCTTCCCATACGGGCATATCCATTGTAGAATCGTGAGCCCTCAAATAATTTCTTGCTACTACCAATCAAGTCCTTTTTTATATGATCAGCAACCAATAAAGTCTTTATTGGCCTACTCCTAGCTCTTCTAGACCCTTTTATTTGCAACATATCACTTCTTATTGACACATTACATATTTACATGGTCTTCTTTGCATATGCCCAAACGATTTCAGCCTACTTTCCCTTATCCCAGTTGATTCTACTCCTAGATTCCCATGAATATTCTCATTTTTAATTGTATTTTTTCTAGTTTTACCATTTATCCATCTTAGCATTCACATGCAGCCATGCAATTTTTTGAATATGCTACTTCTTGACAGTCCAATAATATGAAATTATTCAGTTAATTAGACAAACCAGTCAATACAGCACAGTGCTGTTTCTCCCACTACAATTAGAACTTTCAGAAGGATCAGCAGTCTTCCCCAGCCACTAATTGTAAACCACCTAACCTGCAGCTTCCCTATACTACCCACAAGCAACTCTCTGGCCACACAGCCCCTTTCACTCTCAAATTTGATAGAGTTTGAAAGAGACCGCCTTCCAAGAGTAAAACAAAAGATTCCAACCATTTATATCTGGGAGGAACCTAACTTCCTAAGGGACACTCATTAGAAATCCAGCTGGAGTCTCCATCCTCCCACCACAATAACTAGAACTCTAACCCACTTTGTTGAGGGAGATCCCCTGTTTTGTGTCTGCAGTGATATAAATGGAGAAGGAGAATAGTAATAACATGGTGGATGTTTTTCAAACAAAGGCGAACTTGGAAGGGATTAATGGAAAGAGGCAGAAGAAGTAGTGCATACTACATAATTAGTTTCCTTCTCCTGGTTCAGGGTCTCAAGTCACTAGCTTGCAACATTGAAGGTATGAAAACCTAAAGTAGGATGGCTTTTATTTTATTTTAACACAGATTTTCTTTTTCTCCCTTGCTTTCTTTTCTTACATTTATTTATTTATTTTATTAAGGATATGTTGTGACACCAATCTTCCAATCAACTCAGGTAATTTGATCTTTCCAGTCCAATTTTCTCATTTTTCAAGTACTTATTATAGCTGAAGTGACCAAATCTCCCAGGTTTAATGGTTTATAGTGGCTCTTTCCAGTTTCATTTGCAAACATGAAGCTTCCCTATCCATATAACAAGATGAAAGCTGGTGGAAAGACAACTCTGATGCTGGACAGGTGATTCAGGAACTGAAGAGTCAATTTTTTTTTTTATGTTTATGTATTTTTGTATCATTTACAGTATAGATATCGTGGTGCTATGTGGTGCTTAGTAATGATCTTCTTATATTTCTTTTCAAGACAATGGCTATTGAAATGGGATTCAACTGGCTAAGTAGCACAATATCAGCATCTATTTCCACTTCCACTTACTACAAGAATGTTATGGAGTGTAAAGTGTCATTTTACTTGGGTTAAACAAGCTTGTTTAGTAGGTATCACAGTGTCTTTTTTTTTTTTTTTGAAGAATAAAGAAAAAAATTATTAAAAAGAAAAGGAGATACATCAGAGGTGATAAGATATCACCAAAAGCAATACCAGCCCCAAATCCATAAAATGAACCAAATACCCCACAGCTTACAAGCTTGAATACCCATCCAACCCAAGATAAAACCCAAAACCAACCCAAAGCAAATCCCCAAAGAAAACAACAAAACCCCTTCCTGAAACACCACCCTTCAGATTAAATCCGTGAGAACATCCTCCTCCTGGTCTGAGATATCCTCATCCCAGACCTTGCTTCCTTTCAAAAGTAATTTTTTCTTCAATAACTCTTCCTTTTTTCTTTTCTCGAATTCCTTGAAGGCTCTCCTGGAAAACTCCTCCCCACCCCGGAAAAACAGACCCAGGATTTTCCCAATTGTAACCTCTCTATCCACTAATTTCTGAAGAGCTTCATCACTTGATTCTCTGTTGATAGTATCACTACCCTTCTTCAACTTGTTCTCACCAGGGACAATTACAGTACCTCTTAACTTGTTCTCCTGATGTTCCTTCGTCTAATGGGGAATCGAAGCCTGAACTTGCTTCATTGCCTCCCCATGGTGTCAACCGGATATCACCTTGCCTCTCACTCTTTTCCTTCTATACATCCATTTGTATTTTTTTGTACGTCCTGCCCCCACTAGGCCAATTTTGAGCCTAGAAAAAACCTGTCACATGTACAATGTTATGGTTTCTCAAATTACTTAATTTCTTGTTAATTATCCCATTGGTCTGTTCCTCCTCCTCCCCCTCAAGTTTGCTCCTTCGTCCATCACATGTACAGTGTCTCATCTTTCTGAGATTTTTCAACTGTGGAAGGAGCCCAACCAAACAGCCAATTTCTTTGCATTTCATTGTATATGCAAAAAGAAGTTCTCATCTATCTCAAGTTTTAAAAGGATGATGTGAGGCAATGAGTGCACAAAAAATAAACAAATTTAAATGCTACTGCTGTAATTCTGTATTTAGTTCTCTTAATTGAATAAAATTCTCATTTTGCTGATAAAAAAAAACAAATTTAAAAGTGTATAATAGCCAGAACCATGTCACATGGAAACTTCAAAATGGGTACCATGTCCATGATGGACAAATAAATTTGTAGAGAGAATTCCATTTCTGATGCATTATCCATGAAATGTCCTTGCCTTTTCTGTATAACATAGCCAGTAAGTTTCTTTCCCAGTCCCTATTCTACATGAAAACACACAAAAGAGCTCCATGTCTCTGGTTCACAGAAAGACAAATTCAAGCACCATAAACTGAATAGATTGTAATATAAATAGAAAGCCTACTAGTATTGAAGTTTTTCATCATGTCAATTAAATTGTTTTGAGTTTGACTGACGAGAAAGCAACCTGAAGCTCAACATCAACATAATCAGCTCCCACTTCCATGGCTAACTGAAGTGCATCTGTTCGTGTTTTCTCATCACCTTCATATTCACCACCTTCCCATTTTGGTCTGAAAACATATAATTAGAATAGTCTAGATAAAGATATCCCGATCACATAATGGTTTTTCATAACATGATGAAAATGCAATAAGTGATTTATTTACTCATAAAATCTGTTATCTCAGTTGATATCTATACAAAATAGATGAAAACATTAACACAGATAAGGCAAGACCTCCCAAAAGTTAATTCTTTTAGGACATGGCTTGCATTTAAACAGAATATGATCAACACACTCAACATTTTACATATACTAGTGAATGTGCACATACTTTGCACATGGTAATTTCAGATGATGATGATGGTATTAGTAATATGTGTCCAATTTCTTTTATAATTTTTCTATATTTCTGTGTATAAAAATAATTCTTATTTACCACACTTTTTTTTGTTTAATATGATGAATATATAAAAGAAAGGGCAGCCCAGTGTATGAGGCTCCCGCCAATGCAGGGTCTGGGGAGGGACAGATGTACACAGCCTTACCCCTGCACATACAGAGAGGATGTTTACAAGATTTGAACCCTGGTCACCCAGGTTGCAGTGGAACAACCCAACTGTTGTGCCTAGACTCACCCTATATATAATATTAGAGATGTGCTCAAATGTTTCCTACACAGTTTATGTATTTTTTTCATAATATTTTGTGTTTTAGTTTTTATTAGTTAATTATGACATCATGGGTTGACCCAGATGTTTGAATTGATCACTCGCCACATGGTCAGAAGAACAATTTCATTTTTGGTTAGTCTATAAAAAAAGACATGGGTTTTATATTGATAAAAGTATTGGATAAGGATCTAATCAATAGAATTTACTGGTAAGAAAAACACCTTAAATATAATATTTAATGAGAGAAAATGGGAGTTAATACCTTAAAAAAGATTTTGTAAGAGGGAATTAAATGAGATGAAAATTAGTCACTCAAATTACATATTATGATATCACAATTAGAGAAGGGGACTAAATTCAAAAATAGGAGTATTTTAGTCAAAATAAAGTTCCACAAGCTCGTTAATACTTTAATAGTAGTATAGATAGAAATAGATGTGTTCAATTTTTTTTACAACTTTTCATATTTCTATGTGTATAAAAATAATTCTTATTTATAACATAAATTTTTGTTTAATATGATGAACATACAATACTAGAGATTGCCCAAATGTTTGTTTTTTTTTTTTATTATGATATCAAAGGTTGACACATTTGACCCAAAAGTTGAATTATTGACCTGCCACCAAATAGAAAAATAATTTCATTTTTAGTTGATTTTAAATTTTGTATTTCATTTATTTTTCAATAAAAACAATTTAATTATAACATTTATTTTTCTTTAATATGATTAATATAAAATATTAGAGGCATGCCCAATTTTTTTACAATTTTTTATTTTTGTATTTATTTCTATTTTAAAAAGTATTATTTAACTATGACATCGTGGCCCATTTAACCCAGATGGCTGAATTGCTTACCCGTCACTTAGACGGAAGAATGGTTTCATTTTTGGGTCAGTTTTAAAAATTATGGGTTTTATGTTGTTAAAAGTATCAGATATAGATCTAATTAGTATAATTTATTAGTGAGAAAAAATACCTTAAATATAGGATTTTATGCGAGAATGGGAGTTTATACCTTAAATGTAATACTTCATGAGGGTGAATTAAATGAGATGAAATGTAGTAGTTCAAATTACATTTTCAGTTCCCACAATTAGAAAGGTACTAAATTCAGAAATAGGGGTGTTTTAGTCACGAAAAATTCCACACCCTCATTCATAGTTTTAATAGTAGTATAGATATGGATGAACTAATCCGTATGGACTATGGATTTCTCAAATCATGTCATAGGAAAGGGGGAGTTTCAATAGCTAGAATAGAAACCAAAGTTGATGAATGGAGGATTCAAAATGTATTCATCAAAAAAATAATGGAGGATTCAAAATGTCAACTCCCTTTAACATTCGCTACCAATAATAAGCCAATTAGTGTAACACCTCAATTTTGGTCCTTAGTGTAATCTAAAAGTGAAAAAATGAAAGTATAAGACAAAGTTATGCTATCCCCACTACAAATCTTAAACTACATGACTACATCTTTAACAAGTACATACCACCTCACAAGCATAGTTTTCAAGGCGCCAAGGCGAGGCTAGGCAATAGGGGGCGCCTAGTCGCCTAGTTGCCTGGGTGGGCACCTAGCCATCGCCTAGGCGGTGGATTTTCTTAAAGTAAAAACATGTATCCTAGGGTAGTTCCCTAGGTTCCATAACCATATTTCCTTAATAAATATCCATAATTTTCATAAGAAAAGTATAAACTTCATGTTGAAGTATAGAAAATCAACATATTCCAACATATTCATGACAAGAAAAAGAAGAAATTTCAAAAAATATAGGGGCTGAACCCCTATTTCTGTTACAGGAAAAGAAGAAAAAAAGGGGTGGATGAAGAAGAATAAATTAGTATATAAAAACACAAAATTAGTAAAGAAAAAGAAGAAAATGTGTTGATTGGACAACATTTTATGTTCTTTCTTACTTATTGGTTCAGGTTTTGAACTCTTTGAGGGTTCAATACAGCATTTAGCAATGTGTTTGTGTTGATTAAACCCTAACAAATAAGAAAATAACAAAAAGAAATCAGTATATAAACATACAAAATGAGTATTTTAGTTTAAAAATGTCTATTTTATAATTATAACCTCAAAAAATTAAGAATATAAAAGTTTGTTATAACACGCTATAGAAAACTGCTTGGCGATTAGGTGAGGCGAGACTCCAAGGGTGCCTTGTTGCCTGGCATCGCCTTGACAACTATGCTCACAAAGTCCTTGTGGTACTCAAACGGAACCAAGTTCCAACTTCCAAGTGTTTCCTTCCCAGTTTTATATCAGATTCTAGTGATTTCAGATTGATGCTGGACCCACCCAAAGTTATGCTATCCCCACTACAAATCTTAAACTACATGAATACATCTTTAACAAGTACATACCACTTCAACAAGGTCCTGTTAGGTCCCAGAAACTTGACATACAATTCTCAGGCTCACAGCAGAATTCACACAACTAGAACATCAACATAGGAACTGGTATTCATTCAGAAGAAAAGAAGAACATTAACAGTTGGTTGGTTCTTCAAGAGACCGCCAGCTCTCCCAATCACTCACAGTATTCTTCACTCAACAAAATCCTACCTCCCCCATCCCCCAAAGCCCCTTCTTATACTCTTCTCACAGCATAACTGACTCCCTCAATAAATGCCCAGCTGGCCAAGTTACACTCTTCTTATTCCTAACTGACATAGCTATAAATGCCTCAAGACTCTCCTTATTCCCTACAGCTATAATTGTCCCCATGTGATTAATTGTTCAATTATTTCCCCCCCTTAGCCGATTGTTGACCTTTCCTCTTCCTGGTATACGTAACGTTAATCGGGGGCCTATCATTACCCGCTGCCCAAAGTCTAACCTTGTCCTCAAGGTTAAAATGAGGAAATTGGTCTCGGAGTAAGCCAAAAGGCTCCCGAGAATCTTCAAAATCAGGCAGGCCCTGCCAATGAATAAGCACTTCCAAACCAGTAACTCCAGGCATAGTGGATGGACGCACACCGCACACTGATATGTCCCTGCACAGGCCAAGCAAAAGCATCGCCCAATGCACAAATTGTGTGTCTGCTTTGTTACCTCTTGAAGCATGTCTATTTCCTCCAGCTTCGCGTTTCCAACCTTCAGCCTCTCCATGATCATCCACAGCCATCCTGTCCCCTCCTTGCATGGTGTGCACTGCCCACAACTTTCATGCTTATAGAAGTAAGAGAGCCTAGCAATTGCATCCACAATATCAGTTGAATTGTCCATCACAATTACAGCAGCTGTCCCTAAACCCGTTTGAACAGCCTTGAGTGCATCATAATCCATCAACACATCATCACATATGTGCTTTGGAATTAGTGGAACAGAAGAACCCCCTGGTATCACTGTAAGCAAATTATCCCATCCACCTCTAACTCCTCCACAGTGCCTCTCTATCAGCTTCTTCAATGAAATGCTCATCTCCCCTTCAATTGTACAAGGCTTATTCATGTGGCCTAAGACACAAAATAGCTTTGTCCTAGAATTGTTCTTCCTGCCAAAACTAGCAAACCATTCAGGACCACACCTTAAAATGGTGGGGAAAACAGCCACAATTTCAACATTTGTAACAGTTGTTGGACATCCATATAGCCCTGCATTAGCTAGAAAAGGAGGCTTCAAGGCTTTCCAACAACGCCGTCTCTTCTCCACAAATGTAAGCATCAGCTCCATAGTGGATATGAACATCAAAATCATATCCAGATCCACATGCATTTTTTCCCAAAAGTCCAGCTTGATAAGCTTCCCTCCTTGCCTTCTCAAGGTTTTTCCGCTCATTTACTTACTCTCCCCTTATGTGGAAATAAGCAGCAGTGGCCCGCATACCAACCCCTGCAATCAGGCAACCCTCTGGTAGTTTATGTGGGTCATGGCGCATAATTTCTCTGTCCTTACATGTTCCTAGCTCACTCTCATCAGCATTGACAACAAGATAAGAAGGACGGCCATCAGATACTTTTGGCATTAAAGACTACTTCAGGCCAGATGGAAAACCAGCTCCACCACGGCCTCAAAGACCAGATTTCTTCATTTCATTGACAATCCAATTAGAGCCCTTAAGTACCAAGTCTTTAGTTCTATACCAGTCACCCCGCTTCATGGCACCGTTCAGGAAAGGGTCGTGCAACCCATTAACAAATGCTGCTTCAAGGACTGATTCCGGTAGGTCACATAAGGGAGCGGAGAGCACCTCGAATTGGCGACGATATCCCTTATCAGTAGAAGACTGATGTAACGAGAAGAGTTGTTCCTGTAAATTACCCTCCTGAGTCGATCGAAAACGTTCAAGGAGAAGCTCTTTGAATTCTGTCCAACCACGAAAAGGTCGTCGATCGACTTCTCGGTAATACCATGCCAATGCATCGCCCTCTGAATAGACAACTACAGCTCACAGACGCTCTGCCAGAAGCAATCCATTAATCTCAAAATAGCGCTCCGCATGAAAAAGCCAGCCGTCTGGATTTTCCCCATCAAAAATAGGTAACTCCAACTTCCGAGGAAGTGAATCAGAAGTACGTTCCAACATCGACATTGAAGAAGACGTTGGGAAAGCTGCACTCTTCCCTTTGTCACCCGCACGACTTGATGCGACTAAAGGAGGAGCAATGTCAGTTGTAGACAAAGGAGCTGAGAAGGTTTGTTGCTGAAGCAACAGATCAAAACGTCTTACCACATCTTGAACGCCACCTTCCAGAGACGAGATCTTCGAAAGTCTAGTTGCTACCTTTTTTGGATCGAGTCGTTGAATCTCATTACGTAAGCCATCCATCTCCACACGAAGTTCAGAATGCAGAGAAGTCAAGCATTCTTTGAAACCCTCAACCTACGATGCCACTTCCTTAGCTGTCACCATGGTTGAGGAAAGACGGGCTCTGATACCATTGTTAGGTCCCAAAAACTTGACACAATTCTCAGACTCACAGCAGAATTCACACAACTAGAACATCAACATAGGAACTGGTATTCATTCAGAAGAAAAGAAGAAAATTAACAGTTGGTCGGTTCTTCGAGAGACCGCCGGCTCTCCCAATCACTCACAGTATTCTTCACTCAACAAAAGCCTACCTCCCCCATCCCCCAGAGCCCCTTCTTATACTCTTCTCACAGCATAACTGACTCCTTCAATAAATGCCCAGCTGGCCAAGTTACACTCTTCTTATTCCTAACTGACATAGCTATAAATGCCTCAAGACTCTCCTTATTCCCCGCAGCTATAATTGCCCCCATGTGATTAATTGTTCAATTATTTCCCCCCCTTAGCCGGTTGTTGACCTTTCCTCTTCCTGGCATTCGTAAGGTTAATTGGGGGCCTATCAGGTCCTTGTGGTACTCAAATGGAACTAAGTTCCAAGTGCTTCCTTCCAGGTTTTATATCAGATTCTAGTGATTTCAGATTGATGCTGGACCCACCCAAAAGCAACTGGTTGATGTGGCTAAAATGGGTCTAAGCAAGCTGGAATTAGGCCGCAAAACCCTCAGCTTGTTAACTCAACACTTAGCTTAAATTTAACAACCAGCAGGGATTGGACAGAATGTATAAGGGGTTCAAAATAACAATAAAAAGGAACAGGTCTAGAAGAGGTGTAAGAGAATAGGAAATACACCCTACAGGTTGAATGAACATGTTGGAAGTTTGGAACAGCTACTCAGAGGCTTAGGAAGGTCATAGGGATTGAAACAACAAGAGAAAAAATCAGTCTGTAATGGAGAGAAGGTAAGAACAAAAGATTAAGAAATTGAGGTTAACAACATAACCAACTGATGGTGGCTCGCATAGTTTTCAAGGCACCAAGGCGAGGCTAGGCAACAGGGGGGCGCCTTGTCACCTAGTCGCCTAGGTTCTGGATTTTTTTAAGTGAAAAACATATATCATAGGATAGTTCCCTAGGTTCCATAACCATATTTCCATAATAATTATCCATAATTTCCATAAGTATAAACTTCATGTTAAAGTATAGACAATCAACATATTCGTGAGAAGAAAAGGAAGAAAGAAAAGAAAAGAAAATATAGGGGCTGAACCCTATTTTTGTTACAGGAAGAAGAAGTCTATAATGATGATGATGAGATCAAGTTCTAGACGTCTATGAAGTTTGTTTTTACATTTGCTAGAACTTGTTGTAATTAGACCTATTCATGGGCCGAGCTCGGGCTTGGCTTTTGCCAAAATTTGAATGGACCCTGCCCAAAGCCCGAGCCCGACACAATGTAAAGTCAGGCACGGCCCGTGAACGGGTCTAGTTGACAAGATGAACTACATGGGATAAAACTCAAACCTACTTCGGTTTACCAAAACCTTATAGACCAATGGTTAAGTTAGAAGAAGTTCTTAAGCTTTTTCCAAACTCATTACTAGACTTAATTATGAAAATAATAAGTTTGGAACCCTAAGGAGTCGATTCTCTGACCATAGGAGTCACCTATTCAATGGTCTAAGGTTAAGAGTTAATCATTAGTCAATTACCCATAAGGCAGTAGTCGACTACCTGTGACAACCAAAATTGGTGTCACCTAGTAGTTGACTGATTACTTACAACAATTGAGCCTGGCGTCATATTGGTTTTTACCAGTAGTCAACTATGTGTGACAACCAAGACTAAGTTATGGGTTGAGAGTTGAGATCAAATCTCCACTCCTTTTTATTTTATATATATAAGGTGTATCAATTAAAGTACCAATACCCTTTGGTGATACACAAAGGTGTATCAATACTCTGAACCATGGATTAAACCCTAACGAATAAGAACATAATAAAAATGAATTAATATATAAACACATAAAATGAATATTTTAGTTTAAGAATTCCTATTTTATAATTACAATTTCAAAAAATAAAAAATGCAAAAGTATTTTATAACACAACATACAAAAATGCTTGATGATTAGGTGAGGCGAGCCTCCAAGGGTGCCTTGGCAACTATGGTGGCTTGGTTGGTAAGTTTTCTGGCTGGTTGTAGTGGAGACTTGAGATCAAATCCCACTGTCACTAGGGTTGAGAGTTATGGGTCTGGGGGATAGCCAAACAGGCTACCCTCTATTGTGTAGACCCATGAAGCTCAAAAATAATAATAAGAAAAAGGAGAGAGAGAGAGAGAGAAAGAGGAGAAGATACACAAGTAAGATGAAATAAATAAATAAAACTTAGAGAGTAAAGATAGAGCCTAATGGAGTCAAGATCATTAGGTTTCTCTAGGAGTTAGCATCTAGAGATCAGCACCAAACCAGAAAAGTTGTGAGAACAATTTATCTTTCATTTATTCATTCCATCAATGCTCCAAAGACTGTTCATATGGGGTTTCCATAGACAATTTAAGATATCCCTTTTGGGATTACAATATTTATTTTCCTAAACAATGAAATTAAAAGAAGAAATCTTTACTACAAAATGAACTTTCTAAATCTCCAAATAGTCAGCAAACCTTGAGGATCTAATCAAATCCTACAATGATTTACCTATGATAATCTTGAGAAGATTTGGTTCGAATTGAATCTTTTCCATAACACATTAAGTCTATATGAGTTGGAAACCAACTTCTTGGGCTTGCTGAAATAGAACACCGATTCAACAATTTATTGAGCTTGAGATTTCTGAATTGAGGCCTATGGAATTGAATCAGATTAATATCAGATTTGTGAAAATTACTTGCCATCGTGAGGGCCATTGGAAGGCACAGGAAGATATGGTTTGACTTCCCTTCCTCAACCTTCGGTGCTGCATCATGGATAAATAATTTATTAAATGTTATCTTATGTCAGTTGGTGAATCCAATGTTTTAGTAATAACTCTACCACTATAGGGGGAGGGGGTGGAACTAGTTTCAAGCTTTGCCAGTATTGCCTTTAACTGTGGACATGGGACATAAAGGTTTCCTGTTTGAGAGAATTAGGGAGGTCAAATTATATTTACTGAAACAAAACCTAGGTAGGTTGAATTTGAAAAGGAGTTCCCATTACGATTCCAGTTAATGAAATGCACAAACACAAGAATATCAATAAGGTTTTCATTGACTATGAGAAAATTTATTAAATATCCTCTTGAGTCGCTATTTTTTTATGCATATCCCCACAGGTAAGGTTTATCTGCTTCTTTTTCTCGTTGTATCGTGATTCTACTCAACAGAAAGCATGCAAGATACTCGAAAGTTTTCGAAAATGTGGTCTAGATTACCCATTCTAAAGCGAATTGAGAGTCTAAAATGTTCTCAGAGAACTGTAAATGCATAATGAAATCCCTTCTTATCTTCCATTCCTCTATAATCTATTTGAAGTTATAAAAGCTAATTTGAATCGTTTGACATTCAATAACTACTACAGCTCACAACTATTCGAACTTGGAAAATGCAGAAACAGAAGCAAAACTCAATGCGATAACATGCAGAGCTTCGGCAATACCTGTATGTGCAGAGCGTGGGTAAAGGACACTGTTTAATAAGGACTTCGAGATCTTGGCGAGGGTTGAAGTTTTTTATGTAGTCCAACCTGACCTCAACGAGGTCCGCACCAGCGGCCTTCGCCTTACCCATCTCGATCAACATCTGATCAACCGATCGGCCCATTACCGGTGCACAAATTAGAGTCGAATTCCTCGCCATTCCTTCAACACTCCCTTAACTTAAAGAAGATACGGAGAAACCAACAGAAACTTGAGAAAGATAACCAAATCAAAACTCCTCAGCGCGACTTTTGGAAGAGATTTACAGAGAAAGCTGAAAAGAAACACTAGAATTCGAACAACAGAGATGCCAAGGTTCGGCCTGATTCCATTAGATGTGTGGAACAGAGAAGGAAAAAGGCAAGAGAAACACCAAAAAGAGTATATTCCAATGGTAGGTGGGGTGGCTGCGGCCTGCGAGTCTGCTAGCGTGGTGACTGGTGGTGAGTCTGGTGACCGGTGAGATTAATATTGACTGCTCGGTAATTAGCAAGGAATTGCGATATGAGCGCTCCTCACACCGACTTCACAGCCACATCCCACTAAATCTCACCGTTTATTAAGAACATCTCCCATCAATATAACAAATAAAAGTACGGAAGATGTGGCCAGAGCATGCTACGAGGTCGTTAGTAAGTAAGTCGATAATTCATGAGTCCTGACCGACAGATGAAAATAATCCGCGATTCGTCGACTGCTTTGGACTTAACCGTTGTCTCGTGGGATTTGGGACTTTGGAAATGCAAGCAAACTAGACCAGCATGGCACTGTGGGCACGGGAAGTTTGGGTTAGGGGTGGTAAATAGGTGGGTTGAGTCGGATTTGATTTGGGAATATCAATTCATCCATATTCACCCACCAAGCCTATTATGGCCCATCATCAATATCACTTAACCCACTTTATCCACTCGTATTGATCCTTATCCACCCTCACACATATTAATCCACCTACCTTCACCTATAAAATAAGTGTCAATTCATATATTAAAAAAAATAAGTTTTGAGAGAATAAACTCTCTCGGGTCTACCAGTGCTATAAACAGGCCAGGTCAATTCGTATATCCGAAAATAACGTTTTTGAGAGAATCGTCTCCCAAGGTCGTCGCTATGTAACAGAAACGAATCGACCAACCCGTATACCCAAAAATAACATTTTTGAGGGAGTAATCTCTACCAAGACTATCACATGGCAAAAATGGGTCGAGTCGACCTGTATGCTCAAAAATGCAAAATTTATGTAAAAAATATCAGAAATTACAAAACTTTTGTAGAAAAAATGCAAAAAATAAAACCAGCGAATTGCAAAAATGCATGAAAACACTAGAAAAAAGCAGAAATCGTGTAGCGAAATTGCAGGAAATTCAGAAAAATATAGAAAATTTGCAAAAATGCAAAAAATACCAGAAATTAAAAAAAAATAGTAGGAAGTGCAAAAAATGCATAACTTTTGCAGAATAATTGCAAAAATGCAGAAAAGACTAGAAAATGCATGAGAACACAATAAAAATGCATAAATTATGTAGAAAAATACCAGAAAATTAAAACCTGACCAGGCCCGACTTACCCATATAAGATGACCCAGTCCTAGGCCCCCAAACTTCTAGGCCCGGTACGGATTAAAACATATATTAGGCCCATAAAAGAAAAGTTGGGGTGCCAAGTAGGGAAACAAATGGATCAGATCAGATGGGAATCTCGGTATATCCGAAACCGATTTGATAATATAAATCATGAATTTGATCTTATTTGAAGATCCAATAGGATTTTATAAAGGCTATTTCGAATCTGAATCTGTTAAGGATATTTGACTTTGATCCAATCCGATTTAATTGCTATAAATTTTAACAAATTATTAAAAATAAAAACATATCTCTTTATATAAAGAAAAACAAAAAAAAACATGCATTTTTTTCAACTTTATGATATATATATATATATACATGTCTTTTTATAAAAGATAATACGACCCCTAATTTTGTTAGATTCAGATATCCTTGTATGATGCACATGCTTTGTCAAGTGAATCTGAAGCAAAAGGAACTATGACATATGTAATTGGACCGAGATGGTTCAAGTCCAACCCAAGCATTATTTTTAGGTTGGACAGGTTTTATTAATTTGTGTTAGTTACTTTAATTAAATTTATTTTTACTAATTAATTTTATAATAATAATAATAATAATAATAATAATAATTTTATTTTTTAATAGAATTTGTTTTTAATAATTAAAAGGAAAATAAATTAGAAAGAAGAAAATAATTTAGATTCCAATCATTGAGTTTGAGCGATGTATGCGATATTCTCCTTGAATGGCCTAGGGTGGCGATCCAGTTAGCAGATTGGTTTCCTTCCCAATGAATCTGATTGTGGCGATTCAGATTCCAGGCTTTGGGTTTGGCTTTACATTATTTTAGGCTCTTGCTTCGGGTTGGGACCATTCAAATTTTGAAAAATCAAGTTCGAGCCTAGCCCATGAATAACCTTTCAGAGAGAAATTGAGCAGTCTTTAGTCTTAGCCCCCCATTTGGGAATGCATACTTTAAGCACTTATTTTACCAATAAGCACTTATATGCCTTTGGGGAAAAACTCGAATAAGTGCTTATTCCATAAAATAAGCCCATTTTGGAGACTAAAGACTGCTCAATTTCAAAAATAAGCCAAAAAATTTTGGCTTATTTTTAAACGCTTTTTCAACAAATGCTTATTGTATTTTTGGCATGTCTTGGCCCGCATATAATTTTCAAAATACCTATAATACCCCATTTTGAAAGAAGTGCTTTTTCATCAAAGACTCATAAACACTTATTAGGATAAACACTTATTTATCCAACTATAAATGTTCACGTAGCAATTTTAAATAATGATGATGTAATGATAATAATGTCAGAGTTCTTATAAGAACTTTTGTAAAAAAGATAGGTAATGAATGCAAATCATGGTATTGGTGGAAACTATTGGCTCACCACATGCATGGAAAAAACTAATTTGCTTTTGTGTCAATTTTAAATTTTGTATTCAATTGCTCTATTAATAAAATAATTCTTGTTTTTCACACTTATTTTTGTTTAATATGATGAATATATGATATTAGAGAAGTGTTCAAACTTTTTTTACAATTTTTCGAAACTTTGTTGTATTTTTGTTGTACTTTACCTTTTTAAAAATTTATTATTTACTTTTGACATAATGGGTAGACCCATTTAACCTTGAAGGTTGGGCCATTAACCTACCATGCACCTAGACAGGAAATCAGTTTTGTTTCTATAGTTTTAAATTTTGTATTTGATTTACATCCTTATAAAAATAATTCTTGTTTATCACACTTATTTTTTTGTTTATTATGATTAATATATAATATTAGAGTTGTGCCTAATTTTCTATAAGTACTTTGCATTTTTATAATTTTTTATATTTGTTCTATTTTAAAAATTATTATTAAACTATAACATCATGGCCCATTTCACCTAAATGGTTGAACCACTAACCCACCACCCAAATAGAGAAAAAAAAATAATTTCATTTATGGTTCAGTTTTAAATTTTGCATCCAATTTCCATCTCTAATAAAAAACTTCTTATTTATCATGCTTATTTTTGTTTAATATGATGAATTAATATATGATATCGGGAATATACCTAAAATTTTCTATAGTTTATTATATTTTATCTATTTTGAATTTTTATTATTTAGTTATGACATCATGGATTAACCCATTTTATCCAAATGATTAAATTATTTACCTACCACATGGACATAAAGAAGAAGAAAAAAACAGTTTCATTTTTAAGTTGTAATGAATTTAATGATGAGAAACAAAATTAGCCTAATATAATACAATATGAGAGAATTTAATAAATTTTAATTTAGGACTTTGATAAGAGGGAATAGAATTAACTAAAAAGTAATATTCAAATTACATTTTCTATGCTTATAATAGAAAGTGTCCCAATTTAAAGGAGGTATTTTTGTTAGAAAAAGTCTAGAAATCTATGAATCCATTCCCACTTTTATAGTATTAATATTAATATATAATATAATAAATAATAAATTCACATAAAAGGCCAACAACTCTCTCAACTATAATAGCCATTTTCATCCTTCCAAGCAAAAGAATTATGTAATTATACAAAAGGTTGTGCAATAGTCACATGAATTATGATCAATAGAGAAATTCTTAGGAAGAGAACACTTTCTCTTACCAAAGTCACTACCTTTAAACAAGGAAATAGTAATGGAAAACTCCATTAGCACTACAGGACATACTAATGGAAAACAATAAAATGCTTGGAGGAGTGATCTGTCATTCCAGTCTAAATAGTTTATATATTTAAATAATTCAATGAAAAACAGAAAGTATAACAAAAAATCGGAAAATAAATTAAGATATCAACTTACACATAAAAAATCAATAAAAAATACAAATTTAGCTTAAAAACCAAACAATTAAAAAGTAAAAGCACCACAAATTTGAGATGCTTGTAATTTAAACCAAAAGAAAAACCATAAAAGCAATATTAAAGACTTAAATATTTAAAGTTAACAGAAGGATAAGTTTTTGTTATTTTATGGGTTTCATTGTAGGTAATGGGTACTGATGAAGGAAGATTTGGCCCGATCTCATAGTTATGCAACACGTGGCAAAGGCAACAGCTCGGCACAAAAGCACACCTAAGGCGCGAGAACCAAGGGGAGAAACCATCGGATCGAACTCCCCTACCAACAGTTCGAACTCCCTACTAGGAGCCCGAACTCTCCCTTTGGCCCCAAGCCACTCAGACAGTAACCCGAACTGGCCTGCCATGTAGTAGTTCGGGACACACCTCAACGAACTGGCATGCCTTATAGCAGTTCGGAACACACCTCGCCGAACTGGCCTGGCTTATAGCAGTTCGGGAGTCACCTCACCGAACTAGTATGCACTATGGCAATACAGGACATACCTTCGAACTTAAGACTTCACCTCGCTCACCACTCCAGCACATCGCCTCCAGGATGCCAAACCGAACAAACCGTACCATGCCTGACGCCGAGGAAGTTCGTACCCAGGGGCAACGCACCTGACTAACTTGGGATCTGACGCTTGACGGCCGCACTTCAAACGGCCACCTTTCACTGCCATCTCCAGTTACAGAGACGGCTCCAACAAGGAGCAGTGGCGGTTCTGTCCCAGTAGAAAGGACGACACCCGAACTGGCTGAAACAAAAGTAATCATACCCGACCTGACAGGGGCTTCGGAGTGAGTATGCAAAGTGGTTATAAAAGGCCCCCTACACCCCACAACAAGGTATGTGAACTTTGCGCCATTTGTTCTTTACTTTGCCTTTGAGAGAATACTAACTTGAGCTTCGGAGTTATCTCATTGAGTTCCCCCTGGAGTTCCCTCATCTTCTCCATTTCAGGCTCCTCGTCGCTCCAGTCGGAGGCGAAATCGTTGATAGCTAAGACCGGTTGGATTGCGCTCCATCAATTGGCGTCGTCTGTGGGAATGCTTCTAAAAGCCTCCCTCTAAATCTCTCTTACCTCTCTTACCTACCCTTCTTTCAAAAACTCCAACACCCATGGCCTCCTCCAACAATGTCGGACGTGGAACAGAAATGGCCACCACCGGAGAGCAACTCCAAGTTCCCATGGTGTGCATTAGGCAGTTCACCATCCCTCTTTCAATGGATGGGATCCCCAGTTTGAATGTGCCACAAGTAGTGGCGCCCCTGAACGCTCCTTCATTAAACACCCCTCTTCTACTCCCTATTGAAACAAACTTCGTTGAACCAACTGTGGTCCCACTGGCAACCCGCCAGAACCAGCTAGACGACCTGATGCAATGCATGCGGGCAATGCAAGCCCAAATGCAACAATTCCAGCAGCACCAACTCCAGCAACACCAGGTACTGCACCACCTCTCCCAACACCATTATCAGCAGCAGTTCCCTCAGCTACCCCTAAACCAGTCACTGCTTCCCCCTCGACAACCTGTTTCGAAGCCAATTAAGGCCTCCCCTCAAGGTGGACGACCTCACCGAGGAGAAGCTTCCCAACCCTAGAACCCCCCTAATAGCCAGGCCTCTTCCCCAGGCCGAAAGCAAAGAAAAAGTACCCCTGCCTCGCAGCTCGCAGGAGGGTCAGGAACCTCGCCCACAAAGTCACTTCGACGCTCCAAACCCGAGTTCCCACTCACGGAGAACTGGTTCAGCGCCCTAGCAGCAGACCAACATTCCGGGCCCATCGAGCTCGGCAACACGGAGGCCAGCAGCGCTAGCACCAGGCCCACTCAAAGAAGGCACCGGCGAAGTCGCCAAACTTCTACCCGCATCCTACCCGAGCTCAAAGGCAAGGAAGAGACGAGCTCGGATGAGGTAAAAACTGTCCCAATTCTCTTAGTTCCTTCCCCCCTTTCATCAGAACTTTTGGCAGTCCCCTTGCCTAGAGACTTCAAACTTCCATCTCTGGATAAGTATGATGGGTCCTTTGACCCCAACAACCACGTTGGCGCAGTCACAAATGCACCTCGCTAGGGCCAGTGAGTCATGCATGTGCGTGGATTTCACCACCACCTTCAGGGGGTGGCCCGCACCTGGTACCGGAACCTAGCTCCCGGGTCAATAAGAAGCTGGGCCCAGTTCGTGCAGATCTTCACCGCACATTTTGTCACCAACAAGCGGTGCCCCAGAACCGAGGAAAGTATCTTCGGGGTAATCTAGAGGGAAGGAAAATCCATCCGGAGCTACATCAAGCGGTTCAATGAAGCATACTTGCAGATACCACGGTTAGACCCCGTGGTACAGCTCGCAACGGCCAAAAGAGGGGTAACGCACAAAGAATTCAAATGGCACATGGTGGCCAGCCAGCTAGCAACCGTGACTGATTTCCTCAAGCTCGCGGACAAGTTCATGAGAACAAAGGAAGAAATCAACCAAAGAACTGAAGGCGGGGTCAAAAAAAAGAAAAAGAGAAGGCGAGCCCTCCAACCCAGGTGACAAAAGAAGCCAGGCCCGAGAGGCGAAGCCAAGCCAGCCATCCCAAGCTCCCTTAGCAGTTCGGACGGATTACACTCCGTTGAATACAAGGCAGACCGAGATCTTGATGACGATCAAGGATGCCCCTTACATAAAGTGGCCACCTCGCCTAAAGAGTAATCCAAACAAGAGAAATAAAAACCTATACTGTAGTTTTCATAAAGATCACGATCATAGTACTGAACAATGTAATAATCTTCGAGACGAGATAGAGGGACTCATCCATCGCGGATACTTGAGAAATTTTGTACATAACGACAATAATAATAAAGTAGGTCGGCAAGGGGAACATGGAAAGGATGCCCCCGAGTCCAGTAGTAGACCGGCTAAAGCCTTGCAGCGACCTCCCCCAGAAGAGAGGCCGGTTCGGGGAACCATCCACGTGATAGTGGGCGGTTCGGTGGTAGCAGGTTGCACTTCGGCAGCAACACGGACGTCAGCTCGCGAGGCGGCCCGAGAGGAGAAGAACCCTCCAAAGAGGCCGAAGATGGAAGAACCGATCTTTTTGACAAATGACGACGCGCGAGGTGTTCACTATCCCCATGATGACGCGCTCGTCATAAAACTAAGGATCAACGACTTCGAATTCCGGCGCGTACTTGTGGACTCAGGCAGTTCGGCGGACGTCCTCTTCAAATCGGCGTTCGACCAATTACAATTGCAGAGAAGCGAGTTGAAGCCCGCGCACACTCCTCTGGTGGGCTTCAGCGGAGAGGAAATTAGGCCCCTGGGGAAGATAACAGTACCTGTGGAGGTCGGCACATGGCCGTGCGTGGTAAGACTCAACCATGATTTCCTGGTGGTTGCGACCCCCTCCCCATACAACGCCATAATAGGGCGGCCAATTACGCATATTCTGCGGGCAGTGGTCTCCACCTACTATCTGACAATGAAGTTCCCCATAGACATCGGTGTGGGGGTAGCGCGGGGCGACCAGCTTGAGCCCTACAAATGCTATGTTGCCGCCCTAAAAGGAAAAACCAAGGCAGCCGACGACCTCGAACTGGAGCTGCCTATGGAGTAGGGCGAGGAACGAGCTTCGCCCACTGAGGAAACAATCGTGGTTCTGACCTCGGTTACAGATCTGGCGCGAATGCTACAGATCGGTGCTTCCGTCAAGGAGCCTCTATGAACTGAACTGGTGAGTTTCTTACTTCAAAATTTAGATATTTTTGCATGACACGCGGCGAATATGCCCGGTATTGACCTTGGCCTTATCACTCACAAACTTAACACTGACCCTATAGTCAGACCCATTAGACAGAAGAAACGCAACTTAGCCTCAGAGCGTTGGAGGGCGGTCGACGAAGAAGTCAAAAAGCTCCTCACAGCGGACTTCATAAGGGAAGTTCATTACCCGAGCTGGGTAGCCAACCCAATGTTGGTGAAAAAAGCAAATGGCAAGTGGCGCATGTGCGTTAACTATACCGACCTGAACCGAGCTTGTCCAAAAGACTACTTCCCCCTGCCCCGAATCGACCGCCTAGTGGACACGACCTCGGGACATGAGCTGCTAAGCTTCTTGGATGCCTACTCAGGTTACAACCAAATCAAGATGGACCAGTCCGACGAGGAAAAAACCAACTTCATAACCGAGTTCGGCCTGTACTGTTACAAGGTCATACCCTTCGGACTAAAAAATGCTGGGGTGACCTTTTAAAGACTTATAAATAACCTTTTTTGGCCCTTAATTGGCACAAAAATAGAATGTTATGTAAACGACATGGTCGTCAAAACACAGTTCTCACAGGAATTAATAAAAGACTTAAATTCTGTCTTCCAAATTCAGCGTCAATATAGAATGAGATTGAACCCAAACAAGTGTGTCTTCGGTGTCACCTCGGGTAAGTTCCTAGGATACATTGTCAACCGGTGCGGTATTGAGGCCAACCCGGACAAAATAAAGGTCATCCTAGATATGAGACCACCCCAAAAAGTAAAAGAGGTTCAGAGGCTAAACGGCCACATAGCCGCTCTGAGCCGCTTCATGTCCAAATCGGCATACCGTTGTCTGCCTTTCTTTAAGGCAATCAAAGGCAAAGGGTTCGAATGGACCCAAGATTGCCAGCTCGCGTTCGATGAGCTAAAAACCTACCTCGCCACTGTGTCAACCTTAGCCAGACCCGAGGAGGGTGAGATCTTAGAACTATACCTGTTGGCGAGCGATGAGGTGGTCAGTTCGGTATTAACAAAGGAAGTAGATCGGGTCCAGCGGCCCGTCTATTACGTTAGTAAAATTCTGCAGGGAGCAGAGACGAGATACCCGTAGATAGAAAAATAGCGTACGCACTGGTGATTTCAGCTCAAAAACTCCGCCCGTACTTCCAAGCTCACACCATCGTCGTCTTAACTAACAAACCTCTGAGACAAGTTTTGCTCAAGCCCAAGGTTTCCGGTCGACTGATGAAGTGGGCCATCAAACTCAATGAGTACGATCTCCAGTACAAACCCCGGATCGCCATTAAGGTGCAAGCCTTAGCAGATTTTATTGCCGAGTGCACATTCAGCCTCGAAGCTCCTGAGCAGGTTGAGCCCGAGATCCCCAGTTTGGGTGAACCTGGAGCTCCCAAGCCAATAGAGTCTGAACCCCGTGAAGTAGCAGCCAGTGTGGCATCTCTCCTAGTCAGGCCAAGCGCGAACTGGGATGAGGAGCCCTAGATCTTTCACGTAGATGGTTCCTCGAACCAGTAGGGCAGCGGGGCTGGAATAGTCTTATGCGACCCGGGTGGCACAAAATTGGAATACGCACTACGCTTTGAGTTCATGGCATCCAACAACAAGGCAGAGTGCGAAGCACTGATAGCCGGGCTGAACTTAGCGCAAAAGGTAAGAGCAAAGCACATAGTCATTTGCAGCGATTCCCAGCTCGTGGTCAACTAGGTTATGGGCGAGTACGAAGCACACGAGCTCTCCATGATCGCATACTTAGCGAAAGTAAAAGAGGCCCTGCTCAACTTCCAGTCACACTTCATCAGGCAAATCCCGAGGTCAAAGAACACTAAGGCCAATGCTCTGTCCCGGTTAGCCAACACGAGTCACAACAACATGAGAACCGTGTACATAGAGGACTTACCTCGACCTAGCATTCTCGGTGAGGCAGAAGAGGTCGCTCCCATCCTTGAAGCAGAGCTGAGCTGGATTGACCCACTTGCGAGCTTCTTGTTAGATGGAACCCTCCCTGCAGACCGCAATGCAGCCAAGAGGGTGCAGTGCTAGGCAGCAAATACGTCATAATAGACGAACGGTTGTACCGACGGTCCTACAAGCTCCCCTACTTGCGTTGTCTACAACCAGCTAAAGTCGGGTTTGTACTCCACGACATTCATGAAGGTCTGTGCGGCAGACACCTGGGGGGCAGAGCACTCGCCCAAAAGGCACTTCGACAAGGATACTACTAGCCAACGATGAAGGCAGAAGCTGTCGAGCTCATCAGAAAATGCAACAAGTGTCAGAAACACGCCAATATCCACCATCAGCCTGGTTCCGACCTCAAATACCTCACCAGCCCATGGCCCTTCGCACAATGGGGCATTGACCTCCTGGGGCCATTTCTGCTAGCAACAGGTGGGAGAAAGTTCCTAGTGGTGGCAGTAGATTACTTCACAAAGTGGATAGAAGCCGAACCTCTGACAACAGTTACAGCTCGAAACATACAAAACTTCTTTTGGAAGAACATAGTATGTCACTTCAGGTTACCTTGGGTACTGATTTCCGACAACGGCAAGCAGTTTGAGGATATCAAGTTCCAAGAATGGTGCCAGAGTATGGGAATTCGGCAGAGCTTCACATCGGTCACGCACCCGCAGGCTAACAGTCAGACAGAAGTAATGAACAGAGCCATCTTGTGCGGACTGAAAGCACGTCTAGACCGAGCTAAAGGGCTATGGGCGGAAGAGTTACCAAGTGTTTTATGGGCTCACCGAACTACAGAAAAAACCGCCATGGGAGAGACCCCCTTCAACCTCACCTACGGCACTGAAGCGGTAATCCCAACGGAAATTGAAGTACCTACACTGCGAGTAGAAACATATGACGATCAGATGAACAGAGACGAGTTACGTATCAACCTTGACCTACTAGATGAGGTAAGAGACCTCGTGCACATCCGGACAGTGGCCTATCAACAACAGGTAGCTCAGTACTACAACGCCAGAGTAAAGAAGCGAAGCTTCCAAGTCGACGACCTGGTTCTCCATAAGATTATGGTGCTTGAAACCGGCGTGGGCAAACTTGGACCAAATTGGAAAGGGCCCTATAAAGTAAAGAGAGCGCTCGGAGGGGCATACGAGCTCAAAACCTTAGAAGGCAAACAAGTACCCCGAGCGTGGAACATCGTTAACTTAAGGCGATACTACCTATAGACCGCCAAGCGAAGTAGACGAAATCTCTACAAGAGCCTAAGGGCCAGAATGTCGAGCTAACAAGAGGAACCTCGACATAGGCAAGCAAAGAAAAGTCGGGCATATTATCAGTTCGACAAAATATCAGTCAAGACTAACGCGAAGTAGAGACTAAGTATTAAACACCGAAACAGGTCGCGTGAGTGCAATAACCCGGGCAAGAAACAGATCGAGCATATTATCAGTTCGGCAAATTATCAGTTCAGAAAAAAGAACAACACAACCAAAAAGATTGTCTATTTCATTGCAAGAAAAGGAAGAATACAAAAAAAAAATTTACAAGCCCGGAGCTACTTCTTCCCCATCAGAAGGCACTTCAACGACTCCCAAAGGCCCTGCCTCACCCTCGGAATCCGGCTCGCCATCAGCAGCGTTGGCCATCTCTTGGGTTATACGCGAAGTGGATATGATGCTAATATCGAGGTCGGGGTATGTGTTCCGGATCATCCACCGGCTCAGTTTGAATCCCCTTCTATAAGAATCCACCATCAGGTCGTCAAAACGCGGCGATGCGATGTAGTCCTCAACGACCTTCTTCTTGGCATCTTCGATACCTTGGGAAAAGATCTGCGTTTTCTCCTTGATGTCCTCCTGAAGATATTTGACTTGATGCTGCAGGTTCAACCTCAGATCCGCCATATGCTTCACAACTACCCCCATGGCCTCGACATCCCGCTGAGACATCGCCTGCCTGGCCATAACAACGCGAGCAGCCTCTTTGGCAGCATAAGCGGTCGCCTCGGCAGCTCGGGTATTCGCCTTGGCAGCACGAAAGGCCTCTTCGGCAGCTCGCGCCTCCCTCGAGCTCCTCTCCACCTGGGCCGCTAAGGCGTGAATAGAGGAGTTCACCTACCAAAAGGAACAAAGGATAGGATTAACAACAGCAAGAAGGATAGAAAAAAAGAGGGCAGACGAAATTTGACTCACCACCATAGCATGAGTTACGACATGATAGACAATCTGGTTCAAGGGAAGATCGGTCCATGCCGCGATCTCCTCGGGGAAAGTGGCCTCCCTACTCTTCTGAAGAGCGTAGTTTGGTGACAACACGCTCCTGAACTCCCCTTGAGCTCCCGAGCCCGAGGGCCCAACTCGCGTATGAGCGGACCCAGAATAAGCGGGAGCACTAGAGTAGGCGGGAGCACCCGTGTAAGTGGTCTCGGCGTGAGGGCCCCCTGCCGCTTCCTGCATTGAAGGAGCCACCTCGGGCTCCCTGGGCAGATCCTCCGACGTGTGGTCTGGAACTTGTGGCTCCTCCTGGGGCAGCTCAGTACAAGTTCGCTTGGTGACCAGCTTCCTCCTCTTCATGCCTTGGAACAGGCACCCCCCACGAGTCCTCTCTGAGTCCATCACACCTGCAGAAAAGAGTTCGGCATCAGAAAAAATGAAGGAACAAAGCGAACAAGAAACCTCTGAGCAAGAAACCTACCCGAACTCAGGCTGGCCACAATAAGCTTGGCTTCCATTAAGTACTGATGGCATTTTAACCCTTGTCGTGCCCATTTCCAGAGGCCCTTCACCGTCTCTTTATCGAGAGTGACACCAGAATCAGGAGCGGCCTCCCCCCACCTGGTCTGAAAAGGCCACCCTTGTGCACTTCGCACCCCGAAGTAGTCCCGCTTCCACGCCGGAACCTTGTTGGGAAGTTCGTGCAGAAGCTTAAAACCCAGGCGATGAGACAGGTAATATGCCCGTCTTCCCCCGGGAAGAGAACCCGCTTGTTTCTTGAGCATTAAAATAGAGGAGAATATCTCCAAGTCTAAAGGGAAGCCCTGTTCACAAAAAAGGGAGGTTGTCCCCACCAAGTTCCGAATAGAGTTCGGATGAAGCTGACCAACGGTAAAGCCGAAGTGGTTTATGACCTCGACAAGAAGGGGGTGGAAAGGCAATCGCAGCCCCGCAGCGAGCTGCTCCCGAAATATCACGATTTCATCAGGACTGTGTTCCCAAGGAAAGCTAACCGAAGGAATGAAATAGGCGTACTCGCCAGGCAAATGGTAAGAAATAATAAGAGATTGGAGCTCCTCGGGCGTCATGGTCGAAGGACCAAACCTATCTAGCATTCGACCTCGACGAGAGGTAGACGCCAAATTGCCCGAAGTGGCTCGGCCTATGGGTTCGAAGTCGTCCTCAAGTTCCACCTCAGGATCACTAAAGCCATCGGGGGATGAGACTCGGTTCGTAGAACCTACATCAGACCTACTCGAAGAATCGTCTGAGCTATCTAAGCTAGACATCAAGGAGAAAAGGTGGATTCAAGAAAGTACTCACCCGAAAAAAATGTTTCAAAGGCTCCAGAAACTGAAACAAGCAAGAAGACCTTGGAGGCGAAATAACAAGCCTAGACACGAACTGAAAGGTCTGTGCACGAGCTGAAAAATTGGACGCGAGCTCAAGAAGCAAACCGCAGAAGTGACAAATCGACTGGGGTCCCCTACTATTTATAGCTACAGTAATCAAGAACCAATAGTGCAGATCAAAGCCAATCCGACGGCCCGCATTCGAGCTGACTGCACGTCTCCTGAGACCGAGACGTGATTGGCGCACGTCTCTCCAAAATGGATGAAACGTCAGTGCACGTCTTTCTGAAACCAACGATGCACTGGCGCACGTCTTTCTGAAACTGACAACGTGTCGCACACGTCTTTCTGCAACTGACAACTGCTAGCGCACGTCTCCTCAAAACGGCAGTGGCGCGCTTTTTTCAAAATCAAAAGACCCGCTGTCACGTTCCCAACGGTGTGATTTTTTGAAATTTAAAATAAATGCACGCTGCCATGTTTGTCAACATTTGTAAGCAGGTAGGCTCGTCCCCCGCCTTTTTGGACACTCCAGAAAAATTGAAGAACCCTGACAAAGCACCTTGCGCTATCAAGATTCGAAGAACGGGAAAAATCCACTTACCACCTCGCAAACTCCCCGTGCCAGGGCAAGACCCTTGGCGTGAGGAGTGGGGGCATTTGATGAAGGAAGATTTGGCCCGACCTCATAGTTACGCAACACGTGGCAAAGGCAACAGCTCGGCACAAAAGCACGCCTAAGGCGCGAGCACCAAGGGGAGAAACCAGCAGACCGAACTCCCCTACCAGCAGTCCGAATTCCCTACTAGGAGCCCGAACTCTCCCTTCGGCCCCAAGCCACTCAAACAATAACCCGAACTGGCCTGCCATGTAGGAGTTCGGGACACACCTCACCGAACTGGCCTGCCTTATAGCAGTTTGGAACACACCTCGCCGAACTGGCCTGCTCTATAGCAGTTCGGGACTCACCTCACTGAACTAGTCTGCACTATGGCAATACAGGACATACCTCCGAACTCAAGACTTCACCTCGCTTACCACTCCAGCACATCGCCTCCAGGATGCCAAATCGAACAAACCGTACCATGCCTGACGCCGAGGAAGTTCGTACCCAGGGGCGGCTTACTTGACTAACTTGGGATCTGACGCTTGACGGCCGCACTTCAAACGGTCACCTGCCACCGCCATCTCCAGTTACAGAGACGGCTCTGACAAGGAGCAGTGGCGGTTCTGTCCCAACAGAAAGGACGACACCCGAACTGGTAGAAACAAAGGTAATCATACCCGACCTGACAGGGGCTTCGGAGTGAGTACGCGAAGTGGTTATAAAAGGCCCCCTACCCCCCACAACAAGGTATGTGAACTTTGCGCCATCTGGTCTTTACTTTGCCTTTGAGGAATACTAACTTGAGCTTCGGAGTTATCTCACCGGATTCCCCTTGGAGTTCCCTCATCTTCTCCGTTTCAGGCTCCTCGTCGCTCCAGTTAGAGGCGAAATCGTTGACAGCTAAGACCGGCCGGATTGTGCTCCATCAATTGGCGCCGTCTGTGGAAACGCTTAATATTAATATATAATATAATAAATAATAAATTCACATAAAAGGTCAACAACTCTCTCAACTATAATAGCCATTTTCATCCATCCAAGCAAAAGAATTATGTAATTATACAAAAGGCTGTGCAATAGTCACATGAATTATGATCAGTAGAGAATTTCTTAGGAAGAGAACACTTTCTCTTGCCAAAGTCACTACCTTTAGACAAGGAAATAGTAATGGAAAAACTCCATTAGCACTACAGGACATACTAATGGAAAACAATAAAATGTTTGGAGGAGTGATTTGTCATTCCAGTCTAAATAGTTTATATATTTAAATAATTCAATGAAAAACAGAAAGTATAACAAAAAATCGGAAAATAAATTAAGATTTCAACTTACACATAAAAAATCAATAAAAAATACAAATTTAGTTTAAAAACCAAACAATTAAAAAGTAAAAGCACCACAAATTTGAGATGCTTGTAATTTAAACCAAAAGAAAAACCATAAAAGTAATATTAAAGACTTAAGTATTTTAAGTCAATAGAAGGATAAGTTTTTGTTATTTTATGGGTTTCATTGTAGGTAATGGGTACAATTCTAATGGTATTGCATTTTGTATTATTTAAATTCAAAAATTTATACACCAAGGCCCCGTTCATTTTTCGGTAAGTTACTTATCTAGGTAAATGCAATTACATGGGTAAATTTTTCCTGTAAAACACTTGCCCGTGTAAGTGCATTTATCCATGTTCTTTTATTTCTCATGTAAATAAGGCAATGACTATTTTAGCCACAAAATTTCATTATTAAAAAGGGCATTTTTGTCTCATTCAAGTGTTGGCAATTTCTCCCCTAGGTGGGAAAGTTATTTACCCACTTAGGAGATGGGCCGGGTAAGTGATACCCAGGAAAATAAACTTTTCCTAATCCCCACATAAACCTGAAAAATAATATGGGATTCTTGGTCAATGGAAATCAAAATCTCATTGACCAACTTTCTTCCCTCAAAATCTGCAAAAAAAAAAAAACGCCCCCTAAGTCAAAAGTTTGCCACTTTAGAAAGCAAAAAAAAAAAAAAAAAGTAGAGTTTCAAAATATGAAGTAACGAGGAACAAAAGTGAATTTTAAATAACATCATTTGAATATTGTGTAATACCTGGATAAATTTTGGTAGTAAATTATACATATAATCCAATTGTCCAGGTTACTCGTTGGTTTGGTACCGGTTTTGAAATAATAGAACCGATCGGGTCTGGTTCAATTTCAGTACAACCAGTTTAGAATGATTCTACCCTATCCCGAACCAGACCCAAACCGTTGACAGCCCTACGTAAGTGCATCCATCGATGTGCTTATTCCTTTTACTAAGACCTTATTTTCAACAAAAGTTTATTCTCCTTAATTTTGATGATTTCTATTAACCAATCCAGAACATATTTAATTGAATTTGCACACTTCCCAAACTGATAATTGTTTTTGCAAAGTAGGCAAGGCCAAATCCCTTTGAACTTGTTCTGGGTGGAGCAAATGAGACTCTGCCCAAAAAAGAAGAAACAACAAATTTCTGATAGATATATATTGTAGAAATTGGAGAAGTATTAAAATGTAGAGTCCTCACTTGCTCCCTTAGAATCAGGTCAGTCCTCCAAGAAACTACTTAAAACCACAAATCAGGAAAATCCAATTGCAACAATACTTGCTCGTCATACTCGTATAGCCCATACCCATCATCTCCCTCTAGTTCAATGGGATTCAGCAGCTGATACAATAAATCCGATGGACTTCCACGCTGCAATTTTTCAGAGCCACCTAATTGATCGTACTCATTCTTCAGTCTTGGCCCAGGAGTATTTGGACCCAACATCCCAATAGCTCCTCCATATCAAACAGTTCTTCCAATGAAAAGTTCTGCGCATCATCAAAATGATTGCATCCACTCTCACTGAACTGAGTCAAGTGACTAGAACCTATTGGTCCTTGGGTGGTCCCGTACCCTCAGAATTGTTCAGGATTCATGGGTTCCACAGGCTGATCTTCCTTCCGCTCTTGCTTAACCATATTCATTAGTGCTAGCGCAGCTGCTTCCATTGCAGTACAAGGTTGACTGTAAATCCCCAACTCACACTGCTGGCTTGGGTTCTACCTTTGGGAGATTCACCTTCAATTCCTTAGCTAAGCAAAATTCAGAATAGCTGGATGAAGTGGTAGCTGAGTATGAAGATTCCATCGATGCAGAGCTTTCAGGAAAGTTGAGACGTGCACAACGACCATACATGGTTCTGGCAGCCTCATCGTAAACAAGAGCAACTTCGAGAGCGGTGGAAAAGGTTCCCAACCAAAGCCGACTTCCTCTGTTCGGTTCTCGAATCTCGGTGACCCACTTTCCCTATGTTCGCTGCCTGACGCCTCTGTAGTTAGGCAAAGCCGGCTCCATGGGAATCACTTGTTTTCTGCCTCTACAATAGTTCTCTCCAACCATCATCACTGTTAAGAGGAGAGCTCCGTTCAGAAGTTGCAATGGCCGCCGTAACCTGTGACGATAATACCATAATCACCGCCAGGCGCCACTGTTGCAACTTCTAACAGCGGTTGCGAACAAAAAGGTATTTTAAGAATTTTAAAATAATTATCACTGTCACATGTGAACGAGTGTGAAGGAAAATTAATGGCAAGAAAAAGTTTTAGACAATTGTTAGAAAACTTAAACTACTTTAAAACAATATCTAAACAATAAGGATAGAGTTGGTCAATTTTGCAAATAGTAGAGATAGTTTAAGAGATTTACCCTTTTTTTAATCAAAATGAAGCAACTTCATTGTATAGATTTGTATAGATAGAGCCTCCTTGAGCTTATATGTTATGGCCAGTTGGCCTTTACAAGCTGTATATGCTAGAGTATGAGCAATTGTATTTCTAGATCTATTTACAAAAACAAAAGATACTTTAACAAAACATTTGCAGATGGTAGTGAGTTTGGCCCAGTGTAGCTGCTCAATCCATTCAAGAGGTTTGCTTTTACAAGTTTCTAAATATTGATGGGGTATTGGCCTATATCAGTTTTTTTTTTTGTGTGTTTTATTTATTTTTTCAAAACTGATTCAGAGGTGTCGGGTTAAGTCTCGAATACCCTCTAAACCATGGTTTGACTTGATACGCCACCTGTAGGGGCGTATCAAGAAAGAAAGCCCCAATACAATACATATTGACCAATACAGGCCAATACATGATGAAATTTTAATCCTTGAATCAAAAGAACCATCAACTTGGAATATGTTTGTTAGATGAGTATTACGAGACTGTTGTAATGTTACTAGTGGCTCTTGATGAGGGAAAACCGACCTTGGAAAGCATGTATGTGCATGGTTCTAATGATCCCTAGGTTGTGTTATTTTGTTCTAAAAAATTAGTTGATTACGAGCTTTTCATATGAGATATTGGAGCACATAGCTTTGATTGAAAACTTGACCCTCTGGCCATATCCATGTAGAACATTTGTCCTTAGTGAGGATTCCGTCCCATAGGAATTTCCAAATAAAAACTTGGACCCGTGGGGGCAAGTTTTGGATTCCATAGAAATCTCCAATTAAAGAGGGGAGTTGAGGTGGATGGGGTTAGATCCATTAGGTATTTGTATACACATGAAACAGTAAGTTCCTCTTTTGGAGCTTTGGTCCAGACCATGAGATCTGATTCCATTTCTGGATTTGGATGTAAGTATATGATGTGTGGTATTTGTGATGAAGTGATAGTATCCCTCAACCTCTATCGGTTTCATGTACCATCCAAACGCAACATATCGACTATTTTCATGTCTTCTAATAGTTAGAAGATGATGTAAACTTTTGTATCAAGATCTTAACAGTTTGAAGATCATTTGGTTAAGGCACGTCTACCGGCATGTCTTTTCATGCAAAGATGAATTGAAAAAAAATGCAAAAATCTCCATTTGGATCTTTCAAAAAATAGTCCAAAATGGGCTTTTCGCGTCTTTTCGGGGATGTGACTTTCAGCGGTTAGATTTTTTCCCAACCAAATGGGAAAAAACCAAAGCTTAGGTTGTCGGACTTCTAAAAAACTGACCACCCGCATGAAAATACATGCCAAATAAGGCCTAAATAAAACTTTGTTCATATGTTCACTACGGCGAAAACCAAGTTCCCTTATGCTTTTGGCAGGCACAATTTTGACCAACCTATTGTGTGCCTTGTGTTTTTCTTTGAAGTTACCCACCAATAGTCTCGGGCAATTATCTATAATGTGGAATGAATATTTTGTGGTAGAAGACTCATTAACATTTGATATGAGGGTATTGATTGAGCTACTACCTTGATAAGGGTGGTTTTCCCGGCATAGGAGAGGAATTTAGAACTCCAAGAGTTTACTTTATATTGAACTCTATCTAGAATATTTTGATGGGAGGAACATTATTTGTCTTTCAAACCAATCCTTGCCCCCAAATATTTTGAACCCACCATGGATTTTTTGATGTGAAGAGTCGCTTGAATGAATTTTTGGTGTTGCCTTGCAACATTTTTGCTGAAGAAAATGGACGACTTTCCATGATTTAAACTTTGTCCTAAGAGAAGCTCAAAATCTTTTAAAATCTTAGCAAGAAGCCTCACTTGAAAGAGATCCTATTTACAGAACAGAATGCCATCATTTGCGAAGAGAAGATGAGAGATTGCTTGACCATCACGACTAAGTTTCACTCCTTGTAGTTCACCCTGCGATCATTGTTCAAAAAATTGATACGATACTCCCGTATCGTATTGTTTGGGTCCTGAAACACCTGTATTTAATAAAAAAAACTCATTTTTAGCTCTCAAAAAACCAAACTTTAAAAAGAAAAAACTAAAAAAAATGTATTGCCATGTGTTTCTAAGTATTGATATGCCTTTGCCGATACATAGAGGCGTATTGATACTTTGAACCATGCCTGTGATATGGCCTTATTTAGCAACTGGCTTAGAGCTTCCATGCATATTATGAATAGGTAGGATGAGAGTGGGTTGCCTTGCCTGAGCTCTCTATTTAAATGAAAATGCTCATGAACTTCACTTCCCAATTTGATCAAGTGGGTGTAGAGATGCATTGAAATGTGAGGTTACACCACTTTTCTGGAAAATTCATTTTTTTTTTTTGAGAATTTCCTTTATGTAATTCCACCCCATATGGTTAAAAGCCTTCGACATGTTGAGTTTGACTACCACGTGGCCCTTCCCTTTCTTATGTGTCCTCATAAAGTGTGTGATTTTCTTGACTAGGAGGATGTTATCTGTCTGCTCTTTAGGAAGCTAGCTTGTGAAGGAGAGATGAGATCCTATAGGATTGGTTGTAATCTCTCGGCGAGCCATTTTGAGATTATCTTGTATAGTACGTTGTAGAGACTAATGGGCCTATAATTTAAGATAGTCTCAAGCAAACTACATTTTGGGATGAAGACCAGGTTGGTGTTATTTATCTCCTTTGGTAGTTGCTCTGTTTGAAAGAAATCCTTGACCATGGCATGTATGTATTTGATAAAAATAAGTTGTGAAGTCATCTGGGCTTGGGGTTTTATGGGAATTTATTTGTTTCACCACCGCAAAAACTTCCACTTTTGTGGTTGTCAAAGAGAAGGGATTCAATTTGGTGTTTGCTGAAGTTGGGAAAAGTCCGGGGGGGGGGGGGTGTTAAGGCTGAAATATCAAAGGATTCGGGAGCTCCTTTAATTTGTTGAATGGATTGCAAAACTAACTTGGATACTTCTTTTTTGTCAGAGGTCCAATTACCATATGATGTTCCTTCTTCTGGCAACTTGGTGAAAAAATTTTGTATTTTTATCACCCTCTATAAGCCATAATTCTTTGGACTTTAACCTCCAGAGCTGTTCTTCTCTTTGTAACCAGTAATGGTACTGGTTTTGAAGGGAGCTCAACTCATTTCTTGATATAGATATTTCTGTGCGAACCAACCCAAAGTGAAACCCAATCCACTTTCCACGTGCTCGACTAGGGATGTGAGATTCCAGCTTGCCCTCTGCCACCTTTCTGTTATTTCTTTCTTTTGCCATTTTTCTGTTACTTCTTTCTGTTATTTACTTTTTCTTTTCAATAATGGTTGTTGGTATTTTCTATCATTGGGTGTAATGGCTTGCTCTATATATATTCCTCCATGAATGAAGGAAAGGCATCGTCTAATTTGAAATTCAATCCTTGTGTTCATATTTCTAGATGAGCGGTGCCTGGCACCATAGCTCACCGAGGCAAGAAATGGCTCACTTCTCGGTTATGGGAAGAAGTCGAAACCATTCTGATATTAGAGCCACTGCAGCAAAAGACTCTCGACAGTAGTATGGATGACTTGGAAGGACGTCTCAGCAGTGTGGAATGAGCCCAGGAGGAGTTTGGAAGGAATCAATGGGACTTTAACCATCATCTCGATGAAGTGGTGAGCAAGCTGGACCAGTTGTTAGCAAGTGATGGGCCATCGCATTGTGTGACACCGAAGGTGTCACAAGTTTGTGCGGGGGAGTCTGCACCAGTGGGAGGCTTAGAGAGTAACAACTACTGTCGGCTTAAGGTTGATCTACCCAAGTTCGATTGTAATAATTTGGACAGATGGTTGATATTTGTAAACTAGTATTTTGAATTGCAAGAAATACCTGTGGAGCAATGGGTGTCGGTGGCTAGTTAGGGCTTTGATGGAAGGGTCGTTGAGTGGTACTGTTGGTACAAGGACCTATACCCCGAGCCAAACTGGAGGCAATTTGTAGCTGCACTTGAAAGTCGGTTCAGCGGTCCCTTGGGCTCCAATGTTGCCGGAAGGTTTGCTAAGCTCGCTCGAACTTCATCAGTTCAAAATTGCATAGAAGATTTCCAATGTCTTTCAAGTTGTGTTAAGGGGTTGTCCGAAGAGTTTTTGGTCTATTGTTTTGTAGCGGGCCTTCGTCCTGACATCAGAGCGGGTATGGAGAAATTCGAACCTGTGACCTTGGCAAGAGCAATACGACTACCATTGCTCGAGGAAGAGGAGTTCTATCCTGGGCGTAAGGTTTGGAAGTCTAAAGCACTGAAGCCAAAATTGAACCCCAGACCTGTTTTGACTACTGCTGCAACAACTAATTCTAAGATACGGGAGGTTAAGAAGCTTACACCAGTGGAAGTTCTTCGGGAGAGGAGGGCGAAAGGTCTCTGCTATAATTGCAATGAGCCTTACCACTCATTGCATAAATGCAAGTCTCAGACATTGTTTTGGATCGTGGGGGATCCAGATGATGGTGACGAGATTCAGGCATCAGGAGTAGAATTTGACACGCACCAACTCTTGTGGGTGTTGGATCTTCTAATACCATGAGAATACAAGTACCATCCTTTAACAACCTTTGTTGGTATTAATTGATAGTGGGTATACTAATAATTTTTTGGACCCTAAGGTGGCCCACAAGGCTAATTTGATTGTAGTAGAAAAAAAAAAAAACCGTTCCGTTCCATGTGACTATGGCTAATGGTGAGAAGTTACAAGGAGCAGGAAAGTATTAGCGAGTGCCCCTAAAGTCACAAGGTGTGACCATTATGGTTGATCGTTTTCTATTGCCCTTGATTGGGTATGATACTGTGTTGGGTACCCAATGGTTGGAGACATTAGGCCTGGTTCTTTGGGATTTCTCTTGTTTACAACTACAGTTCAAAGACTCGACTAGTACACACACCCTGAAGGGTTTATAGACTGAGGAGCCACAGGTTTGTGGAGCTGAGTTGGCATCCAAAACTCTAAACCGGTCCCAACAGGCCTTTATTTTGCAGTTGATGGGCCCAATAGAATACAGTGGTGCCAACCCATTAGCTCCTGAGATTGCTAATCTTCTACAAGGGTATGTGGATATTTTCAGTGAACCTAAGGGAGTGATGGTAAGGCTATGGAGGTTGGTAAAGTCTTCAAATGTCCGAAGAAGGCAACGGGAAAGAGAGAGAACGTGGGGAAGAGAGGAGAAGAAGGGAAGAGGGGAGAGAATGGAGAGTCCCCTTCTAAGAAGCTCTAGGTCAAGGTTATATGATCTCGTTTTTTGTGGGGGAGAGTTATTCCCCTTTATATAAAGAGGACCCAAGGCTATAAGGAGAAGGAACTAAAAGGAGACATTTTCTATTAAGAAATGGGATCTTTATGTCATTTATTAAGGGAGCACCATTGGGGTTTCGCTACATGTCTAACGAGATCCTCCAAAGACAAAATTTACTTTCTCTTAAGGATTCTCACGTGATACGTGCAGGCTACGTCCCCTTATGGGTATCCTAGTGGCAATGTATTAAAGGAAAATATCTGATTTGGAGATGTTATCGCGAGTCGACACCCATTGTTCACCATGGGTCCCAAGAGGTGTCTTATGCTCATCGCAAGTCTGAGAGATTCTATGTGTTGTTTGCTTTGCACTTGTGGCCTTATTTTGATGTATGAAATGTGATTGGGTGATAATGAACTACATGTACTTACAAAGGGAAATAGAAAAAATGGTGCAAGTCATGCTTCAAGATGGAATTATCAGACCTAGTACAAACCCCTTTTTGGCTCTGGTATTATTGGTACGTAAGAAAGATGGTATGTGGTGAATGTGTGTAGATTACCATGCCCTTAACAAGGTTACCATACCTGATCGCTTCCCTATTCCTGTTGTGGATGAACTTTTTGATGAATTACATGGGGCGAGAGTGTTCTCGAAACAAGACTTTAGAACCGGGTACTATCAAATACATATCCGGATGGGAGATGAGTTCAAAACTACATTTAGAACTCATGAGGGGCACTATGAGTTCTTGGTGATGCCTTCTGGCTTAAGTAACGCACCCTTAACCTTTCAGGCGCTCATGAATGATGTGTTCAAGCGCTACTTATGAGACTTTATTCTTGTCTTTTTTGACGACATCCTTGTCTATAGTAAAACTTGGGCTGATTACCTAAAACATTTACAAACAACTTTAGAGACCTTGAGAGAGCATAAACTATTTGCTAAAATGAACAAATGCAGTTTTGGGGTGGAACGAGTTGAATATTTGGGGCATACCATCTCAGCCCAAGGTGTAAGCATGACCCATGACAAGGTTAGGTGCATCCTATCCTGGCCCAAACCCATGACCATTAAGGAGTTATGGGGGTTCCTAGGACTGATTCGATACTACTGGAAATTCATAAGGGGGTATGGGATCATTGCCAAGCCTTTTACTCAACTGCTCAAGAAGGGGAATTGGGATTGGAATGTGATAGTTGACCAAGCTTTTATCGCCCTTAAGGAAGCCATGACAACTGCACCATTGTTGGCCCTTCCTGACTTCACTAGACCATTCATTTTAGACTGTGATGCTTGTAGTATTGGTGTGGGAGCAATCCTGTCCTAAGATAGTTGCCCAATAGCCTATTTCAACAGGGCTTTACAAGGCAAATACAGTAACTACTACACCTGCGAAAAAGAATATCTGGTGGTCATATTAATAGTACAAAAATGAAGAGCATATCTTTTGGGAAGGCAATTCATTATCAAAATTGATCATAGGAGCTTGGGTTACTTGTTGGAACAGAAAATCCATACCCCTGCACAACAGAAATTGGTGAGAATATTATTTGGGTACGATTGTGATCCAATACAAAAAGGGGGTTGACAAGAACTGAAAAGGGAAGTGGCCCAAGACCCCGCTATGCAACAGTTACAACAAGATATTCTTAATGGCAAGGGGCCAGAGCCCAAATATGAAGTTAAGCATGGCCTTGTTTGGTGCCATGGCAGAATAATGATCAGCCCTACATCTCAGTTCCGGGCCAAATTAATCGCAGAGGCCCATTCATCCCCATTGGGCGGGCATCCAGGGTACTTTAACACGTTGCAACGACTGAGGTGGGTATGTTACTAGAAGGGGTACAGGAAGGAGGTATGAGCTTGGGTCCGGTAATTGACATTTGTTAGCGCCATAAAACAGAGAATGTGGCATCTCCAGGACTGCTGCAACCACTCCCTACACCTGAAAGGGTCTGGATTGAGATATCCATGGACTTTATAAAGGGGCTCCTTACTTCAAATCACAAGTCAATTATATTAGTGGTGGTTGATCACTTTTCGAAATACTGGCACTTGTTACCCATATTCAGCCCAAGATGTGGCCAGGATTTTCATAGAAGGCGTATTCAAGTTGCATGGAATGCCAACATCAATAGTCAGTGATCGAGATCCCACATTCACAAACCATTTCTGGAAGGAGTTATTTCGCCTTCAAGGTACAAATATTTACATGAGCACCGCCTATCATCCCCAATCCGATGGTCGAATGGAGGTGTTGAACCACATAGTGAAAACATATTTGAGGTGCTTCACTAGTACACACCCACATCAGTGGACTAGGTGCCTACCCCTGGCCGAGTGGTGGCATAATACCACCTATCAATCAACAGCAAAGACTACCCCTTTCAGGTGGAAGATCTGGCCACAGCCCAGGCCCAGATGAAAAAAATGGCAGACAAGCACAAATCAGACGAGTTTTCCAAGTGGGAGATTTGGTGTTCCTGAGGCTACAGCCATATCGACAAAACTCAATCGCAGCTAGAAATCTCAAAAGCTCTCAGCCTGTTATTTTGGGCCTTTCAAGGTGCTACAACGAGTGGGCCCTATGGCATACAGATTGGACTTGCCTAAGGATTGTCGAGTGCACCCAGTTTTCCACGTTTCATGGTTGAAGAAAAAGTTGGCACCCATTGCACTAGTCAGCCCACCTTGCCTCCTCTCACTTCAAATGGTACGTTGAAACCAAATCCAATCGCTATCTTGGACCACCGAATGGTGAAACAGGGAAACAAGGCCCACACAAAACTACTGATTCAGTGGGAAGGCACACCACCTTCTGACGCTACGTGGGAGAGCTAGGCATACTTGGTGGAACACTATCCTAGAACTAGTCTTGAGGACAAGGCCAACCTTAATGGGGAGGGACTGATATAGATACCTCTATGCGAACCAGTCCAAAGTGAAGCCCGGTCCACATTCCAGTGTGGGCCTAACTAATCCACCTTCCACATGCTTGACTAGGGATGTGAGATGCTAGATTGCCCTTTGCCACCTTTCAGTTATTTCTTTCTTCTGCCATTTTTCTATTACTTATTTCTGTTATTTACTTTTCTTTTCAATCATGGTCGTTGGGATTTGCTATCATTGGGTTGTAATGGCTCTAACCTCTCTATATATCCCTTCATGAATGAAAGAAAGGCATCGTCTAATTTGAAACTCAATCCTTGTGTTCATATTTCCAGCTAAGCGGTGCCTGACACGATAACTCACCGAGGCAAGAAACGGCTCACTTCCTGGTTACGAGAAGAAGTTGACACCACTTCTACTGGTTATTGAGTTGCAGATCATCTAGATTTCTGAAATTATAGAAGACAAATTTTGGAGGTGCTCTTGGATATGACCAAAACATTCTCTGTTCCATTTTTTTTTAAGGATCTTTTGCATTCTTTGAGTTTTGAGGTGACTTTGTACCAGGGACGACCTTGTACCTAGTTCGACCAAGCTTCAGTGACAATCGTGTGACAGTCAGGATTATCACACCAGAAGGGCATAAAATGGAACCAAGATTTAAAAGAATTTTCAACTGGGTTGATGTTTATTTTAATAGGTCCATGGTCGGAGGAGATGATTGGGAAATGAGTGAGAACTGTCTGTGGGAATAAGTGAACCCATTCAGGGGGTGGCTTGGGCTCTCTATCCAATCATTCCAGAACTTTGTTTGTACCCTATTGTCCATTTGTCCATGTAAATGGGGGGCCCATAGGTGCGGCTGTCTAAGCATTTTTCCTTTTTCAATTTGGCCAGATGTGTCCTACTAATCCACAAATCACAGAAATTCTCGACAATTGTTCGTAATAGTAACGAAGCCAGACGAGTTTACCTAAGTAGAGTAGAGGATGAAACGTCTGGTGTAGAGTGGTTGTCGGAGGTCAAATACTATCTTTTTACGTGTATACAACCTCCGAGTGAGATGGCCTATGCGAATTTTCTCTTGATTGGGTAAGACTCAACCTCGACCATGTCGGGAGGGACCATATGGATTTGGAGCAAAACTCTCTATGCCCAAACTTTTTCTATTGTCAGTGGAATCTAAGAGAATCCAGCTAGACTGGTAGAACCACTATGTTGCCGCTATCAATATATTTTACTGCATGCAATAGTATAATTGATATTCCATATCTGTTTTACATGTGCTTCCAGAACCTCTTCACTGACTTGTTGGCGGGGGAATATTCTCCCTTTTAGGATGGAAGAGGTCAGACTTATTTAATGCTTCATCCACCGATTCAAAAGCAGGGATCTCCTGATCAAAAGAGTGTAACTGTGTTAGAGAATTAAGATAATAATTGGTGTATGGGCTGTTATGACAAGGGTGGTGTTGAATAGAGTTACATTAGGAGTTCTAAGACAGAGAATTTGTTGTGTTATGATAGAGTTTGAGATTGATTGAGATAGAGTCGTAGATAGAATCTAATAGTTTGACTTCGAATGGATTTAGTCTTTGTGTTAGTCTATAAATATGATATAATTACCATATTCAATCAATGCATCCTTTATAGCCTTCCTTGAATTCTATTTGCACTTTATAAACAGTGCGTGGATAAGCACTCCGAAAGGGGATTAAACCTCTTTTTGGTTTGATAGAAAGTAAGAGAAAAGCAGAAAGCCGAGAGAAAATTCTTATGCTATATGGTTGGTTTGACACAAAACATAAGAGAAAAACAGAAATTTCACAAATTTTATAAATAAATTTTCCTCAACCTTATGTTTCTCTTTCATTTTCCTATCAAACCCAATACACCCCTAAAGAAGCGCTAACCATAATCAGGAAAATCCACTTATCAAAAACCATAACCAGGGTCAGGGAAATCCATGAATTCCGAATTTCACTTGCACGTCGAGGAAAGATTACCACTAGTAATAGGGCAGGCCGCAGGCGAATATCTATTATCTGTAAGCAAGCAACTGAGTCTGACCCAATACTTGGATGATAAATTTAAGGTGGTTGTATATAACCAAACGCCCAGAGAAACTACCATGGCTTCAGTTAGACACTGTCATCTGTCATGTCTCCTGCCGGAGAGGTTTCGACCACTTGGTGAGTCCAGATTTGTTTGGCAAGTTTCAGAGTAGAAAATTCCTTCAGTATCAAGTGAGAGTTATAGGTGCTTTTTATGGGTACAGCAGGAACAAAACAATCCATACTCCACGGTTCTATGAAGCACCGATGAATTCCCACTTTTATTAGTATACTAGAATATCGAACTTTCTAGTTTCTACCCGCCAACCATAAATAAAAGCAATCACCAAATGACTTTGAATCATCTAACCAATTGCACTTTGGGACTAGTGTCCACATAAATATTGGAACAATCTAATAATATAATACAGTCTAGATCAACGGTAGATGAGCCAGAAATATTTATGAAACATTATAAGACTTTTCACCATCAGAGATCCCTCAAAAGCAGGGGATGAGAAAATGCATGGAAGAGATGGAGCTCAATTTATGTAATAATACAACAACATAATGAACATTACTCATACAATCTGATTAACAATGTTGCAATAAAATTGGATGAATTATCAAAGACTGACAGTGCCATTGTCAATTCCATTAAGGCCAACCACCAATCTTCTCTTTGCAGCCTTAGTTCTGTAACACCATACTTCAAAAGCCTCACTCAGGTCAGGATACCTTACCTGCTCGGTCTGCATCCAGTCTACTAGAATATCAGCTTGGTCATTTGAAGGCAATGCCAGCACCAGGGAGACAATTGCTGCCTCGATGTTCTGGCACAAGTCTTCATCCATCTTATATGGAAAACCCATCTCCTCGCTGCCCTGCAAATCTAGCAAAGGCTTCATCCTCCTTATATATGGGAGCCATATCTTTAGCAGATGGACCCTGGCCGGTGTTGGAAGAATCACATTCCCAAAGCCAACAGCATCCAACACCTTTCCAACCACCTCTATCAGCTTCACTTTCACACCCCACAGAGTGGAATCGAATTTCTTGTCTTGAATTACTGCCAAGATATTACAAGAGATCTCAACCCAGCTGGAAACAAAATCCTTCATCAGATCCATTTTAGGAAGTATGTTACACATCCAATCAAGGTCTGACAAACCTGGCAAGGCTTTAACTTCTGCTGTCTCAGATGACAAGTCAGCCTCCAGCAAGGAACCCAGCTCCTTCTCAAACGAGGAGAATATCTTGCAAAGGCATGTCCTTATCTCAGATTTTACTTCATCATCAGCTGTGATAAATGGTGTGTCTTCATCTTCCATTAACATGTATTCTACTTGTTCCCTAGCAGAAACTTTTAAGTCATCTGCAAACTGAGGGCATGGTCCACCGTTAGACGTGGCAAAGCGAATTGCGGAGAGGAAAACATTCTTAGTAGCATTTAGATCAACAGGTTGGATCCTGGCTAATATAGGCATGGCTATTGGACCTAGTCTAGAAACTACTTTCAATATCTCCTCCTCTTCCTTATCCTCCCAAGGGACAGCCTCCAAGTACTGGATGCAGCTCTGAGTGATTTCTTCACAGTGTAAAGCAACTGCTACCTGAAGAATACCAAGAGCAGTTTTGACAGAGTCCCACGAGTCCAGAAGCAAATCGTTGGAGAGATAAAGCAACTTCAAAAGCTTAACATACTGATCATATCCAAATTCTGAACATTGAACCTCAACACATTTAGTAGAATTGACTCTTGAGAGGCTATCTGCAAAAAACTTGCTCTTTTTCATAAGAATAGAGGAGTGGGCACAGAACCATTCTGGTCTCCCTTCTCTATTTCTCAAGCGAACTAATATGTCAGAAGTGCTTGGATCACCAAGTTTGTAGGCCGTGGCTACCCCGGCTTTTTCCATGTGATAAAGGGAACATAACAAGATTCATGCTTTATGTCACTAAAGGCAGATTTCCTGGGATTGATATGTAGCTGAAGAAAATGAATCCACGTTATTCCTAAAGTAAGATAAGCTAAAAAGAAAGGTGTGCAATGTTATACACACATTTGCACACACAGAAACATATTGATAGTATATGGCAGCCAGGCAGATGTATATGCATATTTTGCAAGACTATATGCCTAAATTCAGCATATAAACACATGAAAAATTCCTTGGGCCTATACACACAACTTGCGCACATAGAAACAGATTGAAAGTATATAAAAACCAGGCAGACATATATATGTATATTTTGCAGGACTATATACCTAAATTCAGCATATAATCACATGAAAAGTAAAGTTCCTTGAGACTATTGAAATTTGGCATATTGCTCAGGGCCGAGCCACATACTTTCACTAAGAGTTAGGGCAATAGTAAATGTAGAATCACTTTAATAGCATCTAAATACTTCATGATTATATTAGTTGTTTATCTGTTTAAGTAATTGTACTAATTCTTAATATATAAGTTCACTCATTGGTATGTTATTTATTTATTTATTAATTTATTTTGATAATTGAATAATATTTTATATTATCAAAAGATGGAAACTGATACAAACATCCTGAGGAGGTGTGAGGTGCAGCCACACCCTTATACAATTACATATCAACTGGAAATTACAACACAGCCCAATAAAGAATTTCCCTAGAAGCCCCTTTTTGATATTTATTTTCTACTCTTATCAATTTTATTTTGGAAAGTAAACTAAAGGACAATAAAATAGAATGGAAGTACAGGTCTAGGAAGTCCAAGTAATAAATTGTTTGTTAAAAGCTAAAACATCTAAGCATGCTAAGAATTGATCTGACTTAGAAAAGAAAAATAACAGAAAGAAACCCAAACATTTGAATGTATTGCATCAAAATTGCACTATCTACCCAAGGCCAAATACTTCAAAGTTCAAATCAAAATATGCAAGTTTTCATCAAAAAGTAAAGAACTTTATTAGATCAAATAAGCCAACTGATATATGGACGTCAGCATGATCAATACTATAGAAAATCCTCAGAATAAGTCAGACATCTCAGAAGCCAACTGGTCCCTGCCACCCCCTCCAAAACAAACAAAAAAGGAAAACATCCTAGCAATTCCCCCAGATGAAAACTGTGGCTAGTGCATGCTTGATAACATTTTGAGCAAGTAGAGCATTCAACAAAAATGAAATGAGGTTGTCACTGATACTTTCCAGTTTGATTATGAGTTTATGACAATTAATGACCAATAACAATTTCTTAATCAGCAATTATAATAAAAAAGCATCATTAAAGGCCATGGTTCAAGCAAGGTGCCAACCAGCTTGGTAAGGTCTCCTGCTGGTCGTAGTGGAGACTTGGGATCGAATTCTGCCTGCACCTGGGTTGGGAGGGTTAAGGGTTGGGGGATGGGCTACCCCCGTGTGTAGCCCTTCAAAAAATAACAAAAAAGGCCATGGTTCAAAGTATTGATACACCCCGGTAAGCCTGAAGGAGTGTATCAACACTTTGAGCCTTGTGCATCTTTTTTTTAGTTTTTTTTTCAAACTTTCACAGGAGGGTTATTTTTATGTTATTTAATTATTAAAAAATAGTGTTTTTAAAAATACTTAAATACCTTAAAAAGACGTATCAGTACCCCAAAGATACAACATGAGAAAAATTACAAAGATCTTAACATTCTAATGTGGTTTAAATTCAGATGAAAACTGTAGCAAGTACATGCTTGTTAACATTTTGAGGAAGTAGAGAGTCAATAAATTTGAAACAAGGCTGTCACTGGTACTTTCCACTCTGATTAAGACAAATAACAACAATAACAGTTTTGTATAAGCAATTATGATAAAAATGTTAATAGATGACATCACTCAATCAATTATATATCATGGCTAGGGCTGTCAATGGGTTGGGTCTGAACCAATGGACCCAAACTGATTGGGCCAGTTCCGGGTCTTGATATAGGGTCCCGATTACTATCGGTTCAGAACTGGCTCCACCTAGTCCCAACCCGATGTGTGTGTGAATGTTTATTTTATTTATTATAATTGGGTCTGTCGAGTCGGACCCAGTTCCCTGAGAACCGATTGGTTCGGTTCCGGGTCCAAAAATACAGACCCTATCGGGTGCAGGTCCTCAACATTTCAGGTTGGGTTGGTTCCGGTTCCAGCTGGTTCCAACCCGTTGACAGCCTTAATCATGGCATTCAGCACTAGGCAGTAATGAATGTTTACATACAACCTAGAGTGGATCTTAGTGGCAGGTTTTCTTGCTGTTGTCAGACATTATATTCTCCAGTGCAAACTCACATGCCAACCATTTTAAAAAACTATATAATTAAAATGTGAAAATCAGAGTGATTATAGCTGCTTAGATAAGATTGGAAGATTGAAAATTGAAAGTAGCCACTTGTGGGTACTGGGTAGGGGTGATCATTTCTAGCTCAGCCTGCCCTGGCCCATAATATTATTTATATATTACATATATGTACTTTGCATATACATATATACATGTTTTATTTTTTTAGGTAGAAATGTTTTATTTTATAATATATGATAAATTATATAGAAATATTAAATTACACATATATTATATGTCATACAATACAAGGTATTTGATGTATATATTAAATATAATATATTCAAATGATGCAGGCCCAATTGCCCCAAGGCCCAGCCCATGATCACCCGCACTTGCAAGTTGTAAGCTAGGAAGGTGTCTGTTCTTGGTTTTCTGTGGGGCATTTGAAAGGACTTTAATTAATAGGTTGGCATTGTATTGCAAAATTGGTGTTATGTTGGAAGGTGTCAAGGGAGACCATTTACAGGGGAGGGATATGGATGTCTTGTTTTCTCTTGTCACTTGGTTGTGGTTTTCCTGATTTGTGATCAGGAATGATTGTATTGGATGTCTACTATCAAGGGGTGTTTGCTGTTCATTCTTCCTTCAGGGGATTTCTTATCGCCAATATTTTCTACTTACATTGTTTTTTCATGAATTTTACCTTTACTATCAAAAAAATCCATTAAGCATCTTCTAGTATTGCCAGTTGCCTATGTTACCCAGATACAGCAAGGACACAACTGGATACAGATTTAAAAAACACAATGATGAAGCACTAAGGTTTTCAAGGGTTTCCTGCAATTGACATTCTTTCAAATTTCAATTTCTGACACTGACAGACATATCAATGCCTTAATTGCATAGTAGGAATGATTAATTGTTCAGTAGACCATTTTTTCAGCAAGTTTGGATCATACCATTTCCTGTCTCCTCAGTACCTTTAAGGTGGTGTTCAGTAGTGCAGAAATTTTGTGGATCACTTGGTTCTAGAACTTGCCACACCAATTGAATGTTTAAGAGTGTCATGCATTTCAAGACCATCCACAGATAGTTCAAATATGTAAAATATTAGTGTTTTTTACCCAAAATAATACAGCATATATTCATCCACACAATGGTGGCACAGAGTCAACCATGCAGCGCTTGAGGGCACCATGGAACAGATCACCCCCTAAATGGCCAAATATTCTAAAGCAGGTGAATCATTTATACACTTATTCATAAAAAACCAGAAAGAAATCATTTAATCATTTACCTATGCAAAACCCAACGCCTCATAGCAGTGTCCATCTGTATAAAAATTGTATGTATGTAAATGTGTGTCTATATGTATATCATGAAGATTAACCCTTGTGAATGAAGAAAAAACGAACTTACAACTATTAATCCATTTCACACAAATAAGAGTAAATGTGAAAATGTTCATTGCAAATGATGGAGATTCTCCAGTATAAATTAACATGGAATCTTTTTTTCATGCTGAAGTACAAGACTTCATTAATTTAAGAAATTTCTGAAAACTCAGATGGATATAATGGTGCTGGAGATGAATTTGAGTTGTACAGGAACTTATCATGCCAAAAGTCTAGGCAATAATCTTACAAAAAAAGGAAGGGGGGGTGTGATTCACTTAACTGTGGATGGATCCTAAGAGCTTTCATTATATAAGGGAAAACCCAGCCAGTAAACAAGACAGTTATAGGAATTGAGACTAAAGAAACATGAGTGTGCCAATCACGGTGTCAAATCAGAAGACTTTAAGAAATTTGTTGTCAATAAAGCTTCCAATCTTGGTCTAACAAACTAGGATACTGGGTTAAGAAACTCAATCTCCAAAACATGAATTGGACAATAAGAAACATGGGTTTCTGTAGATTATACTTAAGTGCAGAAAAGTCATCTTCATTATTTTGCACCCAAAAAGGAGGAAATTAATAATGGGAAACCCTTACAAGAAAACTAGAAGTTAAGAGATAACATGCTAAGATCTGAGAGAATAATGAAGAAAACAAACATGGTAGGGTAACATAAAGGAATCCCCACCCCCCACCCCCAAGAAAAGAAGCAAAGCATACAAAAGCGTGTTTAAACAAATAGAAAATGAGAAGAAGATCCACATGAAGGGGAATATCATCTTCATCCAACAGAGCTAAGGTAATTAAAAAATTAAACATTGACATGGATGGGCAAGAAAGTTGGCATTACTTCAAGGTATTTCACATTTGAAGAATGTATTAAAAATAGTTCATTTCTCCATGGTAAGGATGACAAAGTTCAAAGAGTGAGACAAAATAGATAAGTGGCCTGAGCCAGGTAGGCTATAGCTACTGACCTGGTCAATGCGTGTGATCATATAGTTTAATAACACAATTTTTTTGTCGGTGCTTCCTTCTATAGTTTTCCATAGTGTTTTAAGCCTCAATTAGTGTAAGGTAAGTAGCATGATCTAATATTAGCAGCATCCATAGTGAAGTTACTTTTCTTTGCACGGAATATACCATACTATTCTTTATACATGAAAAAAAAAAGAAAGCAAGAAGCAGTTATCTTGCTAGAAAAGTAGAACATGTCAATAAAATTATTGCAAGAAAATGATGTTCCCCAATTTTAGAATATCACTAAAAATAAATTTACTTCCTACAGGATGGTTAGTTGGAGATGATTCAGATTGTTTCTACTCCAGCAGAGTTTAATGAAACAAAATTGGGCAAGCTTGAAATCTAGCTTGAGGAGTACCGAGTAATAATTTGAATTTGGATAATTCAACCACTAGGATAGGGCAAGATTCTCACCGCTCTGTAAATGTGGTTCTAGACTTCTAGTCATAACGCAATAAAGTACAGACCCCAAATGAAGGTAATTGCATTTCGGAAGAAAAAAAAATGCATCTACTCTTTAAAACGTGCTACTCTAGGTCAATGCTATCAATTTTGTCTAGTTATAGTTATGAAATAGCAAATATGTGGGAACTCATGCCTGGAAAGCAAAGCGAAACTTGTGCAACCCTGTTTTTTCAGTTATGTGATTGTTATGAAATCCTCCATTTACCAACTAAGTTTAGAAAAGAACTCCAAAATCAGTGAATACATCCGCAAAATTAAATGGATATTCATTTCAGTACCTAAACTGCTAATTTCTCATGATACTGCATCAATTTCAGCATCTACTAATTTGGTGAACAAAGAGGCGTTTCTGTTATTGCAGATCCATTCTTATTTGCTGTGTTACTTTCAGAAGTCTCAAAGCTAAGATCTTTAAGCACGAAAATAACTAAAATAAAAGGAAAGAACTCAGATAGTGAAGATCAAATTAATGAGTCATGGCCGACTATTCGCAAATCCAGAAGGGAAAATAGACTCAAAAACAATAGAGATTGATAGGTCAAACAGAAAAGCTCGTACCTGTAAGCAAGGCGATGAATAACCTCCAAGGGAAGGGATCTTGACAGGAGACCATTAGAATGTGCAGAAAAGAGACCTAGAAATATTCCCCAAACCAGATGCAGAGGAGCAAAAGGAGAGACGATTAGAGAGGAGGGGCCAAAGCTCCCGAAAGAAATCTAACCGTCCATTTTATGTTGGCGGTGTTCTTATCGTTCGATCAGATTTAAAATGTCATCATGATGACGGTGCATTCGAACAGGACCACGTTGATTAATCATCACCAGGGGTGCAATTCGGGCGGGTTGGATCGGGTTGAGGCCACGCCCCTACCCTAACACAGTAACACTCGAACCTCGGATTAGGGCCTGACCCAATCCAAGGTCAAGGCGGGGTTTGAGTAACCGTTTTAGAGGGCTTTCGGACGCGGCTTATGGGGTTTCTAGCTGAGCCCTATTAGAAATTGGGTTTGATAAAAATTCGGTAACTCCCAACCACTGCTCAAATACGCACCCCAAATGCAGAAGTCCAGCCAAACAATTCTCCATTAGCAAATGAGTCTATATATTAGGGTCAAGTTCAGTTTAAATCGAGTTAATATGAGCTTTTTACAAGCCCAATTTGAATAATTTGTGAGAAGCTGAACTCGTGGCCACCCCTAACTGTAGTGATTAAGATGTATTGTGTGAATTTAGAGATGGCAATTTCTACCACGGTGGATATCCGCCCAAATGTTTTTTTTTTTTTTTCTTGAAAGATGAACTTTGGGTTTGGTAAGGGTAATGTATGGTATTAGGCTAAATTTGACCCTCCCCACCTGCATTTTGTTGGAATTTGGAAAGTATATGAAATTTTTGTATTAGGTATTTAGGTGTTAAATTTATTAATATTTTGTATATATCTTAATCAAATAATTTGAAATTTTAATGTTCGTTCATGTTACCTTATTTATTTATTGCTTATATATAATAAGAAATTAGATGCGGATTCAACCCAGCCTACTATACTGTTAATGTAGTGAGGGTAGGATCAAGGAGGCTTTTTGCATTTTTATGTGCAGGGAAAGTTTGAATTCTAAAAATCCAACCTGCTATGGATTTTGGCACAGGTACCAGTTGGGAGGTTTAAGGAGATGAGTTGGTCTAGAATTTACAAAACCCTCTTGTCATCCTTATGTGAACTGCTTTCAAAGAATCTACATGAGATAGCTTAACCAAAAAGCCAAACTTGTAGCTCATGTAATCCTATTTGCCTTTTCGGATGTTTACCAAATAGACTTCATGGCATTTCGGGATTTTCAGCTCATCTAATGCCTGAAGCTGCTATGCGAAAGCCCTCCCAAATGGGTTATTAACCTAGGCCCAACCTTAATTCAATTTGGGTTGGATTATATATTCATTAATTGACACGTGAACCACTATATGTAAGAGGGATATCTTGTTCTCTAGAGTTAACTATAATTCTAAGGGGGCATTCTCTTTTTGGATTTTGAGAGGGGGGAAAATTGGTCAATAGGATTTTGGTTCCCATTGACTAAGAACCCCATGTTCTTTTTTCAAATTTATGTAGAGACCAGGGAAAGCTTATTTTCCTAGGTATCACTTACCTAGGAAAATGATACCCATCTCCTAAGTGTGTAAATAACTTTCTCACATAGGGGAAAGTTGGGAACACTTGAATGAACCAAAAATGCCCATTTTAATAATGGATTTTAATGGCTAAAATGGTCATTACCTTATTTACATGAGAAATTAAAGAACATGGGTAAATGCACTTATCCAAGTAAGTGTTTCCTAGGAAAAGCTTGCCCAGGTAACTGCATTTACCCGAATAAGTAACTATCTGAAAAGTGAAAGGGTTTCCCAAAGTCCAAGTCAGCATAGAGTTGGATTGTATAGATCTGGGCCTGGGCCTAGACTATAACTCTTATCATAGGTGCTAAGTTTAACTCAGCCCAACCCATGATCACCACCCCTAGTGACTAGTGTATTGTTATATATTTAGGCTCAGTTTAGAAAGAATAAAAATGCAAATATGTACAATGTAAATACACACAAAACAATATAAAATACAAGGTTTTGCACTCTACATATTTGTATTTGTATTCCTTTCAAACTGAGCTTTATTAAAGAATAAATTATAAACTACCACTTGTAATCCCATACTTTGGGGGTAGAGACACTTGCCTCCCTTAACTTTCATTTGTGACAAAGACCCATTTTGAACATTTTGACTCTAGCACTTTGCTCATGCCATTATATATATATATATATAACAAAAAAGTAAGAAAATATAGAAAACACTAAAATGCAATAAAAAGGAAATTAATAAAATACAATAAAAGCACATAAAATTGCATCAAGCCCATTAAGGCATAAGGCAGAGGCAAAGTGCTGGGATCTGAAAGTGTGGGTGAGTTTTTCTCACAAATGAAAGTCTGTGGATTATTGTTACTACGAGAGGTAAAGTGTAGGTTTTAGAAGGATCAAATAGGGTAAAATATTTAAGCTACCCTTAAGTTTTAAGAAATAGACTAAAAAATATCCCACACTTTAAAAAATTATTTAAACTATTCATAAGTTTTGTATGACAATTGACATGATCATTAAAGATTGACTGAATTACTGAAATAATAAAATATCGAATTTGTCTTTTATTATTTTTCAAAATTTTAAAATAAAACCTAATGATAAAAATTTTCAAAAATGGTAAGATTGGGTAAAAGAATATGAAGAAGGAGGACCCCACTTATAACCAACTTGATTCAACCATAGCCATCTCGAATCTTCTGTTGTACAGTAGCAATTAATGTGGATTTCACCAAAGTCCTCAAGCATTACTAGGGGTGGCCACGAGCCGAGCTCAAATAGCTACATACATACATATAATAATAATAATAATAATAATAATAATAATAATAATAATAATAATAATAATAATAATAAATGTAATAAAAATATTATATATAATATTTTTATTTTTATATATAATAACAACTAATTATTATAATTCCTAATTTTTAAATATCAAATAAAAAATATTTTGTATATATATATATATATATATATATATATATATATATTTATTTATTTTTATAAAACATTTTTTCTCAAGTTGAGCTCAAACTTATGAACTTCTGACTCAAGTCGAGTTCAAGCTCAAGGTTCTAGCTCGAATCGAACTCGAGCCTTGTACTACCTTGGCAAGACAAGCTCGAGCCTCGTATTAATCGGGCCGACTCGTCTCGAATCCAACCCTAAGCACTACCTTGGTGCAAATAAAGTTCTCTCTTTTACCAAAAAATGCCATCCTGACTCCATTCACATGGTGTCTTGAATTTATTTCTAACCCGGATTTAGAAGGTGTTTGGTTCCATTGCATTTATTTTATTTTATTACTTTGTTTTTTGCAAATTAGAGAAAATGTTTATGCATGGTGTTATTAGGTTCAATTGCCATTTTTTGAGAAAATGATGTCACGTAGGAGCCATGTCAGTCGTTTATACCCAAAAATGATTTAAGAAAATAAAAAAAAATATAAAAAATGATGTTTTTAAGATGGGCTATTTTTTGAGAAAATGGCATAACGCTTTTTTCTTTTTGTGAAAATATCTAACCAAACAACATATTTGATGTGTTCTTTTGATGCTTTTCTCAAAATTTAATGTGACTTTGATATGAGGTTGTTTCCTCAAAAAACCCAATTGAACTAAACACTACATTTAAGGGTGAACACAAGTCAAGCTTTTCATGAACTAATCAAGCTTGATTAATGAAAATCTTGATTCAACTCAATTTAAACCAAACTTTAAGCCAAGCTTGAGCCTAATGAAGTTTTATTCATGAGGCTCACGGGATATATATATACATTTTCTATGAAAGTTGGAGCTTGGCTCATTATTGAACTCGAGCTGAGCCCAGTCAAGTTCGAACATATAAGCTTTTGAGTCAAGTCGAATTCAAACTCATGTCTTTAGTTCAAATCAAGCTCAACCTAAACCCAAACTAAACATTTTTCTGCTAATTCAAATCCACCCTAATCTCAACATACATACCCAAAGGCAATCATGGTGAGATGCCCCCCATGTACGTAGGGGTGTAAACAGATTGAACCAGGCAATATTCGAATTCAAATCTGATTGGAAAATCCGATATCTAATGGATTGATATTGAAAATTAATATTCGAATTCGATTAAATATTTGAATATTCATTTCAATTCAAATTCGACCAATTAATTATTTTAGTTAATTAACAAATATATAAAATTAGTATTTTATGTATAAAATATATAAAGTATATAAATTATTTATATAATTTACTTATTTCATATATAAATTATATAAAATATTTATATATTTTATATATTCTATATAAAAATTAAATAATCGGTCGAATACGGATATTTATCAAATTGAATCAGGTCATATCCGAATTCGAATCCGATTAATTATTCGATATGAATAGGATATTCGAATTCGATTGATTAGATATTCGAATTATCTGAATTTGATTCAATTATGTCGAATCTCGAATTTGAAATCGGATTTTCAAATACTGTTGACACCCTACATATACAGTTGAAATGGTTGTTGCGGCCATGTGCTTGAGACCAAATCTAAACTCATGGTGACATATTCAACCAAAAAAAAAGGTTCATTGCTTAACGTATCATTGAATTATCTAGCCATTCTTAAAGTATCCTTAAGGTTTCAAAACCTACTTGAAGTACTTTATTGGTATCACCATCCTAACTTTTTTTTTCCCTAAAATGCCAATTGTGGGATTTGATTCCATGTCAATGCTGGAACAAACCAGCTAACACACCAATGGAGTTGGTATTTTGTATGTATTTATAATTTACACATTAATATTTGTAATTTTTTCCAAACTGAACCTAATATTGGAAAACAAATACATTTGTAAAGAACATGGATAAAATAGAATAGACTAAATCTATTAATTTGTCAATGAAACTTTCTTGTAATATAAATACATTTATAGGGGATGGGCATAAATACATTTGGAAAACAAATAAAATTAACAATTCTGAGATAGATTGAACTCTAAAAAGCTCAAGAATTAACTAACAAATTCAGTTTTGCTCCTCACACAATGCATCTCACATCAACCTCACATCATGTTGCAGCCATACATGGGAATATCTCCCCATGAATGACAATATGCAAGTATGGAAAACGCTACAAGTGCTGTGAGGTCGGTATGTGACGCCATATGTGAGGAGCAAAGCCGGACTCTAGATTAGATTTGAATTTTGAAGTGATATTCAATAAACAAAGCCTGGTCGATATCGGACTCTAACTGCATATCACGATATTTCTTCTCCTGTCTCTTTATCTGAGGTATTATACTACAGGTCAGATGATACCCAAGGGGGTTTGTCTGTAAATATATGAATATTTGCAGAAGCTTCTTTGGGCTCTGCAACTGCAAATGGGAGAGGGATGCAGTTATAATGCTTATAAAAGAAACGATTCTGCCCATAAGAACTCTGTCCATATTTACCCACAAGTTCAGTATCTCTATGAATTGAAAACATCTCCCATGCATAATGCTAAATAAGAGGATGAGATGTTCCTCATATATGGCTGCAATGTTATGTGGGTAGATGTAGGCAGAGTTGTTGTGGGCAGGAGATCCAGACTCAGAAGAAATAAAAAAAAAAAAGGGATTAATTGAATAATTTCATCTATGATGAATGTAGACTTTGTAGAGTAAATGGATACCTTTATTTTTTTCCTCCCTGGTTCATGAATCATTATTAATTTGTCAATAAAACTTTCTTGTAATATAAAATAGAAAAAAGGACATGGATATAGAAAAGGAGCTGGGGTAGTTAAAGAAACATGATTGACGAAGATTAGTGTACCTAATCCTATATAGTTGGGATAATATATAGATGATGAGGAGGAGGATAATTTGATTTGTCATTTTACTTATAATGGTGTTAACCAAACACTTTTTATGATTTTGAACAAAGTTTTAAAAGGCTAAAGGCGTAGTTGAGGCGTAATGGCCCAAAAGGAGAGATGTAAGTCTCAAAGTTTAAGGAAAAATTAATTCAAGTTAGAAACAACTTAGTTGATTTAATAATAATAATAATAATAATAATAATAATAATAATAATAATAAATATTATTATTATTATTATGAAAAAGAAAAAAAATATCCATTAGTAGAAGAAATAAGAAAAATAACAAACTTGGGACATTACATTTAGAATAACAAGAAAAGTCTCACTTGATTTATCCAAAAGAAACTAAGAACATGATTAATCCTTTTTGCATTGAAATCTCTTGAAACACTAAGAAAAAATTAATAGAATTTGATTTGCCTTATTGGATTTTCTTTTTTACGTTTTTATTTGACCTATAACTATTAAAGTATTTTTTATATGTTTTTAATTATATATATATATAAACTAAGAACATGATTAGTCCTTTTTGCAAAATAGAATTTGATTTGCCTTATTGGTTTTTCTTTTTTACGTTTTTATTTGACCTACAACTATTAAAGTATTTTTTATATGTTTTAAATTATATATATATATATTGCATTAAATCACCAAGTATGCACCTCACCTCAAGGCTTACGCCTTTTAAAACAATGGTTTTGAAGGGCGGGGAGGGGGGTGGTTTGCTAAATACTGCCAAATGCCAAGAGCTTCAACACGAAAGCATTTGTCAAATATTGTCAAACACTAGAAGAAATCCGAACTAGCACTGATGAAGAAAAGTGACAAAAACAAGAGCTTTGACATTGAAGCATAACTGGTTTCATCACAGAAAGAAAAATGAAGAGAAATCAATGGACCACTTGTGAGTACTTTCCAATGACAATTTTCCCCATTCCTATTAAGCATCTAACTTCTTTGACATGATGGGGTTGGGGGTGGAGATTGCCTTGGCAGGGATGGGGCGGTGATAGGAACTAATAGTGATACCAATACCCAGCAGGTATGGGGACAAGGATGGGGAGTGAATTCCTTGTCCTACTCCAACCCCAAGTCCCTGACAGGGAATTCGTCTCCGTTAAGGATCGGAGATGGAGGGTCTTTTTTATCCCCGATGGGGATTACAGTAGGGGACGGGGAATATGACTCCCACATTGAACCACCCCGTTGCCATTCCTAAGCTATTAACTTCCAAACCAAATAAAAACAAATCACCTAAAAAGCACAACAATTTGTACAAACCAATAAAGATATATGAGGTGGACTGAACCATAAAAAGCCCTAAAATAATTTTCGGAAGAGGGTTTACCTCTTCGGCTCTTCCAATGTGGCCTGTCAGCAATTCCGTTGCCAAATTATTGTAGAGTCATCTTTTGAAAATTTTGGCAAAAATCAACAAATTGGCTACCAATAGGCATATTTTGAAAAACTAGCAATCATCGACCAACCACGGAAGAACATGCAACTATGCCCGGAGGTGTAGCCTTGGAGTTAGACATAGGAATGACGGGGTGGGGCGGGGCCAGGTTTTGCATGCCCCATCCCTGACCCCAAACTCAAATGCCCCACCTTGCCCCCACCCCAAACCTTATCGGGTTTAGAAATCTTAATCCATCTCTGTCTTGGTCGTTGATGGAAGGGAGGTATTTGTTAATTTTTTCGAAAATAGAATGGAGGTTTTTGCTAAAGTGAAACTATAGGGGAGGCTTTTGTATTTTAGCCTATAGTATAATATAATATTATATACAACAACAACAAATTAAAAAGAAAAAAAGATCCATTAGTAGAAGAAATAAGAAAAATAACAAACTTGGGACATTACATTTAGAATAACAAGAAAAGTCTCACTTGATTTATCCAAAAGAAACCAATAACTTGATTAGTCCTTTTTGCATTAAATCACCAAGTATATATTTGAATTTGAATATAATCTTAAACCCTATTTTTCTTTACAAACCTTGCTTGTGAATGATACATCTCTGAATCAATGGACAGATATATTTTTCACCCTTCCGACATAATCGACAAATAGGGGGAGGGTTCAGTATTTATGAAAAACCATAGGGGGATGTTTAAGTATTTTTCCTTATATAATATGGCATGGTCTGATCCATCCAATTCAGATGGTTGAACTGCTGAACGACAATCCAAAGGAAAAAAACAGTTTAGTTTTTAAGTTAATTTTTAGAATATTGTTCAAAACTAAACACATCAATGTTTAGAAAAGATTAGCTGAACGAAACAGTAACTTTATAATCAGTTTGGCTTTGCTCAATGCAAGGTTGTGTTCACACCGTTCAAATAGTTTCTTACAATCTTGTATTAGGAATATAAATACGGAAATATTCCCAATGCAAGGTTGTAAAGGCTATTCTAACGGACACTATCGAAGCCGAATTCCTTTATTATGGGTTATGGGGCTATTCTAACGAACACTACCAAAGTTGAATTCTTTTATTATGGGTTATGGGACTGATAATAACACCCCAAGCCAATCATAAAGTATACATATGAAGAAAGGGTTATGATCCATCATATGGATGGCCGAACCATGCTAGATGGATGGGCAAAATTAAAAAAAAATCCTAATCCTTCTAGAAATTGAATTTCCTATGTTTTGAAAAACTATATTTTTTAGGATCAGTCTTGCACTAAACCAGATTAGATTTAAAGCCAACCAAAGAGAGAGATGTATACCTGATATAGATACCCTAAATGCAGATCCCAAGGTGGAAGTTCACACCCAAATTAGTCTTAAAGCCAACCTCCATTGAAGATGGTGCAGTGTATCCCTGAAGCCGGTTTCAACAATACAGTTTTTAGCAAAACTACAATCCAACTGCTTGGATCGAACAAGGGAAGGTGAGCACGAAATTCTTCTAGATTTTTCTTGCAAAAATTAGAAGAAAACTGATCTCTATCAATCCTAAAATAGGTATGGTCGAACTAGGGTTTCTTGAGAGACAAAAAGAAGAAGAGAACAAAATAGAGAGAGAGAGAGAGGTGTTCTAGTCTAGTTCGCCCTCTTCTTCTTTTATCTCTTTATAGACTACTTCTCCTAATCAAATTAAGAGATTATCCAAATCTAGTTTGAATCTACACTCTATTAAGAGATAAACATTATCATCTTAAGAGGATGGGTTCTCCATACCCATTTCCAAATCCAGATTTGCCCCATGTCACTTGACAACTTAAGCTATCATGTGACAGCTTAATTAGTCATATTAATTATGGGCCTTAGGCCCATCAGCTATAAGGCTCACGACCAAAGGTGTTGCATGGCCAATTTAGGCTTGATTTATATGGTGTAGGACCTTACAATGACCTCACATAAGTCCACATGGGTTTGACCCAACCTCTATGAAAAATCTTGGCGGAATTCACTACTAAACGTAGTAAACCCCTAAAATCATCACTATGGACTCAAAATGGGCTCAACATTTACACTTAAATGATCATTGAATTCAATCATCCTATGAAGATCCAAGGATAATGGACTTAAATAAGATAAAACTCATAAGGTAATCAACCCTGTAATGGTTTCTTACACTTAACATATCAGCTCATAATAATCAAACACTGCCCGACAGGGAAGGACATCTCCCCTGGCTGCAAGGTGCAACGTCACACTCTCTGCTCGGATGAGGGAAGGACATCTCCCCTGGCTGCAAGGTGCAACGTCACACTCTCTGCTCGGATGAATCCCGGGAATTAAAATCTTTTGCAAACATTTTTCATAAAAGATAATATATCATATAAACATATTTTGCAAAATCAAATCTTAAACATAGTTGAATCATTCCTGATGAAGGAAGATTTGGCCCGACCTCTTCATTATGTGACACGTGGCAGAAACGACAGCTCGGCAGAAGGGGCCAAGCCTAGGCGGGGACAAGGGGACACACCGCCGAACTGACCCACCTTGTAACAGCTCAGGATAGACTTCGCCGAACTGACCTTGTAATAGCTCGGGATAGACATCGCCGAACTGACCCACCTTGTAACAGCTAGGGATAGACTTCGCCGAACTAACCCACTTTGTAACAGCTCGGGATAGACATCGCCGAACTGACCCACCTTGTAACAGATCGGGACACTTCGCCGAACTGACCCACCTTGTAACAGCTCGGGACACTTCGCAGAACTGACCCACCTTGTAACAGCTCGGGACACTTCGCCGAACTGACCCACCTTGTAACAGTCCGGGATACCTCCGAGCCCAAGACCGCCTCGCTCAGCACTTCGCATCATCTTCTAGGCGCCAAAGCCAAACAAGTCGTACCATGCCTGACACCAGGGAAGTCCGTGCCCGAGGACGCCACGCCTGACTGACTTGGGATCTGACGTTTGGCAACAACACTCTAAACGACCACCTGCCACCGCCACTGACGCCGCCATCTCCAGTTAGACGGTTAGGCAGTGACGGTTCTGTCTCAACAGAAGGGACGACGGCCGAGTTGACAAGCGCAAGGGTAATCATACCCGATCTGACAAGGGCCTCAGGACGAGTACACGAAGTGACTATAAGAGCCCCCTGCCCCCCGACAACGGAGGTATGCAAACTTTGTGCTATCTGGTATTACCTTGCTTTTGAAGGATTCTAACTTGAGCTTCAGAGCCTCTACATCGGGTTCCCCCCGGAGCTTTCCCATCTCTTTCGTTTCAGGTCCCCTGCTACCCCGAATTCAGAAGCAAGGCAGCGGACAGCTAAGACCTGCCGGATCGCGCTCCATCAATTGGCGCCGTCTGTGGGAAAATGCTTCAAAAAGCCTCCCTCCAAACTTCGATACCCCCTTTCTTCTTCAAAAAACCCAACACTCATGGCCTCCTCCAGCAACACCGGACGCAGCACGGAGACAAACGCCACCGGGGAGCAACTTCAGGTCCCCGTAGTGTGCGTTGGACAGTTCACCATCCCCCTTTCGGCGGATGGGATCCCCATCTTGAACACGCCACAAGTAGTGGCACCTGTAAACCCTCCTACCACAAACGTCCCGGAACTCCTGGCGGTCCCCTTACCCAGAGACTTCAAACTCCCACCTCTGGACAAGTACGACGGGTCCTTCGACCCCAACGACCACGTTGACGCCTTTCAGTCGCAAATGCACCTCGCCAGGGCTAGCGAATCGTGCATGTGCGTGGCCTTTACCACCACCCTCAAGGGGGTAGCCCGCACTTGGTACAGGAACCTGGCCCCCGGGTCGATAAAGTGCTGGGCTCAGTTCGTGCAAGTCTTCACCACACACTTCGTCACCAGCCGACGGTGCCCCAGAACAGAGGAAGGCATCTTCGGAGTGGTCCAAAGAGAAGGAGAATCTATTCGGGGCTACATTAACCGGTTCAACGAGGCATGCTTGCAAATACCGCGGTTGGACCCCACAGTGCAGCTCGCGGCGGCCAAAAGAGGGGTGACGCACAAAGAGTTCAAATGGCACATGGTGGCCAACCAGCCCGCGACCGTGGCCGAATTCCTCAAACTCGCGGATAAGTTCATGAGGACAGAGGAAGAGATCAACCAACGAACCGAAGGCGGGAACGAGAAAAGAAAGAGAGAAGGCGAGCTCTCCAACCCGGTGAGTAGAAAAAACCCGACCCGGGAGCCGAAGTCGAACCAGTCCTTCCGGGCCCCCTAGCAGTTCGGACGGACTACACGCCGTTGAACACGAGGCAGACAGAGATCTTAATGACGATCAGAGATGCTCCGTACGTTAAGTGGCCACCTCGCCTGAAGGGAAATCCGAACGATAGAAACAAGAATTTGTATTGTTGTTTCCATAGAGACCATGGTCATAGCACCGAATAGTGTAATAACCTCCGGGACGAGATAGAGGGACTCATCCGCCGCGGATACTTGAGAAACTTTGTACAACACAACAATAATAAAGCAGGTCGGCAAGGGGAGCGCGAAAGGGATGCACCCGAGTCTAGCAACAAACCTTCCGAACCGTTGCAGAAGCAGCCTCCGGAAGAGAGGCCAGTTCGGGGAACCATCCATGTAATAGTGGAAGGATCGGTGGTAGCGGGGTGTACCTCAGCAGCAGCCCGGACTTCAGTTCGCGAAGCGGCCCTCGAAGAAAGGAACCCCCCAAAGAGACCAAAGACCGAAGAGCCAATCTTTTTCAGTTCGGGCAGCTCAGCGGACATCCTCTTCAAATCGGCATTTGACCAGCTGCAGTTAAAGAGGAGTGAGCTGAAGCCCGCGAACACTCCCCTGGTAGGTTTCAGCGGAGAGGAGGATAGGCCCCTCGGGAAAATAACTGTCCCTGTGGAAGTCGGCACATGGCCTTGTGCGGTCAGGCTCAACCATGATTTCCTGGTAGTCGCGACCCCCTCCCCATACAATGCCATAATAGGGCGGCCGATCACGCATGTCCTACGGGCGGCGGTTTCCACCTACTATGTGGCCATGAAGTTCCCTACGGACTTCGGTATAGGGGTAGCGCGGGGCGACCAGCTCGAGTCCCGCAAGTGCTACGTTGCCGCCCTAAAGGGAAAAACCAAGGCGGCCGACGACCTCGAGCTGGAGCGGCCGGCGGAGCAAGGTGAGGAGCGAACTTCGCCCACGGAGGAAACAATCGCAATCCCGACTTCAGCTACGGACCCAACTCGCACACTAAGCATCGGAGCTTCCATCGAAGACCCCCTACGAGCCAAACTGGTGAGTTTTTTACTTCAAAATTTAGATATTTTTGCCTGGTCCGCGGCCGACATGCCCGGCATTAGCCCCGGACTGATAACTCACAAACTTAATACTGACCCTGTAGTCAGACCCGTTAGATAGAAGAAACGCAACTTAGCCCCAGAATGCTGGAGAGTGGTCGATGAGGAGGTTGAGAAGCTCCTCGCAGCAAACTTCATAAGGGAAGTCCACTACCCGAGCTGGGTGGCCAACCCGGTGTTGGTAATAAAGGCAAGCGGCAAGTGGCGCATGTGCGTCGACTATACCGACATGAACCGAGCCTGCCCGAAAGATTGTTTCCCCCTCCCCAGAATTGACCGCCTAGTGGACGCGACCTCGGGAAACGAGTTGCTAAGCTTCCTGGACGCCTACTCGGGCTACAACCAAGTTAGGATGGACCCATCCGATTCGGAAAAAACCAGGTTCATAACCGAGTTCAGCCTGTATTGCTAAAAAGTCATGCCCTTTGGACTAAAAAACGCCGGGGCAACTTTCCAAAGACTTGTAAATAAGCTATTTCGGCCCCTGATTAGTACGAAGATAGAGTGCTATGTAGACGACATGGTCGTCAAAACTCAGTTTTCACAAGAGTTGATACAAGACTTAGATTCTGTTTTCCAAATCCTACGTCACTTTAGCATGAAGTTGAATCCCAACAAGTGTGTCTTCGGCGTCACCTCGGGCAAGTTCCTAGGCTACATTGTCAATCGGCGCGGTATTGAGGTCAACCCGGACAAAATAAAAGCCATTCTAGATATGAAACCACATCGGAAAGTAAAAGAGGTTCAGAGGCTAAACGGCCGCATAGCTGCTCTAAGCCGCTTCTTACCTAAGTCAACAGACTGCTGCCTACCCTTCTTCAAGGCAGTCAAAGGCAAAGGGATCGAATGGACCCAGGACTGCCAGTTCGCGTTCGACGAACTAAAAGGTTACCTCGCTAGTATACCAACCTTAGCCCGGCCCGAGGTGGGCGAGGTCTTACAACTGTACCTCTCGGCGAGCGACGAGGCGGTCAGTTCGGTACTAATAAAGGAAACAGACCGGGTACAATGACCCATATATTATGTTAGTAAAATTTTGCAGGGAGCAGAGGCAAGGTACCCGGAGATAGAAAAACTAGCATACGCCCCAGTAATAGCAGCTCGGAAACTCCGCCCGTACTTCCAGGCTCACACTGTCATCGTCCTAACTGACAAACCTCTTAGACAAGTTTTACTCAAACCCGAAGTCTCCGGGCGACTGACGAAATGGGCCATCGAACACAGCGAGTACGACCTCCAGTACAAACCGAGAACCGCTATCAAGGCCCAAGCTTTGGCAGATTTTTTCGCCGAGTGCACTTTCAGCCACGAAGCTCCACAGGTCGAGCCTGAGGTCCCCATTTGTGGCGAACCTGGAGCTCCTAAGCCCATAGAGTTTGAACCCCGTGAAGTAGCACCCAGTGTGGCCTCTCTCCTGATCAGGCGAAGAGCGAATTGGGATGAGGAGCCCTGGATCCTTCACGTGGATGGTTCCTCAAACCGGTAGGGCAGCGGAGCTGGAATAGTCTTGTGCGGCCCGAGCGGCACAAAAGTAGAGTACGCACTACGCTTTGAGTTCGCGGCATCCAACAACGAGGCAGAGTACGAAGCACTGATCGCCGGGCTAGACCTAGCGCGAAAGGTTAAGGCAAAGCACTTGGTCATCTACAGTGATTCTCAGCTCGTGGTAAACCAAGTTACCGGCGAATACGAGGCACGCGATCTCTCCATGATCGCATATTTGGCCAAAGTAAAAGAAGCCCTGCTCAACTTCCGGTCACACATCATCAGGAAAATCCCAAGGTCCGAAAACACTAAGGCCGACGCCCTGTCCCGGTTAGCCAGCACGAGTCACAACAATATGAGAACTGTGTACATAGAGGACTTACCTCGGCCTAGTATTCTCGGGGGGACAGAGGAGGTCGCTCCCATCTTAGAAGCAGAGCCGAGCTGGATCGATCCACTCGCGAGCTTCCTGATAGACAGAACCCTCCCTGTAGAACGCAATGCCGCCAAGAGGGTGCAGCGCCAGGCGGCCAAATATGTCATAATAGACGAACGGTTATACCGACGGTCGTACACGCTCCCCTATTTGCGGTGCCTGCGACCTACCGAAGCCGAGTTTGTACTCCGCGACACTCATGAAGGCCTGTGCGACGGACACTTGGGGGGCAGAGCACTCACCCAAAAGGCACTTCGACAAGGATACTACTGGCCAACGATGAAGGCAGAAGCTGTCGAGCTCGTCAGAAAATGCGACAAGTGTCAGAAGCACGCTAACATCCACCATCAACCTGCCTCCGACCTCAAATACCTCGCCAGCTCGTGGCCCTTTGCACAATGGGGCATCGACCTCCTTGGGCCATTCCCACCAGCAACAGGCGGAAGAAAATTCTTAGTTGTTGCGGTAGATTATTTTACGAAGTGGATAGAAGCCGAACCTCTGGCAACTGTTACGGCCCGAAACATACAGAACTTCTTTTGGAAGAACATAGTATGTCGGTTCGGATTACCTCGGGTTCTAATTTCCAACAACGGCAAACAGTTCGAGGATATCAAGTTCCAGGAGTAGTGCCAGGACATGGGGATTCGGCAAAATTTCACGTCAGTCGCACACCCACAGGCAAACGGTCAGACGGAAGTAATGAACAGAGCCATCCTGCGCGGGCTGAAAGCACGTCTGGATCGAGCTAAGGGATTGTGGGCCGAAGAGCTACCAAGTGTCTTATGGGCTCACCGAACGACCGAAAAAGCAGCCACGGGAGAAACCCCCTTCAACCTCACCTACAGCACTGAAGCGGTGATCCCGGCGGAAATCGAAATACCAACGTTGCGATTAGAAACATACGACGATCGGACGAACGGAGACGAGTTACGCACCAACCTCGACCTACTGGACGAGGTAAGGGACCTCACGCACATCCGAACAGCGGCATACCAGCAGCAGGTAGCTTGCTACTATAACAGCAGAGTAAAGCGACGAAGCTTCCGAGTCGGCGACCTGGTCCTCCAGAAGATTATGGTGCCTGAACCCGGCGTCGGCAAGCTTGGACCTAATTGGGAAGGACCCTATAAAGTAAAAACAGCGCTCGGGGGCGCATACGAACTCGAAACCTTGGAAGGCAAACGAGTACCCCGAACGTGGAACATCGTGAACTTGAGGCGATACTACCTATAAACCACCTAGCGAAGTGGACGAAATTAGGCCATGTGCCACAAGGCAAGCCGAGGAACTTCAGCACATTATCAGCTCGACAAAAATCAGTTCACGGCAAAAATCACGTCGAAGTAGTCCCGCTTCCACGCCGGGACCTTGTTAGGAAGATCGTGCAGAAGCTTAAAACCCTGGCGAGGAGTAAGGTAATACGCCCGTCTCCCCCCAGGAAGAGGACCCACCTGTCTCTTGAGCATCAAGATAGAGGAGAATATCTCTAAGTCCAAGGGGAAGTTCTGCTCGCAAAAAAGGGATATTGTCCCCACCAGGTTCCGAATAGAGTTCGGATGAAGCTGGCCAATGGTGACACCGAAGTGGTTTATGATTTTGACGAGAAGGGGATGGAAAGGAAATCGCAACCCTGCAGCGAGCTGCTCTCGAAAAATCACGATCTCGTCGGGACCATGTTCCCAAGGAAAGCTACCCGAAGGAATGAAATATGTGTACCCCCCAGGAAGATTGTAGGACAAAAGTATGGATTGAAGCCCCTCAGGCGGCATGGTCGAAGGACCAAACCTGTCTAGCATCCGACCTCGGCGGGAGGTAGACACCAAACTGCCCGAAGCAACTCGGCTCACTGGTTCATAGTTTTCAAGCTCCACCTCAGGATCACTGAGGCAGTCTGGGGACACGGCTCGGTTGGTGGAACCTACGTCGGCCCTACTCGAAGAATCGTCTGAGCTATCAAAGCTAGACATTGGGGGAAAGATAGATTCAAGAAAGTACTCACCGGAAAGTTTGAAGAACAAGCCAAAGAACCGTGAAGACTGTATAACCAGCCTTGACGCGAGATGGAAAAGATTTGGACGCGAGCTGAAAGGTTGGACGCGAACTTAGTAGACAAACCGCAGAAGTGACAAACCAACCGGGGTCCCCCACTATTTATAGCTACAGTAACCAAGAATCGACCGTGGAGACTGAAGACGATCCGACGGCCCACGTTCTTACCGACCGCACAACCCTTAAAGTCGAGACGTGATTGGCGCACGTCTTTCCGAAAAAAGCGAAACATCAGCACGTCTTTTTTGAAACCGACGTCGCTTTGACACGCGTCTTTTCGAAGCTGACGCGCCGCACATCTCCCTGATAGTCGACGGCGCACGTACAGCAGTGGCGTGCCTTTTTGAAATGACCCGCTGTCACGTCCCAGCGGCGCGAGTTGGTTTGAAATTTAAAACGCGCAGTCACAACCACCAGCGTTCTTGAGTAAGCACGTTCCCAGCCTCCTCGGAAACCGAAAGAACCCTAGCAAAAGCGTCTCGTACAGTAAAGGTTTGAAGGACGGGACAAATCCATCAGCTACCTCGCGAAAACTCCCCGCACCATGGCAAGACCCTCGGCGCAAGGAGTGGGGGGCAATTGATGAAGGAAGATTTGGCCCGACCTCTTCATTATGTGACACGTGGCAGAAACGACAACTCAGCAGAAGGGGCCAAGCCTAGGCGGGGACAAGGGGACACACCGCCGAACTGACCCACCTTGTAACAGCTCGGGATAGACTTCGCCGAACTGACCTTGTAACAGCTCGGGATAGACATCGCCAAACTGACCCACCTTGTAACAGCTCGGGATAGACTTCGCCGAACTGACCCACTTTGTAACAGCTCGGGATAGACATCGCCGAACTGACCCACCTTGTAACAGCTCGGGACACTTCGCCGAACTGACCCACCTTGTAACAGCTCGGGACACTTCGTCGAACTGACCCACCTTGTAACAGCTCGGGACACTTCGCCGAACTGACCCACCTTGTAACAGTCCGGGATACCTCCGAGCCCAAGACCGCCTCGCTCAGCACTTCGCATCATCTTCTAGGCGCCAAAGCCAAACAAGTCGTACCATGCCTGACACCAAGGAAGTCCGTGCCCGAGGACGCCACGCCTGACTGACTTGGGATTTGACGTTTGGCAACAACACTCTGAACGGCCACCTGCCACCGCCATTGACGCCGCCATCTCCAGTTAGACGGTTAGGCAGTGACGGTTCTGTCTCAACAGAAGGGACGACGGCCGAGTTGACAAGCGCAAGGGTAATCATACCCGATCTGACAAGGGCCTCAGGACGAGTACACGAAGTGACTATAAGAGCCCCCTGCCCCCCGATAATGGAGGTATGCAAACTTTGCGCTATCTGGTATTACCTTGCTTTTGAAGGATTCTAACTTGAGCTTCGGAGCCTCTACACCGGGTTCCCCCCGGAGCTTTCCCATCTCTTTCGTTTCAGGTCCCCTGCTACCCCGAATTCAGAAGCAAGGCAGCGGACAGCTAAGACCAGCCAGATCGCGCTCCATCAATTCCCTTTGTCTAACAAAGAGACCGATCCTATCACTATGATCACCCACTTAAGTGAATCCTCAGATTGCCCTAACATACCCAGGTTTTGACCCTCAATGGATCTCACTGATTGGCATATCAAAAACAATCAAATCCAACACCTAGTGTAATACCATAATCAAGTCTAGGGGTTATGTGTAACATTTCAGTTTTGCCCATCAATCTCTAAGGTCCAAGGTATAACTAAAAAATTGTATAAATTCAATGTTTCAACCAAACACACACTATATGTGTTTTGGGTCTAACCCTAGCAACTGAGACAAGTTGCCCCAACTTTTTTGGTAGCACATCATTGTTAGCCTTTGTAGGATAAACTCCCCAAATTTATCAAATGGTTGAGAACATTCTAAACTAACATGAGTCTCATAAGTATCCAGTTTAAGGGGTAATTTCACAAAAACATAACAATATCAATATGAAACAATAATATACTTTTATTCATTTACAATAAATGTATCTGTACATCAATCTGATTGGAGCTAAGGGCATACATTGCCTAACAACATATCCTACAACCACTCAATTTGTCACTTTTCCATTTACAACTTGTGTGGAGTGTTGTTCTATCAGCTAAGTCTTTCACCTAGTATTGGGTATGAACCTATATTACTATTCTAATATCGTCTAATAGCAATAGACTAGATATGCTGTAGAATAGTAGTGGTCTCCACTTGTGTGTTAACTATATATATCCCCACAACCCACCATTAATGTGATTGATGTTTATTTTAGGGTAAATTATAGATAGGAATCCTACCCTTTTGGGATAGTGACACTTAAGGGTCTCGACATTTAAGTGTGACATTTTAGGCCCCGTTTGGTTTACAGGAATAGTGGTATGCAACCGGGATCAAAATGGGCTATTCCGATTCTAGCTGTTTGGTTGGGCAGAATCGAAATCCCATTAGACGGAATGACCATTCCCTGCCCCTCCTTTGGGAATAAAATCTTATTCCTATTGATTCCAATTCCTATTCTCATTTCTATACGAACCAAACTGAGTATGAGAATAGGCCATTTCAATTCTGATTCCAATTCCGATTCTAACTGCGAACCAAGCAGACCCTTAATACTTTGAACTTTTATTATTCCTCTTCTATTAATAAAATGTCCTCCTTTTTTATTATTCCTCTTCCATTAATAAAATGTCCTTTTTTATTATTCCTCTTCTATTACATTCGGATGCAATGATGAAAAATTAATGTTAATATGTTGGTTTTTGTACCTGTACAAATGCATTACCCATCAAAATTTTTTGCTGCCATTGTTCCCATTAGGAAGATGAAGAGGTTCTAAACAAGGGCATTTTCTTAATTTTATTCTTATCTTAAATTTATCTTTGATGAAGCTCAACTTAATTGTATATTTTTGAAAGTTTAGGCCCTCAATGTCTCTACCCCAAAGTACATGGTGCTAAACTATCGCATCTTACCCTTCATTTTATTATTGCTGATAAGGGCCTATGTGATGGTCAAACAAAATGGAGGCAAAAGGAGCCTTATAACATTTTAAATTGGGCTAACCCAGAACAAGTCTAACCCAAGGATTATTTTTGGTTTATTTAGTGTTAGAAAAAATTATATTAATTTTCATTAATTTTTATTATTTTTAATACCATTTACAATTTTAATAGGATAATAAATAAAAAATACTCTTAAAACTAATTGGATTTTACATTACTTTACTTATAATGGGATTTAAATAGATTATAAATTAATAAATTATTATTTTCAAATATAATATTCAAATCGTTAAAACACTTTTTTCAAATTTTAATGGTGTAGGCTAGGGGTGGCCCCAACCCTCTGAACCCACCCAACCCACCCAAGTATTAATGGGTTGAACCCATTTATTTAGTTTCGGGTGATTGTGGGTCGGTTAGCCCAATAAGCATGGTCTTTAACGGATTGGACGGTTGGATAATGGTTAACCACCGAACCCATCAATGAGTAGAGATCAACCAATACTCAATACAGAGAAGTGGAGAAAGAAGAGGAAAGAATGATCTCTAGGGTTTAGCAAAGATCAACACAGATCAATATGGCGATTCGGGCTGCCATCTCAGGTACTCTCTCTCTCTCTCTCTCTCTCTCTCTCTCTCTCTCTCTCTCTGCATCTTTAACCTTGTCTACTACTCTACAACATGCATGGGAAAAATTTTTGACTTGTTGCATTATATCGCTGATCGCATGGAGAGTTGAGAATTAAGTAGCCCTTATTGAATAGTTGCTTGCATTTTCTCTCCATTTCTCTTGGACCTGCAACTTACATTAATTGGGCTATGAGATAAATATAGATTACCTAATTGATCGAAACTTGGACTTCTACTTCACTTTACATAACCCCAAAGCCAACAGGACATATTCTTCAACCTTCTCCAAACGGTATAAATTCAAAATGTTGACCCTTGAAATCAAAAGACCCATCCATGAACCTTTTTTGTATAAACTCTTCTGGATTCTTCCAGATTTTGGGATCCATTATTGGATCATTCACCCTCCTCTATCGATGTCAATTTAAGCTTTTCCATCCCTCGATGACCAGGGAATGTAATGATGCTCATGTTAGCAAATTCATCCCGTCAAATTCACTAATGATGTGTTGATGACCTTGAAATGATGCTCCTATTGGCATTCAATTCATTTTGTTTGTTTGTTACAGACTAATGTCAATGGAAAGCTATAATGATGCCAAAAAATCATTAGGGTCTACTTCAAGGAATAAAAGAAGAAAAACTTCCATTGTTTAAAACACTTTGATTTGTTTTATGATGAAAATGAAATTGAAAGGGCAAAATGCAAAGATTGTGACAAAATGTATAGTGTAAATGTGAGTGTCGGTACATCAAATATGTTGCGTCATATAAGAGTTTGTAGAGAATGTGATGAATATTCTAGAAGTTGAGTTAATAAATGTGATCAAGATGCATATAGAAAAAATATGGCAATAGCTATAATTAGACATGGATATGCATTTTCATTTGCAGAGCATGAAGTTATTAGATGTATACATTCTATTTTGAACCTGGAAGTGAAACATATTTCACATTACATTGCAAAAGCTGATGTATTAAAGATATACGATAAGGAGAAGAAAAAATTGTGGGATTTATTACAATCGCTTCCTGGTAGAATTTGTCTTACATTAGATATGTCGACTTCAATTACCACGGAATCATATATATGCATCACTATTCATTTTGTTGATAATGAGTGGAGGTTACAAAAATGAATTCTAAGTTTTTCTCATGTACCACCATCTCACACTGGTGTTGCAATTTTGGAGAAGGTGTCAAATGTACTGAATGGATGACAAATTAAAAATAAGTTATTTTCAATTAGTTTAGAGAATGCCTTAGCCAATGATACATTTGTTAATTTGTATAGAAGGCGTCTTAACTTGAAAAATGCACTTTTATTAGATGGAAAAGTTTTCCATGTGCATTGTTGTACACATATTTTGAATTTTATAGTACAAAAAGGCTTGAAAGAATTAGATGATGTGATGCTTAAAATTAGAACAATTGTAAAGCTTGTTAAAGGTTCTAAGGCACGAAACTAAGATTAGTTGAATGTGCCAATCAATTGATGATTGAGAGTAAAAAGAAACTAAATTTGGATGTTTCTGCAAGGTGGAACTCCACATATTTGATGCTTAAAAGAGCTATGTTTTACCAAAAAGTTTTTTCTCATTTGAAATCATATGATATCAATTATGTTAATGCTCCAACTGAATAAGAATGGGTGAAGATTAAAAAAAAATTAAGTTTTTGAAAGTTTTCTATAACATGACCAACATTTTCTCAAGAACTCAATATCCAATTTCAAATTTATATTTTCACGGGGTTTGGAAAGTTGAATTGTGTTGGAGGAAGCATTGAAAGGCAAAGATGAATTTTTGAAGGAGATGTCCAAGTCTATGTTAATTAAATTTGACAAATATTGGAAAGAATATAACATTATTTCGGCAATTGTTGTCGTTCTAGATCCTCATTTCAAATTGAAATTTGTGAAGCTTGTATATAAGAAGTTGTATAATGTGGAATATGTTGATCACACAATTCTTGTTAAAGAAACATTGAGGAACTTATTTGTCGATTACATGAAGTGTAGTAATGTCATGCCTAATGTTAAATCAATTATTGAAACTAAGGCCACTAGTAATACAATGCTTGATGAGGAGTTTGATCCAATTGAGGTAATTATAATTTGAAATGTTTACTTTTAAGAAAATAAAAATATAAAGTTTTCATATATTAGTTATTTAGTTAATGTCTTATTGCATTCTTATTAATGTAGGAATCTGATCATTTTTAAAGTCAAGTCTATGCTATTTATGAAAAAAATCCCAATTAGACTTGTATTTAGAGGAAACACGCATTGATTGAAAATGCCATATTGATATCTTAGGATTTTAGATATTGAATGAGTCTCGCTTTCCTGAGTTATCAAGGATGGCTTGTGATGTTCTTACAATTCCAGTTTCTATAGTTGCTTCAGAAGTTGCATTTAGTGGTGGAGGTAGAATTTTAGAGCAATATCACAATTCCCTTCTTCCAGAAAATGTTGAAGCTCTAGTTTGTAAATAAAATTGGTTGTTTGGTTCGGAAAGTAAAATTTCCCCCTTCTGTAGATATTTATTTATGTGAATAACTTAAGTTTTTTATAATAAAATCTTATTAGTTTTAAAAAGTTCTGATTAACTTATTCCTTTGTTTGTTTTTGATGTAGATAAAATCTCTCCTAACCCACTGCCAAAGCCCCCTTTTTTTATGACTGAATTCAGGAAGAATCAACACCCATTCTACCACAGATCTGCTCACAGTTGCAACCATCTTCTCCATGCTACAAGCCTTGTCTTCAAAAGTCCTCCTGTTCCTTTCCTTCCATATGTTCCAGCATATTGCAAATGGGATACAACTCCATAGTAACATTGCCTTCTTGCACCTAAACAGCCTAGGCCATGTTGAAAAAATCTCAGCTGTTGTGGTTGGGTGAAATCCAGAGACCTTAAACATGGAAGTAAACACATTCCACAAGAATCTTGAGAAGTCGCATGAGATGAATAGGTGAATCATGTTCTCCTCCTATTCCTTACAAAGGCAGCATCTGGAAGCCATGTTAAAGCCTCTGGATTTCAAGTGATCGGCTGTCAAAATGCTGTCCATTGCTATCAGCCAAGCCAGAGCTTCCACTCTTGGAGGAACTGGGTTTCCCCAAATGCCCTTAATGTGATTCACATCTGAGATAGATCTGCTGAGAGCCAGATAACATGACGTTACTGTGAACTTGCCATTCTTGCACTCTTTCCACCAAAGCTTGTCTCTGAGCTGAATTCTAGGTTTTATGCCCTCCAGTTTCTCCAAGAGAGAAATGCATTCTTCAACCTCTCTGTTCAATAAAGGCCTCCTGAATTTCGGACTCCAGATCAGCTGCTCTCCCCTCCTTACATAGCAACCACTAATAGTGACTTTTGCCTCTGTTAATCTATACAGTCTTGTAACCAGTTCAACTTTGCACTGCAAACAAGCAAAGCCTTACTTTTCTTTTTCATTGGGCTACACAATGGGGGGAAGGCCATAACCCCCCCCCCCCCAATTCTAGTGAAGGTGAGATTTGATCCCAAGTCTCCACTTCAACCAGTGGGAGACCTTACCAACTAGCCACTTGGAACCTAAAGCCCTACTGTTTGACTAATGATTAGGGGATATGTCATAATTGGAGTTTTGCCCAAATTAGACCTCTTTATTACTCCGGGTTTTTCTTTCCCATTTTTTTTCCAGTTCCAAAGATAAGGAATATCATGATGAAAATTTTCCTGTAGCTCTGATAAAAAAATTCCTTCAGCTCAAGATTTCCTCTCCCCTGGAAAAACAATGTAGAACTTGTTTATTAATAACTAAAATTTGAAACTAACGGCAAAAACTGACAGCAAGGAAAGACACTATGGAAGCATCACCAAGTTCTTCAATTGCTGGTAAAATGTTTGTGATCGTTGGTGCTAGAGGTGCTGGAAGAGCATTGGCCTTCGGTGCCAAAAGTACGGGAGCAAGGGTTATCATTTTTGACAGAAAATATGGAAAAAATACTAGAATGACCTCTCTGGCTAGTTAAGCATGCTTCCTATCTTCTAATTTTCATCTATTAGTCATTTCTACCATTGTGATTTTATTTGATAAGGAAGAGTGAAATCTCTAGCCTGCTCAGTCATTGGGGAATCTCTTCCTTATGAAGATATTGCTAAATTCCGCCCAGAAAGAGGAGCAATCCTTGCAAATGCCACTTCATTGGGAATGCATCCAAACACAGATCGAATTCCCATGGCCGTGGTTCTTCTTCTTTCTTTTATATCCAGAGTACAATATAGTGTATAATTGGTAAACCAAAACTAAATGCTTGTTTACTTGAGCAGGAAACCATGGGAGTTTATGAGCTTGTCTCCGATGCTGTTTACACACCTAGAAAAATCCGACTGTTGAAAGAAGCATAAGCTGCTGGAACCCACGTTGAGTGGAGTTGAGATGTTTGTTCGCCAGGCCATTGGCCAGTTCAATCTATTCCCAGGCGGAGAAGGTACTGAATTACTCCAGCTCACTTTCCATTTCATAGTTATACTAAGCCAGTCTTGGATATGCCTCCAACTTAACACTATTAGGACGATTCTAACAATCTAAACAAGAATGCACACTAGCTGACTCAAATAAACTACCCAACAGAAAGATCAGCATGCTTTTTTTGAAGATAAATAAATAAATAAATTATTAGAAAGAGACAAGAAAGGAGACTACAGTGGGTGATAAGGCATCACCCCCCAAAAATAACATAACACCCTGCAACCTCAAAATTTCCAAAACTTCAATCACACACCGACCTAAACAAAGCTCTTGAACTACCCAATTAAAGCCCAACATTGCCCATTCCTAAACTCCTTCCTGAGCCCCCCCTCTTTCATATTACCCGAACACCCAATAAGCAGACAGCCCAAAACTCCCCTTCCACCTACTGAACTACCCAATTAAAGCTCAACATTGACCATTCCTAAACTCCTTCCTGAGCGCCCCCCCCCCCTCCTTCCTGAGCCCCCCCTCTATCATATTACCCGAACACCCAATAAGCAGACAGTCCAAAACTCCCCTTCCACCTACTGAACTACCCAATTAAAGCCCAACATTGCCCATTCCTAAACTCCTTCCTGAGCCCAGCCCCCCACCCCCCTTCCACCTACTGAACTAAAAGCAAAATCACTTCAGACCTTTGTCAGTTGGAACAGCAACCTCTTCTCTTCAAAGCTGTTTTTGTTTTCATAATCCTCTTGTTAACTCCAACTCCAAATAAACCTCCTCTTAACCTTGCAAAAGCCTTTGAGGCTGGCACAACTTGGAAATTTAGTGTGGGTCATATTCTTAGATATAGTGGGTTGCTAATTACAAATTGACAATATTCATCAAAAAAAAAAAATTACAAATTGACAATGGGTCCTCTCTCTCCCCCCTCTTGCAAGTGCCACTCAACTAGTAATGAATAAAATGAATTGAAAATAACTTGTATGAGTCATAGAATCTATTGCTCTTTAGTAAATATACAAATTTAAACCAACTTTACACTACACAGGATTTTATCAGATCCAAATGGGATGAATGAATATTTGATCCACCCATAACCAAATCAAATTTATATCACTTTTTACCAGATTGGATTTGAATTTGAATTTAGACAAATGATACCATTTTTTTTTATCATCAGACACAATGATACCATTTTGCAGTCCTGCATATAATGACGCCATGTGCCCGTTCAAATCACACACTTTTTTTTTTATATAAAACAGAAATTTCATTAAAAGAAAAAAGAGAATACAATAGGAAAGTAATAAGAGTTTTTCCTTTTTTTACCCAAAGCCTTACAGCAACAAACCAGGGAAAAATCACCTAAACTCAAAACACCCATCCTGCCTAAAACCAGCAAAACCAAGAGCAGCATTCCTCGGAGTCTTGGATCCTCTTTACAATTGGATAAACAGGCTCTCCCACCTCCCCATAACCCAACATTAAAAATCACTCCTCTATCCTTTCTTTTTTATTTTCCCACTCCAAGAAAGCTCTTCTAGCAGACTCACCACCTAAAAAGGACAAACCCAAAAAATTACCAACTCCTTATCAACATTTTTTCTTTCCAAATCCACTCTCTTCTCTACCAAAATCACTTTGTCAAAAATTGCAAGATCTACTTCTACTTTCTCCCTTGTGCCTTCTAAACCTTCCTCATCAACCAAACTGGCCCTAATCACCCTAGCTCCACCGCTTTGATCCTTGGACCTTTACACCCATCTCTTTTTTAAGCTTACCCCTTAAAGACTTCCAATCATCCAAACTCTCCTTACCAGATGCCAATTGAGTCCTATCCACAACTTTTACTCCTTTTCTTTTATAGAATCTCTTAAACTTGTTACTAGGATCGACCCCAACCAGATCTTTGAGACACAAGAAAACCATTGTTACATGGACAAGATGCAAATTACTCATGCTTCTTGACTTCTTATAATGAGTAACATAATTAACTATATCATTCTCAGACTCAGCCCTCCTCCAACAAGGTCAATGCAAATCCTTCCAACAACCACTTCAGAAGACAACTCAGAATTAACTTTACCCATGGCTTCCTAAGAGGAATCCTCCAGTCCAGTTTCCGTAGTTGCAGAAACAGATCTTACCTCAAAACCGGGCACCACTTTTTCGCCATAACCAGAGACATCACTTGGCTCCACCTCAGAGCTGCCCCAAACCTGACTTCTTCCCCGCTTGTGCTACCATCTACAGACCACTCAACAACACCCCCATGACTTAGAGAGGATTGATCATGGCACAAACTCAATACAGGGCTAGAGATATTTGACTCCTGCTCCTGCACCACCTTATCAATTGCACTAGATTTATCTCAGTTGGGCTCCCCTGTTTTGAGCTCAAACTCGTGATTTTTGTGGAAAGGTTTGCAACTTCTGTCATTGTTGTTCTCTGAAACCTTATGCTTGGTCTTCTCTTGCACTGCACCATCTTATCTTGTAATCTCACACACCCAATCTATCTTCTCTCCTTCATTTCCCTTAACAGCTCTACTTCTCTTCTTCAACACCCATTCTTCTCAATCTACATAAACCTTTTTCTAAAAAAGCCCTTCCCCTTGTTAACCCATAAGCAGCTTAATCGGCTCCTCAAAAAATTTGTTCTTTTATTAGAGAAGTGATCTCCACTTAGTTTATTTTTTATCCTAACAAAGAAGTGGACCAATCTGGTCAAGATGGATAATGCTCTGCTCCTATTAGCTTATATGACCATATGTTACATGCATGGGTAGGGTTGCAACAAATTGTACACTCTAGCTTGACTTGGTTGTCCAACTTCAAAACAATAAAACAAAAAAGTGGGCTAATCTGATCAGGATGGATAATGCTCTGCTCCTATTAGCTTATATGACCATATGTTACATGCACAGATAGGGCTGCAACTTGGGGTAGGCCCAACCTGGGCCTGAAAGAACCCAACCAACCCAAGCTTTTGCATGATTGGGCTTGAGTTTTTGGGGTCCAGGCTGGACCTGGGCCAGAAAAATCAGGCCTAACCTGAACTCAGGTTGGGCTAGCCCAAGCTTGACCCAAGCCCATCCAACCCGATCCTGCCCGACATTGTATGAAATACAAGTGTATATTGTGTATTTATAACATGTATATATGTATGAATATTATATTTATGCTATCGTGTACACCCTAAACTATATTTAGCTATTTACAATATGCATACGGTTAGCCTAAACTCACATCCATGCATAAACATGTGAAAATAGACAAATATTATAATTTTATTTGTATAAAAATATCTTTTTCTAATTATATATGCATGTATATATGTCTACAATATTTATATATGCATTTATCAAATGACATTTGTGCATATTTTCAATCCATTCTACTCTTAAATTGGGCTATAAAGCTGGTAAACGATGGATGTGTAAAAAATATTCAATAATACGTCCAAACCCAACCAACCTGACCCAAGTTTTGTTTGGTTAAGCTTGAGTTGGGGTTAGGTTGGTAAACCCAAGCTTGAGCCTGAGGTTTGAGTCTTAAGCTTGGGCCAGGGTTGACCCCCAACCTGACCCAACCTGCCCAAGTTGCACCCTATGCATAGGTAGTGATTTTCTTTTTCTGAAGTACAAAAGGGTGTCTTTTTTAATAGTCCACCTAGAAATGGGTACTTTTTGTGTTGGCTCAACTTGAATCAGGCTGGCATTTTCAAGAATGGGTTTATAAGATCCAAGTGTGATAGTTGTTAGAATAGTATTCTAAAGTCTGATTGGATTTTAGAATTATTCAAAACTGGGATGAGAGCTGATTTAAGTTTTTGGCAGAAAATATGGCTCTTGATAGTTCGGGTACAACTTAGGTTGGGTTGGGGGGAGAGAAACTGCTAAATTTGGCAAAGGCCCAAAGCCTGAACCTGATCCCGGTGTAGTTGAAATTCTTCAAATCGGGCAAACCAGCTTAAACCCCCCAAGTCCATATGAAAAATGGCTGGACAGAAACAGGACCTGTGCAGCCAACCCCAAATAGTTGGAGTCATGGTGGAGTTAAGTGAGTGGAAACTGAAGGAAATTTTGAGTAGTTGCATACATGAAAGACAGTAGCATACTTGTAAAACACGTCACAGTTAAGCTTGAATATCAAAGGCATATGAACAGGCACTAAACACCTCTGCAGATTGGAAGATATATTCCATCTTAACCATTTGAAACATCTATTTCTGCTCTATCCGTTGGGCAATTAGACTTACCGCTGCATTTGCTGATGAGAATGCTCCATGAAAGCTCTCTTGATAAGAGATGGATTGCAAGTCTCTTGCCATCTTCAGTAAAATCTCCCCCAAGTCTGATTGTTTTCCTACTAGAGACTCATAATAAGACTGAGCAGCAACTTTGCTAATTTCCACATTAGTTGCCTCAGGACAGTACTCGTCATCCAACCACTTGTGTAGAGTTACTCTAAGCCACTCTGATTCCTGTAGATACACTAGAATGGTTAGGTGTATTGCAGTGAATATCACATAATTATAAGGGTTTTTTCCCTTAAACTATAAACAAATCAGTTGGCCCAGGAAAACAATAAAATGGATTGAATGGTGCCAATTAACTTGGAATCTTTGAATGGATGCTTATTATCTAGCAACGAGATGTCAACTAAATGTAGTGGAAACATTCTTCACGTCCTCTCTGTAATTGAAGACTTCTAAAAAGAGATCCAGATGGAGGTGGAAGAATAATGAGGGACGTCTGAGGTGGCAGTAATATTAATTGATAAGTTAAAAAATAAAATCCTAGGGCTGCATTTGCTTCTCTGTAAAATGGATCTAGAATGTTTCAGCCTGAAATATTTCATCTATTATGTCCATCCTTTCTATGGAGAAATTTTGGGGTCGTTTGGCAAGTCTTTTTGGGAAGATCTTTTGGTAGTTCTCACAGTCAAAAGATGCATTGAACTTTTGTATTAAGACCTTAGCAACGTGAAGCCCGTTTGGTTAAGACATGTCTTTCTGCACTTGTTCCCCACCTAATTTCTTTTTATGTAATTTAACTAGCAAGGAAAACAAAACTTTCAGGAGAGGAAGTGTAGCTCAAGTATTTCATCCCGAAAAAAGAAAAAAAAAATCCGTCTATTTTATGTTGAATCAAACGCAAAGAGGTCATTGCAAAAGAAACTTGCCTACAGGTAACCTTATGTGTCAAGATATGAAACCGGGCAACATAATGTCCTTCACATAGGGCCAAACACAACATAAAGAGGCCGATCCGTATGAACATACGAGTGAGAAAAAGTAAGCGCCGTATGGATTGTCTTAAACGAGGCCGTAGATCATCCTCGAAAAGAACTAGAAACCCAGAGAAAGGAAAATAAAGGAAATTCTCCGTGGAGTTAAATATCCTGTTATGTGCAACCATCAGCGGTTTTTCCCCCTCCTCTGATGCCAAGTACCAAACATATAGGGAAGGGAGCAGTTTTCGGCCCAGTAAAAATTTTACATAAAAAAAAAAGTCGTATTCATCCTTCAGGAGGATATTAGTTCAGTTGGCTGAAGTTCTGCATCTCAAAAAGCATAACGTCTTGTGTTTGTTCCATGCATCACGATTCACAAGCAAGGAGAAACCAAGTAGATTTTAATCTGAAACTTCTGGTTGATTGTGGGAAGGGGAAAAAAAAGAACCAAATCGGGATAATGGTTTTAAGGTACCTGCAGGGCCTTGGAAGGGAGCAACCAATCCTCCGGAACCCTAAGGTCTTGAATTATGGATTGTTGGTCGTCATCCTGTTCCTCGTTGTCAATGCGTTGGGGGTTTGAACCAGAGGCTGGTCTCTGGTCGGAGCGGGAACAACGGGGATCTTTCCGAGGGCGGAGTACCCTACGATGGAAGACGTCCGCATCAAAGGCGAGTGCCCTAATTCTAGCTGCAGTGAACTTCAACGAACAGGGGAGAGAAGAACGATTTGTGGTCATTACAGTTGCGACAGAGGATGAAACAGAAAGAGACAGAGGCCCCATGCTCTCTCTCTTGAACAAGACTGGATGATTGTTTATTGCCTGATGGCGGGAAAAGAGGGAAACGAGTGCTGGCTTGGAGTGGATTAGGATGGCAACGGTCAAATTCCTGCAGCTCTCGGAACCTTTTCAAGGAGATGATTCAATGGGTCGGTATGCACGAGATCACATCAGCGCCCCACATGCACATGTCCGCGTTTATTGAGAATATCTCCGCGCCTCAAATGCACATTTCAGTGTATATTGGGAGCACATCCCGGTGTTTCCAATACACGATTGGGATGTACTGTAAGGCGATGTGGAGCACCGATGTATAGCATATTTACAATGGATCCGGTATGAAGAAGCACAGTCTATATTCTATATATCCAGATCAGATTGGCGCTTCACATACTCATCTCAGCGTGCATTAAGAACATCTCTCGTATTTATATAAATGATCTCCTATATATCTACCTATTATCGACATTGGACATTATCTTCTGTATATCTACCTGTTATCGACATCGGACATTATCTTCTGCATCTGAAGGATTGTCAACTGGTCAGAACGGGTCGGGTCGGGTCTAGTTAGAATCCCACCTGAACCAATTGTTAATTGGAGCAAATCATATACCCACAACCATCCTGATTAATAATCGGGTCTAGTCTTGATAAACCTAATTATACTGAAAATTATATTTGTTTATTTAAATAATATAAAATGATGGAAAAGTATTAAATTATTTATATGTTAATAAATTAAACATTTTTAACTAATATTATCTTACTTATTATTTATCAAATTTATCATTTCAAACATAAAATCAAGGTTCAAAATTCCGTCACATATCAGTTTATATCAGCTGATACATATCGTATCTTGGGGTTTTCGACACGAGGAATAGTCCCAAATCAATGGTACTGTTCCATTTCGTTGTGTTGAAAGTGTATCGACATCGTATTAGTACTGTATCGATGAGTTTTGGTCGTCTATCAGTTGATATACTACCATAGCGTATCGAGTAGAATATCAACTGACACATGACGACTTTATTGTTGTGAAAATCGCAAGTAGAAGTGGTTTCGAAAGAGGGCTTCTAAACCCATTTCAGAAGCCATTTTTCTTCCCCAAACCCTCTAAAAAGCTTCTTAACCTTCCTCGAGATTCAAATCTTGCAAAATTCCACCAAAGCATCTATAAATTTGCAAGATTCAACAAGTTTTTCAAGGTTGTGAAAAAAATGAGTGAAAACAAGTGTGTTTTTTCAATTTCTTTTCTTTTTACATTTTTAACCAATGCTTTTGGGCTTTTTTAGTTTGGATGCTTAAAAACATCTTTATGTATGTTGATCTGCTATTCTTGTGCAAAAAATCTCACTTATTTTGCTGCTATACGTAGATATTTGTGAATATTTGAAGAAATTCCAACATAGTAAGAAATCTGAAAAAAAAAATGGAAATTTTAGGTTTTTCTTGTGATCTAACTTTAGAAATTGATTATATTGTAAACCTATGGATGATCTACCATGTCCATAGATCGATTGGAATTTCTTCTAAATAATTTATTTTTTTTTTATTTTTATAGTAATATATATTATGTGATCTAACCCTATAGGTTGAGTATGTTGTAGAGCTAAGACAAATCTAATATGGTCCATAATTCCATACATCAATATATTCAAATATCATGTGAAAATTTTAATTTGTTTTCTTTTTAATTTTTATTTTTAGATTATAAATATTTATTTATTTCTCTAATTTTTTGCTATGGTCTAAATTCTAATAATAAATATTTGCATTAAATATATGGATGATCTATTATGTCCATAAACCCATTCAATTTTTTTTTTACATATTTACTTTTTTAATTCTAGTTTATTTTTTTAGAATAAAATATGCAAAATATTTATTTGAATAAAAATAAATAATTATTTAGTTTTTAGAATGAAACATGCAAAATAATCATTTGATCTATTATATCCATAAATGAATTCAATTTTTGTTACATATTTACTTTTTCTTAATTTTAATTTAATTTTTAGAATAAAACATGCAAAATAATCTTTTGAATAAAATAAATAATTATTTAGTTTTTTAGAAAATTAGAATGAAACATGCAAAATAATTACTTGATCTATTATGTCCATAAATCCATTCAATTTTAGAAAATTAGAATGGAACTTGGAAGATTGGAATTGAATTAAGTACTTTATTAGATAGTATATTTTTGTTTCCGTATATTGATTATAATATGTTTTTTTTTCATAAAATCCACTAAAACGTGTTATTTTTATGCATAAATAGCTCATTTATGTTTTATATTTAGTGATGTTGATGTTTATTTATGATTTATTGGAGTATTTATAACATTTTCATGTGTTTCTATGTGTATCTTAAATTTTTTTGTCCATATCCATACGTATCAAAGGCGTATCCCATTTAGTCTCTTAAATTTGCCTTTCCGATACTTTGAACCTTGCATAAATCATAACAAAAATTATAAAAAAAATATTTTATATTTAATAAAATAGCTAGGATATAGGTCTGATTCGATTGAGGACAAGTAAGAAGTAGAACCAACCTAATTATTAATCAGGACAAAATAAATAATTGGTTTGGGCGGTTTGGGTTCATTGGATATACCCAATCCATTGATAGCCCTATCTATATCTATATCTATAGATATATATATCAAGGGACAATTGCCTAGTTTTATGTGTTAATTATAAAAGTTAAATCAGAGTATGAAAATTCTTATACACATGCACGTGCTCTTCCACCATGCTTTATAAGGGTCTGTTTGGTGCGTTTTTCCACGTGGTCTTTCAGCTGTTTACAAGTCGGGAAGACAAAAAATCGGTCTATTTCCGTTTGCTATGCGGAAGATTTAGCTGCTAAAAAGACGCGAGAAGTCCATTTTGGGCTGATTTCGGAAAGCTTCAAATGAATCTTCTCACGTCTTTCGCGTTTTAATCTCGCACGAAAAGATGCATGTTTGTCAAACGGTCTTTGGGCTGCCCAGATCTTATGTCAAAAGCTCAATATGTTTTTTGACTGTCAGAACTACAAGAAAATCTTCTCAAAAAGATTTTCCAAACGGGAATATTTGCCTTCGATTTCTATGTAAGCAATGAGACTTTGTTTGGGCAAAAATTGGCTAGTGAAAAAGTGGTTTTCATCAACCAAATTTCATGTGTTTACTTTTCAATAAATTTTGGGTTTTATTGTAAAATTTTTTCTAGAATATCACTTTATGATGTAGATAAATAATTTTCTCACTTATTGAGCGAAAGTTGGCAAAATGGAACGACAAATTTGCTCATTCTAATAAAAATTTGAGAATCAAACAGCATGAATAAGTGAATTTATACGGATAGTAGATTCAGTTGCCCAAATAAATGGCTTTTAAAAAAACGAACAGAACCTAAATATTAAATGTAAATACCATAATATCATATCTGATTATTACTTATTTATTTGTAGACATACACATAAAACGCACTCTTATATTTTATAGAATGAAGAGGAAGATGAACTCTCACCTCAATGCTCACATCATTTACAGTACAAATGCACAGTTTCATTCAATCAATTAGATTCAGATGCATCAGGAGCTATAATGCAACTAGGACACACCAACCAGGTATATACACGTTCTAGTGCAAGATGCTGCAATTCTTAGCCATCCGATGTGCTGTTCTTTTTCTGGCTAAGAAAATCGAACGGAGTAGTCTGCAATAACAGTTTAGTAGTGAAGTCCGAACTTGTTTGTCACATAGCGCTTTTCACACCAATCTCACAACCAATGGAGTTCACATCTCCGCCCCACAGCACATCCCTGTAGTTTGTATTATGCTGTAGGGCGTTGTGGGGCGGAGATGTGATCTCCTCACAATGCGTTCCAACCGTACGTTGGGAACATTTCTTGTAGTTTGTATTATTATTATTATTATTCTGGGAAAATGTTCTTAATACATGGTGGGCTGTGAGGTCGGTGTGAGATGCATTCTGAAGAGCAAATCCCAATTTCCAGCTGTACATCACACGTGCGATGTTTGCAACATCACATTCAATGACCAAAGCCTGAAAGAGATAACTCTAATGCAAATGTTATGTCATGGAGAAAAAGTGTGGGTTTCTGCTTCAAAGGAGCACATGGAGGAAGAAGGATGGCACTAAGGGTGAGCAAAAAAACCGAAAAGTTGAACCGATTAAAACCGAATCAAAAAATCGGTTAATTGAATTGACTGGTATACATATATTTCTATATATTTTATATATATTTATATTATATATATTATATATTTTACATTTTTATATATTATAAATTAATAAATATGCATTATATATATATTTATAATATATGATTTATTATTTATTATTTAAAATATAATATTTTATATATATTTATAATTTTTTATTATATATTTATATATATTTTTCTAATATATATTGTAAAAACTAAAATACCAAAAAACCGATGAACCGAACTGACGGTTAACTAAATCGGTCAACTGGTTAACCAACCGATTTTGGTTCGGTTCCGGTTACCAATTTTCTAAAAACCGGTATTATCGGTTTGGTTCAAAAAAATACCCCACAGTTCGGTTAACCAAAATGTGAGCACCCCTAGATGGCACCCATGTTGATCCCCAATAACTACTCCAGCTCTCCTCTTCATTAGTACCTTCATCTCCTCTCACATTGTCAATAAGCGCTCCTTCCTCGCACTCAGTGTAACTATGAATTAGGAATATCTTCCATACTTGTATGTTATCATGCATCCACGGGTAGATGTTCCCAATGCATGGATGGGATGTGATGTGAGGTTGATGTGAGAAGCCTTTTGGGAGGAGACGATTAAAACTTCAATAAGAGTGCTAATATATCATATGTCTCAACTCTGATGTGGATTAATAACCAGCAAAACTCTTGCTTGCTCAAAGATTTTCTTGTTTTTAAGCTTTTTAGCCCATCAAATAAACCACATCTACATAATGTTACACCAACTGAAGGCTGCCTCGTTGGTGTATTAGCTGGTTTGTTCCAATTTTGATGCAGAATCAAATCCTGCAATCAGCACTCTATAGAATAAGGGATCAGGGGGAAGTTATTAACGATGCACAACACTGAATACCAAAAATAATCTATGCAACAATATGTGACTACCAAGTCATTGATCTTTTTTCTAGCTTCCACCGCTCCACCCAATTTTTTATCCCTTCGCTTGATTGAAACGTTAGTTCAGTACAAATGCAAACCAAGTAGGTTGGATTGGTGGATCATCTCCTCTCATTTCTCTATTCAACTTGGTTTTTAATTTAGATTGGTTCCAACTCATACTTGGTCTATTAACACCTGTATTCTTATCTTATATAAATGGATTGGATATTGATTCAATCCAACTCAATCCAATATAATTTCGTTATGTATGGATGGACCAGGTCCAATCCAATCCAATAAATATTTTGGACTATTAAGTCTGGAATGGTCTAATTCAATATATCTTATTGGACTAATATGTATGGATGGAAGGGATTCAACCCAAAACCGGTCCATTAACACCCTTGCATAGAGCTATTCTCTTCTTTCAAACTCCAATACTCGAATTCAAATTCATTAGCGGGCATTATGGTGAGGATGAATTTATCAAAATGCCCATTTGCGGTTTGTCTACATCCCGCATGTTTTAGTTTCAACATTTCCTTTTTATACTTTATTCTTCATATATTCTTAGTTTATTTATGAGTTTTCTAATTTGTTTTCTATAACTTTTATGTATTTATTTATTTATTTTAATAATAACTTGAGGAATTATCGCCTAACTTGTCCACTAGGTACATGGTAATTTGAACTAAGGATTGATGAGCACAAGCAAACCCCCCACAACGTCTCACAGCACATCCCCACCTTGTATTGGGAACATCTCCTGATGATAGTATCATAAATGATGATGTCATCATCGGGAGATGTTTCCAATACACGATGGGGATATGCTGTGAATCACAGTAGTGTGGTGGGGTGGGGTGGGGGGGCGATTTAAACTCAATTTATTTACTGTGTTGCTTCAACTCCCTGTTCATTCAAGTGTGAGAAAGAAGATAGGAAAGGTAATTAACTAGGGTTGTAGAGATAAGGAAAAGGCAAAATAGTTGGACTTGAGTGTTATTCATTCAAGTGTAAGAAAGAAGATAGAAAGGTTAATAGCTAGGGTTGTAGAGATTAGGGAAGGAAAAGGCAAAATAGTTGGACTTGAGTGTTAGAATCTGAAAGTACAACTGTACAAAATAGCTTTTGTCACAAGTGAAAGTAAGGGCCCTTAGCTATGTTTGATTTGAAAGAAATGGTGGGGAAACCTATACAATCCCAACCTTTTCTTTCAAACCAAGGACGGCTTGAGTGTCACTACCCCAAAGTAGGGGCCCTTACCTATGTTTGGTTTGCCAAGCCAATTATTGCATGCTTCTCTTTCTCCTCTCCTTTTTAACACATGTGGTTTATTTATTCTGTAATTAAAGACATAAAAATTACCTAATTATCTTTAATAAAAATCCTTCACTCTCTCTCTATCATGGTAAATGTTAACAACCTCACCCCTTCACCACTTCTTTCTCTCATATTAAATTTCTCAAAGTCCCTCTACTCTCTCTATTAAAGTAGGGGTATAAATAGGATGGGTTGGTAGAGTTAAGGCCCAAACCAAGCCCATCCCTGAACACAGAACTTGGTTTCAGCCATAGACCGAGGTGGAAGCCCGATTTGCCAATTCAAACCCTAAACCAAAAGGATAGCATGTGTATAGGTTTGGGGTTGGGCTTGGGCAAATTGTTCAAATTTGAAACTGTGATCAGTTATAGCTTGAAATTGTCTAAATGGAAGCCCGGCCCAAGCCCATGTAGGGCCAAACTTAGGATTATTCTTATACTAGTGAATGACCCCGTATTAAGTACAGGGAATCAGTAATGTTAAATTTACACTATAGAATCAATATTGTTGAATTTATATTTATTAATATTTTAAATAATTATTAAAATTTAAAAAAATAACTTCAATAATTATTAGAATATGGATAATTTTCTTTTGTTATGATACACAAAGGGTTAAATGATTAAATGAGATTGATAAATGTAGGCAGAAATAGTTGTAGATAACCGCTTTTGCATTTTCTGCATTTTTTTAGGAATGAATTGAAAATGGTGGTAGTGGGTTGTGGGCTTTAGCATCAATTTCTCATAAAATGCCACGTATCTAGCTATCCAGAAAAATGAGAAGGCCATGTGTCTAAATGGTGGGGAGTTGTAGCCTAGTAGTGGATTGTGGGTTTTAGCAGGAATATCTCAAAAATTGCCACGTGTCTAACTTTCTAGAAAATATGGCCGCCACTTGTCTAAATGGTGATAGTGGGTTGTGGGCCTTAACAGCAACTTTTCAGAAAATGCCATGTGTCTAAATTTGAAAAAGCCACGTGTCTGAATGGTGGGGGCTGTAGCCTGAAAGCCTTCCTTTAATAGACAAACCGACAAAGTATTATGCACATAAAATCTTTTTACAAAACCTCTTATCAAATTTCTATTCAATCCATGCATTGCATAGGTAACAAGAGTGCAAAGGCCACCATTTCCAAAGAAGAATCATAGACAGATAAATAGATATAACACAAATAAATAACATACATACATCTGCAGGCATGTATACACAATACACCCATTTCATTATTCAATTGAATAGATACATTTCAATGGAGGTCCCTCCTAGAACCTTTCCCTCTCCATATTATCACGTATTCTTTACATGCCTCCAGGACACCAGAAGATGCAGGGAATCTATCTGAAACTAAAAGAGCTTCAAGTGATTTTATCATCTGGAGAAGTGGGGGATCTTGCCAATAGCTTGTCAGCTTCTTTCTCTGGGTAGATTAACAGCTTTTGCACCATCGACCGGAACTCTCTGCTTTGCCGGAAAAAATAAATAAATAGAGCCAGTTTTGAACAGATGAGACAACTACCAATGAACAATAAGAGAAAGAAAAAACTTGGCCAGAACATGTTTAAAAGGTTGCAATACTTAACAGCCATGGAGAATCCCCAATAGACATTATGTCACCATCAATGTCTTTGTATGCAATGACCCAGCTATTGCTTCTATCCTTCAGCTTCCCTTCAAATTCAAACATCTGGTCAAGCTCACCAACAAGTTGATCATACCCATTGAATCTTGTTAAGTCCACTGATCGCCCAAGAACACTTCCATACTTGTGGACCTGCAATCAAGACAATCAGTGTATGTTGAGAGTAGCAGACATGGCATATTGCCTCAGAAACAGATTGAAGCATTACAATTACAAAGTTAGTTAACCACCTTGGTGAAACTCCGGGTAGCAATTGAGCAACAGTTTTTGCAGGGTTTCTCCGGAAGGCTGCCGGATGCACAGGAATTGGATGGATTCATTCTACTGGATGGCTCTGAAAGCTGCACCGACTCTGTAGTGCCCGACTGAGATGCCAATGTAGGAACAGGGGAATGATGGCAGACCTCTCCACCAGCCACAACAGGTTGTGATGGACACCCTGTAGGCCTTTTAACTAAATCAACACCAAAGAGCGTGGAACTTCCGCTGGGTTTTGGTTGGATTATTGGTCTCTCAGTTCTTTCTCTTGTCTCAGGACCCATCTGTTCCTGCAGTCCCGAACCATAGGAGGCAAAATCTGAACCAGAGCAGTTCCTTCTTAATCCAACTTTTCCACCAGACCCATATGAAGAAAATGGCGGAGGACGGTAAGTACTGAGCCCTGAACCTTGCCGAATTCCATTAGGTATAGCATTTCCAGAATACAGATAAGGTGGAGCGTGCATTGGAAGGGGCAGGTTGTTCTCCAACTCCATCTGTGTCAGAACTTTATCAGAGCTCAGGGGAGGAACTCGAAGTGCCAAAAATGGCCTCTGCACATTCCCTGAGCTGTGAGCACTTGTGTCTCCCATTTCTTGACCTTGCAAGACCCCTGGCTGTCTCTGAGTTGGTAGTCCAGGCATGATTGAACCCTGTGATGAGCCTAGAGAAGGAAACCAGTCCAGTTGGTGCTTTTAAAAGTAAAAAACACCCCAAACAAAGTACTTCTCGTATGAAAGTACTACCAAGCATGGCCTAAAAGTAAAACTATGACTTGCTACCTCATTTGAGTCTGAAAACTACAAAGGCTAATGAAACACTACTGACCATCTGTTACCAAGGTGGATGATGATGGTTCATGAGTTGCTGAATGACTAGAACATGCTCTCTTTGCTCGGGATAGAAGTGAAGGACAGCTCATGCTGGTAACTCCAATTGGTTCAATCTTCCATGGGGAAACCCTATCAGGAAGCATTGCTGTTGCAGAGGTCTCATCCCAACGAACCTACATAGAAGTATAATCAGATAATTACTTAAAAGATGAAAAAAAAAAAAAAAAACAACTCTGAGCACATGAAAAAGTCATAACAGAAGAATAAAAAAAAAAAAAACAGCAACCTTGAGACACCTCCATTTGGAATCAGGCCAGCCAATCGGATCAAGATCTTCTACACCAACTACAGTACCTGCAAGACTATATTACCACAAAGACAAAATTCAATAAGCTAGCATAACCCAAACTGGAGGCAAAAGAATCATTCACTAGATCCACAAGGAAGTGGTTTCTTCACCTTTGGTCTGGAAATTCTTCAGACTGAAACTTCATTCTGAATCTCATTCCAACTGAATAATCCCTACTGATTGATGCTATGTATTGATCATAAGGAAGTATGAATTCAGATGGGCATGTCCTGTGGAAGAAAATTTGAATAAATGAATAAAACTTTTGTCGAAACAAACTGCTAAAATTGCGAAATTCCATCCCCTCAGCGTACCTAGGCCGGTAGTACACGCTGAAGATGGTCCCAGTGGAAAGCGCATGGGATGTAGTGGCAACAACTCCAATTTGCATGCTGTGACCAGATATCACAGATGCTGAAGCATTGCTTTGTGGCTTCGTAGAACGACGAGTCCCAACACGAAGTTCTTCATTCTCGCCCCTGAGAAAATAAGCCAGTTTCTTCTAAATCTAACTGATGGATAAGCTGATTATGAGAGATAATAGATAGATAGATAGATAGATAGAGATAGAGATAGATAGATAGATAGAGAGAGAGAGAGAGAAGAGAGAGAGAGAGAGAGAGAGAGAGAGAGAGAGAGAGAGAGAGAGAGAGAGAGAGAACCTAAGGAAAATGAAAGCGTCACCCGTTGTTAGCCTTTTACTGCTAACAAACGTACTCCAACCACTAGTGAGAAGATGTCGCTTAGGTTGGCCTATATTTACAAAAGAGAAAGCACAAACAGAGACATTCAAGGTAATCTGTGAAAAGAGAAGAGCTACTTGACACATTAACTAATAAAGAATCAGTGAAGAAGTCGAAGATAAAGGGTCCGTTTGGTTCACAGTCAGAATTCGAATCGGAATCCCTCAGAATGGAAATGGTCTATTCCCCTCACCTGTTTGGTTCAGACTGGAATGAAATGGCATCCCCCCATTTGAGGGAATGGCCATTCCCTCCCCCTCCCCTGGGAATGAAAATCTGTTCCCGCTATCAGGAAACTTATTTTCAGGGTTGAACTGATTCTGAGGTGCTCAAATTATGAAAATTGCTAGATAAACCCACCACGATATATATGACGGAAACGCCATTGTACACCATGGAGATCTTTAGCTACCAGTTCCTGTGATGGGGTTTGCTGAGACATGTCCTACAACAACAAAAGCAAGCCATGATTAATATCTCTGTGAGCTTATTTCATCCACCCTGATCTCACAGGGATTCCTCTCTATGCATGATTAAATGTTGCAAAATTGATGGTTTATTTGAGTTCGAAAGCTACGGATGATACCCACCAGAGGTGGAAGGCATTCATCAGCGTGCCTCTTGAGAACAGAGAATCCGCCATGCGTGCTTGTATCAGATGCAGTGAGAACTTTGGAGAAGGAAAGCACTTTAGGCCTCTGAGTACTCCGAGGGAGAGATTCAAGCAGTCCATGCCGCAGGTTATTGTCATTCTGATGCAAAAATCCAAACGTTAGCCGTATCTAAGACCCAGAAAAGTAGATCAACTGCAATCAAACAAATGGGAATATAAACTATTCTCCAATTTCATCAAGTCAGTAGGCAACCTTCGTTTCTGGAAGCAGTGTTATTTGAGCGAACACCTCATCTGTTTCCTTTTCCGCCTGCAAACCAAGAAAAAACCAGCCAAGAACGCTATTAGAAAACGAAATAACGATCACCTCCCACCCGAACTGAAGGTGGGGAGCAGAGAGAGAAAGATACACAGACAGATAGACAGTGAGACGGACCTTTAACTCAACATTTACAACTGCGCACTGAATGTTGGAAGGTATATGGTAGATGGGCATTTTCAGATCATTATCAAGCTTTGAGAATGCCTCAACCTACAAAGAATTTAGATAGTCAATACAAACTGAAGAGAAAACAAATGATTATTGTACAGCACTGAATACTCAGATCACATGAATGAAACAGTGAAAGAGATACAGGAGAAAACAGAACCTGTTCGATGTGTCCTTGTGGGAGGTAGAAGACCTTCTCACCGACTCGAGGAACAGCGGCGAGGGGGCCCGCGCATGCATGCCACAGGTCCCAGTACAATGGATCCTTCTCTTCTGGGATCAGACAAGAAACAATATTGAGAAAAAAACTGGGAACCATTTTTCAGTGGATCAAATAAGAACAATGTTACACTCGTCAAAAACATAAAAGCTAGAAAATGGTGATTACTACAAAGTCAGAGCAATCCATTACATGAGGCTCAAATGAAACATAGTGGACGACCCAACTGAGAATATAACTCAGATGACTATATGGGAATCTGAATTTGACGTTCAGATCATCGAATATTCCGCCAGAAACCAGAAAATCATACAGCTGGAAATTGAAATCTTAGGTCGAGGAAATGTAATGCAAAATGGAAGCTTTAGACTTCAAAGAAGACAGAAAAACAGCAGCATCTGTAATACAAAGAGATGAACTCTAGTTGAAAATGATTGAGAAGCGGAATCCCAACGAAGCAAAAGAAAAATAAAGCATCGAAATGCAGTGATGCAGGCTCTGTTCATTCAGCAATGAAGAAATATTTGGAGCCTTGAAAATGGGAAAAAGAAACAGAGGAAGGAAGGAAAAAGAAGACACGCAAAAGTCCTAGTCTTTAATGATCACGAAGAAAGCTTTTCCCATCGAAAAACGAAGAAAGCAATAAACAAATAGCAATTTGCTTTGTTCCCCAGCACAGAACACCACTTTACAAGCTACAAAAAACAACTGAAGAAAGATAGCGAAGCGTCACCTTGCCTAGTAGGCCGCAATACTTGCCCGCCATTGTAGCTGGTACCCTCAGCTTCAAGGTTGGGGTACTGACCTGGTAACTTCAACTCAGCTCCAACAAAAGCAGAACCCATTTCTCTCCCTCTCTCCCTCTCTCTACAGTCCAAAGGAAGGAATATGAAGAGTGTATGAACACGAAGCAAATGAAACAGCAAAGAAAAGCCGATTTTCAAAGCCTCAAACTCTCAAACAGACAACCTTAACAAAAACCGCAGATAAAGAGAGACCCAGAATCCTGAATCAGGTGCCTATAGAATCTTCAATGTGGTACTAAACACATCCCCCACCCTCCTTTTATACTGCTCAGAGAACTCTCTCTCTCTCTCTCTCTCTCTCTCTCTAACGTCTAAACGCTTAACGTTTTGCTCTCATGTAATCCTGCAATTGCTTGCTACGGCTTGCTACGAGGTGGGTATAGGGTGGTTTTTGAGACCCTACCTACCTCCCAATCTGTATCCACCCCAAAATCGGCACCGAGTTGGATTTTGAGAATCTAAACCGTCCGGGCATATGAAAAATGCAAAACCCTCTACACATTCAAAGATATTGTGGGTTAGTTGTATAACTCACATCTAATTTATTATTTCTTGTTATATATAAATAATAAGTAATTAAAATAATATAAATAAATAGCAAAATTTCTAATTATTTGATTAATATATGTAAAAATATAAACTAATAAGTTATTACTTGCATACAATTCAAAATAATGTTAAATTTAATATCTAATACATAAAGTTTATACGATTTTTAACAATATATAAGTCGGTTAACTCAATACCATATCCTATCCATACCAGATCGTAGAATCCAAAAACCCAAGTTCGGCTTCGATTAGTGCAACTCTTGTTCAAATAGTTTTTTAGAGCCTTGCATTGAGAATATCTCCATACTCATGGGGGATATTCTCAATGCAAGGTTGCAAGAGGCTGTTCAAATGGTATGAATACGGGCTTGTATTAACCGAAGGGGAATTCCCCAAATCCCATCCTAACCCCAAAATCTGTCTTTGAGGTTGTATTTGATTGAAATACAAATAAATTTGGATTAATGCAAAATCATGGAAGTGTAAATGATTTAATTGTAAATTCTGACCCATTTTTATTTTAAATTTTATCTCATTTTGTTTGACTGCAGTACAAATGAAGTAAATTAAGACATAAAGTAGAATAAAGTAAAAGCCAAAACAAAATTAAATAATAATTTACATTTTTTTACATTTGCACTGCCATTTGTACTAGTATAAATAAATTTCAACTGCAACCAAACACATAGTCTGAGGAAAAAAACCCGCCCTGTAGAAGCGGGTTCCCCGCGGGGTAGGACCGTAGGATAAAATTGCTTTCCCTCATCTTTGCCACCGTACATTCATCTAACTAAAAGCACGATTCAGCTTTACGTACACTCGCCCTCAACCGTGGTTAGCTTGTCATCTCACCGTCGGCCGGCGGTTTTGCCCACATTTCCGTCGCCTCTTACACCTTTATTTGATTCAGTCTGCAACATATACAGAAACCCACAAATGGCTGTGATCCTGCGTTTCCACCGGTATCACGATAACCCATGAAGTCACAAATTCATTCTCATAACCATTGGATTGGAATAATGTACAGCACACGTGTAGTTATTCCTACGGGGAGTCTTCCCTCTTACGTGAGAATTGTTTGACGGGTTGTAAAAAATGAAAGAAAAGAGACACGTCATCGAACCGGCCGGGGCATTGAATGCAAAAGGCGGCTCCTTCGTTGGTGCGAGCGCCGCGAACCCCGCCGTCACATGGACAAACGGCAACAGTCGTCACGTCAGTCACAAGTCACAGCGCCGTTACTTTCCTCAACTGTCGTCTGTTTGGCCAGCAGTGTGGGTCCCCAAAAGAGGTTAATCCCGGTAGAGCCACGTGTCGTGGGGAAGGGTTGAAAAGGGTTGATAGAGACAGCCGTTACGATTCTTTCGCGCCATCCATTGTAACTCCACGCGAGTTTTGCTACCACCCTTGTCACATCCTCCTTCCGAAGCCACCGGCATAGATCCGTTACGAACACTTTTTATTATTTGAAAATTGTGGGGCACGAAACTCCATTGCGTGAAAATAATAATAAAATATATGAATATAGGACAATGCAATAATTATCAGATTAATTTATGTCTTATTTTATCATTGCCAATAATTGGTAACATCAAAGGGAGAATCAGCTTTGCTCTTTTCTTTGGTTTCAGCACTTTTTGGGTGGATGAAACTACTCTTTTTCCCTTCTACTTAACGACTTAATTAATGTAAAGTAATTATTATTTCTCTGATTTTTCTCATATATAGTAACTTAATTAATGTAAGAATTATTATTTCTATTGACAAAAGAGAAGAAGATTAGGAGAGAGATAAGTAATTTTGGATTTGATTATAATTAATTGTCATTGCCATTAGATATGTTCAAGGGCGGGGTAGCCCGATGGCCCGGCCCGCACTCCGGTCGGGCTTAGTCATATAATTAGGCCCGTGGGCCTGACTTCAGGCCTAATACAGTAAGCCCGATTATGTTACAGGCCGGGCTTGGGATTTGTCAAAAATGCTTGGCCTAATTTAGCATTATATATTTTATAAAATACATATGTATTTTATAGATTATACAAAAATATATAAATAATATAATATTTATTGAAATATGTATATATATATATATTTATTTATAATTTAATATATATATTTTTTATTTTTTTCTTTATAATTTGTCTCTCACACTCTCTCTCTATTCAGCCACTTCAACAGTAGTAATAACATGGGATAAATTTCGGGCTTTTTATGAGGGTTGGGCTTGGGCCCAAATTGTAGGCCCGATGGTCGGGCTGGACTCGGGCCTTAGAAAAATCTGTTAATACAAAGTGAAAGCCCAGCCCGATCTGACCCATGAACAGGTCTAATTGCCATGTAAAATTAGCTTGAAAACATGTGAGTGGAGTAAAAATAATTAAAACGGGACAATAACAGAGGGCTCTGGGGTAGTACGTTCCCAACAATCTAAGCAATAAATTAATGTTAAATGTCTCGAAATCAGTTCATTCAAAATAGAAACTTTATGAGCTTTGTTAGCTAATCAATTTTTAGCCATATTTGCTTCTCTAAAAGCATGCTTATACTGAAAATTTTCCTTCCAAACTATATCTCATGGTCATGCAGTCTTTAATGATATGCTTTAATTTTCACAGCAGTTTGGTTTTGTCGTTGAGGTAATTGATGGCGAGCTTTGAATCAACTTCAATAACGATGTACCTATTTCTGAAATTGCTTGCTATATTATGGGCCTCCCAAGCAGCCCAAGCTTCAACTAAGTTAACAGAGGTAAATCCGATTTTGTAGACTTTTAGGTCAAGAATATTTTCCAAGTGATGATCCCTTGCAACACAACCAGCAGCGATCATTTACGCACGAGGCATCAAAATTTATTTTAATAGCATTAACGGCATCCAACCCTTTTTCTTCTTTTCCTTAGGAGTTGATTTAATCTCCTAAAAAGAGCTGAGAGCTCTATCAAGAATGATAGTCAGAGGTAAGATTTTATTTTTGAAAATTTTCTCATTTCTATTTTTCCAAATATGTCAAAGTAAAATTACAAAATTTTCCTTAATATCTGAATTTTGACAGATATTTGGATCATTATCATTCAAATTTTTCCACACCTCCTGAAATCAGAAAATTAATTCACTTGTGAACTTGAATGTACTTTGGGTAATCAACCACATCTGTTTTGCATGGTTGCAATTGACAAAAATGTAGTTCATAGCCCCCTCACTTTCACCACAAATACTACAATACCCATCAATCTTCATTCCTCTATTGGAGGTACATAAAAGTCTTGTATTTGGGGGGTGGGGGGGGTTAGGTTCCATACTTTTGCAATCTCACTAGGTCCCCTAGGAGAAACACTATCTAAAGTACTTACCTTTGAGTAGGCAGTTTTAATTGAGAACTCCCCATCCGTATTTGGTCTCCACATTAATCTATCTTCTTTAGGAGCCAAAGGAATGAAAATTGTCCTTATCTTTTCCCACACTTGGTATGGAACCATGTTCCTTATTACTTGTTCGTTCCACACTATTCTTTCTATATCTATCACCTCACTAACTTTCAAGTTTTCATTAGATATGGCGTTCCTATTCACACAACTTCTTATTGGGTTATCATCAATCCAAACATCATTCCAAAATTTTTTTTTTCTCCATTGCCTGCTTCCCATTTAATGCCTTACCTTAGAAGATTTCTAGCTGAGATGATTCCTTTCCAAGCCCAAGAATTTTCCCTTTCTCTTTTAGCTTCCCAAAAATTCTCTTTATTAAGGTACTTGCTTGTGACAACTTGAACCCATAAGTTGTCATTTTCTTTGACTATTTTCTATACAAGTTTAGCTAAACAAGCATCATTACCCATTCAATGTTTTTGAGACCCAAACCACCCCATTTTTTGGTGGTACATACACGAGTCCAATTAACTAAGTGGAGGGGTTTCCTCTCACTATTATAAATTGAGGCATCATGCTAGCTGATGAATTTATTAGCTTGATTCTTCCAGCAATGGAGAGAGAGTTCTTCTTCCACCCCTTTATTTTTCCATAAATTTTCTCCTTGAAACTGGAGTTCCCAAGTAAGGGTCATTATTCCTCTCTGCCAGAATTTTAATGACTCTTGATAAAACTTGTTTTTTTTATTATATGATGGATATTTTTTGAGAAGAAAATATTAGATTTTGAAAATTTTAGAGATTTGTGAACTTTTCTAGAAAACCCCTAATTTTTAGACATGCAAGAATCGATGTTTTTGCAAAGATGAAACAATCATCTACAAATTGCAGTATAGGAATTTTGGGCCCATTTCTTGAGGCTTTAAAACCAATCGGGGATTTTGGCAATTCCGCCTCCTTAACCAAATTCTTAGTGAGAGCCTCAGCACAAATTACAACAATATATGGGGACAGGGGGTTACCCTGTCTAATACCTCTAAAAGGAATAAAACTTCTAGTGGGAGTTCCATTTAAAAGAATTTGGTAAGTTAACCACGTAATACACTCCATAGCCCACCCAATCCACTTTTCATGGAACCCAAATTTAATCAAAACCTTTTCTATGAAGTTCCATTCTAGTCTATCATAAGCGTTTTCCATATCAATTTTGCAAGCCATAAAACCATTTTTGTTTTTTTTTTTTCATGGTGTGAAACATTTCATGGGCTATAAGAATATTATTAGTGATTTGTTTGTTTGAGACAAAATCACTCTGAAATGGAGAAATGATGTCACTTAAGAAATGCTTGATCCTATTAACCAAGATTTTTCAGATAACATTACATAGACTTATTAGCCTGTAATTATTTGCATATTCAGGATTCTGAATTTTGGGGATGAGAGCAATGCAAGTATTGTTAAGGATCCTATTCATTCTTCCTGAGTGAAAGAAAGCTTCAACTGTATTACAAACTGACCTTCCAATGATAGGCCAAAATTTTTTAAAGAAAAGAACATTTAACCCATCCGACCCAGGAGCCTTAAGATCTTTCATAGAAATGAGGGTGGAGGAGAATTTCTTCATCTGTAACTTCAGCAATGATGGACTGATTCACTGAGTCATTTATACAAGGATCAATATTTGCAATACACTGTTCAATGCCATCAGAACCAATTGAACCAAATCTAGATTCAAAAGAATTACTAAAAAATTCATGTATATATGATTAAGTATTCATATATACATATAACCAAATAATAATACTTAATAATTAAGTAATATGACTAGATTAAGTAATCATCTATCATATACTCAAAAAATCATGTGTATATTAAAGGTAAATAGGTTAGAAATCTATGCATAATTAAGGTAATATTCATGTATATATGATTGAGTATTAATAAGACTATTTATACACTCAAGGTTAGTGAGTTCACAACATCCTAAATTTATATTTGCATGTTTTTTTTTTTTTTTGAAAGAAAAAATTTATATTTGCATGTTGTGTATGTGTATGTTGTCCTTTGCTCATGAGAATTTAAAAAATCTACCTTTCTTTTTTATAATTATCAGGTATAATGCTCATAGGGGGGCCAAATTACTATAATTCCATTTAACAATATTATCAAAATAAAGAGGATTTAAAAAGAGAAAAATATATTTAGCTTTGATAACTTTTATATTTTACCCAATTATGATATTAGTCAAATATATTCACATGTACTTAAGATCCATTTTCAAGGAAATAAATTTTATATATATTTGTTTTTATGTTCCATTAAGAAATATGTAAGCCATGTTATAGGTTTTCTTTTGATGTGGACTTTTACAAATTCTAATGCCAAATTGTATTTAAATAATATTAATTAATTTCTATAGAAAAAATTAAATATATATATATATATATATATATATATATATATATATATATATATATATATATATATATATATATATATTCCTTTTACCTCTATATTAAAGACTGACGATTAATAACGATTGTTATAACGGCAACTTACGAATAATAATAACGATTAGCAAACACTGTTATTACATGCCGTTTAAGATATTGTTAAAATGGCATTTTAGAGAGAGAAGATGGAAATTGATTCTTAGACTAATACTAAAAAATATGGTTTTCAAAACTGGACCGGACTGGATGGTCGGACCGAAAAACCGGTAATTGGTTAGGTGATTGGTTTCGTTTTCTCTCAAAATTGGGATTTCTCAAAAAACTATGATTTTGGCCAGCAAACCGCTGACCCGATCGATTAACGTTCGAATGATTTTAACTATTTTTTATTTTAATTTTTTTGTCAGAACGGACGAACCATTCAGTTCGAATGGTCGGACAGTTCAACCTGATAACCAGATCCCTAACCGGTTCGATCTCCGAAACGGTTTTAAAAACCATGCTAACAAAACAAGTATGGCAACTTACCTAGAATTAAAGCTTGAGTTTATTTTATAAGTTGTCCTTACTCATTTACCTAGAAATTCTGGTCTGTAGGCTTTAATTTCATCCCTAGCTAAAATTAATACGGGCGAAAGAGTTGGTTTGGACGAACTCCCGTCTTCTTCGTTGCCATGTGTAGTATATTTCCTCTATTAGATATGATATGACATAGCACTCTAACTTCCTTCTTAGTAAATTTGTTTTGAAGCCAAAATTTAATTACAATATTATTATTAATATTCATTAGCATAAAGAAACCTTAATGTCATTACTAAAAACAACCTAGGTTTATAAATAGGTTAGATTCGAATCCTACCTGCCAAGATTTGAATTCAACCCTTTTACTATTTGACTTCGGGTTGAACTTTGTCCTTTAAAATTTGATCAGGCTCGGATGAAATCTGTCTCAAGAAAACATTCAATCTAAAAGTTTAAGCTGTTAGGTGAGTTCTTTCAATAAATTTTTATTCTCTAACAATTTGGATATTATCGTTAATAAATAAAATTAGTTAAATATTATATTATTTAATAAAACTGAACAGGAAAAACTTAGACATTATTTATTATAAATAATGAATTAAAAAATTATTTCATGAGACTTGAATTTATGATGAGCCTTTTAATGAAAATATGATATTTAATCCAATTTTACTAATAAATATATGCCAATTTTATATAAATATTAATATTATCAAATTCATATCTTAATCAAAAAAGATTGGGTTGGATCCAAATTTGATTACTAAAGATCCAAATAACCAGAAACCATTGATATCCCTACAACAATATACAATATATTTTATTTTTCTTTACAGAAGAAAACAAGGTGTAATAAAAGAGAAATAACCTAAGGATCAGTTTGGAAAGAATACAAATACAAATTTGTAGAATGCAAAACCATATATTTTGTATTATTTTATATTTATACTATACATACCCATGTTTGTACTCTTTCCAAACTGAGCCTAAGGATCTCTTTCATTCCCTCCTTGTAGGGGATAGGGGTGATGTGATATTATTATTATTTTTTCTTAGCACAAAGAAACACTACTAACATGAAATGCAATATTAATGGATTAATCTTTTTTTATTATTATTTTAGGCAAGAAACACAAGGAATAATCAAAGAGAGAGAACTGCATTCAAAAAAAAAAAAAAAAAAAATCAAAGAGAGAACTTAAAGACCTATTGCCCTCCTTCTAAGGGTTTAGTGAGAAGTTATCCAATTCTATGGTACAACGGACCTCCTACCCACCCTTTCAATTGAGAGTCCTAAAATGGTTAATATCAGGAAAAAAAGAAACATTTTGGGAGGGGAATAAAAAGTCTAGCCCCTAAGAATCAACTAGAGTCAGGTCTTACACATTTTTTTTATCACAATATAATTTATTTCTCTTATTTAGCAATTTTGTCTTACTTCTCATTGTCTTCTAAATGTCTATATCATGATATTTTTGTGTTATGCATATTTTTTATCACAACTATACCATATTAATAAGGTTTCCATGTATTTTTGGTTGTTTAATATGCATTTCAGCTAGGGCTGTTCACGGGTCGGGTTGGGTCAGTTTACTGAGATTTTTTCAACCGACTCGACCTGGTCAGGTTACCTAAAATTGAAACCAAAACCGGCCCTATGTTAAGCAAAATCGACCTAGTCGGTTTGAGTCGGGTTGGGTCGATTTGGGTCGGTTTCGGCTCTAAGTTCAACCATGGTAATAAATTGGTAGATTGGGCGTCAGAGAAGTGGCTAGCAACATCATCCAGCAAGGAAAGAACATAAATTAAGAGAAAACAGGCCAATAACTTTGTGAAGCAGGAGCCCCCCCCCCATGTGCCTGTGTGGTGTAAGTTTTGATTGCAACTAGGAACTAACTACTAAATCGGTTTAGTTCGGGTTGGTTTCGGTTTTTGCGAACCATCGATTTATGATTTTTTACAACCCGAAACCGACCAGATTTCAGTTTTCACATATGATTGTATGTGGGTTTAACTCCATGCCATCTAATCTAATTAAAATCTATATTTGACAAAAAATATTATTATAATAATAATTAATATTATTATTATTATTATTACTATTATTATTATTATTACTATTATTATTATTATTATTGTTATTATTATTATTATTATTATTATGTAATATACTTATGAATAATTATACAAAATTTATAATTAATAAATAATATTCTATATTTATATATTTATTATACATATATAAGTTAAAAATAATTAAGATGTAAAGATTTCTTAATTAGATGCCACTATTGATGTATGTAGTTGAATCCAATTGCCTCATTTATGTTATAAGGGTGTTTGTTCACAGTTGCCTCATTTATGTTGAGACTTAAGATCTAATAACGGAATTCTCACAGTTATATATGGAAGTCTATTTAATTTGATGGAATGAGGGAAAGTCCCTCACATGATCATTGCTTCTTATTTTACTGAAATATACTCAATACCGTTACACAATCTTTTATCACCAATTTTGCTTGTTCCATTACAAAGTCCACCCCAGATCACATCTCCACCCCACAACGCCCCACATCACATTCCTGTCGTGTATTGGAAATATTTCTCGATGATGATATCATCGGGACTAATACTATCATCGAGAGATATTTCCAATACATGACAAGGATGTGCAGTGGGGCATTATGGGGCGGCCCCCTGTGGGGCAAAGATGTGAAATCAGTCCACTAATTATAAAGCACATATATAGGGAGTTTATCTTGGCTCCTTCCTTAAATTTAGGACTCAAACAAGGTTCAAATTTTTGATACAATATGCCTTATATATCATATCAAATTAAGAGATTGCCGATAGAGAAATAAAACTGTTTTTCATTTTTTTTTTGTGTTTTTAGGGGATAGGCAGGTCCAAGAGCAATGGCTCTGACAACTTTTGGAAAAAAAAGAAAGAAAAAAAATTATAGGCTCCCTGTCAAAACACCGAATGCACAAGTTCATGCATATTGGATGTATTGATATTTTGAGCCTTAGATGCAAATGTCTTGAAACTTTTAAATAATAGACAAATAATCAATTTGAGTGTCAACTTGAGAAAAAAAAAAACTCAAGCATTTAATACAATGTTGATTATGTAGAAATTGGATTTGGTCCTCATAAAACCATTTTTTTTATTTTTTGCAGCTGTGCATTTAGAATATATCCACATGAATAAAAATATACAAGTACGGTTCCATACATGACCGCAAAGAATTGGGATTTATTCTTCAAAAACAAACCTCATACCGACCTCAGAAACACATCTCACCGTGTACTGGAGATCACCTTCGATGAATTATTATACACAAGTACGAAAGGTGTTTCCAATATACGGTTGAGACGTGTTGTGAGATTGGTATGAGGAGGAGATCCAGATCGACTGCAAAAGTCTACGAGGACATTTCTGAAAGGACAAAATCAATAATTAAAATATCGACATGATACACCCAATACGGGGCGTATTGTATAGTATAATAGCGTATCACATATCCGTGTCAATGCCTTCGTCTGACAACAAGCCACTTACTACTTTTTGATAATAAAAGAAATACATTAACCTTTATCAACATTAAAGTTTAGTAGTCTACATACAACCCAAATAAACAATATACACTAATATTCAATAACTCCAACTATAAATTAAAAAGAATAATTTTTAAAATTAGTATTTTATGAACAATGGAATAAATAATTTATCAAATCTACATATATACCAAAAAATTATTTTTAATTTCAAGAATTTTATACAAATAAAATTATTATTAATAGAATCATTATTTTAATACTTAAAATATATAAATTTGTGCATTATATGTATATTCAATTTTTTATAAATTATTAATTAATATTTTAATTTGCATTAAATAATAATTTATTTACTATTTACAAAAAATAAAAATATTATTTACAAAATATTTGAGAAAATAACATAAATTGCATTGGTCAACTCCACTAATCTACATTTATATAAAAATAAAATAGTTTTGTATTTTAGAAATTTTATAAAACAAAAATATTAATAATGGAATAATTATTTTAGTAATTAAAATTTATGAATTTTTGTATGATATATATCTTCAAAATTTTAATAGATTTGATATATTTTAAGTTAAGATTATATATTTTTTATTAATTATTAATTAATACTTTACTTTACATTTTATAATAACATATTTATTTTTTAAAAAATGATAATATTGTTTACCAAACAATTGAGAATTGATTTTTTTTATTCATGCTAAAAAATAAAAATAGTAAAATAGAAATATTGATATAGTAATTCAAACAGAATAGTTGCATATGTTTTGTGCCTTGGACTTTACTATAAAATAAAATATTAATGGCTTTGTGCATGTATTAATTTCTAAGGATCTATATAATATGTCTTAGATTCTTGATTGATACATTATCAATAAAATTGCATAATATCTATGCATCTTGCCATATTAGTTGTAAACTTAATATTATTAACATATTTATAGAATTTTTGTGCATTTCCCTAGTGTATTCAAGTGTTTCCATATTTTTGTTCGTATCCATGCATTTTCCAAGTGTATCCGTGTCCAAGTTGTCCGATACAATACCTAATACCGATACTTTCATCCTATAGCATGTTATTTAAGATGCTTGCATTCAAGGAATGATATTTTTCTATATGAGGGGACTATATTTTTTCCCATTAGCAAAACCTACTATATTAGGAAAGAGTCCGTACACTCCTCTATATCTCTTATAGCCAGCTATGTCAAATTCAAATCCAAGTTGCCCCGAATGAGGATATCAAACCCGATCCCACTCAACCATCCTAAATACAATACCTGATACACCTATTCTCAACAAAACTTGTATTCACAAATAGGGGTGGCAACAAGCCAAACTCTTCACGAGCTGCTCGAGCTCAGCTCATGAAAAGCTTTACTCGGCTCAATTTCAACCGAACTTCGAGCCAATCTCAAGCCTACTAGAGCTCAGCCCGTGAGGCTCGTGAGCCTACTCGAATATATATATATAATAAAATTATAGAAAATAATATATATAATAAAATACTATAATTATTAATTATTATTATAAATCTTAATTTTTTAAATATCAAGTAAAAATTATTTTTATATATAATTTTTTTATTTTTGTAAAATATTTTTTTCTCAAAATCAAGGTCAAGATGAGTCGAGCTCAAACTTATGAATTTTTTACTCGAGCCGAGCTCAAGCTCAAGGTTTTGGCTCAAACTGAGCTCGAACTCGAGCCTTGTAGAATAGTCTCGAGCTTCGTATTATTCGGCTCGGCTCGGCTCGAAACCAGCCCTATTCACAAATATTTTCAATGCTACAATGTCAAAGAATCGGGTTCAACAATACCTAAACCCACCAGACCCGACTCAAAACCTAAAAGCTCAATTGTGGCCGATCAATCAAACCCTAACCTGATAGGGTTTTTACCAAATTAAAAAAAACTGATAGGGTTGGGTTAGTGATGATTTACCATTTAACCTGGCCAATTAATATTTGTATTTATGTCCACTTTTTAGGAATTGTAACCAATTGAAAAAGCAATTCAGATATCCTATCCACATGACACTACAGCTGTATATTGGGAACATCTCCCCGCAAATGGTAACATGTAAATATGGGAGATGTTTTCAATGTACAACTGTAATGAGGCGTGGGTAGGTCTGGCTAGGATTCTTGTGGGTAGGAGATCCAAACTGTTAAAAAAAAGTGAAAATTCAACTCCACATAAAAGCCAATCCAGATCTCCAACATTTATGCCTTATACTAAGGCTTAATATAAAAAAGAAAAAATCATCAAAATTCAATGGGGTTTGATTGGGCAATCTCAAACATATATAGTAGAAGGATATGATAATGGAAGAACTTTGACCAACCAGAACACCCCTTCCCCCACTGAATTTTGATGAATTTTCATTGGTTAGTAAATGCCTTGGTATAAGACCAAGTGTAGGAGATGATCCAAAGGTTGAGGTTAACTCAGTTTTAGCATTATTGTATATAAAAGGACATGGTTATCATGGTCTCCGTCTAACAAAAACAAAAACAAAATTTTGCCACTTGACAGTGGGGGGTCCTTGGACCTAACCCCAAAAACTTGAAAGTTCCACTAACATGTTAAGTATCACCAAGGTTCAAAGTATCAACATATATTGGGGGTGTATCTGGGTTATGACCGGTTTAGGGGGTGTAGGAGCCTTAAATCGGCCCCCATGAATCAGTTTTGAAAAAAAATTAAGAAAAATGTACCAATATGGCCCGATACACCCCTATAGAGAGAGAGAGAGAGAGAGATGGATACGAGACCAAATCAGCCCCTCAAAAGATTGCCCCCACAACGTCCCACAGCACACCCCCGTCGTGTATTGGGAACATCTCCCGATGATAATCTCGGAAATGATGATATCATCGTCGGGAGATGCTCTCAATACATGGCAGAGATGTGCTGTGGGGGGAAATCTCGTGGGGTATCAATTGGATTGGATTTGGTCCAATCTGACCCAATCCCATGTTAGTCCATCATAAATAGACCAGGTCCAATCCATTTCAATGAATGTTTTGGATTAATTTGGACCGATCCAATTCAATGTCTGGATCGTTCAATCTGTTCAAATTCATTTTGGTTTAGATTGGTTTTAACAAACTCAGTCCATTGACACATATATTCTTATCTTATATCTATAGACCAGATATTGGTTTAATCCAACCTAATCCAATATAAATTTGTTATGGATAGACCAGGTCCAATCCAATCTAATAATTATTTAATTTGAACTGGATTGATCTAATCCAATATGTCTTGTTGGTTCGTCCAATCCATTCAAATTGATTTTGGACTGAATGGGGTCCAATCCAACCAGTCCATTGACACCCTTAATTAGAAGGGGATTACGGGGTGGAAACAGATTAGGGTGCACATTATATTCATTAACCTTATCACAAGTTCACGACAAGCCTACAGTTATATGGGTTTGATATATTGTTGGAGGGTCACTGAATGACCATAATAACTAGTGGATATCATCGCCAATCACGAAATCTCAATGGTTGATGTGTTTATCTTAATGAAAGGGCTTTATAGGGCATCACCAAATCTCTTAAATGAATGAAACATGATTGAAACCTTCAAAAAAATAACCCTAGAATTAAGGGCCAACCCCAGTCTCTGTTGGATCGGGGTTGGAGGTTATGGGTTTGAGAGATTTTGGGAATCAAATTAGATGGGAATTGGAATCAGTTGGATACAAGGGAATGGCCATTCCAATAGATATAAGAATGGGAATGAGATTTCAATTCCACTCAATCAAACAGTTGGATTGAATATGACACAAGTGACCAATATTCGTATAATACATAAGACACAAGTGACCAATCCAATGGATCCCTATTTGATAGATGGTTTGGATTGAATATGTCATCCATCCAAGTGACAGAACTTATTAAGTAGGGCCTGTCCATAGACGCCCGGGCACCTAATCCAATTAGGATACCTTTAAACAATTATTTAGTATGAAGTAAGTAATTATGTGATTGAATTAAGGTCATGTTTGGTTTGACTGAAAATAAGATGGAAACAGAAATTCGATAGAAAGTTTTCAAGGGGTTTCATGAAATTTCTTAAGGACTTACTCTCAACTTTCCGATTCTCTCTTACTTTCTGTCAAACCGAACACAGCCTAAGAGTCGTACCACATTAATGTTCTTCTAGGTGCTGTTCTTGGTAGTTTGAAAAAGCTTTAATATGTTTGAAAACTGGGTCCCACTATTCTCAAAGTGAAATTTTGATTTTTTTTTTTTACTTGAAAGATAGAACCCATTAAAGGTATTGTTTTGCTAGTTGTGTTTGAACCATGTTTTCAAATTGTCGTTGACCTGGATGGTTGGATCATTTGGCCCGAGAACAGTCCAGGCAATCGGTTCTATTTCACAATTAACCTGTTTTTTGGCCAAAACCATGGACTTGGTCAACGATTCACTGACATGGGTGATCAAACCACCAACCCATTTGACCCGGACAATGGTTTGTCTATTTTTATTTTTTTAAATTAGAACAGGCTGTCCCTTCGAATTGGACTATCGAACCGCTGACCCAAAAACCAATAGCCAAAGCAATTCCAATTCTGGGTTAGTTTTTAAAACCCTAATTTGAACCATACAACTCAAAATAATGTGTTTTATACAAATTTTCACATTTGAAAAATCCATATGAATAAAAATTGGCTTAAATCATGAGATCAATGGATCACCAATAACATCTTGCTTGCATTAGTGACGATTCCTTTAGAATACAAAGTCTTTGTGTTTTGAAAAAATGGGACCATTTGTGGTTTCAAAATCTCAAACCACACCCAAAGAACAATGAAATGCAGTTTGTGTTTCAAAGATGAAACATGAAAAGACCCATGAATCAAACATGGGTGTAAAGCTGGGGTTGAAAAAAAGAATCGCATGAGGACATTGTGCATTTGAGAATGAAAAGGAAAACTCATGATTCTAGTCTAATTAGATCCCAACAGATTACAATATATACTCCATATGTACCTATGTGTTCCCTCCTTTGTGTAGAGGTTCCCATCTCATTGTCCTATTATCACAACCTGATTCATGTTATTGTTTCTACTATATTGTCATCTTTTTTTTTTTTTGTCTTGACTCTTGACACCTCTTCTTTTTATTACTCATTTTTCGTTTTTGGGTAAGCATATGCATATTCAAACTTCTTTAGAAATAAATGAGGAAGGTTAGTGAGGAGAGTACATCCATAAATGTCACGTTCAGCCTATGAACTTTTCATGTAAACCTCTCATGCTTGTTGCTTTGCTCCTGAATAAGAAAGCAAACCTAAACTATTTTTTTTTTTTGGTTAAAAATGAGAAAGCAAACTCACTGGATTATCATGGATGTTTGACTAGTATTTGATTATGACATGATTTTTTTTGGTAGCTTCATGCTCCAGTTGGTAAAAAATGACAAAGTGGGATACATGGTGGGATGGGGCTGTGAGGTAGGTGTGAAGTGCGCTGAGGAGAAGATCCGGATTCGTTATGTATAGCCTTTTACACACAGCATGACAATAAATCTAAGCTTATAAGAGGAGGGTTATTTGTTTAAGAGTGTGGTGGGAAGCAAGATGATGAGATCCCCACTTTATATGGGAGAAAATAGAAGTAGGTGGAAGGTGGTGCAAATTTTGCATCAATTTTTGTGATGCAAAATTTGCACTGCTAATGAGACAAAAAGTATTAACCTTGTATCTTACAAGTGCAAAACACAATGAATCAGGTGTAAATTTTATATATGATTCAGATTTGCATTGCAAACAAACAGAGCATCTAAAAACATGGTACTGAAGTGGTTTAAAATCTTATTTTTCTCTGGTGATATTGTTTCATAAAGTATAAAATATTCAATTCACCAAAAAAAAAATATTCTGATAGAGAATCCGATTGGATGATCTGAAAATCAAACTGAAAATATTTTCACTTTATTTTGGAAAAAACTTATACTCAATTATGTTTCTTTCTTTTACTTTCTTTTTTTTTTTTTGCAAAATGAAAACAGACAAGTATTGTAAACAGATCATTTCACCAAACTTAGCAATTTTAGAAATTTCCCTCAATATTTCAAGAAGTAAAGAAACAAATACTAAAAATAGAAGCAGCATTCTTAAGGGACAGGGAAGGGACAATGATATATTGAATGAGGGGAGTATTGGAGGTTTTAGCTGCTGTTTGTGTGTGCATTAGCAGGCAACCAGTTTCCAAGTTGCTGAACATGTCTCAGAAAAAGAGATGCTTGACAACTCCAGAAAAATCAAAAGGAAAAAAGAAAAAAAAAAAACAGAAGCAAGCAAATACTTTATTTAATAAATAGGGGGACATAGGCAAGAGAAATCCAAGAGGAAAGTACCCAATTGATAAGATAGTTTTGTAGTAAAACTAATTAACTCTTATAATTGAAGTAATGATAAAACTGTTAGAGAATAAAAACCTATTCAAGGATTTCACCACTTAAACTTTTAAGCTGAGTTATTCTTTGAAATGGTATTAGAGCCTATTCAACCAAGTGGTCTAATGTTCGATCTTTGTCACCTACATTATAATTAATTAAATTTCAGTACAGGGTGTAAGTGGGCCTGTGATTGTCCACGCTTCAAACCTAATGGACTTTTATGTGAGTTAGGGGGGGTGTTAGAGAACAAAAATCTATATAAATTGTTTGATAATATCATCTACTTTGACTGGAGAGACACTTAGGCAACTGTTAGGTTGATCCATTTCATCAGAAAATATTCATTTGAGCTATAGTGATTTGGAACGAAAGTCCCACCAGAAAATATATTCAAACATCATATGAGAAATATTCAAATAGAAAATATCCACAAAAACAAATTTGAGTGGATGTTGTAAACTATACCCAAGAAATACTTCAGTTATTTTTTTTTTATTATTTCTTTTAAAGGGTTACACAATGGGTAACCCATCCCCAAACCCATAACCCCCCCCCCCCCCAATCTAGATGCAGGCAGGATTGGATCACAAGTCTCCACTACGACTAACAGGAAACCTTATCAACCTGCTAAACAAAATCTGTGTGGATATTGCATGGAATTTATTACAAGAATAAGATGTCAAAATTCCCAAGAATTGGCATGGGCCTAAATTGAGCATTTTGAAAAAATAGAGGCATGGGCAAATATGATTCAGCATCTAGCCAATATTTAAAAGAAATACAACCTGAAGCAAGGGTGCATCCGTGCATCAATAAAATCTATTTTCAGCAGGAAAGTTAATAGAGGGGATAAGGTAAGGGTGTCAATGGGCCGGTTTTGGACTGGACCAATCCAGTCCAAAATCAATTTGAATGGATTGAACGGACCAATAAGACATATTGAATTGGACCTATCCAGTCCAAAATATTTATCATATTGGATTGGATATGGTTCACCTATAATAAATTTATATTGGATTGAGTTGGATTAAATCAATATCTGGTCCATTGGTATAAGATAAGAACATAGGTGTCAATGAACCAGATTTGGGTTGAAACCAATCTAAATTAAAACAAAATTGAACAGATTGGATAATCCAAACATTGAATTAGACTGGTCCAAAATATTAATTGGATTAGATTGGGCCTGATCCATTTGTAATGGAATTACATAGCAGAGACTTGGGATCGAACTCCGCTTGCACCTGAATTGAGGATTGGTTACACCCTTGCAGTAAAAAAAAAATGTAGTTCTTTGATCTCTAATTTAAAAGAGAAGAAAATGAAATATTTACCCTTTAAATTCTACCAATTTCTCATGAAAAAGATAATAACAGTATTTAGTGAGATAACAAGAACAGATCACTGCTTGAGTGTATGCAGGAAATGTAGTATTGTAAAGGAGATGTAGAAAGAGAGAAGAGAGAGTAGCTTCATAACCCCCTAAGATGGGGGCTCATTCTCATATCCTCAGAGAACTAATCTATTTAGTAAATGATCAAAAGAACATCCAATTCCCAAAAAAAAGATTTCGACAGTTCTGTTTTTTTTTTTTAGATGTGAACAAGAGCTGTTTGGCAAGAACGTCGAAACCAGAAATCTCGATTTTATAAAACAAGCGACCTCCACAAGATCACTACTAGAGAATTTACCTGTTAAGGTGAATGTAATGATAATTTGTCTAATACCATTCGCCTAACAGAAGCAATTTGTGAATGGTAGGTGGTTTTCCTAATATGCTATACTTTCTATATTCAATAACATCAGATATTCCATCGATCCGAAATCTCGAACTGATGAAACCCTTTCTATGGCATTTCTAAAGCAGGGAAAAAAAATCTCTGTTGTTTTGAGCAAAAATGCCCATACCAACCAGTTCATAGAGAAGGCTTTGGTGCTGTCGGTTTTGATTTCGGTCTAGTTGGTTGCTAAATTGGACGAACAAAGCCTCTCAAGAGAACAGTGACGGTAAAAAGGAAGAAAGAGAGGAAGGAGGAAGCCAGTTGAGATAAGGTTGTGTTTGGTGTCTCTACCTGAAATGTTTCGGGTTAACTCTCATATATGTATTTTTAAGGTATGCCTATTTTAACTATAAATAGCCTCAAATAACAATTGCATTCCAATCTATATTGATCAACACAAAATTAGGGCTAATGGGTTGGGTTAGACTCAATGGACCCAAAACGATTAGGTCGGCTCTGGTTCTAGGAACTGGAACCGGTGGGGTCAATTTCAGTTTCTTATATATTGCCCCAATTCTTATCAGTTCGGAACCGGTTCCACCCAGTCCCAAACCAATTCAGATCCAACCCGACCTATATATATATGAAATGTATAATACATATTTAATTTATATATAATATATTAAAAAAAATATATATATATATATATATATATATGTATATAATATAATTATATATATTAAATGAATTAATATTATATATAATATTTTTAGTAGGTTTATTATAATCAAGTCCATCTGGTCAGACCCAATTATCTTGAGAACTGATCAATTCGGTTCTAAGTCTAAAATTACAAACCTGATACTAGTTCGGTTCCGGGTCCTTAGTATTTCTTGTCAGATCGGTTCTGATTCTACCTAAACCTAACCCGTTGACAGCCCTACCCAAAATGTTTCAGGTAAAAACAGCAATTGTACTAAACACAACCTAGGTGTTTAGTTCCGTAGCTGTTTCTCCTGAAAACGCTGCTATATCAGCCACAGCTAGGCAACTCCCCTTTAAGGAAAATCTATTTGTTCATTGCATTTTATGTGCAAAAACAGGGGACTACCTTGCTGGTTGTAGTGGAGACTCGGTATCGAATCCCATCTGCACTAGGATTAGGGGTTAAGGGTTTGGAGGATTGGCTACCCCAAGGGATGATCGTGGGTCAGGCCAGGCTGGGTTTTTACAAGGTAACAGATCAAGTCTAGATTGGGTCTAGGTAGAACCAGTTCCAAACCGATTATTAAAAGGCAAAATCACATATACAAAATTACCCCAATTAATAATCGAGTCTATCGGGTCCAGACCGGACTACAGTGAAAACTATATTTGTTTATTTAAATAATAACTTAAATTTAAATTTTGATAATATGACCTTTATGGAAATGATAGAAAAATACTAAATTATTTACATGTTAATAAATTAAACATTTTTATTAATATAATCTTATTTACTATCTCAAATTTGCCATTTCACAATTCAAACATAAGATATGACAAAAAAATTATAATAAGATTTAGAAAATATTATATATTTAATTAAATATAAAATCCTGGAACCAACCTAATTATTAATTGGGACAAAATCATGGAATCAAAACCGTTATAATCAGTTCAGTGAATTAATGTCCATAAGGTAGTCCTGACCCAGTTGTGTTATATTAATATATAATAGCATATATACATGCCACGTATATTTGGTAAAATATCATAAATACCACATGCATATGCCACCATACCATGTATACATAGATATGCCACATAAACATGCCATACTTAGGCCATATATTGTAAAATATTATACTATATACCATATATGTAAGAGATTATAAGTATATAAATGTTACAATACATTATATATATATATATATAGGGTCTGGCCGGGCCTGCTAAGCTGGAAATTTGCAGGCCGTAGAAGGCCGAGCCAGGCCAGGTCATAAATGATCATCCCTGACTAGGGGTATCAATTGGACCAGATTTGGTCCAGTCCAATCTGATCCAATATGAGTCCAGTGTAAATTGACCAAGTCCAATCCAATCTGATGGCTGCTTTGGATCATTTTGGACCAGTCCAATTCAACGTCTCATGGTCTGACCTTCAAACTGATTTTAATTTAGATTGTTTCCCATCAAACCTGGTCTTTGTTTTTGTATTCAACTGGTCCATTGACACCCATTGACACCTTTACTCTTATATTCCATCAATGGACCAGATATTCGTTCAATTCAACCCAATATAATATAAATCTATTTTGGATGAACCAGGTCCAATCCAATCCGATTAATACTTTGGATCATTAAGTTTAGACTTGTCCAATATAATGTGTCTTATAGGTCCACCCAATCCGTCCAAATTGATTTTCATTTGGATGGAAATGGAATCCAACCCAAAACTGGTCCATTGACACCCCTATCCCTGGCTACCCCCACCCCCGGTTGTGTAGCCCCATGGAATGTAAAAATGTCACCATACACACGACACAACGCACCCATGTTACACTACATACTCACGTTATATAGAGAGATTCTGATTGATAACCAAAAATTATGTAAATTATATACAAGTTTTAAGTATCGTATATGAAACTGGAAGGATGAATTCACTTTCCTGCTTGCAGAAAATAGGAGGTTCAACTAGAAATATTGACACCGAGCTTCACCTGACCCATCTGAAGAAAAAACTAAAATGGGTCGACTATGTCATTTACACAGCATGCTTCAGATATTCTCTGCCTGGTTCTATTCAGACCCTGCCAAGACTCCTGAACTATCGATTTTAACATTCTCAGGCGTGCCATCAATCTTCTCGTCTTCAATAGATCGTAAAGGAGATAAGGATGGATCCGTGTTTGAAGCCCGTCCTTTTTCATCCATTGCACCATCCAGAAAAGCATCCATCTGATCATTCTTATCATCTTTAGAAACATCTAGTGCTTTTACATCCATTCTACTATCCAAAGAAGCATCCAACTTATCTCCCTCATCATCTTTAGAAACCACCGCTGCTTCATTTCCATTCATTCTACTTATCTGGTCACTATTGTCATCTTTAGAAACATCTGGTGCTTCTTGTTCCTTAATTCCAATAATCGAGCAAGTATCCATTGGAATTGGATCAGCCTTCTCACACATGCCATCCATCTTCTCATCTTCCACTCCTGGAAATTTGGACTCCATGTCTGATGCTGGAGCTTCTTTTTCATCCACTCTAGTGAGAGAAGCATCCATCTTATCTTCTTTGTCATCTTTAGAAACAGCTTGTGCTTCTTTTTCTTCAATTCCAGTAATTTGGGAAGCATCCATCATATCAATCTTTTCAGACATATTAGCCATCTTGTCATCTTCCAGTCCTGGCAAAGAAGATGAGGACTCCAGATGTAACACCGGAGCTTCTTTTTCATTCACTACACTATTGAGAGAAGCATCCAGCAGATCTTCATTCTCAGCTTTAGAAACGGCCGGTGTTTCATTTTCCTGAACTACAGCTAAGTTGTCTACATTCATTGGGTCACACTCATCTGTTTTACTGACAGTTGATTCTTTTTCTTCCTCTAAACCACTGGTCTGTGAATGACCAATTTGGCCATCCTCAGCTACAGAGATGTTCTGCACATCCACAGCTTCATGATGCTTGCTAAGATCTGGAGGATCTTGATCAGCAGATGCTTGTGTTTCCAAGGAATATACTTTGCTAGTGTCCTTGGCACTTCCAACTATGGCATCAGGATTCACATCCACTGAAACATGAGTCTCATCTTCACGTGTAGCACATGGGGTTTCCAAATTCCGGTCACCAATATCATTACACTGTGCAGAAGCAAATCTAGTTGGCACAATGCCAGGATGATCTCCAGTGCCATCAGCTTTTTCAGAACAGACTTCGGTTCTATCAGTAAGTCCCGAAGTATGCCCATGAAAGTTATTGGTATTTGCATTAGTATTATGGTCAGGTAATGCCACATCAAGAATATCTTCACCTTGACCAGCAACAGTGGAGTTTGCAAGATCTTGAATAACTTCATTATTGACTTTAGTAGAATGCAGAGCATTGTCATCCAACTTGTTATCAGCTGAAACCGCATGCAAGGCAACATCATCTGCACAATATGGAACTGTGTACCCACATTGGCCTATAGAGCTACCTACTCCAGTAGAACCATGTGCTTGCTCTGAAGTCACTGAACCTTCAGCATCAGCAATACGGATCCCAACTCTGAGAATCTTCTGAACTGGTTGAGGATCCTGGGCAGATAAGGAAGTAGCATTTGCAGTATCAGGTAGATCTGGTGATTCACTCTGACCAGGTACGCAAGTTACATTAGGCTTCTCAAAATGATCTCTTTTGTCTGTACTCTCTGAATCAATGAGAAGTACATTACTAGGAATGCTATTATTGATGGGTTCTTCTGAGTGATCTCCAATTTCTAGATTTTCTGAATTCATGGAAACTACAGCATCTGAAGTTGCAACATGGGTGCTCAAAGGACAGGGAACCTGCTCTTCTAATTGAGAAATCTGACCAGATGTGGATAGAGTGAAGGCAGTATTTGGCAGATCAATTGTTTCATTTTGACCAAGTGTGGTAGAGCTGTCATGTTTCTTTAAGTCCACGGTATCCCCTGGATTCATGGAAGCACCAACATCAACACTTACCACATAAGTACTTGAAAGAGGAACCTGCTCATCAGGATGCATAATCTGGGTCGTTAAAGATGGAACAAGATCTGGAGATTTTCCCTGACTGAAACCAGTAGCCAAGTCTGTGCTCGGTAAACTATTTGCTTCAACCTGGCTCATCCCTGTTGCAGTGTCATGTTTCTTCAAATTATCAGTATCCTCTCGATTCCCTGGATACCAAAACAAAACAAACAATAACAAATAGATACAAAAAAAGTTAACTATCAAAAATATACTAAATTCGGATTTAATTAAATAGAATAAATAGGGATTTTGACTTAAGCATATCTCCTTTTTATGAATGGGGCACAAAACCATGCAAATCTATGACTATAGGAAAATCCCTCCTAGTATATTGAGAAAGTGGAGGTACGTTTGGAAAAAATAAAAATAGAAAAAAAAACAATGAAAAACAGTGGGTAGAGTAGCATATAAAATACCAGCATCAGCATTTGCACCATTAACGTTAAGACTGGGGACCTGCTTATCTGCCTCAATAACCTCAACAGTAAAAGCTGGAGGAAGATTATTTTCGTCTGAGATTTTTCCTTGACTCATTCCAGTGGAATTGTCATGTTTCTTCAAAGCATCAATTTCACCTGGATTCAAAAACAAAACCACACAATAAAAAATAGGGAGAATGACCAATCAGCCCATATCAGAAAATTATAGCCCCAAAGTACAGGGGGAATGCATCCTGACCATGAATTGATGCCAAATTCACGGGCAGGATGTGGTCTATAGGGGGGAGAGGGCTAGTAGGAGGGGGGGGGGGGGGCGGAACTGACTTGAGCACATCCCCATTGAAAGGAAAAAAATGCCTATTTATAATAAACAATATTAGTATATAAAGATGATTTTTTTTCTATCCAAGAGTGCAAATTTTCACCATTTATTAGGGATTTGACTGGTTTCTCAACAAATAAGCTGTACCTCCAAATTAATAATTCAATCAAAAATAAATCGAACCAAACATTACAAGGGAGATATTTGAAAATATTTATAAAAAAAAAAAAACAAAGAAAAAGTGGTAGAGAAATTTGTTAAATACCAGCAATAGCACTTGAACCATTAATACTGGGATCAGGGACAAGCTCATCTGGCTGAGGTATCTTAACAGTCAGAGATTGGGCAACATTTGGCAGATCATCTGTTTTAATTTGACCAAGTCCAGTAGTACTGTCATGTTTCTTCAAATTATCCGTTTCCCCTGTATTCAAAACGGATAAAATGAATACGCAAATAAATCTACAATTGTTATTTACCCAGTTATTAAAAAATTCATCAAAACCAGTTTTAATTATAACTGAATCAAATAAAGGTGCTGATTTGAGAATTCTCTTCTGGTAAACAATGTGCTTTCCTGTCTAAAATACAAATGCAGCACTTGCCTATAATAACTAAATGAGCATGAATAATACTTCCTTTTTCTTGGGGTGGGGGAGGAGGGGAATTGGAAAATAAGTGGGAATAGAGATACATGTTATATACCAGAACCAGTGTTTTCACCAGGAGTGAAAGAGCAGGGGACCTGCTCATCAGCCAAAGAAACCTGAACTGTTGAAGACGCAGAAGGATTATCATCTGGAATTCTGCCCTGACAAAGTTCACTGGCCAATGAAGTGTTTGGTATATCATCTGCTTCAACCTTACCTAGTGTGGTAACACTGTCATGTTTCTTCAAGTCACTGCTTTCTGGTGGGTTCCCTTGACACAAAAACAAAACAAATAATTTTAACTGATTGAGTTCTAAAGATCATATAATTCATTATTAGTTAAAGAGAATATAACAAAAACATTGATTTGGGTACAACCTGCATTAAAAGACAAAAGGCAAACCTTATTTTTAATAGTACTCATGAATACTTTTTAACTACTAATTAGGACCTTGCCTTGTTTGTCAAAAATGGGATGTGCCTAGATCACCAACCTGAAATAATTCTTAACTAAATGAAATAATAAAAACAAAAATAAACTACTAATTTAGACTGCTGTTCTGGAAAATGTCTAACCAGAGATAACCTGCAAAGAAGAGGTGTAAGTTTGTAGTCTTACAACTGTGTTTTATGTAGCAAGGATATTGAGATTTGAGACTGTAGATCATTAGTTTCTCCATTCTAGTCTGTCAAGGGGGTCTATAATCATTTCTTGAAAATTCTAAACCTCAATTGATGTCAACCAAAATCTTTAAGGTTGCGAAGCTCCATCCTCGTTGCAGTTTCATGGTGCATTTGGAGTGAAAGAAATCAGAGAGCATTTGAGGGCTAGAGCTGTTTGGTCGAGGGAGTCACTAGAAGTGTTTTGGGGACAGTTCACTCTTTTCTGGCAGGATCTGTTCAAGAATATCCCCCATCAATCTTTTTTTTATTCTGATATTTGTTCTCCTGAAATTGTTCAGACCTTTTGTCATAGGAACCTAGCTATTTTTGTATAGTGACTCACTGTACATGTTGTACATGGGTCCAGTTTATAAATGAATACAAGATTTTGCCATAACTCAAAAAACAACTTTCTCAGTATCGGTGAATGGTCAAGCAGCAGGTTTCATTAAAAGCTCAAAAAGTATCAGACAGGATGATCCCCTGTCACCTATCCTATTGTGTAATATGGAAACTCTAACTCAATTTGTTAAGGTGGCAGCTGAAGGCCTGTTGGAAGGTTTCACAATGGGCTTGCATGATGAAAGGGTCCAGGTTCTTCGTTTTGCATATGATGCATTTCTTTTTTGGGTGCCAATGGGGAGCAGCTAAAAATTTTAAGGGGAATGTTGATCCGGTTTGAAGTTGTTACAAGGTTGAGAGTTAATTTAGGGAAGACTCCACTTATTCCAGTTGGGTGAGTGGAGGAGGTGGATGTGTCAGCAGAAATGTTACACTCCGAATAATATATCTGGGTCTACCTTTAGGTGCTAAGTGTACAGCTACATACACCAATTTTGGAGAGAATGGAGAACAAATTGGCTCTTTGGAAGGCTAAATATTTGACCAAGGGAGGCAGAGTACTCTTATCTGCCAATATATTATTTATCTCTGCTCCCAATTCCTGCAAATGTGACTAGAAGCATTAAAAAAACCTCAAAGGGATTTTTTGTAGCATGGTTGGCAAGAAAAGAAGATGCATGTTTTAAACTGGGACCAAATCTGTTTACCTAAAAGTGAAGGGGGTTTGGGTACAAGGAAATTCAAATAATTTAATTTGGCTCCATAGTTGTCAAGGCGACGCCTAGGCGGGCGCCTAGGCAACACCTAGGCGACTAGGCGGTTTTTCATGGTCGCCTCGCCCAGACGCCCCAAGTTTTACATACTAGGCGCCCGCCCAGAGACTTAAGCAGGCACCTATTTACTTACAATAAAATTATTTTATAATTTAATTTATTGTTTTGCAATTTTATTGGTGGTTGTATTGTTTTAAAATACACCTGGTATAACACTATCAGTCTATCACTTAACTATTGTCTCTTAAGTATTAAGACAAGTTAATAATATTTTTTTTCTTTGTCTCAAAAGGATTTTTCGATTGGAGAGGGAGGAGAACCGAACACCAGCTCGAGCCCCAGCCCACCTCACCTCAGCTCCGGCAGCAGCAAGTTTCTTACTTCACTCTTCAATTTTCTTCTTCTTCTTTTCCTTTTTTTTTTCGAAAAAACCAGTCCACACTCCACAGCCACACAGCAGACCTCTTCTTCTTCTTCTTCTTCTTCTTCTTCTTCTTCTTCTGCCAAACTCTCTTTTCCTTTTTTTTTCAAAAAAAGTCAAAAACAGGGGCTCTGCCCCTATACTCCTCTGTCCTCTCCCTCAGTACTCTCTCCACTTTTCTTCTTCTTCTTCTTCTTCTTCTTCTTCTTCTTCTTCCATTCTGACTCGGTCCAACAGTCGTCCGCCCCTTTGAGTTCTTGAATCTAATAATCCATTCTTTTTTTTTTTTTGAAATGTTTTATTTTGAATTTGATTGTATGCTACTATGCTGATTGGCTTTGCTGAATTGAAAATCTGATTATCTGAGTTATGTATGAGTGTGAAATGCTTTATTTTGAAAATCTTAAATGGCTGATTATAATGGTCGATTGGTTGATTATATGGCTGATTTAGTGAATTTTTTATCAGTTTTGCTTTTTATTTTTTATTTATTTTTGGCTCAATGGCTGATTAAGTGATTAACTGATTATATAATATGGCTGGTTTTTATCAGTTTTGTATTTTATTTTTTTATTGGCTGATTATATGGCTATATGGCTGATTTTTTATCAGTTTTGTAACTTTTGTTTTATTTTTTTTTATTTTGGCTGATTATATGTATATGGCATACTGGCATTAGTTATGACTGAATTTTATCAGTTTTCAATTTTTTTTGGCTGATTATATAGTTGATTATATGGCTGATTTTTTATCAGTTTTGTAACTTTTGTTTTTACTTTTTTTATTTTGGCTGATTATATGTATATGGCATTATTTATGGCTGATTTTTTATCAGTTTTCTATTTTATTTTTTTATTTTGGCTGATTATATGGTTGATTATATGGCTGATATTTTATCAGTTTTGTAACTTTTGTTTTTATTTCTTTTTATTTTGGGTGATTAGTAGTTTTGGTATTATGGCTGAAACTTCAACTCTTGCTGTGCTTTGTTAATTGTTAACTATTTTCTAGTTTAACATAATAACATTTTTGTTTATTTTATTTGCTGATTAGGTTTTCTTTCAATAGAAATACAGGATGACATCTGAAGAGGAAAGTGGCAGTGTTAGGCGTAAGGCTCAATCAAAGGACCTTGCATAGAAATATGCATTTTGGCATGATTTAGAAGATAAAAATGCAATTTCATGCTCATTTATGTGGTAAAGTTGTTAAAGGGGGAATAAAAAGGATAAAACAACATTTGATTGGGGGTATGGGGATGTGACTAAATGTCCCAAAACTACAGAAAGTATTGCCAAGGAAATGCAAGAATATATGCAGAAGAATAAGAGGAAGAAACTATTGGATGATTTTACAGTTGAAGATAATCGTGGGGCATGGTAGCAGATTGTATCTGAAAGGGGTTCTAACAATCAAAGTGATCAATCCATAGGTGTCTCCATTTCAAGTGGTAAGAGCACTCCAATTTCAAATTCCTCCCTTCCACCAAGAAGGAAGGAAAATGTCAGAGGACCTATGGATAGTTTTGTCAGACCAAGTCCAAAAGAAGTTGTTGAAGCAAAGCATAAGAGACAATTGGTTCAAACAAGCATTGAAAGTCGTTTGAAGAAGGAAGAAAGAAGAAAAGTACATGAATATGTAGTAAAGTGGTTTTATCAAGCTAAGATTGCTTTCAATACAGTGAAGTTGAAAAGTTCTGAAGTTATGGTTGAAGCAATTGCACAATTCGGGTCCAGATACAAGCCTCCAAGTTACCACGAGTTACGAGAGCCACTCTTGAAAGGGGAGTTTGAGAAAACAAAGCTGATGTACAAGGAGTATGAGGCTTCTTGGAAGACTTATGGTTGTACCATCATGTCTAATGGATGGACTGATAAAAGGCAAAGATCTTTGATTAATTTTTTTGTGAATTCTCCCGAAGGAACATTTTTTCTAAAATCAGTTGATACATCAAATGAAGTCCATAATGCAAGTTTTCTGTTTGAGCTGATTGATAAAGTTGTTGAGGAGATAGGGGAGGAGCATGTGGTGCAAGTGGTTACTGATAACCACTCTACTTATGTTGCAGCCGGTGACCTTTTAAGATTGAAGAGGAAGAATTTATTTTGGACTCCTTGTGTTGCTCATTGTCTAGACCTTATGTTGGAAGACATTGGAGAATTGAGGTCTACAAAAGGTTGTATTGCCAAGGCAAGACAAGTGACTGCTTTTATTTATAGGCATCCTCTTCTTGCACACATGAGGGAAAAAACAAATGGAAGAGATCTTGTACGATGTGCAGTCACAAGGTTTGCTACCTCTTTTCTAACTTTACAAAGTTTGTATACTTTCAAGGAGCCCTTGCGTGCTTTATTTGTTGGTGATGTGTGGAACAATAGTAAATGGGTTAACAAATCAGATGGACTAAGAGCATCAAGCACTGTGCTTTCTGTTGGGTTTTGGAAAAATGCAAAAGTTGCTCTTTTGGCTGCTCAATCGATTGTGAAGGTTTTACAATTGATTGATGGTGATGAGAAACCCGCAATGGGTTATTTTTACTATGCAATGGAGCGAGCAAGAGAAAAAATAAAAGAAACATTTAGTGGGAAAGAAAGGGAGTATAAGCCAATTTTAGACATTTTTGATAGGCGTTGGACTAATATGATGCAACATCCGTTGCACCTTGCTGGTTTCTTTCTTAATCCAGCCCTTTATTATAAGGCTAAAGCACAAGATGAACATCGGTTGGAAAGTTTGAAATGAACTTTCTAGATTGCATTGAGAGAATGGTCAGTGATATTGAAATTCAAGACAAGACCTCTCATCAGTTGGAAGAGTAGAAGCACGCTCGTGGTGCTTTCTCTAAAGAATTGGCAATTAGGCAACATGAAACGAAGCAACCAAGTAATATAAGCTCTCTTTTCTTGAAACTTATAATTACATTTTATTCCCGTTAATTTAAATTTATATTGCTTTAATTCATTTTTTCTATTTTGTAGTTGATTGGTGGCATAGCTATGGACATTGCACCCCAAACCTTAGGCGTATTGCATTACGCATATTAAGTCTTGCATGCACTTCTTCTGCTTGTGAGCGCAACTGGAGCACTTTTGAGCATGTAAGTTCTAAGTAATGGACCTAATTTTTGGTTTTGTGATAAAATTATTTATGAAAGTTAAGAACTTAAGATGCTTATTTTTATAATTTTTCTTATTTTGTTGTGAACGTAGATTCATACAAAAAAGAGGAATAGGCATGATCAAAAGAGGCTCAATGATCTTGTATTTGTTCAATACAACCAATGCCTCCGAGAAAGATTTACAACAAGGCGTGCAAATCCAAAGCAATTTGACCCTATTTGCTTTGATGATGTAGATGAAACTAGCGAGTGGTTGACTAGGAAAGACCCCTCAAATGACTTGGTCCATGAAGGGTGTGATCTTACATGGACTCAAGTTGATGAAGCATTAGGGGCATCTAAAATCCTTCAAGGGTCAACCAAGGAGAAATGGACATAGGCGTGGAAATGCAAGTGGAGGTCCAAGTAGAGGCAGAGGTAGAAGTAGAGGTGGTCGTGGGAGAGGTGAGTCTGGAAGACAAGATAAAGGCAAAAGAGTTGTTCAAGAAGAAGAAGAGCAGATATGGGACAATGATATGGAAGATAATGAAGATGAAGAAGAAGATATTGATGTTGATGATGACAGGGATGATGATGAGGATGAAGATGTTGATCATGGTGCTAATGATGTTGGTGCATTCAATGGAGGTGTTGGTGGTTCTTACTTATTAGACACTCCAATTAGTTAGGAATAGAGAATTTTCTTTATGGATTGTATTGTTTATGATACATTGGAAGTTTTAAACTTCAGTCTTCATATTTATTTTTTGTGGTGTGGACTTGTGGGGAACTGGAGATGAATGATGATTTATAGTTTAGTTTTATACTTATTGATTATATGCTATTATGCTTTTTATTTTTTAATGGTTTCATGACTTTCAAGTTTCATAGTTTAATCTTATTATTTCTTAGAGTACCAAGCATCAACCAAGGTATGTATTGAATTCTTATGAATATTTGTATTTTTGTTGTAGTGCTTCTTCTTATTGATTGATTAATTCTTTTAATTTGTTTTCTTATTGAAGGCAAAGTTGCAGAAAAAAGAATACTCAAGATCAACACAATCATCCAAAAAGTATGGTACTATCTACTAGTTTACATTTTTAGTGTTGCCAACTTGGAACTTGCCATGTTAGTAGACTTTTTTCTCACTTTACTAGTTTATTTTTTATGTTTTCACATGAAAATTATACTTATATGAAAGATTTTATTGATCATGCTTAGTGTAATATGTAGCTAGTTAGCAAATATATCTTATAAAATAGTTTAGGTCCTTTAGAAAGTATAGAAATCCATAAATTAATATAATTATAGATTCCATCGCCTAGGCGCCCGCTTAGGCACCTAGGCGCCCCATGGTCGCCTAGCCTCGCCTAGTTGCCTTGACAACTATGTTTGGCTCTTTTAAGTAAATGGATGTGGAGGTTAGGTACAGAGATAGAAGGCCAGTGGAGAAATGTGATTGCTAATAAGATTGGTTATGGACAGGAGAAATTGGATTACTGGAGACCATTTACCTTCTTTGGGCTGGCTCAAGAGGGGACAGACCGACTCTGAAGGATAAGTGGTGTGGGGACAGGTCCCTTGAAGAGATATTCCCTCATCTTTACTTGCTTGTGGAAAATAAGGATGCCATAGTGTTGGAGTCTTATTCAGTTCAGGCAGATAGAGTGACTTGGTCTTCAAGGTTTCGTAGGAACTTGCATGATTGGGAGATGGAGAGTGTCTTAACTCTTAAGGCTGACACAAACCTGGATGGCCAACAGATAGGAATGAACCAGATGGATGATTGGAGATGGAAAGGGGAAAACACAGGTTTTTCCGTTAGTTGTTCCCACAGAATTTTGGGATCTCAGACTAGTTCTCCTTTTCCCAGCAAACTAGTCAGGAATCCTTTAGTACCTCCTAACAATTGGTTTTTTGTTTGGTGATTTTGGTCTACAGCCCTGGGAAAGTGTAACTAGGGACAGTCTGAACCCAAGAGGTGTGCTGATCGCCTGATACAGGACCAGGCTTGTATTCTGTGGACTATCTGAACAAATGGACAGAAAGAAATAGCAGAATATTTACATCCAAGGCAAGGTCTGTAGAGGAGCTCATCAACTTGACTGTTGGCAGAATAAGGTCAGGGTTTTGGGTTTCATTTGCTGTCTCCCAAAATTCTCTTGACCAGATTATGTATTTAGGTGATTTGGTTCTGTCTGGATATGTGTGCCACCAGTGTCTATGGGCTCTTTAGTTTTGAGCTCAATCAGGTGGCCTGCTGTACCATTATTTCTTTTCAGCAATAAATTTAACTTATCGTTTTCAAAAAAATTGAATTAAATAAATTTAATAAAGATAATGGAAAGACAGATAAAAGATAAAGCAATGGAAAAAAGGTAGCTAAAGAAAATAAATACCAGAATCAAAGCTTGCCATATTACATGGATCTGGGACCTGTTCCATTTGCGGAGGAACCTGGACAGTCAAAACGGAGGCAAGATCATGTTCATCTGGATTCTTTCCCTCAATAAGTGCAGCAGCAACTTCATGTTTCTTATTGTCATCTGCTTTCTCTGAGATCATGGAAGCTACAGAATCCTCTGGTACACCATGGGCAATAGAAGAAATTGGAATTTGCTCACATGATTGAGGAAGTTGGACACCAGTAGATGCAGTTGAGGCAGTCATGGGTGGATCTGGTACTTTATTCTGGCCAAGTACTGTGCAGACTTCAGTTTTCTCAGAGTTCTTTGGAACTGTACAAATGTCAGCCACTAACCTAGTTACTACCACTTCATCAACAGAAAGGTTTTTTTCTGGTTCCTTGGATGCACATTCAGTAACCCCAGGAGCAGACCTATTCTTATGAAATGAAACAAGAACTGACTCAGAGAGATTGGATCCAGAAACAATGCCAACATCTGATATTACAGTCTCCTCCACCTCACTATTCTTGTTACCGGTCTTATTTTGGTCCTCCAAAACCACTTGCATGATTGGCTGTATCACCACAGAGGCATTTTCAGCATCATTTCTGTTACAAGTTTCAGTGGATCCCACTAACACTTCAGAAAGTGGTGTTTCCACTGCAATTAGACCAGCTGGACATGAAGATTCAGCCAACTGGAGACCTGCTGCTGTAGTTTCAGCAGATTGAAGAGGATTTTCAATATCACATTTTGCATTGTTTGCGTTGTTCTCTGTCAGTGGAGAACCATCAGAACCATTTGACTCCAAATTTTTACCCATCTTCACACTAGAAGCACCTGTACAAGAAACATTTAAGACCCCTTCAGTAACAAGATCAGAATTGATCTCTCCTCTTTCCTCCACCAGAGGCTTACTTTCAATAGGTTTTTCTGAATCTGTCAATTTTTTAACAGGCCCAGAAATTGATAGATCTTCAGACCCACTCACTTTGCCTTCCACTATTGCTTCAGGGACAACATTAGACGATTTGAGATGTGGAGATTCTTTTGGTATGTTATTAACTGTCATATCACCCAACAGTGCAGAAGCATCTTTACATTTTGATTCAAGAGTCACAAGGACATTTGTTTTATCTTGTACTGCTTTTGCAGCATTTATTTCGGCAGATGGGTTTTCAAGTTTTTCATTTGGCAGATTTGAAACTGGAGACAATGTCAAAGCCCCATCTTTGCCACCCAAGACAATTGTAGTTTCAGAGGAGCAAATTCCAACCTCCCTTACAGAAGCAGCATCATTTATGCCACTTGATTGGGTCTCCCCAGATTGCAAGACAAATGCTGCTGGCTTTTGAGAGAACTCAACTTGGGATGGCAAGCTTCCATCCTCTGACGCAGATGAAGATTTGACATCACTCAACTCTATGCATGCAACACTTTTGCATATGGGATTTGCAGCATTCACATCTTCTGCTGACCGAGATATCTGCTTGTCTTGAGCAGAAATATTTGATTTCTCAGTAGATTTTAGCTTCTGGTCAGTTACGACTGCAGGAGGACTAATCTTCTTATCTTGCTCAGGGGTGACATTTCCTGGTCCACTGACTTCACCAGCTGAAGAGTTCCTCTCTACCGCTGACTGAGTCAGCTGCTTGTCTTGAGAAGAAATATTTGATTTCTCGGTTGAGGTTGCACTCTTGTCAGTTGGGACCTCAAGAGGACTAATCTTCTTATCTTTCTCAGGGGTGACATTTCCTGGTCCACTGGCTTCTCTGGCTGAAGAGTTCCTCCCTACTGCTGACTGAGTCAGCTGCTTGTCTTGAGCAGAAATATTTGAATTCTCAGTTGAGGTTGCGCTCTTGTCAGTTGGGACATCAGGAGGGCTGATCTTATCTTTCTCAGGGGTGACATTTCCTGGTCCACTGGCTTTTATGGCAGCAGAGTTCCTCTCTATGGACATGGGAATATTCTCCTGCAATACTGAAGGACCCACTTGCTGGCTGGTTTGGGAAGAAAATTTCAATTTATCAGTTGCACTTGGCTTTTGATCAGATACTACAACAAGAGAATTGGTTTGACAAGCCACATCAGTGGCTACACTGCACATTTTCTTTGCAGTAATATCCTGTTTATCTCTAACAGTGCTGGCTTTCTTAGTGCTCCTATTGCTTTCAGCCACCAACGGGCCAACCAAGGTTGAATGTGCTGTCGGTGTTGTCTCAATGATGTTTGAAGCATTATTCATCACAACAGCAGCTGGTTTATTATTGGGAGCACTTAAGTCTTTCTTTCTAGAACCCCTCTTAGCAGGAACAGATGATTTGCACTTATCTTTCTCTGCAGAAGATTTAGTTTGACGCAATGGAGTAGGGATCGAAGGAATTTCTCTCCTTGTGTCCTGGGTGCTCAAACTTGATGCATTGGCAGTGTGAATGTTGCCTTGGCATGTAACAAATCCAACTGGCTTGACGGTAGGATGACCCAGGGCTTTATCTCCATCAACTCTTATATTACCTGAAGTTGCTACTTTTGAGGCATCAGAAACAGGTACAGTTTTCTGCACACTCAGGGCAGAAGCAGATTCTGGTTTTTCAGTTGATTCTTGATTATCTATGGACCCCATACGAAGGGACCTCCTTTCCCTCAAATCTTGTGCCAATGTGGACACAACAGGTGCAGATGTTTGGTCAACCTTGTGCTCTTGTCCTGCATACAACATGCTGCCCTTCAGGCCATCATTCTTTCTGGGTTCCACGCTATCTTTTCTTGCTGTAGTAGTGGTGGCCCCAATAGAATTGGGTTTTTTCTCAACTTTACTTTCAGTTTCCTTTTTGTCCAGGCCAGGGACCACACTTGTATATTTATCTTGAACAAAGGTCGGAATTGTAGTTCGAACTGGAACCAATTCAACTAACTTCTGTAATCCCGAGATTGGGTTAACCTCAAAACTAACAATAGTAGCCGTATTCGACGTTCCAGGTGGTCTACTTACAACATTTGGTATCGCAAAAGTAGAATTTGGATAACTTTCAGATACCATGCTTATATCCTTTGGAATTCTTGAAATTGGGTTGGTTTCAGGGCCAACAACAGCAGGTGGATTTGTATTTGCAGGTGATCTGCTTGCTGCCTTTTGCTTGTCTTGTGTGAAAGAAGTTAGAGAGCTATCTGTTGCTAGACTTGCTTCCTTTGGCATTCTTGAAATGTGACTAATATCAGGGCCAACTGATGATGATCCAGAAGTTTGTTTCTTTGCCCTACGACGAGGTGCTTCTGATCCACTTTGAGTCTTCCTGTTTTGTCCCTTAATTGGCATGGGAGCAGATGGAATAGGAGTAGTGATTAAAGAACCAGGGGCAGTGCTTAAGCTTAATCCTGGCTGTGTGGTTCCACTCAGACTCCTGACAGCAACAGAACCAGGAAAACTATCACAGACGGGAGCTGGAGTGGAACTAAGAATTGAACCACCAGAAGCAGGGGTAACAGTGGAACTTGAAATTGAACCATCTGGGATAGCAGTGGTAGTAGAGCATGGAACCGAACCATCAGGGGTAAGGGTGGCAGTGGAACTTGGAACCACTGTTTTCTGTCCCATATTCAGTTTGCTTGTACTCTCAGGAGTGGAAACAATCCCTGGAGATACTGAAATATCTGCTGTTGCTCTTTTTGGCCTACCCCGTCCTCGTCTGGATGCTGGTGGTTGCTCTTTACCTGGTACCTGTGGCTGCTCTGTGGATGGTGGTGGTGGTGGTACAGAAGTCAGTGGTTCTGTTGTCCCCACGACTGCTTTAGATCCACTGGTTTCTGTTGCCACATTCCCTTCAATTATTTCTTCCTTGGGTTTGGGGGATTCAGGAGAATCCACCTGACACATCTTTTCAAATTCTTCTTCTGTCCACTGGTCCTCATAGGAGCGTACCTATACAATGGAAAGAAACTATCTTAGAAAAGGTAAACATATTAATGAAACAGGTTATCACATAAAGACTTGCATTACATATAAGAATATAGCATAATCTACAAACCTCTCTGGCCCGTTTGCCCCTGCCATACTGTTGGGTATCAAGCCCACCAAGATATTCACTTTTCCGCTTTGCTGGTACATTAGATGCATCAAATATCTGCATAGCTTTATAGAATGCCTGTAAGTCATCATCTGTGACCAGACGTGGAGGCATGGGGGGTAAAGATTCAGAACAATCTTTATCCTGTTCCTGCACCAATTTCTTCCATGCTGCCTGCAGAATTCATTCACTATAACATAACTCTACAGGAATACAATAAAAGTCCTGGCCTACCATTGCATCTGAAGAAAGGAAGAAAAAATTATGTGGACAAACAAGTACATACCATCTCTTCTTCCCGCCTTTGTCTGTCAACTGATTCAAAAACATCCAGTTCGGACTCACTGCCAATGAAGAAAAGAGTACAACAAATTCAATAGACTGAATATACAAAAATATAAGTAAAAATAATGGAAAACAAATATAAGTTCTGCAAAGTGAAGTATGCAGAAGCATCCATGTCATTTTCACATGGGATGTAGAATCCACCCTTCACATGGGGGAGGGGGGTTCCAAGACACACTCATTACTGTTTTAGTCTGGGTGCAATTAGCAATCTCACCCCACTTCTTCAACATATCATCCACTGTGTAATCTGTGAACAGCTCTGAAGACTTCAGCCATTGTACAACCCTTACAAGGATCAGTTCTCTCAGTTCTTCAGCACCTCTCTCTACTTCAAAGAATAGCCTGGAGAGTTTCTTTCTTCCCATAAAGACCAGCATACCACAGCCCTCAGGCATCTCCACATGGTCCTTCCCCTTTTCATATGCCACCTGAAGAAAGAAGGGAAAAAAGACTTTGCAAGTTTGATGGAAGATTCCAACTACACCCAAAGAGGGAGAAAGCCCACTCCCAATTAGACTTTGTAAACTGTTCAAGGATGTCTCTACTTCATCACCTACCATACAAGCAGTTTGGTCCCCTCCTATGCAGAGTAATGTCAAACTGAATTTTGATGGCAGCTCTATTGGGAACCCAAGACCTTCCGGAATATGGGGTGTGTTTAGAGATGCAGAAGAAAAAATCCTAGCTTTGTATTCTGGTCCAATAGGTTTGGGGGACTCGCTTGGAGCTGAAGTATTGGCTCTCCTCCAGGGGCTCAGATGGGCCAAGCAATTGGGTTTTCAACAGTTAGAAGTGGAGGAGGATTCCAAATTAGTAGTAGGTTGACTGGAATCAAATAGTTTGGGAACGTGGCCCCTTAGACAACACGTAAGGGAATTATTGAGCCTCACAAGGGAACTGGATGCACAAGTGTATTGGTCTAGGAGGTCAGCAAATGCTTTAGCTGACAACCTAGCAAAACAAGGGGTGAATCGAGAGGTTTTGTTTTGTGTAGTGTTGTAAGTTATTTGTTATACAGGGGTCACCTTTTACTTAGGTGACAGTTGTTCCTCTAGTTTTATCTAATGAAAGTTACCGTTTCCTATCGAAAAAAAAAAAAGACTTTGCAAACTGGCATGACACCAATAGGTGAAAACCAGTCTCCCCATCCACTTTACAAAGAGCACACCTGTGAGGGGATAAACATGTCTTGGGTCTCTTCTTTTGGAGCAAATCACCAATATTCATTCTTTCCAGAAACACCTCCCAGCAAAAACTACAAACCCTAGGAGGAATTGGTCTGCACCAAACCTCATTAATAGGGAAGAGGAGGGCTACAGGACTAGAGAACTGGCTTAAGACTTTGAACAAAGAGGCACAGGAGAATGGTCCAGTGAGGGTGGGGGTGGGGGTCCAGATTCTAGAGTCCAACTTAGCAAGGTCTACGAAAACATTATCAAGAAGTCCAAGGAGACTCCAAATATTGTCAAGGTCTAAGTCTCTCACAGCCCTCCTCAAGCCCAAATTCCACCCAAACCCAGAATTGGAAGAGGAAGGGGTAATGAAATAGAAACTGGCTCATTTTTCAAGTCAAATAGGGCATACAAGGAAGGAAGCGGTCCTTTAGAGGGGCATTCCCCAAACAAGATTGCTCCCAAAATTTTATGGAGTCACCTGAATTCAAATCATACCTGACAAGAGGGGCGAAGACTGGTAGCATATCATGAATGGCTTTCCAAGGTGACACGCTTGTAGTCCTAGCTCGGATTCCAGCATCCCATCCATTTTGCTCCAGCCCATGTATGCTTACCACTACTTTAGCCCAAAGCTTATCCTTCCCTAGTGGAAACCTCCACGACCATTTCTCCAAAAGTGCCAAATTCCTTTTTCTAATGTTCCCAAGCCCCAAACCACCTAGGTTTTTGCTCCTGGTCACCACCTCCCAGCTCACCTTATGGTCCCTCTTCTCCTCTCCTAGCTCCCAAAGAAAATCTCTCATCATCTTCTTCAATCTGTTAGATACCTTGGTTGGGATTTTGAACATTGATAGGAAATAAATGGGTTAGCTGGCTAGGGTAGCCCTAATCAATGTAATCCTCCCTCCAAGGGAAAGGTATTTCTTTTTCCAGGAGACAAGTCTCTTTTCAAATCTTTCTACCATCAAATTCCAGAAAATCTCTTTCTTTGGGTTATCACCGAATGGCAACCCTAAATAATTCAATGGCCACCCTGAGACTTCACAATCCATCAATTCTGCATTCTCCATAATCTCTCCCTCCTCCTAATTCACACCTACTACACAATTTTTCTCAAAATTCACCTTTAGGTTGGATATTTGTGTTAGACAGTTATGCCCTTAGCTCCAATCAGATTGATGTATCTTTTGATATTTATTGTAAATGAATAAAGTACATAATTGATTTATGTCATTGTGGTATGTTTTTGTGTAATACCCTTAAACTGGACACTTATGAGACCCGTGTTAGTTTAGAATCTTCATAGTCGTTGGATAGATCTGGGGAGAATTATCCTGCCAAGGCTGACACTGATGTGTCACCAACTTGGTTGGGGTGGCTTGTCTCGGCTGCCAAGGTGAAACCTGAGGTACATGCAATGTGGGTTTTTCTTGAAACCCTGAGCCGGACTGAATTCCAATATTGCCCTGGACCTTGGAGATAGATGGGCAAAATTGGAATGTTACACCTGACCCCTAGACTTGATTATGGTACTGCACTAGGTGCCCGATTGGATTGTCTTTAATATGCCAATCAATGAGATCCTTAGAGGGGATCAAAACCTGGGGATGTTGGGACAGTCCGAGAATTCACCTTAGTGGGTGATCATAATGACAGGATCAGCCCCTTTGTCGGACAAAGTGAATGATCGGGGAATGCACTCTCTCTTATGGAAACTAAACTGTCGGCAGTTGATTTCAAATGTTGAAATTTGTTTTTGCAATATATATATATATATATATATATATATATATATATATATATATATATATATATATATTATGGTTTCAAAATGTTTGGAAAATGTTTTAATTCCCGGAATCCATGTGAGTAGAGAATGCAGCACTGTACCTTGTAGCCGAGGGAGAGGTCATCTCTTGTCGGACAATGTTTGATCATTATGGACTGAGAGGTTAAGTGTAAGACCATTGAGGGTAATACCTGATAGGTTAATCTTGCATCTACCAACAATTCTTGGGTTTTCATAAGGTGGTTGGATCCAAAAACCATTTAGTGTAAATTTTGGGCCCATTAAGAGCCCATGGTGATGGACTCAGGGGTTCACTGTCTCCTACAGTGAATTCAGCCAGGCCTTGTAACAAAGGTTGAGCTGAACCCATGTGGCTTATGTGTAGATCAATGTTAGGGTCCCACACCATACAAAGAGAGCCCATTGGGCAACAGGTTAAAGAGTAAGTGAGCATATAAGCTTAATGGGCCTAAGGCCCAATTCGAACTGGCTTAAGTTAGTTAATTAAAAGGGGGTGAATTCAGTTCTGAACTGATTAGGATTAGCTGAAGGATAAGATAAGTCTTATCCATTTAAGAGTCCAGATCCAAATATAAGATTTGGATTAGGAAACTCTCTCCTAATTAGATAAAGAGGCTGATCCAAAGAAGGCTATAAATAGGGGGCGAATTCTTCAGATTAAACACACAACAACAAACTATAGAATTCTTTCCAATTATTGCCGCCCCTACCCAATTCGATCTCCACTGGTGGTTCTGATCAAGAAAGGTTCTTGATATTGTTTCTTGTTAGAAGAAACAATCTGAAGTCGTGCTCACCAACCCTTGCTCGATTCTTGCTGAAGAATTCATGTTCTTGCTGAAGAACCATCCAGTTGATCCTGTTTCACTACACACTGTATCATCTTCAGTAGAAGCGGGTTTTGGTCTTTTCTTCGGGCGTGAACACCTGCTTTGGGAGTTACTGCTACTTCGTATCAAGTATATCCCTCACCTCCTATTGATCCGATCCGATTTTGGATTCAAGAACGAACCTTGAAAATGCAGTTTTCTAAATTAGGGAATGCGATTCCCGGATGGAAGAAAAGAAATTTTTGAAATTTCACCCAACCTTCCTGCAAGGTTCGGCCATCCATATGATGGATCTCTCATCCATTCAATTTGTTCAAAGAGTTATATCACCAATTTCATGTTCCTGATGTACCTCAAATTTCCTCCTTCACAAAACAAAATCGTGTCATCTGCAAACTATAAGTGGGTAAGGGGGGTTTCCTCCCTTCCAAGTCTCCATCCACTTGAGAGGCCTCTAGAATTCGCTCTGTGAATCAATCTCCCTAGAACATCAGCAACCAGAGTGAACAAAAAGGGAGATAGGGAGTCCCCCTGTCTTATGCCCCTAATAGTTGGAAAGAAATCAACCATTGTCCCATTCACTAGCACAAAATAATGACAATTCCGAACACACCCCATAATCCATTAGCACCATCTAGCCCCAAACCCAAATTTGGTCATAACTTTCAGCAAGAAAGACTAGTCCACCAAGTCATAAGCCTTTTCCAGATCCAACTTACATACCATTCCCTTCTTTCTATCATTCATGAAGTTCTCCACATTTTCATTGGCAATTAGGATTTGATCAGTAATTTGTCTTCCACTCACAAAAGCTCCCTGATTTGGTGTAATGATTACTAGCAGTACTTCCTTCAATCTCAAAGGCAAAACCTTTGCTAAAATCTTATATAAGTTATTTACCAAACTGATTGGCATGAAATCCTTTGGATGGAATGCATCTTTCTTTATTGGAACCAAAGCTAAGAATGTGGAATTCATTCCCGGGTTAACAACTCCTCTCCTATGAAATTCCTCAACACTAGTAGGAGGTTCTCTTCCAAAATATCCCAGCAGTCTTGGTAAAAAGCCATTGTAAAACCATCTAGGCCTGAAGCTTTTGTTTTGTCCATAGAAAACACAGCCTCCTTAATATCTTCCAATTCAAACCTTCTTTCCAATCTCTAACTATTGTCTACCCCTACATCTAGCCAATACAATCCTTCTAACCACACCCCCTACTTAAAGGCCTTAAGATGGACTTAAAGTGCCCTATTGTGTTAGAGCTACTCCATCCACTTCTAGTCTAGAAATAAACTTTCTCCTACTCCTCCCATTTGCCATAGAATGAAAAAACCTAGTATTTTTATCTCCCTCTTGCATCCATTTACATCAAGATTTTTGCCTCCAGCTTATTTCCTCCTTATGTAGACAATCCTCTAGCTGTATTCTCAAACATCTTCCTTGTTCCTTGTTTGCCTCTCCAAATTCTCCTCTTTCTTCTTTCAAGTTAAGGAGCTCAAGTTGGTCCATCAAGGTTCTCTTTCTTTCTTCTAACCTTCAAAACTCCAATTGATTCCACTCCTAAAGCTTAGCTTCCAAAAATTGTAGTTTCTTATAGAACCTCATACCTTCTCATTCCACCACTCCCTTACTCTCTTAATAAACCCAAGATGGAGTAACCACATATTTTCAAACCTAAAAGGGGTAGGTCCTCCACTCCTCCTATCCTCCTTGCAGATCCCTATGGGCCAATGGTCAGAGGTCAATCTAGGAAGAGCTCTAGAGGCTAAGTTCCCCCAATGGTCTTCCCAATCCAAAGAGAACAAAAACCGATCCAGCTTAGAGCATATGGGACTCAATTGGAGATTGGACCAAGTGAATGTCTTTTTTTGATGAATAATAATAAGTTTATTAATTCATAAGCAAATTAGAGTGAGTTCATACATCATCCCAACGAGAGGCGCAAGCTGCAACCCCTCCTTGAATGGACCAAGTGAATGTCTTGTGGACTAAGGGTATCTCTTTGAGTTCAAAGGCATCCACAAACCAGTTAAACTTCCTCATACTAGTTGTCACCCTTTGATCAGTATTATTGATTTCCTCTATGAATCTAATCACATTGAAGTCCCCACCCACACACCAATGCTCATCCCATAGCCCTCTGATATCAGCCAGTTGCTCCCACAATTCTCGTCTCTCTCTGTAATCATTTGGTCCATAAACATTGTGTTAGCACCCACACATAATCATCATCTTCCACGTTGTCACTATCCCCCTGAAGCTCCCCATGAGGGAGCAGACACCCAACTAATCCCCCTGGCTTTCCATACACTCTTTGCCCATCTATTGTCAAACTCCATTCTCTTGGACTCCTGTATTAGTACAATGTCTGGGTCAAACCTCTTTATCACCTCTTTAATCGTTGCTCTTTCCTTGCACTTCCTATACCCCTCACATTCCAACTAAGTATCTTCATTATCACTTCTTCCTTATTAACAAAATCCTTTTTCTGATAAAAAATAAATAAATAAAAAGATGGATTATAGATAGAAATCAAATATCAGATTTACCTGCGTGCTAAAATGTCATTGAGAGCATCATCATCTAAAACTGGGGCAACCTCTTCTTTCTTGCACTCCCTTAGGAGGGACTCCAAATATTCCCTTCGATCCTCTGCACTGGAGATCAAAAAAAGAAATCTTCATCAAAAACTAGAGAGAAATTTTTGGCCTTCTTCACAAATTCATGAGGCATGTTTTATGGGCTAGCAAGGACAGCAATAATACCTAGTATTGTTGTCAAAAAACCCAGCGGTAATGCTCTGATTAGCAACTCCCAGTTTGTGCTCAGCTGCAGCTCTAACTTGCTCTTCTACAGTCCGAACCTTAAAACAGAAAATATAATATAATAATTAACATTACACAAAAATCATGTTTGGCAATGATGTTTTACATCTAGTTTCTAAAATAGACAAAAAGAACAACACAGAAATCATATCCAATATATCCTTATTATCTTCAATATCATCTCAGTTCTCTCTATCAGATACCCTTGTGCTCCATGTATTTAACCCATATTTCAATTTTTTTTTTGCTTCAAAAAAATACCACCCAACGACCAAGGGGTTAGCCATAGTCATAACCTGCCCATTACACGGAGAGGCCTCTTCATACATTTATTGAAGTAGCCAGCCCCTTGCAATAGCTTTAAGAAAAAATAATCTGAAATATCAATTATAAAATAGTAAACTTAATCCATTGAGAAACTTCACAATAAAGAAGGTTTTCCTAGTTCAAACAGGTTCATAATGAGTCCAATTTGTGAGACCCAATAGTAACCGGGTAGTTACTGGTGTACCTTGATCCAGCCCAACAGGGATACAAAACCTACTACTATAGATATAATCGTGAAAATATGACATGTTGTGTAAGACAACATTTTTTCTTTTAAAAGAGAAAAACTTCAACTTGGGAGGGTTTAGGAGAACTAACAAACAGAAAGGTGGGTGTCTTGGAGAATTTGACAGCATGGATAAACTGAAAACAAGGTGTATCCTGTCCAAGGGCTTTCAGATGTATCAGGCAAAAAGAGCCAAAGGAATTAAAATTTGGAACCCTCCTGAAAATGCTTCTTTGGCTTCCCAGCTCCCTCAGGAGTTGGAGTGGTGATAAGAGATGAAAAAAGTGTTAACACGAGATATGTTTTTGGAGCCAATAGGAGAAGAGAACTCAATAAGGGCAGAAATAATGGCTGCAAAATTTGGGGTGTGGAAAGCAATGGAGATGAGGGTGAGGAAACTTGTAATTGAAGGACATTCCAAGGTTGTTATAAGCTGGTTACTGCAGACTGAAAGTGCACCATGGATTTTCAGCAATGGTATTAAAAGATTCAGATGATTCTCAAAGAGACATGCAAGTGACAATTCAATGGGTACCAAGATCAGCAAATAGCTTGGCTGATCTAGCCAAGCAAGAGGTTAACAGGGGCTATTCTCTCATAGTTTGGATTTTGTTGTAAACTTATAGTATAAACTAAGGATTTGGGGTGAGTAGCCAAGGCTACTCCAAAGATACTCTTCTTTTCATTATTTTAATAAAATATTTCTTCCTAGTGATAAAAAAAAAATAGCCGAAGTATAACTTCACTTAGTAAGTATGATAACAACTTTGAGGAGGATTATGAAAAAGTAACAATGGGGAAAATTAACCGGAAAAAGCAATTAATCTCCTCAATCTTGGTTGACTGATGGATATCCACTTGATGACGTAGGGGAAAATATAAAATAACAGGATCAGGGTAGAGCTCCCTATGAATAGGACATTAGTCTAAATGACCATACGAGAGATCCCTATGAAATATGATATTAGACTAGGTGACCATATCATTTGTAAAATTGTGCCACAAATGATGCATTGTAATGAACCTGTCAATCAAAGAAAGCAAACTCTGAAATATAAAACAAAGACAACACTCAAAAATGATGAAAGGAATACAGGCAGAAACATCTGAAGCAAAAAAGACCAGTCTCTTGCCATGGCATCATGTATCCTATCTCCTAAACCAATAAAATCAGTATACTTGAAAAATAAACCAACAGTTACCGTCTCTAGCCGCAGAACAAGTACATCCCTCTTCTGACCAATCCTATGAGCCCTTGCCTGAGCTTGCAGGTCAACCTGGAGAGAACCATCAAGAAGCCATCAAGCTTAAAATGAAGCTAAAATGGACACCAACTAACTAATAATTCAAAGGAGAAATGTCTTTTGCATATTGCCTGTGGATTCCAATCAGTGTCGAAAATGATAACAGTATCAGCAGCTTGGAGATTCACTCCAACACCCCCAGCTCGAATACTAACACCACAGATAGAAAGGTTAGTATCTAGAAATATAAAAATATAGCACACACTTTATACATTACGATAGAATTGAAACAGGACAAAAACAAATAAAGATTTTTATCTCTATCAAACACCCAGGACCAAAAGCGAAAAAAAAAAAATTACCTGAGCAAAAATATAAAAGCAGGAGAATCAGGTCGGTTGAACTCTTCAATAAGAGCTCCACGTTCATTTCCTGAAGTATGTCCATCTAACCGAAGATACTTGTAACGCTTCCAGTGGAGATATTCTTCCATTACATCAAGCAGTCTTGTCATTGTAGAGAAAAAGAGAACCTGCAGAATAATCGGTCCAAGATAACACTGAATGGCTCACCCAAACAAAAGGAGACCAATAAACTATGTAATAGTACAAGAATCAGGAAAAAAACTTGACAAAATGGGGAAAAAATAAGAAGTGTTTGAAATAGCATTTCAAAACAAATGAGAACCAATATTTTGACTATGTTGGCACTGAGTTGAATAATCTCAAGGAACTGAACAGATGGCAATTTGGCATTCAGAATAAAGCAACACAAATATCAATACTAGTTTGTCAAGATACAATTAATAGTTTGCTACCTCCTTGAATCTCCAACTATTTTCTTCTTGGACCAAAATCATTTCAAATTCCTGAGCCTTCCTTTTTTTGCTCTAAAATACTCTGTTAACAAGGGCTAGGAGTAGCCCAAAATGTCCCTACACCTTCAAGCCCAAACTCCCAGGTCAATCTTAAAATCAACATTTTTAACCCCGCTGTCCCTACAATCCATTGAAGTGATGGAAACCGAAGTTGAAGATGGGTTTATTCTTTTTGGGAGGAAAGGAGTTTGCAAGAAAGAGAGTTGGAAAAAGGTAGTATCCATCACTTCAAGCAGGGGTGTTCACGGGTCAGGTTGGGTCGGTTTATTGGGGTTTTCCCAACCGACCCGACCTGGTCGGGTTACCTGACGTGGAAATCGAAACCGACCCACTGATAGGCCAAACCGACCTGGTCGGGTTACCTGACGTGGAAACCGAAACCGACCCACTGATAGGCCAAACCGACCTGGTCAGTTTGAGTCAGGTTGGGTCGGTTTCGGTTTTGCTCCTGTACAAAAGGACACCTAATTGAATTCTAATTGTAATTGTCTAATGGGTTGCCTATTTGGTGTAAAAGATTATAGAAAGTTAGAAACTAGGATAGATTGCCTATTCTAATTGTAATTGCCTAATGGGCCTTCTAGTTCTAGTAGAAGACTAGTTATAGTTAAGTAGGAAACTACTCAAACTAGGAACTACCGAACTAGTCTACTAGTTCGGTTCAGGTCGGGTTGGGTCGGTCCGGGTTGGTCGGTTTGGTCGGGTTGGGCATTCTTATGAACAGCCCTAACTTCAAGACCTCTCAACCAATGACCATAACAGAAATATTCAAGCAATTCTCTTCCTTCCAAACTTCCCTTAAACCATCCAGAGACAGCCTATACTTTTTAATGGAGGGATGACTTTAAACTTCGATGGAAGTGCTGCAGGCAATCCTGGTTTGGCTGGAATTGGAGGTATCTTGAGGGATGAATTGGGTAGTATCTGCTGGATCTTTAGTGGCCCAATCGGCTATGCTGACTCAACTAAGGATGAAGTGATGGCTGCTCTCACTGGAATCAGAATAGTAAAAAGCTAGGGTATTCAGAATTTATCTATTGTAGGAGATTCAGCAAATACCATTAAAAGGCTGAAGGACAAGGAGGGAGGTCCTTGGAGGTTGAGTCATTGTTTGACAGAGGCAAGAGATTCCTTGGAATATTTAAATGCAAACTTGTTTTGGATCCTGAGGGAGCTAAATCACATTGCAGATGGATTAGCTAAAATTGGAGCAGGATTAGAAATTCTGTATAGCAATAGGCTACCCCCCTTGTAAGCTTTTTCAGGGGGTTTTCCCTGTGTAGTACATCTCATGTACTCTTTTCTTCTTTTAATAAAATTTGGTTAAACTTTCCTCAAAAAAAAAGAGAATTTTGGTGACATAGTTTCCAAGAAAAAAAAAATGTGAATGGAGGTGCCCAACTTTCTCAGAAATCAGATACGTTTGCAAGGGTTGACCAGTAGGGTGGAGATAAAGTATAAAACACTCGAGGATGTTGCTTCCATTAAAAAACCTACATAGTGAGAAGCTGGATAAGGATAAGAGTGTTGTTAAAGGCAGAACAGAAGTGGAAGAGGTCCCAAATGCAGCTAAGCAATTTAAAAGACAATAAAAAATCAAAGAATTGTTCAAGGCTTGAAGGATTTTGACAGATAGAAATGGGATCCATTTTGTATTGCACCAAACAAGAAGGGATATCAAAAGGTTTGCAGCAGGGTAAGTTGTGTATTGGCAAAGTGGATTCTGAGTTGGGTGGTGGAGCATTTTTTGGAGGTGGCTTTGTACTTTTGTCTTTCTTTTTGTATCACCTTCCATGCCCTCGGTGGGGGTGGAGTTAGTGAGTTGCTTGGTGTTGGCTTCTGTTTGGTGCTGGCTTCTGGTGGTTTTGAGTGATCGTTTTTTGCAGTTCCGTTATTGGGTGATTCCATAACACCTTTTGTATTCCTTTTTTTTTTCTTTTAATAAACTGCTTGGTTTTTATTTTACCTTCAAAAAAAATAAATGCCACAACAATGGAAAAGAGAGGATTCAAATAAAGGAAATGACAAAACTATTGCTTCAAATATTGCAACAACCTAATACTATATGTGAACATTTTTTGCATACCCGGTGATCTGTTGCTTTTAGCTTGGGTAGCAATCGATCCAACATTTCAAGCTTTCCACAAAGTCTAACAATTGGTGGAAGATAATGCTTAGGTATAAAACTATCAACCTACAAAAGATGATCCGACTGTAAGATGCATATGAAAAGAGGCAAGAGTCAGAAATATCAAAGCTAACACAACAGGAAAATAAAATTCAGTGAAGAACAAGAAAATAGCACGCCTCGTCTGCATGAAGTTGGCTGAGATACGGATGATTGCATATATTACGTAATTCCATCACAGAGTTGTGCACCGATCGGCCCTAAATAAAATTGTTAATAGGTTTAGTAAAGGAGTAACAAATGAAAACAGTTACAAACTTGAATAGTGCTCCATGAATGAAAAATAGAATAAAAAAGAAAGAAATAGTGGAATAACCTTTGAATTTCCAATTGAACCAAGATTATCTTCTACTCTCTTCATCAATAGCTTTTGATAAGCAGAAGCTTCACATCTTACAAGTCTTTCAATCTTCTCAGGCAGTTCATTCTCAACCTACCAACACAGCATTAAGGATACACATTAACATTGAAGAAAAACTCCTAATCTGCAAAATTTTGTAAAAACACAATGCAGGATAAAAATAATCTATAAATAAAAATAAATAATAAAGCCCTCAGATAGATTAGAACTATTACACAAATTTTCCTAAAAGAATGAAACCTGGGAAGTATACAAAACCTAGAAAGAAAATGACAAATCAGATTAGAGAATAAGCAGAGTTTTTGCTTAACAGAATGAAATGAAAAAGGGTTATTCTATCAATTAGGATACAGTTTCCCTTTTCAATGAGGTAAGTAGGGTAGACATACAAAGAATGAAAGACAGAAATACCTTATAAATTGGGCTACCTTAAAAATTGCATTCTGATAAGAGTTTGGTTTTGTACTCATCCCTAAGGGGAGGTAGCAGCTCACACCTCCTCCTAGGGTGTTTGTACACTTTGGTCCTCTCTTTAATAAAACTACTATTTGTTTATTAAAAAAAAATTGGAAGACAGAAATACAATGTCATTGATATGAAAAGGCTTTACCAAGCAAGTAAAAGTTCATAACATTCTGTTATCTGCAGCACCTATGGAACCAATTAATATGGACATGATACAGGTCCTGCACACAGAACCACATTGGCATGCTCAATGAAATCAATTGATACCATCGTCCCACCCTCTCAACTTATCAAGTATGAATACATGATTGAATCTATAGTCAGAAGATGGGAAGGAAATGGTTGGGTTGATGGGAAGGTGAACGTTTCTCTGAAGAAGTTGGGTTGATGGGAAGAAGACTTTTCATGCAGACAGGTCAGTGGAGGAGATCCGTGAAGATAGAAGCAAAAAAAAAATCCTGTTCGAAGAGATGAGAATCAAGGGGAGGTAAGCCTGAAGGTAAGGGAAGCCAAAAAGGGTACAATATTGCTGGAAGGATTAGAAGTGATCGAGTGGCTAAGAGAGTTCATAGCTGGAGCCTGTTCAAAAGGTGAGCAGATAAACTGGCAGGATTTTAGTACATTAGAAGGGAGAAGATATGTTGTTGAATGTAAGAGGAATAGAAAAGGCTTCTTCATAGCTTTGGCTGAATTTTTTGGTAAGGGATGAAGGCAACTGGCGTGTCTACCAGCAGGAAAACAGAACCAAGGATGGGGGGAAGTTGACTGGTTGTTCAAAGAGTTTTTAGCTCAAAGAGTAGCAAATGATAAAAAAGCCTCCAAAAGGGAGGAGAAGGCATATTTCAGCAACAGCAGGGTAGAACAATGGCCAGTGGCCATGGCAAAAACAAAAGGCCAATGCAGAATGGTGGGAGGTCTAGAGAGAAACGAGTGGGATAGTAAATTTGTGATACAAGCCAAGGAAAAGGTTAATGATTGGAGGAGGGTAGCTGACTTACTGGCAACCAGGTTGGAGCTGAAGAGTATCTTCATAGTAACCCTCTTTGATAACTGTAAAGCCCTCCTAGATCCAATAGAGAATGAATTGGAAATATCAGCTATCAATGTTCAGGCTGATTTCGGATCATTCACAGTCTTTAAATGGAATCCAACATCCAACTCCAAGGATTTATTGTTGAAGATAGTGTGGTGGTGCGTGTAATAGGCTTGCCATTTCATCTATGGAAACAAGAAGTAGCAGAGTCTATAGCAGTATTGTGTGGAGGAATCTTGAAAGGAGCTTTCTGGGGCGATCTTTATTCAGTAGCAATCCTGCTAAGTGGTGTGAAGCTAGAAGACATTCCACGAAAGGTAGAGGTACGAATAGAGGGGAGTTTTGTCTCTGTGTGGCTAGCATCCTCCATTGAAGAAGTTGGGTTGATGGGAAGAAGACTTTTCATGCAGACAGGTCAGTGGAGGAGATCCGTGAAGATAGAAGCAAAAAAAAATCCTGTTCGAAGAGATGAGAATCAAGGGGAGGTAAGCCTGAAGGTAAGGGAAGCCAAAAAGGGTACAATATTGCTGGAAGGATTAGAAGTGATCGAGTGGCTAAGAGAGTTCATAGCTGGAGCCTGTTCAAAAGGTAAGCAGATAAACTGGCAGGATTTTAGTACATTAGAAGGGAGAAGATATGTTGTTGAATGTAAGAGGAATAGAAAAGGCTTCTTCATAGCTTTGGCTGAATTTTTTGGTAAGGGATGAAGGCAACTGGCGTGTCTACCAGCAGGAAAACAGAACCAAGGATGGGGGGAAGTTGACTGGTTGTTCAAAGAGTTTTTAGCTCAAAGAGTAGCAAATGATAAAAAAGCCTCCATAAGGGAGGAGAAGGCATATTTCAGCAACAGCAGGGTAGAACAATGGCCAGTGGCCATGGCAAAAACAAAAGGCCAATGCAGAATGGTGGGAGGTCTAGAGAGAAACGAGTGGGATAGTAAATTTGTGATACAAGCCAAGGAAAAGGTTAATGATTGGAGGGTAGCTGACTTACTGGCAACCAGGTTGGAGCTGAAGAGTATCTTCATAGTAACCCCCTTTGATAACTGTAAAGCCCTCCTAGATCCAATAGAGAATGAATTGGAAATATCAGCTATCAATGTTCAGGCTGATTTCGGATCATTCACAGTCTTTAAATGGAATCCAACATCCAACTCCAAGGATTTATTTGTTGAAGATAGTGTGGTGGTGCGTGTAATAGGCTTGCCATTTCATCTATGGAAACAAGAAGTAGCAGAGTCTATAGCAGTATTGTGTGGAGGAATCTTGAAAGGAGCTTTCTGGGGCGATCTTTATTCAGTAGCAATCCTGCTAAGTGGTGTGAAGCTAGAAGACATTCCACGAAAGGTAGAGGTACGAATAGAGGGGAGTTTTGTCTCTGTGTGGCTAGCATCCTCCATTGAAGTAGGGCTGTGGAAGGAGGCTCGTATGGTGGGAGGGGAGGAAGAAGAATAAGCATTGCGTGGACTTGTGAGATTGGTTAATTCAAATGGAAAGGAATGTTTCACTAAAAAGGGCCAACAAATTCTGGGAAGCCAAAAAGCTTTGGGGCAGATGGAAGGTCAAACCTGTAGAAAGCAAGAAAAGGATATGAAAAATGGCAAATCTTTTGCGAAGGTGGTGTCAGGGGAAATAGACAAAAATTTACCAATGTCTAAAGGGAGAGGGTTGAACCAGCAACCTCAGACAAGGAGGGTTACTGGTTCGACCATTAAAACAGGGGGCGTGATTTGTTACGTCACGTGGGACGAAAAGACTTAGAAAATGGGCCCAGTCAAGTGGATCCCTTTTCTGGTGGGCCATGAAGGCAACTCACGTAAAGGCTTTAAAGTTGGGTTCTTATATTACAAGTTTTGAGCCCAAGGCCCATTACAAGACAGATGGGCCAAGGGACCCTTTAAGTAAGCACGTGACTGGGAGGAGGGATGAGCTGATAGACGAAATTAAGCTTCTATCTTCTTCTACCCCGAATCCCTCCTTTCGATCGAACAGTTCAGGCGCAAAATCTCAAGACTCTCAGTCTCGAGGCTCTCTACACCGGGTCCCATCCAACCTGGCAAACCGTCTCTCACCAGATAGGCGCAACCCGAGATACCTGAAGCCTAGTGATTTGAATAGAACAGGGTTTGAAGATTGGTTGAGTGAACAAAACAGCAGTGACGATTCTAATAGAGACGAAACTTTAAGTTTGGGAAGTCTGTCTCCGAAAAGCAACAATGATTTACTTGAAATAGAAGGTTTGCATACAGAGCTATTGTTTTTAAGGAAGAGATTGAAGAGACAGGTGGCAGGAAGACTAGAAATGGTGAAGAAAATGGTCCTAAAGCTGTGAAAACTCCTCTTCCCTTCGTCGAGGAAGCTGACCCTGAGTCTAATGAATTATAGGATGTTGGTGGAGAGGGACAAGAATCAGCCGTGAGGATGGATGTGGGTATTCCAGTGTCGGAAACACAGAGAAAGGTTTTCAAGTGGGTAGGCCGTCAGGAAGTGATTCTTTCACTATATCTACTTCACAACTTTGTCCAAAAAGGGGAAAGGCCTTAAAACCATTTATCGCCTGTCAGCAATTCAATTCCAGTGATTCTAGTCCTACCCCCGTCCTACCAGGTATGGGTGCCAATTCTTTTTTAGGTACTGACTTGTCTGCTATGCTTGTAACAGATATTCCAGCTTCCCATCCAGGAGGTTCTAATGCAAGAGAGAGGATGATAGTGGAAGGAGGATAGAGGATAATGGAAGGAAGTATTTGGGAGTTGATCTGTACAATGATGGAGGAACTAAAAAAAATGAAGGATTCTTAGAGAGATGTTGTAGCCAAAATAAGTGTGAGCAGGGTAAAATTCTTCCTCGAACATTGGCTGGAAAGGATGGAGAAAAGAAAAATGATGATTGTTGTATTAAGAGGGGAGGGGGAGGCAAGCTAACCTAACAGCACCTTCGAAGGCTATTCACAACACCCTTCCTCAATTCCTCAATTTTATTAGGTATGAAGTTTGTTCTGGCAACTCTATCCTTTTTTGGGAGGATATTTGGGTAAGAGACACACCGTTAAAGGATTTGTTCCCTTTGCTTTTTTCTATTTCTTTGTACAAAAAAGAGGTGGTCTCAAAATTTGTCTCACCTTTGGGAACACCCTTAGATCCTACTTGGGATTTTGGGTTTCGTAGAGGTCTTAGGGATGTTGAAATTGATTCTCTTTCTGCTTTGCTTGGTTGTCTTAATCAGGTTTGTTTGGATCCCTCCAAGCCAGATAAGAGGGTTTGGACTCCTAGACCCAATGGAACCTTCACTTGTGCTTCTTTCTTCAAGTCCATCTCTCAACTTTCTACTCACCATCCCTTTCCGTCAAAAGAAATTTGGTGTAGGCCAGTTCCCCCAAAAATTATGGCATTTTGTTGGGAAGTATTCCATGGGAAAGTTAACACTTTAGATAACCTACAAAAGAGAAGACTTTTCCTCTGTATTTCTCCTAATTGGTGTATCCTCTGTAGAGCTAATGGTGAGGATTGTTACCATTTATTAATATCTTGTCCCTTTTCTGCAGGCCTTTGGGCTTGGCTACTTTCGTTGTTTGGGGTTGTTGGAGTCTACCAGCAGAAGTTCACATGCTCTTCAACCATTCTACCTTTTATTGGCCTACAAAAATAGGGAGAATTATGTGGAGATGTGCTCGTGCTGCTTTGATTTGGACTCTTTGGGAAGAAAGAAATCTTAGAATTTTTCAAGAAAAGGAAAGGAGCAGCCAGAATTTGAAAGACTGTGTGTTAAATAGGGCAATACATTGGCTGAAGACCTTGGAAATCATTCATCAATTCTCCTTTAATGACCTCTGGAGAAATTGGTCAGCAGTAGCGAGGTGTTCATCTCTAAAAGACAAATCAATTACAAGCTGGTCTCCTCCATCCAAAGGCTCACTAAAGTTGAACTTTGATGGAAGTAGCATGGGTAATCCAGGATTATCCGAAATGGGGGGTGCTTTGAGAAATGAGAAGGGAGAGATTTTGTTGCTCTACTCAGGTCCCTTGGGAATTGGGGACTCCATCAGGGCAAAACTTTTGGCTGTTGTACAAGGGGTGCAATTTGCAAACCAGTTGAGGGTACAACACTTAACAATCGAGGGGGATTCCATCAAAGATCAATACCAAGATGACCCTTATTTTGGCCCTATTTGTAGAAGCTATTTGGCAAGTGACAAGGATATTCGAGCCAAGTTTGTGTGGAATGATGGTTACTTATTCATGGGAAATAGGTTATGTATTCCATCAAGATCCTTGAGGGCATTACTCAATGCTGATTTGCATTGTAAGGGACATTTTGGTCGCAAAAAGACACTTGAAATGGTCTCCAAAAGGTACTTTTGGCCAAGGCTACAAAAGTATGTGTTCTATTATGTTGATAGATGTCAAGTGCCAAACATCTAAGGGTCAACATCAAATTGCAGCTTTGTATCTTCCCTTACCCATACCAGAAGCACCATGGACTGATATTACTATGGATTTTGTGTTGGGGTTGCCAAGAACAACTAGGGGTAATGACTCTATTTTTGGTGTGGTTGATCGTTTCTCTAAAATAACCCACTTTATTGGTTGCCAAAAGGCTTCTGATGCTTCTCATGTAGATAACTTGTTTTTCAAAGAAGTTGTTCAGTTGCATGGACTGCCGAGATCTATCACATCAGATCGTGACACAAGATTCATTGGCCACTTTTGGAGAACTTCATGGAAGTGTATGGGTACTACCCTACAATACAGTAGTAAATTTCACCCACAAACAGATGGACAAACTGAAGTGGTTAACCGAAGCTTAGGCAACTTGTTGTGGAGCCTAGTTGGAGATTACTTAAAGCAATGGGATCTTATCCTATCACAAGCTGAATTTGCCTTTAATGATTAATTTAATAGATCTACAGGGAAGACTCCTTTTGAGGTTGTGTACGGTCGGTTACTTAAAAGTGTTGTTGATCTAGCTCCTATAACAGGGTTGCGGCGAATGAGTGATGATGCCGAAGCTTTAGCTGAATCCATTCGAGAGATTCAAAAGAATGTGCGACATAAGCTAAAAGAAAGCAACTAAAGGTATAACAAAGCTAAGGATAAGCATTACCGGATGAAAAAGTTTCATAAGGGCGATCTAGTCATGGTTTATTTGTGGCCTGAGAGGTTTCCTGTTGGAACCTACCATAAGTTGAAGTAGAAAAAGATCGGACCATGTCAAGTGTTGAGACGGCTTCATGACAATGCATATGAAATTGAGCTACCAATTGATTTGTCCATTTCACCCATTTTTAATGTAGTGGACCTCTTTGATTACCATGGGGACCTAGAACCAACAACAAAGGATGGGCGAGGACAAGCACAAAGGACCAGTAGTTCTAATGAGTTTGAACAAGTAGAGGATGTAGAAGATGTCCGAGTCACCAACACTCGAAATGGGGCCTATTTTAGGTTTTTGGTCAAGTGGAAAGGGAAACCTTCAATTGAGAACTCGTGGATTAGTGAAGAGGAGTTTATGAAGCTAGATGGAAACATGTGCAAGGCTGCTAAAATTGCTGCTCGCACAGGGTCGAGCTCCTTTTATCCTGGCGGGAATGATGAGGCAAGAAAAAAAAGGAAAAGAAAGGAAAAAAAGAAAAGAAAGAAAAAAAAAAGAAAACAAAAAGTGTGAATGTATTCTGTTTTGCATGTTTTTCTTGTAGTAGGATCCCAAATTGTTGTTTTTGGGTAGCTTTGTCAACAGTTTAGAACCAGGGGTACATTCGTCATTTTATAAGTCAGATTTTCTGTCAGGGGCAGTTGGGTGCATTTTTGTTGGATTTTGGTCTCTTGGGTCTTTTTGTAACAAAAGTTATCTTTTAGGTGTTCATTTGAAGTTAGTTTTGCTCCTGAGGAGTTGTTGGTGAGAGGGAAACATTCTAGGGGCTTATGTGTAAATATTTTAACTAGCTTGTCCAGCAAGCCAGTGAGTCTTATAAAAGAGAAGGGGGCTGTTTATGTAGGGGCTTTTTTTCGTTCTTACTCTCTTGTTTGAGCTGTAGCTCAGCCCCAGCTAAGGTTTTCAAGTATTGGGAGCTTGGATTTTGAGGAACCCATTTTGGCACCTTCCAATCCCTCCTTCGCTGCGTACCGTACGGGAGGCCAGCTTGCTGCCAATCGTTACTGTAGCGGAACTGTTCCAGGAGGGGTTTTACTTCAGGCTCAGGTCTGAAATCCCTAAAAATCCAATTTATTTTGTTGTTTTCAGCTTGGTATTTCTCGTGCTTATTGATGTATACTTGAGGTCCTGCATGTAATTTGTCTTTCTGTCCACATCAGGGGCTTTGTGAAGAATCAAGTGGCTAACCACAAAAATATGGCAGTTAGTTTTCGATGGGAAAGGAGATCAGAAATTGGGGTGGCAGATTGTTTAGCAAAGCAAAGGGTACATAAGAATCAGTTATTATGGGCTCAACAGCAATTTTGTTTTTTCTTTTTTTTTTTTTTTGTTTTGAGGCTGCATCTCGCACCTCTTTGTGGGAAGCTTTTACTGTGTATTGTTCTTGCCGAATTATTGATTCTTAATAGTACTCCTATTACTAACTTATCAAAATATATATATATATATATATATTCCTATTGCTAATTAAAAAAATGGTGGCACTGCACATCAATCCTCAGCTTAAGTTTCTTTTTTTTATTTTTGAAAGGCAATTTTTCCTCCATTGCTTTCTCCTCTTTACATGGTAATTTTTCTCCTTTGCTTGCTCCTCTTTACAGGAGGTTTCCAGTTCAAATGCAACTTAAATTCTCAACAGAACCACAAAAGTAGAATCAAGGAAAGTTAGAGAAGAAGATACTGTGATTAACTAACAAATAGCCAGCCAGCATGCATGATCTCTAGTTCTTAACAAATATAATTGAAAAAGAAAAAGGCAATTTGTGTCCTAACCTTGTGTTTCAGCCTACGGAGCACAAAGGGCCGAAGAACTTGGTGGAGACGATTTATAATCAATAGATTCTCCTCCTCGGATAGTAAAGCCTGCTCAATAATTACCACGAACAATGATTTATGAGTCTCACAAAGTGATCTATTTTGAAAAAGAGGATGTAGTTTACTTTTACATCCCAAAAGCAGATAAAACCAAGACTTACTTCATCAGGTGAATTATCACCACTACTCTCAAATGGTTTATTGAACCATTGAGAAAAATCTTCTGATGAGTTGAAAATGTTTGGTAAGAGGAAGTTAAGTAGTGCCCACAGCTCATCAAGATTGTTCTATACCAAAAAAAAGGAAGAAAAGATAATCCATCACACAGGATTCAAAGCTATAAAGCTTCAGAGTCAAAAGAAAATTAGATTAATATGAACATCAGATGGCAAAGTAATTCAAAGAGCAAGAGTGAGAAGAATAAACAGGAGAGCAAGGATCATCCCTAACCTGAAGAGGTGTTCCAGTCAACAGCAATTTATGATAGCTCTGATAATGCCTTAAGTCTGCATTCAGTTTGCAGGAAGCATTCTTTATGCGGTGACCTTCATCAATTATAATGTAATGCCATTGTATTTTGCTTAACTTTGGCCGATCATGTTTGTTCATCAAGTACTCATATGTTGTCAGAAGGACATTAAATTTCTGATGGACAATCATTTCTCTGCAGGACAAAGGGAAGTCCAAATGATTATCTACACAATCAAAAGTAAAAAGAAGGAAAGAAAAACAAAAATATTCATATAGATATTCCATTACTTGAATAATCTGCGACGCTCCTCTGGAGGACCAGCATAAGCTATTTTATTTATACCAGGTGCCCAGAAGCTAAGCTCTGACTCCCATCCAGGTAAAACAGATGATGGTACTACCACCAGAAAGGGTCCTCTGTCATTTTTGGTTTCCATTAAGTAACAAATTAGAGCAATAACCTGCAAAGACTCAACTTATTAGATTCCTGCTATATCAAGTCCAAAAACTCCCAGGATCCATAAAATATCAAAAGGAGCCTTTGTTAGATTATTTTAGAGCTTAGACACATAGCACCCATACCATACCTGAACAGTTTTACCAAGACCCATCTCATCAGCAAGAATCCCATTCAAGTTATTATTGTATAACGAAACCAACCACCGAAGGCCATTCATTTGGTACCTACATAAAATGAAGTGCATTAATCTTCCACCAAAGCTCATGGAAGATTGGTTTATCCAAAATACAATCCAACATGAGTTTAACCATCCAATTGAAGACAATAAACATGAAACGCCTGAAAGAATGACAATAGAACAGATGACCAAATAAAAATTCAACTCACTCCCTCAGTTTTCCACCCTGAAGACAAGTTGGTTGTTCTGCTATGCTTTCTTTTACACTGCAACAAAACAATGTTTAATGTATTACATTCCTGAAAGAAAGATTTACACACAATTATCAAGGAAGAATTAACTATATTTTACTTAAACCAAGTAAATTTACCCAAATTCTTTTTTACATAATTAAAATAAAAAACTTCGTTTGCCTGTGGGAAGACACCCAGTTAACTTTCCGCTCGTGACTGGTAAACTACAGGTAGCATTCAAGTAAAATATAATAACATTACCTGTGAGCCATCATATAGTACTTTTCATTGCTTTCCAGATAATGCTGCAAAAAAGATTTACAAATATTAGATAGAAGAGAAAATAACTTCAGGAAGTGCACAAAGAGCAAACTTACCTGAGCCTGGTCACTCTCATCTTCATTATCAGCAGGAATCTCATTTTTTTCAACAACATTTGCAGCTCGGTTCTCTTCCATTTCCATCTCAAAACGCCTTGCAATGGCCTTTGCGTCCTGTAGTTTAGCACCCAGCTTCTGAAGATATTTTTCTGTCTCCTTGAGCAATTGCTTGACACGATCTGATTTTGCATCCTATATGACGATAAAATAACATTATCTGAAGGAACAACAGCAGCAATACTGCAAGAAAACACTAAGAATCTCCAAATGTGAGGATACCTGAACCATTCGTAGATAACCTTCCACATCATTGTTCTTTAAGAGGTTAATCTTCTCACGCTGGATTCTGTCAATCTTCTCACGATGTATCCTTTCCTTCCTCTTATGGAACTCCTTTACATATTTATTGAAACCCTTCCAACGTTCCCTCTTAATTTTAAACCAGTCTTCCATTCGCTCCCTAAAAGATAGTGATAAAGCAAGTAAATGACAAATACAAAAAAAGGTTTTTATTGACATTGGATTTAAACTAAATTAATTAAAAAAACATTGTTTGGTACAACAGCAAGATAAACATAACATAGGAAAGAAGAGAATGCAATAATGAAAGAATAGCAATCAGCACAGATATATCATAATTTCTAAAGAAGCGTAAGCTGTGTTTAATTAGCCTGAAATTCAGAGGCTGAAAGAGAACTAATTCTGCCTTCCACTAAAACCTTAGGAATTTAAATAAGAAACCTCATCTAATAAATCCAAAGCCATCAAAAATAGCAGAAACAGCATCTTTAAATTGGAAAAATTGCTAGGTTCTGCATCACCCTATTTTTGGAGTCAAATGCCAGAACCCAGGAATTTGAGAGGCAGATTGGTTAATTACCCCATTTCACCCTTAGGATGTGTCTAGTTTGAAGGAAAAGGTAGGGAAAGGAAGGGAAAAGTAGGGAAAATCCGTGCAAAGCTTGTATGGTTTTCCCTACCTTTTCCTCCAAACCAAACACAGCCTTAACTCAGACAGAACCAAAATGGATATGGTTCATTGAAAGGACATAAAGAAAAGTAAATCATTGAAATGATCAAGCATGCAGACACACACTTGTGAACTTCTATTTCACTGAAGAATTCCTTCTGCCTCTCACGAATTCTCTTCTGCCGCTCCTCCTTCATTTTCTGTTCAAACTTTTCGAGCTGTTTCAACCGCCGTCCATGCCTATGTTTCTTAATTGATTTCAACCGCTCCATGTCAGATGCAATAGGTTTGAAGAAATCATGCAGAAAATCACTGTTCAAACAGAGAAAATACAGTCATGAGTGGAACAGGCAGAACAGATAAACAGCAATAATACAGACAATCATTTCATTTAACAGTATAAAAGTGCAAACAGGGAGAATAGAAGAGGGAGGAAGAACAACATGATGAAGTTCACCAAGAAGATAAAACTAAAAACGTAGACTTACAGTGCCACAATGATCTTTTCCATAGAAAAAGGAAAAAAAAAAACAAATAGGAAAGAAAACAATGCCATGATAATACTACAAATACCTCCGCAAACGGCGTTGAAGCTCGAGCAGTTGAAGCTTTTTCAGTTCAATGACACTTTTTGTCTTGGCAGAAATATCTTCAGATGAACTCACAGTTTCCTGTAAAACAAGTTTTAGTCCAAATGAAATATAATCAGAGCACTAATCAACCCTATACTAGCTAAACTATTAGTATTCTCTAATGCACTTCCAATAGCAATTGACAGAGAAACCTCTGAGTTTCAACTTTCAAACATGCAAGAACAGATAATTCAGCATACCGGTGAAATAAAGAAACAGAAGCAGAACTAATAAAGAAATTCCATTAGAAAAAGCTTCTTTTTTTTGGCAGATGGAATCAATCAATTCAGATATGCAATATACAAAGTAAAGCATAGTATGATGTAAAATGCAATTTATTGCAACTACTTGCAGATTTTAGAAGCTTTTTGGATCTATTGACTATTACAAGGGTTAGAAGGTCAGCCATCCCGTATGGAGCAGAGTTTGAAAGTCAATTGTTCTTGGATCCATAAAACTAAATACAAGTATTTAATGTATACAAGTATTAACTTAGGGCTTAAAACTATTTTACATATAAATGTAAAAAAATATACGGGTGTGAACAGATAAAGTTTGCGTATTTATTTATATGTACAAATAGACACAAGTGTTATTGTACACTAGTGAATGACCCCGTACTAACTACAGGGAATTAGTAATGTTAAATTTACATTATGGAATCAATAATGTTAAATTTATCAGGAATTTCTCAAAAATTGCCACATGTCGGCTAGCACAGCAACCCTATCCATTGTCAATCTTTTTTTCTCACATTAATACAAAGCAACCCCTGAGAATAGTTCCCCCTGTTAACCTCTTGTTTGGCCAAAGAATCAGCTACACAGCTGGTCTTTGAACACAAGTGAAACTGGCTTCCAGCTCTCCTAATAATTGTGTGATTTCCCTCATGATGTGCCTATGTTGCCACAAGCCTTGGTAGTCTTTTTTTATCAATAGCCATCAATTTTATTAAAATTATAGAATCATTAAGTATACATATATACATCCTCCCTATTGAGAAATAATTTTATTGTATCTCCTTTTTACATTTACACTAGTTACAACTGTGCCCAAAACATTTGTTCTTTTTTTAAGAGAAAGAAAATTCAAAAAAAGAAAAGAAAAAGGAAAGAACTTAATAATTTTATTTCTATAGACCTATAAAGCTTCTCCATCTTGCAACCACCCAACTACCAATATGGAATCACCTTCAATAATCAACTTATCCACATTCATATGTCTTGCTTATTGAACCCCTTCTACCATTGTCATAATTTTAGCTCTTAATGAGTCTCATAAACCAATCAGCCTGATAACATAGCCACAAATATGAAGTTCATCATTTCTGAAAACACTTTCCACACCTGAAGGTCCTGGGTTCCTCCCACAGCGTCCATCAAAGTTTAGTTTCATGAATCCTTTCCCTGGTGATATCCAACTTCTGCACACTATGTTCTATTTTAATGATGAATCCACCACTACTCTCCAACTTCTAATTACTACCATCTGTTGAAAAAGGAAATAAGTTTTTCAGGTAGAATGCACTACTTGTAAGAGAGTCTAGAGTGATTATGGATCCTAAGGCACTGTTTGTTGGGATTCCTTCTCTTTGGGTGGGATAGCACTGCTTACAGGGGACTTTAGAGTGGTTACAAACCCTATGGCACTACACAAAAGAAGCCAAGGCATTGACCTTTAGGTTGAACAGCTCTTTCACTTCAAAATGTTTAAACTTTAAAATATCGATACAATATGCCCCATATTGGGCATTACATATCGTAATTTTAGGTTACTAATATGCTAAATAGAGAGAGTTAGGACATCTGGCCAGTATTAGAGGTTAACACCTCCCACTGGAGATGTATTGACTCAATTCTTCAACCTTTGATTATTTTTCCAAGTACTCTGGCTGTTTGAAACATCCGATATGCAATTTTTGCATATCAAGTGTATCGATACTTTGAACCATAACTTCAATACCTAGACCATAAAATGACCTCAAAGATTGAATTGCAAGTTGGACAGAGCCATCATTGAATGGGGAACAAGACCAGGGTCCGGCTTAGAGGTTGAGTGCACTTGCTCATTTCCTTTGCAATTTTGTTGGGCAGCTCATGCTGTGTACCATCTTGTATATTGGTATTTGTTCAAGTTATAGGGTTTATTCTCTTCTAAAACCTTCTTTATTTAATTGTCATTCATCAAAAAAAAAATCCCACATCAACAATGGGGAAATGCTTCAATGAAAATGGAAAACCCAGTGTCCATTCCTTCATGTGTTTGTCTTTTGCCTTGAAGAAGGTGAGAGTGGAAATAAAAACCTCTCTTACTTCTTTACTTCAAAGATATGGAACCACTTTTCCCTCTTACTTCTTTACTTCAAAGATATGGAACCACTTTTCCCTCTTACTTCTTTACTTCAAAGATATGGAACCACTTTTCCCTCTTTTCAGCTATGTTTAGAGTCTACTATTGAATGTACTAGCTTTGTTTTTATTCCTAGGTGATTCCTCTCTTTACTAAGAGTGGAAGGACCACATGACATTGCACTGGAGCAGCCATTCTTTGGAGCCTATGGTGTGAAAGATGTAAACATTCTTTGGAGTTTGCAATGACAAAGGACAAGATGTAAACATTCCGATAGATCTAATGAAGGTAAAGTCATGCATTGGATTTTAAACTAAGAAGATTTCAATAGGATCCTTACGAATTCTATACTGAAAGAATAGCCTACAGTGCCTGGTTATGCTCCAACAAGAAAGCAGGTATTATTGTCATGGACAACTTCAATCAGGGAAGAATCCGTCTTAGTAAACCAAGGCGCTTCATCAATAGGAGGTGTAAGAAATCAGGCAGCGAGTGTCACTTTGAATCACCAGGTGTTGGGACTTCTTTGATAGCTGAATTGCTCAGAACAGAAACTCCTAGGTGTTTACCATTATGCACAAACTTCAACCCCCAACCCAAAATCATGTCCTAGACAACAGAATACCAGAGACAAAATCAAAGAGTGCATCAAAAGTCGCTTCAAGGAACTCTTCTCAAAAGCAAAAGAGGGCAAACAGATTGCTTCTGTACCAAGGCCAAAGAATTGTTTCCTCTTTTGTGCACTTAAGTAGAAGGCTCTTTAAGCTGTTTTCAGTTCTTAGGAAATTAAGTGAAAAATAAAAAGTTCTAGGAAAACCTTTAGGAGGTTTTCTTCCCGCAACTCTCCCCTTCTCACTTTTTCTGAGGAACCAAAAGCAGCCTCATAAATCTTTTTTCCCATTTTATTTTTTTCATATGGTGTTTGAAGTTATGTTTTGTGGGCTTCATTCAAAGCTTTTCCTTAAGCAATACTTTCACGGTTTAACATATTGAAATAGAAAGGTGACATGACAACCTTTAACCTTAATAATGCCAACTAAGCGAGTAAAATAGTGAAATCTTTCAGGAATTCCTTTCAACTTCTAATCCTCTCCTCAATGACAGCTTGAAACTAAAACTTTTTTAGTCAGTCTTAAGGTTATGTCAAGATTCTTGGGAACAAAATGATATAAAGTATCTCCTCCCTCCCTCTTCATGGTCTTTTTTCCATTTCTACTGAGATCAAAACCAGTTTTCCATTTCATGGAGATATTAAGACTATTCTTTGTTTGTCGCATGATCAACTACCAGAGACAGTGCATCATCTCAATCAGATGTTGTAAAGCTGACTTTAAGACATTGTATTCATGGAAAGCTATATAAATATATAATGCAATCAAGGTTAAGGGATACGAACACAATCCTTCCTCAACATCTATATGGTTCTCCAGTGGCAATATCAATGGGACAGTAATCAGAATTTTACAGATCCATCATCCATGTAAACCAAACTTATTGTCATGGGCTTCAAAACTTATACTTGCTGGGTCACCCTAAGGACACCCAGAATAGCCCATGAACTTGGACCCATTCTGGCAGATTTGGCCAGCTAAAACAATGCCTGAGAAGACCTTCAACCATATCGATCAGAGATTTGACTAGATAGCAAATCAATCAATATTTGACAGAGAATGAGAAAAACTTTGAAATTTATTTGCATCTGAATTTCTTTTAATTGTTACTTTTTTATCAGTAACAGAAAACTTTCATTAATTAAGAAATAAGTTTAAATACAAAGGTAGGGGGAGGTAAACCCTCTTACCTCACCCCCAAAAGGAAAATTACAGTGTAGCCCAAAACAAATGACTTCTTCCACCCCCTATTTAGCCAAAGCATCTGCAAATGAATTGGCACATCTTTTAACCCGCTGGGCACGCACATCCATTCCTTGAGTTAACCACTTGAATTGCCTCCATTCATTAATGTATGTCCATAACCCATCATTTGTCTTCTCTATCCAGCCAAATACCACTTGTGAATTCCTTGTTTTATTGCATTTATTAGGAACTTAATTATTCTACAGATCTCAAAGAGATCTGATGTACATCAATAATATCATTGTAAACATTCTCTTGAGAAGAGAAACTACATCTCAATGGGGGGCAAGGATTACGTTGTTTAAGTCCATCTTAGCAAACTTGTCCACTTACTTTCTGTCCATCTTTAGAGTCCCAGCAAAATTAGCTAGACAGCTAGAGAAGATAATGAGGGATTTTTTATGAAAGCCAAGAGGGTAGAAAAAGACCATTTAGTAAAAAGGGAACAGGTTTGTAAGCCTAAGGAGCAAGGCCGGTTAGGGATTGGGAACTTAGTGAACAGAAATACAGCTCTACTAGGAAAATGGCTGTGGAGGTTTCCCCGTGAGGAGGACAAACAGTGGCACAGGGTCATTGAAAGCATTCATGGTGCAGTAGATAATGGCTGGGAAGCAGAAATAGCAGCTAATGCAGTTTCAAATACCCCTTGGAAAGCAATCTCTGAAATATTGTCTTTATTTACCAACTTCATTCATCTTGACATTGGGTGTGAAAATAAGATCTTATTCTGGGAAGACCTTTGGCTTGGGAACCAACCACTTTGCAACTTTTACTCTCTGTCAAACTTAAAGACTGAAACTATAGCTAGGGTTGCTACGCCCTCAGAAACTGGTATCAATTGGGACTTAGCGTTCAGAAGGGGCTTGAGAGACAATGAGTGATTCTCTCCTTGTCCTTTTGTCAAAATTAGAAATGGTTTACCTGGATGAAAATGGCCTTGATAATAGAATTTGACATCCAACTTCTGATGGCTTGTTTTCCTGTGCTTCTTTCTTTAATGTGCTTGCCCAGCCAGACTTTGTGGGGCCAAATTTCCCTGCAAGAGAACTATGGTGCAAACCAATTCCTCCTGAAGTGCAAGCTCTTTGCTAGGAAATGTTCCTAGGGAAGGTAAACACCTATGACATGCTACAGAAAAGAAGGCCAAATTTGTGTCTTTCTCCTCGTGTGTGTTCTTTGCAAGGCTTGTGGTGAAACCCTTTCTCACTTACTTCTCTCCTGCTCATTTGTTTCTGTATTTGGAACTATTTCTGTTCTCTCTTTGATTGCAGATGGGCTCCCCCACAAAACGTAGTGAGCCTTTTCAACCCAAATTTCCTGAGGCAACTGAAGAAAAGGGGAAGATGTATGTGGAAGGTAGTACGTGCAGCCTTGGTTTGATATATTTGGGAGGAAAGAAATCAAAGGATCTTCAATGAGAAAAGTAAATGCTTAGAGGGGGTGGTTGAAGCCATTAAAATCATACCAATACATTGGGTTAAAACCTTGGAACTGTTCAAGAGTATTCCTACTGATGACTTCCTTAAGAAATTGGAGAGAAATGGCACACTCAAAACCACCTAGAGAAAATATAAGAATGGAGTGGAAACCACCAGGTTTAAATAAACTAAAGCTACATTTTGATGGTAGTTCGTTTGGAAATCCAGGAAGATTAGGAATAGGGGGAGTTTTTCGAAACCATCAAGGAGTAGTGATGGCCTTGTTCTCAGGACCAATCGGTTTTGGTGACTCAATTAAGGCTGAATCAAAAGCACTGTTGCAAGGACTGAAGTTTGCTGAACAATTAGGGGCAAGAGAATTGGAAATTGAAGGAGACCCCCTCCTGATCATAACATAGGCAAAGCAAATTGAGTCAACACCTTGGAAACTCAGATTCATTTTCAGACAGATTGACCAACTTGGAAAGAAATTTAACACTAGTTACTCTACTTTTAGATGGGTTAAAAGGGAAGCAAATGGGTTGGCAGATGTGTTAGCGAAGCAGGGAGCTAATAGACCATCCTTATTTTGGGCATTGTTGTTAACCTAGTGTTTATGGGATCCATATACCTGTAACTTATCTTCAAATATTTAATTGAATAAATAGATTTCTTTGCTGATAAAAAAAAAATCTCTTGAGAATTAATGAAAGTTAAATTGTTCTTAGAATTTTTATGGTTTGCTGCTGACTCCAAGCTTATGAAGGTGCTGACTGCTGACTCCTAGAGAAAACTAATAGTGCTAACTCCATTATGACCTATCCTTGATTTGTTGCAGATATTTTATTCATTTGTCAAATCCTAGTCTATGGAACCTGCTCTAGTATTTCAGGTTCCATTTTCTTATTTTTCTTTATTTTTTACATCGTTGAATTATCTCCTTAACTAATTCATTTCTCTTCTAACCGTCCCATTGTTTTCCTTTCTTTCCCTTGTGTTTTTTGATAAATAATAATAAGCAGCTTATTAATGATCAAACAAGAGAGTTACACAAATGAAGATTTCCCACATCAAGGCGTGAGATGCAGCCTCAAAACAAAAGCAGATTTACAATTGAGCCCAAAAAAGTTGATCCTTATGCACCACTTGCTTAGGTAGAAAGTCCGCCAACCCATTTGTCAATATGCCTTCCCTTTGGACTCTAACTGTTATATTTGAAGTTAGCCACTTGAATCTTCTCATAGCCCCCCTATAGGACCAAGCTACTATCTCCAGTTCCTTCAGCCACCCAATTACCAGTTTAGAGTCACCTTCAATTAATATTCTCAAAATTCAGCTCTCTAGCAATCTCTGTTTCCTTTCCCTTTGTGCTTTTTATTACTGAAATTCTCTAATCCTCTCTTAATGGTAAAATAGCCATCCTCGTTTCAGACAACCAGCCCTTTCCAAAACCATTAACCAGCCCTTATTCATTGGACCAACCTTTAAGTTCTATTTAGAATCATTTTTACATAACAATTCCCTCTCCCCTTTTCTTAAATTTTAGAGCTCTTCTACACTTTTTCAACCCCTTTTGTTGGGAATAAAAATACCTAAGCTAGGTGTCAAAGTTAGCAAGATGAGGGCCTACTTGTCTAATTCCAGCTTGATAAAATAAAATCATCACAATTCCAACAACAACCACCTAAATTGGTTACTGTTTGCATGGGTCTAGCACCATGTATCATTAGCAACCTGACAATAATTTCTGACTATCAGGAAAGCAAACCTTACTTTGATTTGACAGGCCGGAGAACTGAGTTCAAGAATGTTAAGAATTCATTTAGATGGTACAAAAGGCACACGGTAAAAAATGCCGAAAGGATATTCCAACAACCCTTCATCTTCTATTATAGCATATATCACCATATAAGTAAACTTGAAATATGGTAAGGCAAAGTTCTTTGGAATATATTTCCTGAGGCTATACCTTTACGATATGAAAGGAAAAAAACCTCAATTTTTTGAAATGAAGATGAATGAAATGGCAATGGTAAAAACGAACCTCAAAGGAAAACTATGTCAATGTCTAAGTATTCAAAAGGAATTTCAAGGAATCCAACCACAATCTTTTTTTCAATGTTGGTACTTTTTTTCTCAACTCTGTATGCAAAACTTTTTGTATAGCCAGCCCTATGTATACAAAACTTTTTTTTTCAATACTCAATATAATATAATACAATACTTTTTCACAAAAAAGAAAAAAAGAAAAAGAAAACTTCAAATATAAAAAAGAAGCAATATAAATAGCTGTTTTTATCATTAACAATCAAAGCCAAGACCTCAAGAGGAGGCAACTACAACAGAAACAGAAACAGAAAACCAACAGGAGAGAAACCATGAAATTTAAAATAACATATCATTAAGCACAATATTGATATTTCAGTGCATACCTTTAGTTTATCAACACATGCAGATATTTTTTCCTCCATCTTCCTCTGTTTTAGTGCCCAAGTTTGCTCTTCAAGAAGTTTTCTTTTTTGCTGATCCATAATCCATTTCTCCGAAGTGGTGTACTTTGGAGAAGGTGGCATGTCAGCTGAACTTAAGTTCTCATCGTTTTCCAGTTCTGTACTCTTGTCCAACATTGTAACTGAATTCCCATATTTTAGTGTCTCATTGGGGGTAACCATCTTGCATAATTCTAAAGTTCGTTGCATTTGGCCCTCAGAAACCCTCTGATCACTTGTACAACTATTTCCACCACTGACTGAAGAATCCATAAAGCTATTAAAAACAACAGGCTCCATTTTAGAAGTAGCACTCTCTCCCTGCAATACATGTGAACTTAACTGACTGACATCCTTCAAAGGCATTGTGGTTTGAGGCTCAATATCCTTCCCTGAAAAAGGTTTAATCTGCTCTTTTAATGGAAAAGCTGAAGCATATTTATCTGCATGCTGATTTGTTTGCATAACAGGAGAGTCTGCCTTCAAAAATTTGTTCACTCTATCGCCATTAACTGGAATCTGAGACTGGTTTAGAGAAATATCAACCCTTTCTGACAATTGTTCATGCAGAACAGCTGAGGATGTTAGTGTTGCCCTAGGAGCCTCATTATGGCTTCCAATTCCAGTCCAACTGGTAATCTCAGGCTTCTGCTGTCTATTTACCCCCAGGACAGAAGAGCTAATCTGGTTTGCTCTTCCAAATAACCGAAGGCTATTATCGGGATCACCTTTTTCATGATTATTCTCAGCTGAAAACCTTCCACCATTCCTCGCAGAATCAGATTCCAATATCATAGATACTGCCCCTTGTGATTCTGCCACCTCCTGGGTTTGCATTTCAGCTTCAGTTTTTCTTCTTGCAGCTAAAAGCCGTTTCCTTTCTTCTGAAAATGCAGCCCAGTCAGATGGTGGACCCTTTTTACCCTTCACCATCATTTGGTTCTCCATGTCTTTGGACAAGGAGTCAGTTTCTATTAAACTTCCTGTAGAAGAGGAACCTGGAGCAACCCTTTCAGTTTCCCTGATATCATTTGATCTTCCAGACGCAGCCCCAACTTCATTATTGCCAGTTGGCTCTTTTGAAGATAGCTCTTTTCCCCTAGCATCAATCAATTCTCTGCGGGCCCCATCTACACTAACACCTATTACATCCCAAGTAAATTAAATAAATGAGTTAACTGATAACAAAAACAATCAAAGATAATCTTCTTCCTTCTATTCCTGTAACTACGGTTTCTTCCCTACAACTTGCATACTTGTATGTTGTATCTATAACCAAAGAATTGAAGTACAATTACAGAAGCCAACCCTTGAGTTTTCACCACAGAAGTCAGAAGGCCAATAGATTTTCCAATAAAATAATGGAACCCTGAAAGTGGAATTTTCTACTCCTACAGTTTCAGCAAACCAGTGAAGGGTTAGATTCTAGTGATCCATACAAGTCCTATGGAAATGGAAACTCGGATACGTGCAGAAATGCTATTCCTACTTCAAGGGCTGCAGTTAGCCAAGTCATTAGGCTACGAAGGACTGATTGTAGGAAATTCACAGGTCATTATCAAGTGGATAGCAGGCAATGATTTAGGTCATTGGACACATCTAATATGATAAGAGAGGCAGGGTCTTGCATATTCAGTTCAAGTATTCCACTTGAATGGAACCCAAGATCTACAAATTCCATTGGAAGATTGATTGGCATTTGACAAAGGAAGGAGCAAGTAGAGAAGATATGTACTGGGGAAATACCTGGAAAGCAGACAGTTGTGAATTGATTATATTCTGTATCATTGAGAGCCATGTGGTAAATTTACTGGTTGAGCTAGATATATTTATCTTTCTACAAGAAAACAATGTTTTATTGGGTATAGATACAAACAATTGTTTTAGAGGGAGAAATTGCAACTACAAGCAAAATTTAAGGAAAACAGTCTTTACTTCTAACCTTCTTTAGGGGTGATGCCACCAAGAGCATAATCAAGATGAACTTTCTTAGGCACCAAACCATTTCTGCATGTGCAAGATAAGTTGAAAAAAGTAATCAAGGATAGAGCCTGCATTGGATAAATGGTGATTTTAACAAGCTAGGGATAGCTAATTGGGGATATGACATACCTGAATGCCAGAAAAACAAGGCACTGAGCTCTGAGTTGTTTCAAATGTTGTTCCTTAAAGGGCATGGAAGAGCTAGCAGGAGATTCATGTACCAGAATTTTTCCCATATTCCTAGGAGCTCCACTTCGAACTGAGCTCATTTCCACATTACTGTTTGACTCGGCACCCTATTTTAAAAATTAATTATTTACACTGATCATCATAAGCTAGAAATAAGGGAAAAGTGCAGAACAAATACAGGTAAAAAAATAAATAACTTCAGAACAGAACAAGGTTATCATAGAAGCAAGTATATCAAGGCCAACCAAAATGACTGTAAATATCCATAGAAGTTCACATACGATATATCATTTTTTAAAGGTAACAATCAAAAGGGTCTTACTAATTTACGTAAAAAAATGGACTAGAAGAATACTGCCAAGCACCCCTTCGTGGGAAGAAGGCTACATACTCCTTATTTCTAAAATGGCACATACAAGGTGCATAGAAGGATTTTGGGAATGGTGCATTCCTGGTTGGCAAATCACCCATTGTTCAAAAACAGGCACTCATGTTCTTTTTCTGATCAAGATTTCCTCTTTGCGAGGAGCTTATAGTCTTTTTGGTTTGGGGCTGGTTGTATCAGGTATACTGGTTCTTTCCTCTTGTACAGATTCTCTTTGTACATGGATTTACATAGTTGTATGGTTTTAAGATTATTAATGAGATTACCTTACAGTTTCAAAAAAAAAGTTCAACTTCTTCCAACCAGACACTGGGGATGACCAAACCTCTAGAGGTTTTTGTTTCCTAGAGAAAAAGGCAGCAATTGCCCCCCAATTCCCAGAAAACAAAACAAAAGAAAAAACCCCTCTGCTTTAAAGTCTGAAAAAAAAAAGTTTCAGGGTTTTAACACAATGACCAATGTGCAATTTTAAGAATAATACATTCAATTACCTTCTCCAACCTCCTCTCCTCCTAAAAGATTATTGTATTTCTTTCTTCCCACACTGTCCAAATTACCACTGCCTTTGTACATCTCCACAAAATCCTACCTCTTTTATTTTTGTGTTTCTCAAAACAGAAGGGCTGAACAGTCCATCCAAACAAGCAGGAGCCAGGAGGGTTCCACCTACAATCAAAAAGAGAAGAAAGCCATTCCCAAATAAAGCAAACAAAAAAAAAAAAAAAAAAAGTTGCCATTTGTAAGACTTGTGGATTGGGGGATTACCTTCTTTTGGAAGGTGATAGTTGTATTAAATTTCTTTTAAGTTTAACGAAAGTTACAATTTCCTATCAAAAAAACGGGGGTCTTTCCCTACCAACTTTAAAACCTTCAATCATATCCATATACACCCCCATAAGCACCAGTATGCTTAACACTTCTGCTACAATGTCAAACAATAATGGAGATAGTGGATCTCCTTGTCTCAGCCCCATTGTAGCTAAAAAAAATAAGCTCTGTTGAAATACCATTAAACCAAATAGGAAAGGATACTGTGGAAATGCAAGCAAACATACAACTCCTCCATCTCTCCCCAAAACCCATCATTTCCAGCACCTCCTCCAAGAGACCCCATTCCCCAAAACCCTTTTCCACTTCTAATTCTTGCATTTACAAACCCAATTGCTATTATCACCGCATCTAAGATTTGTGTCCCCTCAACAAAAGCCATTTGAGTAGGCCCCACCATGTCATGTAACAATGATCTTAATCTTCTTGAAAGGATTTCTGCAATTGTTCTATATAAGTTGGATATTAAGCTTCTTGGTCATAAATCTTGAACCTTACAAGCACCTTCCCACCAACTTTTCATTCCAAAATTCCGTAAACATCCCCAATGCATCACTTTTAACAATGCTCCAACCAGTGATTTAAAAGGCACGTATAGGCATACAGGCAAGGCGCATTTTGGGGTACGCGCCTCGCCTAGGTCCTAGGCGCACGTCTAGATGCGCCTTGTGCCTCATCCCAGGCGTGCGCCTTTTCAAAATTTTGCACTTTTTGCCTTTTTTTGAGTCTAACAGCCGGGCCGGGGGCTCCGCCCTCGGACCCCCAACCACACCCCTCATGGCAAGCCCAAACAAGTCTATTCATTCATTCATTCCAATAAAATATCTTCTTAAAAGGCAATTAAAGTTATGAAATCATGATTTTTCATGTGAGAAATAAGAATTTCAAACCCTAACATAGACTTGTATGGGCTTGCCTCGAGGGGCGTGCTACAAAGGCGACTCATAGAATCAAGAATGCAATATGTTTTACATCACATTAGCTACTTGAAGCAATGCAATTAAGGAAAAAATGAGATTGTGGGTTTTACATGCTTGAAAATGTTGTATATATTTGCTTCTATTTTTAAATTTTCATTTGAAAACGCTTTACATGTTATTTTTATGTATTTTAATTTTAGATAATTGTTTTTTAAAACATTTATTTTAAAATTTATGTTTATATCTTTTATTAACATTATGTTTAATCTTTTTTTGAATTTACTGACTTCTTTTTTATTTTTAGCTTTTTTTGTAGTTTTGCGCCTTTCTTAAAAAGGCACGTGCCCCGCCTTGTGCCTCAAGCGCAAATTGTCCCTTGCACTCTTTTGCGCCTTGCACTTTTAAAGCACTAGCTCCAACACCTTCACTAGTTAGAAACATAGTTCCTCTCCCTCTCTAATCATGAGTACCAACCGGCCATGCCCTGATGTTTCTTCTAAAATAAAGATTTAATTTCTAGTGGGAAATTTCTTCTCTATTTTGTTGCTAGAGAGAACTCCATATTTTCCATCCCAATGCTCTTCAATAAAGCTGCTGCCTAATCACTGAATTTCACAAAGTAACTTTTCAATCCACTAGTCGTTATCTATGCACCACCTAAAGGACATTATGCAAGTAATGCGAAAACAATTGATCACTAGCACAACATCTTAGATGACAGTGGACAACAAAGAACTCACCCTTGCCTCAAAGGGCTTGGTTGGGTGTCTAAGGGCAGAGCCCCTAGCCCAGCCACTATGCTTGAAAGGCACACAATTGGGCCAAGGCACACACCTTTTCAAAGAAGTTGCGCCTAGACCTAGGCAAGGCACATACCTTGAAATATGCCTTACCTTTGCATCTAGTGCATCTAATTAAGCTATCTAAGATCTTGGGAGTGGTAGAATGGGCACAGCCTAACTCCTAACCTTTGCCATTTTTTTCACAAATAGTGGCCACCCTCAAACTCAAACCTATGTTCTCATACTTGCCTGACCAAGATTTTACCATTACACCAAGTAATGGCCCCTATGAAAGAAAACAATCAAATGAGCAAAGAAATAAACAAAGAGCAATAGCAATGCAACATAAAATCCACCAATTGACCAATAACAAAGAGCAATAAGCATGAAAAAATAGGAGAAACCTCTAACAATACCTTGCACAAAGCAATAGCAAACTCCTTAGAAACTGAATTATTTTATAAAATAGAGCATACAAAGATTTGAGATTATTATTAAATTTGCCTATTTTTTTCTGAACAATATTATCACTCGTGCTGAAGCCTACTAATTTTGCACACATCACTATGTTGTCACATAGAGATTAAAAATAGATAACAATATTGCAAAAAAAAAAAACAATACCTGAACCATCTTAGATATATTGGATGTTGTATGTGAAATGCCTCCATCCTGCTCTACAACCTTTCCAGCTGATAAAGATGTTGATGTTTCCTCCCCTCGAGTACCTGAAAACAATTGTGCTTCCACACCTTTCTCAGAAGTGCTTGGCATTTCATCTTTCATAAACCCATGCTTTCTATGTTCAGAATCAACAAAATATTTAGAGGAGATATCCATTGCAGGACCTTTCATGGAAGTTTCAATAGACATTCTATCGTTGCTTCTTTGTGCCAACTGTGAAACGGATGCAGTATCTATGCTTCTTTCCTTGTGCAACTTTGAGGCCAAATCATGACCATCAAATGACGAATTGTTGAATTGTATTGGAGGAGATAAACCCTGTTTTGCCATTGCATATGAACTAAAAGCACCAGGCATGCCTCCATGAACCTTGCCACAACCACCTGATATTGCAGTCACACCCTGCAAAATACTACTACTTATTGGTCCTGGGGGTCTTCCAGGACCCCCATGTTCAGAAGACTGGGCAGAATAGTCAAAGGTCTGGTTTTCAGACAGCTTGGAGTCATAAATGTTATGCTTCTGCTCATTTCTACTATTAACAGCTTCTTTGCTTCCTGCAAGAGATGGAGTTGATAAGTGGGACATAGAAATTTCTCCCGTTGAACTTGGAACAACATTAGGAGAAATTCTAGAGCCTTGAGAATTTTCAGATTGTAACCCCCCTTTACTCTGATTCCAGAGACCCCTAGAACTGAGAATATCATGTAAATTCTGATTTTCTTGCTTTGCTCTAAACACCGATCCCATGCCACCAGATAAAGGTGAGAGATGTTCCCCATGACTACTGTTCTGGGAAGGATCTAAATCACCTTTGTTCATAGGCTTCCCCTTCCTTGGAGTGAATCCAGCACTGGAAGTATCTAGCTGCTGGGCGTAATCTGTATGTGCTTCAACAGATGATGTTGAATCTGCTCTCTTCCTCTTAGAACTGCCTTTTTTAGTATCTTTCTGAAGTCCTTGTTTATCAAGCATTGCCGTATCACGCCTTTCCTGTGAGTTTCCTGATCTAGTATCCATACTGGATGGACTTTCATGATCAAATAACTTGGCACTTCTCTGAGATAGAGGCCCCTGATGAAGATCATGTCCAACACTTTCCATCCTGCTTGGACCAACAGGTGGCCTGTTTAGAATAGTTGCCTCATGCTTGGGAATCTCATTGTCAACTAAACTTGTTTTAGAGTCTTTTAAAGCCCCAACCCCCTGGCTAGATCCTCCATAAACAACTTCCTTGGTTTTACTACTTGATCCAGGATGCCATGCACTGGAAGTTCCACTTCTAAAAGATACATCACTGGCACCTATAGATGGTGTATTATCAGTTGTTTCCTTTTCCATCACCTTTGCATTTCCAGGGTCCCCTATTTGAGTTCCACCAGCCAAAGGAAGGCGTGATGATTTCAATGCCTCAATATCAATACCATGTTGATTGATAACAGTTTCCATGGCCCTGGCATCAAGAAAAATCAAAACATGATGACCATAAGTAATTAAAGGGTGCATAGAACTTCAAACTTATCATTAAGCAACTTAAGCTCATATTTTAATTGGTCATTCTAAATATAAAGATGGACCACAAGGAATATCATGGTAAAGGATCATATAATGCTCTCATAAACTGTGCTTAACCACCTAATGAGATAAAATCCACTGCAGGACCTTACCCTAATAAAATAGTCCTAACTTTCCAGTACACCATAAACAAAGCAACTGAACCTTTGCGACGATATTTGAGGAAGAAAGAAACCATGTAGTAGATTCTAATTGTATAATGGCTAGAGTGGTGCATTTAGTTTAAATCGATGAAGCTATCTCATTTTTTTCACCTGATGACTTGTAGAGAAATTGGGGATACATGGCCGCATCTTCAAAAAAAACCATAAGTCCATAAACAATGGACATTATTGGAGGAGGGTTTCATTAAGCTAAACTTTGATGGAGGTAGTGTAGGAAATCCAGGTCCCTTGAGTGTAGGAGGTTTTTTTTTTGATAAATAACATCAATTCCATTAAAATAATGAATAGATACAAGAAGATCCCCTTAGAGGCGCAAGGAGCAGCCTCTCCAAACAGCAAATACACAAACTACAACAGAGAAAACATGAATGTTGAAATTAAAACAATAGCTACAATTGTGCCCAGAACAATGTTTCCCTATTTATCCCTTGTTTTGCCAAGACATCAGCAAAAGCATTAGCTGATCTCCCAACCCATTGTACTGTTACAGACATATTTCTTGTCAGCCATTTGAATTTCTTTAACTCATTTTTGTAGCCCCAAGTGGCATCCTTCGGATTATTTAACCAGTCCACCACTGTCTTAGAGTCTCCTTCAATCAGAAGCTGCCCCATGCCCACTTCTTTTGCAAGAAGTATTCGTTGTATTGCAGCTAGCAGTTCTGCCTGGATAGAGTTCCCAACTCCTAAAGGGCCAGAGTAGATTAAGACAACCTCTCCAGCCTCATTCCTCAGTACACCTCCCATCCCAAAGGGACCCAGTTTACCCTGGCTACTCCCATCAAAATTCAGCTTCAAAGAACCAAGAGGAGGGGGGACCTAGCTAGTCACTGCCCTTCCCTTGTAGAAGGAACAACTTGCTACCAACTTCCAATCATTCTAACAATCAGCAAAAGTAAAATGGTTAAATAATTCTAGAGTCTTTAACCAATGCAAAGACCTGGACAAAATGCAGTCCTTCAAGGTTTGACTGCTTCTTCCTTTTTCTTGGAAGATTTTGGCATTCCTTTCTTCCCATACTGTCCATAACAATGCTGCTCGTGAGCATCTCCACATTTTTCTTCCTCTTTTATGGGGCCAAGAAAAGAAATAAGGGTTAAAGATTGTGCTTACTTCTGCTAGCACATCCCAACTAGACCCAAACAAAGATAGAAGCCAAGCCCAGAGCTCTGCAGTGACACTACAAGATAAAAATAGATGATTACAATCCTCACCATGAGATCTGCAACACAAAGCCATAACCTTGGGGGGGACCGGCCTATGCCAGACTTCTTTGAAAGGGAAACTCTGATGAGAAGGAGATTGGCAGAAGAACTTGAAAAAGGAACCACAAGAAAAAGACCCTTTGGGGTGAATGGCCCAAATCCTTTTATTAGGTTTCGAGGGATCCAACAAAACCTTATCAATGAGACATAGAAGAGTAGACAAACACTCAATTTCCTCATCCCTTAATTCTCTACAAAAACCAAAATCCCAAGACAATGTTGGTAAGGATAAATTCAACAGAAGGAATTTTGAGATCACCTCATTTTTATGCAAGGATAAAGAGTACAATGAAGGAAAAAGGTCTTTCAAAGGGAGATCTCCAACCCAAATGTCCTCCCAAAACCGAATAGAATTACCTGAACAAGCATCATACCTGACACAGCTAAGGAACTGCGGAAGAACTTCGTGAATTGCTTTCCAAGGTGTGGCTAGGTTAGCCCTCCTTGATGCACCAGCATCCCAACCACTCTCTGAACATCCATGAATACTCTTCACTACTTCGTGCTAGAGTCTATCCCGCTCCAAAGGCCATCTCCACAACCACTTCCCTAACAAAGTTGAGTTCTTTTTAAGCACATTCCCGAGCCCTAATCCTCCCTCCTCTTTGCTTCTACCCACAACCCCCCACTTAATTAAATGGACTTTTTTACCTTCTCCCGGTTCCCACAAAAAATCTCTCAAAAATTTTTCCAACTTCTTCGCTTCCCTAGACGGTATCCTAAAGACAGAGAGATAATGTGTAGGAGGTATTTTCAGAAACAAGGGCATATTATAGCCATGTTTTCAGGACCCATTGGCTTTGGAGACTCCACAAGAGCTGAGCTTTATGATGTGCTTCAAGGATTACAGTAGGCCAAGGAACTAAATCTCACTAATCTAATGATAGAGGGTGACTCCAAGGTTGTAACTGGATGGCTGGGAAATGGTGAGAATACAGTGTTGATCTGCAGAAATGAACTAAAACAGATTAAATTGATGGTGGTGGTGGGGAGCGTGAGTGCAAAAATACAATGGGAACAATGATCTGCTAATGGATGGGGCAATGCTCTAGCCAAGCAAGGGGTTAAAAGAAATCAAGTGTTTTGGGCTTGCCTGTAAACATTCTAGGGATATGGTAGTAACTGCTACCCTACCCAAGGAATACCTTTATTGTCTTGTACTTTTACACCACGATCGGTATGAGGTCAGTTGGACACTAATCTTCATTAGGTAAAAGCAAGTGGATGGGTCTCATGCTGTTTAGTATCAACTGTTTCAGCTATAGCAGCATATAACAGAGAAAATTAAATGGTTCAGTTACTAACTCCAGATGGACGAAATTAAATAAATAGAAGATATATATATAGCATTGAATTCCCAGTTTGCTTTGTTTTTTTCCTCTGAAGGATAACTGATCATGAAATTTAAAAGACTGTGAAAATAGTAGGAACAACAGTCCATGACTGCACAAAAACACCAAAAATATAGTGTAAATGAGAACCAATCAAGTGCTACTCTTCCCCAATTAGATTCTCAATTTCTTAACCAAGGGAAGGTAATGATAAGTTAAGATTTAAAAACATATAACCAGAGAGAGGGGGGAAAAAGTATTCAATCAATAGATGCCCTCTAAATGTTATCTAGTCTGGACTCTGGAACCACAGAACTCAATCTAATTAGCCCAAAAAGATGCAAAGCAACCCAAAAAAAAATGTGAAATTAAATGGAGTTGGAAGTTGATGGAACAAATGCTGTGTAACAGTCATCAATTTAATAGGGAGGGCTTAAATAGTCATGATAATTGTGAATTGAGTTAGACATTCCTTGCCTGGATATTACTTGATATGGCAAAGACTGCTCTTTCCCGCTCAGTTTCATGTGTTGGCATATCTGATACACACAGTAATCAAAAAATGATATAGCTACACTCCACTGACTTATCAAAAAAAAAAAAAAAAAGGCAGTCCACTGAAAGAACCTAGAAACATTATAGTATATAAGACCCAGTAGCACGTACCACATAAAGTTTAGTTGCCAACTTCGCAGGCTCATCTTTTGATTCCTGAATAAGTTTGTGAAGAAACTTCGCTGCCTCCATTTCAACATGATGCGAGGACGCCATCTCATTAGAACTACACAAGACAGCAACGAATGCAAATTCATAACAAATATCAAGTCCAGATCAAATGAGGATCGGGAAATGGAAGGATATCAACTTCGAATTTTTCTGCACTAGCCACTAGGCAGGTATCATTTCAGCTCAAACGAAATGACACGATTTAGGGTTTTGGAGCATCTCGATATGATATATTTGAGGTTTTCTAAGTCCTCGTGTTTAAGATTTCCATGATATATAATGATACTCAACTTGTAACATGTTGGAGAACCGAAATCGTAACACGCTAGTATAACCAAAATTAAAAAAGGTCTCAGTCGGTGTAAGAAAAATGAAACTCGAAGCCTAAAAAATTGTATGGGAAGTGAAACTCGAAACCTAAAAATCAAACCCAACAAACCCTGGAATTTCTTTTCAAGGCGAATTAAAATAGTTCCTTCTCGGAACAAACATGATGAAAAATGACAATAAATCAAAAATAACTAGATAGAAATGCAATTGCTTTATCTTGTCTGCCTCTTCTCTGAACAATTATCTTTTCTGGTTGTGACTTGTGAGAACAAACCGGTTGAGCGATTCGCGAAGCTCGTAATAAATATCAAATTTAGCATGGTGCGTGTGGGTGCGTGATGGAGAGAGAGAGAGAGAGTGCTTACCTCGTTAGGTCGCGGGTGAAGTCCCCCGCTCTCCTCTGTCTACTCAGGAATGACGGAGGAGATGTGGGAATATTGAGAAATGTTAAAGCAACCGTGTAAGCCGAGCTACCACAAATGTATGAACTAAAGACTCCTAACCGTAGATCCGGATAAAAACGTCGGCAACCATGATAGAGGTAAAGTTGACGCAACTGATCGGAGGACTATGATAGACGAGAAAGAAATATCAAATGTCTTTAGCTTTCTCGCTATTAAAATTACGCATTTAACCTTCCCACTCCCAAATACCAAAATGTTTTAAAACCCGGTTCAGGGGTTAAACCGATTTCCCTCCGTGTCAACGGGTCAGTGTATGTCATCAATGTACTATTTAGGCCCGTTACCGGGTAAATGCATTTGGCGTTCCTTATTTTACGATTTATCTTTTATTTTTTAGTTATAAAATCAGTGTTCATAAAGGTATTTCTATTTCTATTGACCCATATATAAAAATGAGAATGGAACAAGTTGAATGGTCGAAGATCCTGATTTTTTTTTATTTTACCCTTATCAAATAGCGGGTTTTTGTTTTGATTTTCCAATATTACCCCTGACAAATAGTGGGATTTGGATGAATATATTTTGTGCTAGATTAGAAGCCACAGAAACTAAGGCTCAGTTTGAAAGCAATAGAAATGCAAATATGTACTATGTAAATACATATAAAATATAAGGTTTTGCATTCTACATATTTGCATTTGTACTCCTTCCAAGTGTTTAGTTTCTTGGATTTCGGTGATAATATAACTTTTTGTAGTAGCATGAAGATTGAACTGGAATGGATGCCGGAATTCTCAGCAACTTTGTATTTTTCCCAGTCCAAGAGGTCATTTCTAGTCTCTGTTATTCTTGTTCTCTGATAATCAGTTAGTTTTTAATTGGAAGTCACAGGTTTTAATTACAGTATTTTCTGATTTTCCTTGACTGTGGTCTCTATTTTCCTTGTTTTTATTATTCTATTGATTTTATTAGGGTTCTGGTTTAACAATATATTGAATGAATTCTAGGTTTAGATTTATGGGTTTTATAAGCAGATCTTGTATTTTGTGTTTCTTGTTCTTTCTTTTTGTGATTTAATTAATTTTAATCAGTTACTGTTCTGGATTAACAATAGATTTTTATTGAATTTTCTGTAGTAACATGAAGATTGAACTGGAATGGATGCCGGAATTCTCAACAACGTTGTGTTTTTCCCAGTCCAAGAGGTCATTTCTAATCTCTGTTATTCTTGTTCTCTGATGATCAGTTAGTTTTTAATTGGAAATGTCATAGGTTTTGATTAAAGTATTTCTTTTCTGTTTTTCCTTGACTGTGGTCTCTATTTTCCTTGTTTTTATTATTCTATTGATTTTAATTAGGGTTCTGGTTTAACAATATATTGAATGAATTCTAGGTTTAGATTTATGGGTTTTATAAGCAGATTTTGTATTCTGATAAGGACAGATTCCTCCTTGTTGTGCACTATGCCCATGGTGCACCATTTTTCTTTATTTTATTTTTTTTTACATGATCCATGTAATAGATGCATGTCCTTCTTGTAGATTGTAGAAGCAAGAAAAATCATGGCATTAGGAGTTATTTAGCCAAGTTTTCTATGTACTCGACCATTCATCATAACCTAACTCATATGGAAAGCCAACATACTTTGTGCTTTCTACCTTGGGGACGTTTGGCCTTTTGGGTTGCATCCAAGAGGAACTGTGGTGGTCCATGTCCTAAGTCCTAACAAACTATGAAAATGTGTCATTTGTATTGTTGAAAGAAACATTTATAATACCATGAAATTTGTTTTTTATTAGATGTTGCCCAGAGGCTTTTTAGCTGGTTCATGGACTCCCTTATGCTCACAATTTTCATTTGGAGTGCATTGATGAGTGGCTTCTGTTGAATGTAAAGTATCTGCATTGTTGTTCAACCTAATTTTAATTTTATTTTTCTCTAAAAATAAGGGACGTTCTAGAACCCATTGGCATTAAGGCCATTAGTTTATTAAGGTTTACTAGAACCACTACTTGACAAGTTCACAAGTCAATTTAGTTATGTTTAGAGCAGATTTTTTTCCCAGGTGAGAATGGCTTTTTCCTAAGTATCGATTTGAACATTTCATTCAAATGAGTTACAAGCCGTGCCAATGTCTTAGAAGATTCTTTGGGAAGAGTGGGGGTTGGAAGAGATGGTCTTGAATGGGGTTACCTTGGGTTGGGATGTAATGTGTAACAGAGCTTTTTCTATTCTTCCAATTCTTCTTTCTTATTGTTGTTTTGTTCTACCTTTTGTTGTTAAAAGATGGTGGTGGATAAACAATTTAACCATTTGAATCAATGGGTTAACTAATAATGCCATAATTAAATAATAAATAATAAATAAATAAAATATCAAAATATACAAAAAGAATTGGGTATATTTATAATCTTATATATTCATTATACTAAACAAAAATAATTATTATATTTAATAAGTAATTTTATTAATGATGAAAATGGAATCTCAAATCTAAAATCAACCCATAAATGAAATGGTCATAAATAAAAAGTACAAAGAATCACAAAAATAATGAACAAATTAGAAAAAAAATTTGGGGCACTTTTTTTGTTATACATTTATAAAAGATAAAAATATCGGGTACATTTCTAATATTATATATTAATTATATTAAAAAAAATAAGTATTAAACATAATAAATAATTTTATCAATGATGGAAATGTAATACAAAATTTAGTGTTGACCAAAATTTAGTGTTATTCCTATCATTAAATTCTTGTAATTAAATCCTGATTATTAATTTTAATAGTATAAAAATAAATATTTTGAAAAGTAATTTGAAAACAAAACCATTTTCTTCCCTCCCGGTGGTGGGTGAGCAATTTGACCATTTGGGGTCAAATGGATTAATAAATAATGTCATAATTAAATAATAAAATAAATAAATAAATATGAAATGTAAGAAGTATTTTTATTAATGATGAAAATAGAAAGCCAATTTCAAAACTCTACCTATAAATTAAATGATGTCAGAGTCAAATAATACAATTTTTTAATAATAAAAAATACAAAGAATCACACAATAAAATAAAATAAAAAAGATAAGAGAAATTTTGGCCACATGACAAATGGAATACAAAATTTAATAGTAATAATAATAATAATAATAATAATAATAGTAATAATAATAATAATGATGATGATGATAATAATTGTTATTACAATTTAAAATTTCCACATGCAATGCACACACACATTACTACATGCATTTAAATTTATTTTTAATCATATTATTACTTTTGTTAAATTTCAGTTTATATCTGTAAAATTCAAGTAATTAATATGAAGAAAAATATCTCATGCGAACGCATGTGCATAATTACTAGTAAACAAATAAAGAGACAAATTCATGCATTTGATTTTACTTGCTAAACCAAAAGAGGAAAAACTACCAACTCTCCCTAAGAGATTGAATATAACTAAGGATACTTGAAACATTACAAAATAGAGTAAAATACAACTAGTGATTGGCAAATCAAAGTGAAAAGAATATGCTTCCAATGAAAATGTTGTCACTCGTAAACTATATTTCATTTCACTATGCCAGTTTCAAAGCATGGCTAGGCTGTTTTAGCTACTACAGCGATCCAGTGAATTCCAAACCATATAGATCATTTGAGTGTCATAACTAGGGCCCTCCATTTGGAAGTGGCTTGCTCTTTTAATCAAATGAGTTTTCACATGCCCTGTTGCAGATTTGAGCATGTTCTTTAATTGTTTGGGTTGTGTTTGGTTGCAATGCGAGTAAATCTGCACTGATGCAAAATCATGGTAATGCAAATACCTATTTTTGCTTTAAGTTTTACCTTATTTTGTTTGATTGGAGTACAAATGAAGTAAATTAAGGCATGAAGTAGAATAAAGTAAAACCCAAAACAAAATTAAATGAGAATTTGCATTTTTTTTCATTTGCACTCACATGCATTTGCACTAGTGCAAATAAAATTGTACTTCAACCAAACACAACCTTCATGTTTGTAAATCCAACCCTAGTGCCCAAAACAAATAGTTTTGGTTTGGGTGACTATAAGATGGCTTTATGATGCTATCCAAAGAGGATGGCAGTGAAACTAGAAGGGCATCTAAGACTTGTTCTACCAAATCAATGGTATAGCCTAATATATGGGTGCACTTACAAAAGAATCAACCAATAAAATCCTATCAGTGGGCAAGTTCTCACTTACCCATTTGTAGATAGAAAGAACATCACGGTTTTCAAAAAAACTGATGATAAAAGTTCATTTGCTCGAGTTTTCGACCCCTCTCAAAACTCTGTAGCCTCTCATTGATAATCCAAATGCCATTCCCTTCCATATGCATTGACAACTACCCAAAACATGTAGGGATGGATTGTGGGCGTTTCACTCATAGAGGGCAAAATATGATTTAAAAATTCTTTAGGTTGCGTTTGGAAACAATGCAAATAAGTGTGAATGCAAATATGTAAAGTGTAAAACAGTTCATATAAATTGTAAAATTGGGTTAGTTTTGCACTGACAAATTTACTTTCTTACCAAACAGACTTCTAGTTGTAATTGATGCAAACATGAATTACAATAAAGCATATGCTTTTTATCAAAAGCCCACTTGAATGCAAATTTACTTATTTTTTATTGATGTACTTTTACATCTTATTATCAATGTAAATATGCATTGGTCTGTCATTTGTCAATGCATTGACTACTTTCCATCATTTGTTTTCAAATTACTTTTCAAAATATTTATTTTTATGCTATTAAAATTAATATTCTGGATTTAATTAGTAAAATTTAATGATGAGATCTTAAATATATGATCTAATGAGAGAATATACCTTAAATATTAGATTTAGTGAGAGATAATATGAGAAATAGTTTTAATTCCAATTGATTTTAAATTTGATATTCCATTTCTATCTTTAATTAAAACATTTCTTATTTGTCATACTTATTATTGTTTAATATGTTGAATATATTATGATAAAAGTGTACCCAAAATTTTCTATATTTTTTTTGCATTTAATCTATTTTTTAAAATTTATTATTTAATCGTGGAAACATGGATTGGCCCATTTGAATCAAAATGGTTTAATTTCTTACCACCACAAAACACTATATTTTTAGGTATATTTTAAAATATAAGTTTATATGCTATTGAAATTATTAATTTATTATGTATGGATTTAATTAATAGAATTTAATGACGAGAAGAAACAAAAAGCCTTAAATATATGATTCAGTGAAGGTAAATGCGAGTTAATAACTTAAATGTTGGATTTAATGAGAGAGAATTCAATACATTGAATACCTTAATATTACCTTTTTCAACTCATTTAATATCAATAACTGATTACCCTAATTGCCCTCTTGTTTTATCAATAAATTTAAATATAGAGGGATAAATTTTGTCTTGAGAAATTTTCATACATATTTTTATGGATATTCATGCTTTTTAAAGTAGTATAGAGTTTTTAAAAATGGAAATAAGATGACATATAAAAGAGTCACAAGGTGTATTTAAGTCCATTTTAAAATCTCAATGTATCAGTAAGTCAACTTGTGAAATATGAGGGTATGTTTAAGTCTTTTACCATGTTATTTAATATTTATTATTTAAAAGGGATATAGATAGAGGCATTCATCAAGTTTTCATGAATAGACTCAAACATACCCCAAGTTTTTAAAATAAACTTAAGCATGCCTTGTGCCCTTACCCCACTAGTCTTAAATATACCATCGTCACATTGTGAACTTACAAACAAAATTAAAATACTATTTTACACTCATATGCTCTTTGATGAGATTCTCAACCGGTGACATTATTCTTATTCTTCCAAGGATCGAAGATATGCAAAAATTGGGGGAGAATAGGGAAACAAAATGATAAGGAATAGTTGGATTAGATCAAACACTTTGATTCTCAACTGTTGAGTTGTTGTTCAATATAACTAGGCCAAAACAATTGGAATTTCTTTCATTGATTCTCCACTGGTTTGTATTCTCTATTGGTGAGTTATTTGCTTTTTAATCTTTACCAATAAGTTTTCTTTGTTTTAAACCCTACTAAATTTTCTTTCATGAAAAGCTCATTGGTGAAACTACAACCAAAACTTAAGCCATCAATGGTCACTATGTCCCATTAAAAGGTGTTTATGCCAATTTATTAATGGAAAAAAAAAATGATGATCCATTCACATAAAATGCCCCTGAATGGGGCGGATATTCCACTTTGTTTGAACAATAATTCACCGTTTTATTTTAAAACCTCGATGTATCTTAAACAATAATTAACCATTCCAAGATAGACGTTTTGTTTTTACTTTAAAACAAATAAACCACTTTTTTCAGCCCATAGCAAAATTGTGATTCTCTATCAGTACGTTCTTTGTTTGAAGGAGTTTTTTGTTTGTTTTTCTTTGGTTCTCTTTGGAAGAATTGGAATAATAAAAAGGGTAAAAGAGTAATATAGTATTTTGAATCCATTTTAAAACTTCAAGGTATCTATAAGTAAATTTCTTAAAACTCGAGGCATGCTTAAGTCTTTTACCCTAAAAACATGATAAAATTACAAATAACCACCTTATACTTCAGGGTGGTAAGCACTAACCCGCAAAACTTTGTTTTGTGACAAGATCCCTCTCCAAATTTCTACATCCAAGCACTTTGCCCTTGGGCCACTAGCTAAATTATATATTCGAAGCTACATGGACCAATAGTAATAAATATTAAAATGGTGAAATTAACCATTATAAATCATAAATCATTCCTAATGTTTTATGGGAAAACTTACCTCGGTAAGTGAACTTACTTAGGTATAAGCGCATTTACCCAAGTAAACATTTATTGGGAAACACTTACCCATGTTATCTTGATACCCGTGTAAGTTCTATAATTACATTTTTACCCATAAAACAATGTTAGAATGGACAAATGTGTCCCATTATGTTTTGAAAATTTCCCCCAAAGTGAAAAATTGCTTACCCACCTGGGAAATGGATATCACTTATTCGGTAAAGTGGTACATAGGAAAACCAACTTTACCATAGAGCCCATAACCTACTTAAAAAGAAATAACAATGTAAAGTTGGTCAATAAGAATCACTTTCATGTTGACCAACTTTCCCCCTTGGATTTCCCAAAAACGAGCGAGCCCAAACCATATATCTCTTTGCTTCTTATATCATTTCCCATTGCTTATGTTGACATTTGCCACTAGCCAATGCACTTTTGATATGCTCTAATTTCATATGCATTTGCCACATGCAACTAGCTCCCATCACCAAACCCCAATGCAAGGGCCCCACCTGCTAGTATATATTAAAGGAAAACTCTTAAACTAGAAAGCTTAACATTTAGACACATGGCATTCTATTTTTCAATAAATAGTATTCAAAGATGATGATAATAAACTTGTTGGGGCTACTTATTTGATTATATTCAAATTGCCAATAAATTCATGTTTCCTCTAATCACTTTCAAAAAACACAAAATAGATTTATCTCATACCAACATTGGTTAAACAAACAATCTACAAGCCAATGGTTAATTTGCTAGACTCTTAGGAATTTTCCAAACTTTGTTGTGCTCATGAACTTGATAAAAAAAGCTTTGTTTTACGCATTCTTGTGGACTAAGAAGTTAAATCCAAGAGGCTATGAATCAACTTGTTAAGGAATATGAGTTTTATGAACTTAGAGTCAATTGTTCGAGGCAATGAGACAACTATATATAATTGGCTTAGTGAATAGTGACTAAGGAATTAACTAGTTAAGACAACCAATTGATTGGCAAGTTATAAAAATGTTGACTTTGCCTAGAAGTTTACTTCATAACCCTGAAGTTGACTACTTGCTTAGCCTATTAGAGGACTATTGCTTCAAACGATTAAGAAGTAATAGTTAATGTAACTAGTTTACTTCATGGCACAATAAGCCTTTCCTCTTTTGTTATTTAAGAGCTCAAATGGCTCTTTCCTCTTTGGAATGTCATAAAATCATTTATAAATCGTCTATGAACTTCTCAAATCAAGGAAAATCGGTGATTCAATGGAACAAGCGATAACAATACTTGATATTTGAATCATTGATATAACAACTTTGTGGTTAACAAAGAAGGAAAACAATTGGGAATGATGAAAAAGAGATGACAACGAGGGAACTAAAGATAATTTTAGAGAGCTCCCTAAGGCTATGTTTGGTTTGAAGGAAATGGTAGGGAAAGGAAGGGAAAGGCAGGGAAACCAATACAAGGCTTGTAAAGGTTTCCTTACCTTTTCCTTCATTTCCCTACATTTTCCTTCAAACCAACCATAAACTAAGAGTTGGAAATAGGGAGTAAGATAAAATTTTTAGTGTGAGAGCCTTGAGAGAAAGAAATCGTGAATGCATTGAGCCCCAAGTTTTCTTACGCCATGGTTTTACATCAAACCTTTATTGCATATTGAATAGTTTGATTTGTATTGTTATATTGGCCTTGTAAAGGCAAGAGCTTCTATGTTTTTATTGTTTGTTTGCCTTGTATTTGCAAGAGAATGGTTACTATCAAGTGGGTAGAGGGATTATAGATGAGCTATGTTCAAGTGTTTAGGGATTCAACACAAGAAAGGCTGAGATGGCACTTGTAAGTTATATGTGGATATGTAATAGTTTTGCTGGCAACTATTAGTCCAATCGATGTTATAATGGGTATTGGTGGATGGCATTTGTAAATCCAATTGAAGGTGGATTATGAAATTCTCAAGCAGTATGCCCAAGGAGAGGGCATAGGAAAGGAAATTTGAATCTCTATAAATCTTCTGTGTTATTTGCCATGCTTACTATTGCATTTACTTTTAGTTTCATAGCACATGACAAACATTTTGCAACTCAACACTCATTCATACACACTAACATTCTTGATATAAAAAGAAACCATTAGGAGTTTGTTATTCTTTTTTTTGGGGGGGGGGGAGGATTCTCGATTAGTACCCTGCACTTTGGGTCTAGTGCCACATTGGCCTTTGAACTTTAAAACGTGACAATTTAGTACCCAAACTTTCAAAATGTCCCAATCCGGTACTTGCTATTAACCATCTGTTAAGTGGCATTTGAAAAAACTCAAATGTCCCTTTTGAGTGATCTAATTCTTTATCAACCATCTAATTCATATCAAACTCACTAGAGTATTATGTCAAATAAAAATAAAAAGGTGCAAAAGCAAAGAGTGATAAACCAAGTTAGGCAATCTAATCATCACCGAGTAGCATTTAACAGGGGAATGATACAAATTGAAAACTAAAAGCATTAGTAGAAAAATATTGAAGGATCAAACATCCCCTCTTTTTTTTTATGAACAAGGGAGTTTATAACTTAGTGTGTGGTATTGATTGGGACCAGGGAGGTCTGTTGCAACAACTAAATGGATAAACAATGGTTGTACTCGATCAATGATCTGGGAAACATCTTATCTCTTATTTGTGTTTGAAATTTAAATGTTTGGCACCCAACCAATGATGAATAGAGAATCTGATTTTGGTTATGGCATGTTGCTCTGGTTGATCGACGCACAAATGTAACAGAAGTTCACGATTTGGGGGCAAACGGATTAAGATGAAATAGAGGTGATGGGTTTGGGGTGAAAGAAATAAGGAAATAAATTTTGTTTCATTGAAATAATGGAGCTAGGGGAGAGAAAGAGAGGAGGAAAACAATGAGAGCAAAACAGAACATTGGGAAGGATTTGAGTGCGAGGAGATTACACCTTTGGTTTAGGGATAAAGGGCGAAAAAGGGGATCGGAGTTGATGACCAATCTGTTGGAAAGATGAAGGGAGAAGGACAATGGTGAGGGAAGGGGAAAGTGAAGATAAATAGATCGTGTGATGGAGACAAGTAAAAACAAGGGAGAGCTGTTGGAGAGCAAGCATATGCTGCTCAGGAATAACCATAATGTTGTCGTTGGCAACAATAGTAACAAAGCATTGTTTTGGTAGTGCTTTCTCTCTCCCCTTCCAAACCCATATCCCAAAACACTTAAATAACCACAAATAAAAATCTTACCAACATTCAATAGAGAGATGCATTGAACCAACTGGCTTTATGGAATTGGCAATTTTAGGCCCAATACCGTGGTCATGAAACGTAGTCGCTTGGATCAACGTAGTTAAAATATGATCAATTGAATGGCTATAAAGAACACATCTGTGTCTCAAAGGACTCGAGATGCATTTGAGAAAGAAATTGGGCAGGATATTAAATGGGATTACACATATGTTTCATTTTCTTGAGGAAGAAGATGATGAATAGTGTTTTACTTTCAAGGGCAGATTTGATATTATAAAATTTTGAAGTCGCACATGATGTCACAAGATACACATAATTGAAAGTTTAGATAATGAATTGTCGATATGGGTGTTCAAAATCGGTTGATAAACCGAAAATCCAACCGAACCAAAATCAAATAAGCTAATTCGGTTCGGTTAATTTGGGTGTCGATTCGGTTCAGTTTTTATTTTCTAAAAAAATGGTTTTTAGTTTGATTTTGACTGAGATTTTCAACCAAATCAAAATGAAAACTGAATTAGTAGTTGTATTTAATTAATTATATTAAATATATAATATTCAATTCAATACTTTATACTCATTAATTAATAATTATTATCTCTTCCAATGGGCAATGGTCAATTCACAATTCCCCGTTGTGCATTGAGCGACTGGGCCTGTTCCAGCTTTTAATTAATAATAGTTAATAAAATAGCCTATTATCAATTGGTTGTCAAAAATGAGTGTAATTGCTTTTATAATTTGTCATTCAACTGTTCATTAAATGACTTTAGTTGTATTAATTCTTCATTAAAACCTATACTAAAGATTAATAGCTAATTGTTCATTAATTATTAAAACCGAACCAAACCAAATTAAATTTGGTTAGGATCGGTTCGGTTCCAAATTGTAGTCCAATTCGGTTTGATTGGGATAGATGGTCAAACCGGATAGTTGGTTAAGTTTTTGGTTTAACCAAATCGACTGATTGTACACTCCTAATTGTCATGTTTTAAAGTTTGGGACCAAAGTGGCATTAGACCCAATATATAGGGTATAGTTGCAAAAACTAGGGTTTCAAGAGAGAAAGAAATAAGAGAAGAGAAGAAAAAGAAGAGGAAGAAGAAGGAGATGAAGAAGATAGTTGATGAGGGGTAATTTGGTCTTCCGAATGACATCATGACACGTGGAATTCTTGAACAGCTAGATGACACCTCAACACTAAGTAGGCAGATCACCTTGGTAGAGCGGCTAGCAACACCTCGTACAGGGCCGACCTATAGTACCTTAGCCTGGCCGACCAAATGGACCTCAGTGTAAGGAGCAACCTCCTCCGAGGACTAGTCGAGATGACTTGGGTACCGGTAGCGACCTACGAGACGTGCTCGCTGACTTACTCTTTAAGCTCGTTATCAAGACCGAATTCTCTGGGGGTAACAACTCTCGACCGTTAAGCCCGCCTACCCATATCGTTCGCATCAGAGTTAATTGAACGAACATTAGCCCTCTACGCAGATCACGTAACTGACTAAGATATTCTCTTCGAACATAGCGGGAGTGGTTCTCTAGGAATCTCGGACCCATTACAAGGGGCCTTTAGCCCCTTACACCTATATAAAGGCATCACTCTCCTGAGAGAAGGTACGTGTGATTCAGTTTTCACATACTTTGATCTTGTAAGCATTTTAATTTCTTCTAAAATTCCCAACTTGCTGACTTAAGCATCGGAGTGCCCACCCCTAGTAAAAGTAACCTAGGCACTCTAATACCATTTCCTTGCAAGTCTCCTCAGAGAACTACACAATTTATCGATTAAGTTAGCTTGTCATGTGAGCTAACTCCTAGCTTAACCTTACCCAACTTGACATCCGACTCATCAGCTAGCAGGGAGATGACAGATCGCACATCATCAAGAGCAATTTGTCGAGAGGTGTGTGTTGTCCACTGTTCACACCCTCAAAAGTTTATTTTATAATTTGAAAAATAATAATTACAATAAAGCCTCTATTTGAGTGTCCAAATACTGAGATAATATAAGAAATGAGAAAAATACCAAAACCACCCTTGTCTAACCATTTTCAACACTTCCCTTCAAGTTGAACATATATGTCAACCATGCCTAACTTGGCAAGGTTCATAGCAAACTTTGAATGGTGAATACCTTTAGTGAGGCAATTGGCTAATTGGTCTTTTGACCTTACAAAAGGAAGGCAAATATCTCTACTAACAATTCTTTCTCTAATAAAGTTTCTATCCACCTCAATATGCTTTGTACGATCATGTTGGACGTGATTATGAACAATGTTTATGGCTACTTGATTATCATAATATAGTCTCATTTTAACATTTGCTTGGATGCCAATCTCAGTCAATAAGGTATTCAACCAAAGTAGTTCAGACACTCCATGAGCCATTGCCCTGTATTCTGCCTCAGCACTAAAACGAGCATCCATAGATTGTTTCTTACTTCTCTAGGAAACCACATTGCCTCCAACTGGGGCACAATAATCGGATGTAATTCTTCTATCATCGATGGACCCTGCCCAATCAGCATTTGTATAAGCCTCAATCTTTAGATGGTCATGATTGGAATACAACATCCCTTTGTTAGGGCAACCTTTCAGGTAGGCTAAAGTTCTGTTAATTGCTTACATATGAGATGCCCTAGGTTCATGCATATATTGGCTAACCATTCCAATAGCATAGGAAATGTTAGGTCTAGTCAAACAAAGATACAGAATGTATCCTACAAATCTTTGATATACCCCCTGTCAGGAAAATCCTAATTTCCCAACATCATGAATTAAATCAAGTTCATATTTCCTATGTGACAGGAAAATCCCATTCTTAGATATTGCAACTTCAGTGCCAATAAAGTATCAGAGATCACCAATGTCCTTAATCTCAAATTCAAAAGTAATGAATGACTATAATTGAGAGATACTTGTGAAATCATCACCTGTCACAACAATGTCATCAACATATACTATCAAAATTGTTACTCTACCATCAACTCTTCTGATAAATAAGGTGTGGTCAGCCTGAGATTGAGAAAAACCAATCTTTAAAATGGTATGCCTGAACCTATCAAACCATACTCTTTGAGACTGTTTTAGTCCATACAAAAACTTCCTCGAGCGGCACACTTTTCCATCACTTTTAGGAAAATTTACCCTAAGTGGTAAATCCGTATACACTTCATCTTGTAAGTCCCCATTAAGGATGGTGTTTTTTACATCCATTTGATATAAATTCCACAACTAATGGGCGACAAGATACATGATCACATGAATAGAGTTCATTTTAGCAAGTAGAGCAAATGTTTCCAGATAATCAATGCCATACATTTGAGTGTATCATTTGGTTACAAATCGAGCTTTGTATCTTTTAATTGAGCCATCTGCCTTGTGCTTAATAGTATAAACCCACTTACACCCACCATGAATCTTATATTTAGGGCAATGAACAATATCCCAAGTCTGGTTCTTTATTAGGACTTCCATTTCTTAGTTCATAGTTCCATTCTAGTGGGAGCTTTACATTGCCTCTATAACACTATGAATGATGGAAACAAAATATATGTCAGAAATATAGACAAAATAGGAAGGTGGAAGAGCATCATAAGACACATAGTTAATGATAGGATACTTGTTACATGTCCTCTTCCCTTTTCGAATAGGATTGTCAGGAGGTTCAAGATTACATGAGTATGGAAAATCAGATTGTGATGGGCATTCTGTTTCAAGAGCCACCCTCTTATTGTGCCTGATGAAAGACTACTGCCAGGACCGAAGTCGATTTACAAGAGAAGGAAGAGGAGGGAATGGAATAGATGTAGGAAGAGAATGAGGAATAGAAGTAGGAACATGAAGGCATAAAGTAGTCCAATCTTCACTTGCATTCTCCCTTGAAGAGAAGGACATGATGACTAGAAAAATGAAGAGGATTCCAAAAAGTTAACATCCTTAGAGACATATCACTTATTAGAGAGAGCATCAAAGCATTTATAGCCTTTATGGACTAGATAGTAATCAATATACACTTTAATTTAGCATCAAACTTGCACTAGGAAGGACTTATATCATGAACAAAACAATATAACCAAAGACCTTAGAGGGTAGATTAAGAAGATGTTCATTAGGGAAGAGTAGTTGATGAGGAGAATGAAGGTTAAGGACCTTTGATGGGAGTCTATTAATGAGATACATAGTTGTCTCAAAAACATCACCCCATAAACGAGTTGGAACAATAAGCCTCGAGTAACTTCTACCACATGTCCATTTTTTTTTTCAGCCACCCCATTTTGTTGTGGAGTATGAGTACATGAACTTTGGTGAATGGTGACCCTGTATTCGAGAAATCTATGCAAGTGATATTTAAAATATTCTTTGGCATTGTCAGATCTTATTATCTTAACTCATTTCACAAAATGTGTCTCGACCATATTCATGAAATTTTCAACAATCATAAGAACTTTATCTCTACTTTTCATTAAGTAAAGCCATGTAAATCGATTGCAGTTATCAACAAAGAGAATGAAATATTTATACCCCCCATACAGGAGACAACATATGGGCTATAAATATCAGTATGGATCAAGTGGAAAGCAACATTACTTCTTTTAATGTTTGCAAAAACACATGTTTTCTATATTGTTTGGATAAATGCCAAACTCCACATTCAAAATCCAATTTGGATACAGAATCAAACAAGTTTGAAAACAAAAACATGACTGAATTAACAAACATATGACCAAGGTGACAATGTCATAATTTCAAGACTCATATTCTCATTAAACAATACTTAGTTTGGCTTGACAATCCATACTTTGAAGGTCCCATTAGGAGGTAGACTCTATCTATTTCATGCCCACTTTCAATTGTCTTCCCCATGCTCAGGTCATAAAAAACACAATGGGTGGGAAAAAATGTCACTGAGCAATTGTGGGATTTTGTTAGAGAATTAATAGACAATAATTTTTTTTTTTTGTAGTTGGGGCACATGTAGAATAGAGTCAAGAGAAGTGTTATTAGTGATTTTGACTTCACCCTGACCCGAGATTGGGGTCTTAGATCCATCAGCAACAATAGTCTTGCCTTTTCCCCAGGGTTAACTTATATGAGGTAAAATGTGAAGGCATACCAGTCATATGGACACTGGCCCCAGAGTTTACAATCCATGGCTAAAAGAGGTGGGACAAGAAAGTGCAGTACCTATCTTGGCATATGAACTAGATAGATTACTAAGTCCAAAACCAGATGAGAAGGATGTACCACCATTCTCTAACTTCAACAATATATTCCTGAGTTTGTCCATCACATCAAAGGAGTTAAGCACATCTGAAGGCTGAATATCATTACCAACTGTAACCAAGTGAGCATTGCCCTTCTTTCCAGTTTTGTATTTCTCTGGTTTTATATGAGGGTTGAGCTTCCAATACCTTTGTTTGGTGTGTATTAGCTTTTTGCAGTACTCACAAATAACATCATCGACGTTCTCTACAATGGTATGTTTGCTAGTCTTTTGATTGGGTTGAGATGACATAAAGGCATAATGATCACTCACAGAGGATTACATCATGGTGGTTCTTCGACTTTCTTCCCCTTGTACAAGAGAGTAAGCAGCAACAAGAGAGACAATGCCTGCATTAAGAATGTGTTGTTTGGTGAAATCAAACTTTGGGTTTAAGCTAGCCAAAAATCAAAGATTTTATTCTTCTCTATGTACTTCCGATACTACTCACCATCTTCAGGGTCCTTCCAAACTAGAGCTTTCAAGTGATCAATTTCTTCCCAGATATACTATAGAGAAGAGAAATATATGGCAACATATCTCTCCCCTTGAGGCATACTGCAAGCTTCCCTCTAAAGCTGATACACTCTAGTAGTATTGTTAACTTGGGAATAAGTAGCAACTACCATATCCTGGATATCCTTAGCAGATAGAAACATATAATTTCAGGCAATATGAGGTTGATTGAGCAAATCAACCATAACATAACAAGGGAGTTGTTCTGTTCCCACCTTGCAAATTTTGGGTATTTAGGACTCGACTTCACTTCCCTTCCCTTCCTGTCATGAATCCCAGTTGACCCCTCCCAGTAATGGTAAATTTAGCAGGTTGGGACCACTCTAAAAAATTAGTTCCATCCAATTTAACAGTGGTTATCATACCATTGAAAATATTTGTAGTTTTCGGGAGCACGCCGAGAACCATATGAAAGTCCTTAGATGATTCCATATTATAACAAGACACATTTTCACCAACCAAAAAGGACCCCCAATATTTTAACTGATGTTCTAGACCCAAAAACTAGGTTACCATGTGGTTAAGAACCAAAGGAAGACCCAAAAAACTAGGTTTGCAGCAAAATAGAGGGAGAAAAAAAATCTCCCAAAAATCACACAGTGCTCATAAAATTACGAGACCACTTCTCATCAATCCCAAATTGAGAAAAGACCTGAGTGGTCTAGGTTTTACAAAAGAAAAAAAATCATTAAACTTGTTGTACTTGGCTCTACATTAAATATGGAATTTTTGTGATTTTCTCCTTGAAAATCCACCAAAAATAATAAAAGTGTCATATAATGACAAGAGTCATACCAAAATTTTTCTAAAATCAGGGCGAATCAAATTGTATTGGTTTCATAGACTGCTGTTGACACCTGTACGGACTGCTGGCGTTATCCGGTGGCTATTTGATGCTAGTAGTTCGCCTTTGGGTCGGAGACCACAGACCAACAGAGAACCAATTTCAGATGCTTCTACTCGCTCTGATACCAGGTTGCAGAAACTTGAGTTTCAAGAGAGAAAAAGAAAGAAGAAAAGAAGAAGACGAATAAGATGGCGAAGAAGGGGAGGAACAAGGAGAGAAAGAAGAGAATAGTGTGTGGAGAGGTGTGTTGTTCATTGTCACACCCTCAAAAGTTTACTTTATAATTTGAAAAAATTATAATTACAAGAAGGCCCTTATTTGGATGCCCAAATAATGAGAGAATATAAGAAAGGAGAAAAGACCAAAACACCCATATATAACCATTCTCAACAGGTACTAATCTCGAATATGTCCTTTTTTTATACCCTAATTCACCCCTTATTGGATTAAATAGAAGTTTTATTCCTCACACATGTCTTTACATATTATCATAAAATAATGAATAGTTAGTTCTAATGTTAGAAAAAAAAAGTATAGCTTTATGCACACAACTATCCATAAAAAAATGGATTCGCTCCAAAAATAACTTGAGACACATGACTACATGTAAAAAAATATAAACTCCAAAAGGGATGTGAGGGCCATATTATTTGCAACTCAATTTATTAATTCAAATAAAAATTCGTTATAAGAACTTTTATAATGTATATACATTAAATCTGGTTTAATTAATTATTTAAAATTAATATAATTATTAAATACAGTGAATTTCAAATAAAATGATATTTATTATAAAAAAAAAACCAAAGATACATAGCTCTTGCCCCGTACTTAATAGGGGATCATTCCTAGTAAGATATCAAGGCATTGAGGCGTCCCAACGCTTAAATCAAAAAATCTAAATTCGAGAGGATAAGGTGATATTGATTATTGACTGCCTACACTTCCTTACTATATTCGCGCTCACTCTCTCGGCTCTAAACTCATCGCCTTTTATTTGTTCGTTTTAATTAACTGTTCTCATCTCTTCAATGGCGATGGGAACAGCTAGTTGCTCGTTCTCCATGTTCAGAATCACGGAAACCTGTCCTACCCCGTCATCTATTTTTAACTGCCGCTTTGCCACTTTGCGGAGAACCATTTCTTTAGATATGAATAAAGACGTGCATTTGAAACGAAGAGCCTTGAAGAAAGACTGCTTTCCTACAGGGAAAGCCAGAGAAAAGGTGAACTATAAACCTCATTTTTCACTACTCATTACTCATGCTTCGCTTATATACCAATGGAGGTCTTTTATCTGATAATTTCGCGAAATGTGAATCTGTTTTTTTTTTTATTTGTATTATTCTTAATTATTCTCTTCGAGCATTTAAGGATTATGTGTTGATTTAGTTTATAAATATTCGCACAGAATCAATACATATAAGCCAATGTTGTACTATTCTGATTCTGTGATTAACCAACAAATGATTTTTTTTTTTTTTGTTTATTGGTCAATATGCTTTTTCTTTCTGGGTTCAGCTGAGATGACGTTATTACTCAGTTATTCCCGAACTATTTTTTCCTTCATCTATCGGGGTGCTTGTAGACCACATCAAAACGGAGTATCTTTTTCCACCGTGCTTGAACAGAAAAGTTATCATTTAGAACGGAGCTGACATTCATCATTCGCATGACAATAGAAGTTGTAAATTAAATCAAATTTATTTATTTATTTTATGTCAATAACGAAAGTGGCTTCTCAATGTTGGAACAATGTTATAGTGATTTATTGAAATGGTTTAATTATGAATAATGGGATGTCATTGGTTAATTGCATAGTAAATGCATCTCATTTGTGAAAATTCACTAGTTTTAATCTTTTTTTTTTTTTCTATTGTCAAATTATTATTATTGTTTTTTTCTGCAATATTGCATTTTTACCAGAACAATATTTTAATTGTCTAATTTGTTCTTTTTAAAACTTGCATATGCAAGTTCAGATGGAAGTCATTTCTAGAAAGAGATTTCCTGCTAGATCAAAGAATGAAATGTCATATTTGCCTCCAAATGACAGTGGAGGAAATAAGAGTCGATCTCAACCAACAGTTTTTAAATCAATTGGCACACAGAGAAAAGACAAGAAGGGGTCTGCATATGATCTTAAAGAACAACAGGCATGATAACTGGCATCCCCTCAACAAGCTATTGTTATGCTATCTTTCCTAGTGTCTTAATGTTTCTTTATTGTTCAACAAGCAATTTTTGTGATGAGTTTATGGAACATAAATGAACTTTGTTGCCATTCACCGCATTATTTAATATATAAATAACACATGAAGTAGGAGAACAAGTTGGTTTTGATAGGCATCTTACTTTCTCTCTTTCTACCCCCTCCAACATAACAAGAATGTTTGCATTATAGTCGTTATAGAATTCTCTAAAATCACATTTGTAAACACAATTGATGATTGGTTGTTTTACTCTATTGCTCATGATATAGCTAGAGGTATATCATCTCTTACCTTCCATGTATATGATTAGACTTGAACTTTTCATTGTTTTTGAAAGGTTCAAATAATTCCAAATTGAAGTTATTTATTCACTGCATGTGTAAATAACGATTCTTATTTTATTAGAACTATGTTTACTATATTAGAATTGTTATGAGTCCCATGGCTGTATTTCTTTTTTTGATAAGTGAGAGTAGTTTTATCAATTCAAATAAAGAAAGTACAGTCAGCCTAGGAGGAGGCACGAGGTGTTACCTCCCCCAAGGACTGAACCATAAGCACTAAACATACACAAGCATGAAACACAATTACAAGGTATCCCAAAATAGATCTCTCCTTGATACCCTTTGCTTGGCTAGAGAATCAGCCATTGCATTTGCTGATCTGCCGACCCACTGAACCCTGACTGTCATATTTCTTGTCAGCCATTTAACTTTCTTTAACAGATCTCTGTAGCCCCAACAAGCTGTTTCTGGACTTGTCAGCCATCCCACTACTACCTCAGAATCCCCTTCTACTATCAAATTGTTCACTCCAAGTTGACTGGCCAGCTGTATACCTTGCACTGATGTTAGTATCTCGGCCCTTACAAAATCACCAACACCCGCTGGTCCTGAAAATAAAGACAACATGTTGCTGTCTTTGTCTCTCAGAATCCATCCTATTCCGGATGGCCCTGGGTTACCTTGGCATCTACCATCAAAATTCAAATTTACCACTCCATCCGGTGGGGGTTTCCATTCAACTCATGGTTTGTTCTTTGTGGATACTGTAGAAGCCACTGCTTCCCAATTTCTCCTTAAGTCATCAAAGGAGTAAACCGCCAACAAGTGTGAAGATTTCAGCCACGAGGTTGTCCTTGTCATTATGTACTCCTTGATTTCAACAAGACTTCTTTCCTTAAAAATATTCTAGCATTTCTCTCCTCCCATAACGTCCACAAGGTAGCAGCTCTGATACATTTCCACATTAGCTTCCCTCTTTTTGTCATTCTCCCAAAGGCAAACGGAGTGAACAACAAATTTACTTCGGAAAGCAAGTTCCACTTGCACCCAAATAACGAAACAACCTAGTTCCAAATATTGGCAGCAAAAGAGCACAATATCAACAAATGGTTACAGTCCTCACCCTTCACTTTACACATAAAGCACCAATTTGGGGACAAACACATATAAGGTTTCTTCTTTTGCAAATTTTCCACAATATTGATCTTACCATAATAGGCTTCCCAACAAAACACTGCTATTTTAGGGGGTATTGGCCTTGTTCAGACCTCTTTAATGGGGAAGACCTGAGAGGAGGGGTTGGAGCAAAGGGATCTAAAGAAAGATGCACAAGTGAAGGAGCCAACCGGGATTTAAAGAAAGATGCACAAGGGGGGGGGGTCCAAACACACCGAGTCTAGAAGCAACAAGAGCTCTAAAACACAAGAAAATTCTTCATCCCTTAATCCTCTTCGAAACCCAAAATCCTAGTTTAAATCCAAAGGGAGAACTGGGGGGGGGGGAGGAATCATGAAATGGGCTTCTTTTTAAAGAGGGAGATGAAATAGAGAGAAGGGAAATGGTCTTTTAGGGGTTGAGTGCTCACCCAAATATCTTCCCAAAAAAGAACAGAGTTTGTAGGACAAACATCATACCTTACAACCTGAGGAATTTAGGAAGAATACCAGAAATAGCCTTCCAGGGTGTTGTGAGCAAAGCCCTTCAGGATATGTCTTCATCCTAGCCTGATCCAAAACAGCCATGGATACTCTTCACTACTTCATGTCACAACCTCTCCCTCTCTAGGGGCCACCTCCAAAGCCACTTACCTAAAAGAGCTTTATTCTCACTCACTACATTCCCTAAGCCTAGGCCTCATTTTTATTTATTTTTTGCTTCGACTCACCACCTCCTACTGTTTTGGAATGGTAGAATACTGATATGTTTCATTCTATTGCCAATGGGCATATTTATACAGTAAGCTACTGCAATAAATAGAAAGAAAGAAAAATAGAAAGAAGAAAAAATAGAAAGAAGAGAAAATAGAAAGTACAAAAATAGAAAGAAAGAAATAGAAAGAAAAAACTTTCTAAATTAATCCTTCCACAATCCTAGGAATATATACAATTCTATTTTCAGATCTGAACCAGTAACCCCATGTTTTCCAACACTCCCCCTCAAGCTGGTGAATAGAGATCCTCCATTCCCAGCTTGGCTATAATTCTCCGAAAGTCTGTACTATTGAGCCCTTTAGTAAGTACATCGGACAGTTGTCCTTTTGTAGACACATAGAGAGTGCAAATCAACTTGCTGTCTAGTTTCTCTTTTATTAAGTGTCAATAAATTTCGATGTGCTTCGTCCTGTCATGTTGAACAAGATTGTGAGCAATATTGATGGCTGACTTGTTGTCACAATTTAGTTTCATAGGCTCTTCTCGTGGAATCTTCAGGTCTTCTAAAATTATCTTCAACCAGAGTAATTCACACACTCCTTGTGCCATAGCCCTGAATTCTGCCTCTGCACTTGACCGAGCCATTACATTTTGCTTCTTATTCCAAGTGACTAAGTTTCCTCCTAATAAGGTACAGTAACCAGAAGTGGACCGTCTATCTTCTGAATAAAATTCCTTTTCCTGGATTGGCTTTCAAATAGTGCAGAATTCGATGAGCAGCCTGCAGATGAACTTCTTTAGGATTATGCATAAACTGACTTATTACACTTACAACATATGCAATATACGGTTGTGTATGTGCAAGATAAATGAGTTTTCCATCTAGTCTTTAGAACATCTCCTTGTCTACACTTGCGTCCTTGTTGGCTTCTCCAAGTTTATGATTGGGATCTATAGGCGTGGAAGCTGGTTTACATGCCATATTTTCTGTTTCTCTCGAAAGATCAACAACATACTTTTGTTGAGAGATAAAGATGCCTTGTTTAGAATGTGCAACTTCAATTCCGAGAAAATACTTTAGTCTCCCCAAGTCTTTTATCTCAAATTCTCTGGCAAGGCAGTTTTTCAATGCTTCCTTCTCCTTTTTATCATTCCCAGTAACGATTATATCATCCACATAGACTAATAGTGCGGTAACTCCCCCTTAGGCTGTGTGTTTGATAAACAATGTGTGGTCACCTTGGCTTTGCTTGTAACCTGTACTCAGCATTACCTTCGTAAACCTTCCTTCCTTCTCCTTTTTATCATTCCCAGTAACGATTATATCATCCACATAGACTAATAGTGCGGTAACTCCCCCTTAGGCTGTGTGTTTGATAAACAATGTGTGGTCACCTTGGCTTTGCTTGTAACCTGTACTCAGCATTACCTTCGTAAACCTTCCAAACCATGCTCTCGGAGATTGTTTGAGACCGTATAGTGCTTTCTTTAACCGACAAACTTTGTTCCCTTTAATGCTTTCTCCAAAACCCGGTGGAATGTCCATGTATATCTCCTCTTCTAGATCACCATGGAGAAACACATTTTTTACATCAAACTGTTGCAAATCCCAATTAGCAGCCAACGACAGTAACACCCTTACTGTATTCATTTTAGCTAATGGGGCAAAAGTCTTATGATAATCTACCCCATAAGTCTGTGTATATCCCTTGGCTACCAGGCGTGCTTTGTACCTTTCTAATGACCCATCAGATTTGTACTTAATTGTGAACACCCATTTACAACCTACCGTCTTCTTGTTTCTTGGTAGATCCACAACTTTCCATGTGTTGTTTTTTTCTAATGCCTCCATTTCCACTCTCATGGCTTTTCTCCACTCCTTATTAGAAAGTGCCTCGGCTAGAGTATTAGGAATTGGAGTGGTGTTAAGGCTGGCTAGAAAACTTTTATGGGATTTAGAGAATCTTTGGAATGATACATATTTGGCTAAAGGGTACAATGGACGTTTGGTACATTCTCTGGTTCCTTTTCTCAGTGCAATAGGTAGGTCATACTCATACTCAGACTGTGAAGGTGTAGGTTCAGGTTCTAAGCATCCCTCAGTTCTAGGATTAGGAGTTGAATCTTGGACTTGCACAAGTTGAGGATCTGGATTTTTCCTCCTCGAGTAAACCTGCATATATCTCACATCATCATGCACATCATTCGTGGGGTTAACAGTGTCCGAATTTGGTTCAATGGTCGGGTTGTTTGACTCTTGTTGAGACTCGGGAATGTGGGGCTCAGAGGAATGTGACTCAGAGGGATGTGATTCTTGACGATTGAATGTCTGTGAGGAGGGTAATACATCTAGGGAGAGTAGATCCGAGGCCTTGTCTTCCATTAATGAGGGCTCCCCTTGAAGATAAGGTTGAGTGAAAAAAGATTTTCCTTCCTCAAATGTGACATCGATGGAGGTGTAGAATTTTTTGGTGGCTGGATGATAACATTTATAACCTTTTTGATTTGGGGAATATCCCAAGAAGACACACCTGATTGCTCGTGGGTCTAATTTTCCCTTATTATGGACATGAACAAAGGCAGTGCAGCAAAAAATTCTTGGTGTGAGATTATTTGAGGCTCGAATATCAGGGTAAAATTGAGAAAGGACTTGTATTGGGCTTTGGTTGTCAAGAACTTTAGATGGTAGTCTATTTATGGTGTAGGCAGCAGTAAGGACAACTTCCCCCCAATATTGTTTTGGCACCTGATTTTGAAAGAGAAAGGCTCAGGTGGTTTGCAAAAGATGGCCATTTTTTTTCTCTCAGCTACCCCATTCTGTTGGGGAGTGTTAACACAGGAGGATTCATGCACAATGCCTTCTTTCTGAAAAAATGGGGGCAAATTCTGATTAAAATAATCTGTAGCATTATTAGATCGAAACCTTTTAATTCTCACACCAAACTGAGTTTGGACCATGTTATGAAAGTTGGGAAGAGTCGTACCCACATCGGATTTAGACTTAAGAAGAAAAATCCATGTGACCCTAGTGCAATCATCAATAAAGGTGATGAACCATCTAGAACCATTAATGTTGGGAATTTGAGAAGGGCCCCATATATCCGAATGAATCAAATAAAAAGGAGTTGAAGATCTTTTATTGCTGATTGGGAAAGAAACCCTTTTGTGCTTAGCAAGTTCACAAACATCACAATGAAAGGTTTCAACATCAATTCCTTTAAACAAGGAAGGAAGCATTGTTTTTAAAATAGGAAATGAAGGATGACCAAAACGGAAATGATGACGCCAAATTAAATCTTTATTGGAGGTAGATAAGAATGACTCATGTGTGACATGCATAACAATGTGAGATGATTTGCTGGTTGTTTCAAAGTAGTAGAGTCCTTCTCTTTCCTTAGCAAGTCCAATCTTCTTCTCCGAAACCTGGTCCTGATCCAAGGAGGTGACTAATTTTTCCTTTTCCCTTCAAATAGGTACGCACTAGTTGTGACCACTTCAAGTAATTCTGGCCATTCAGTCTATATGTTGCCTGAATATTCTGCAAATCACCAGTGTGAGGATGAGAATTTGTTGCTCCTTCATCGGTTTGGATGGGAGCACTTGTTGCAGTCATGTCGGACATTGTTAATGAATGAAAAATAAGGCCAGCAGGAAAGGAGAATAAACGAACACTCCTGGTTACAGATCAACACTGAAGGCCAGAAGAGAAAAACACAAAAAACTAGCAATGAAGGCCGAAAAAATCTCAAGGTTGACAAACCTAGAGCTCTGATACCATGTTTTGGAATGGTAGAATACTGATATGTTTCATTCTATTGCCAATGGGCATATTTATACAGTAAGCTACTGCAATAAATAGAAAGAAAGAAAAATAGAAAGAAGAAAAAATAGAAAGAAGAGAAAATAGAAAGTACACAAATAGAAAGAAAAAACTTTCTAAATCAATCCTTCCACAATCCTAGGAATATATACAATTCTATTTTCAGATCTGAACCAGTAACCCCACGTTTTCCAACACCTACCTAATCAAGTGATCTTTTTTTTTCTTCCCTAGCTTCCCATAAGAAGACCCTCATCAGTTTTTCCAACCTCTTTGCCTCCCTTTTAGGAACTAAAGACTGACAGGAAGTATAATAATGTCAAGTTGGCAAAAGCTGCCTTAATCAAAGTAACTCTACCCCCCAAGGAAATATAATTTTTCTTCCAAGTTGCCAATCTTTTCTCGAAATTTTCCACCACCAGGTTTCAAAACCTACTTTCCTTTGGATTTGCACCTAAGGGAAGTCCTAGGTAGGATAAAGGTCATTGAGATCAAGTGCATTTTAAAGAGGCTGCTATAGACTCCATCTCCTCTCTGTTCAAATTTATTCTCACAACACAGCTCTTCTCAAAATTTATCTTCAAATTTGAGGCCCTCTCAAAGTGAATTATTAAATCCTTCAGACTCCTTACCTCCATCAGATCACAACTTTCACAAAAGATTATTATGTCATCTACAAATTGAAGATGGGTAACTGAAACTCTACCTATTCTCCACCCTCTTAAAGACCCAGCTCTATCCGCTTCTGAGAGGAGTCTACTAAAAGCGTCGACAACTAGAGTGAATAGGAAAGGTGACATGGGATCACCTTGTCTCAAACCCCTACTAGTTGGGAAAAAACCATTAACTACCCCATTAACTAGGAGTCCCATGGCTGTATTACCATCCAAAAGTTGATAATTGGTTGAACCCCAACTTCACCATACCAGTTACTTTTCTCTTCCTAACTGAAGAGCAATTATGACAAACTTGGTCATGTTTTTTATTTGTCCATGTGGATATATTTAATATTTCATGTTATTATTGAATCAAGGCTGTCTTACTGAACCACCAAAATGAATAACTATTGTTGATTGTGTGATAGCTGATTACTGTGAAGCCATTCATTTAGATGACAATTATTTGTGATTTGTCATTCCTGCAATCAATCTGGAGGGGGGGGGGAACTAATTTGTAGTTTGGGTCTATTGTGCACATGTCTCTTCCTTTATCTATATGTGGAGAAGCATTGAAGGTGGGAAACAATGCCGTGTTTTCAGGTTAAAGACACAGGAGATCTTCAAGATGCAGCTTTTCTTAATGCTGTCGTCAAGGTATGGCCTGGAATATATATTATAAAGATTGCTGCTTGCTGATGGCTATGAATTTTACCTGTTCTATTCCTTTCGTTTTAATAAGTAGTTCAAAGCTGCAAAGCCATATTCCTTCACATAATTATTATTTTTGTAATAAATAAAAATAGAATTTATTACTCATTAAAAAGGAGAATTTATTACCACATTCCACAAACTAGCCATGAGCCATACTACTCCAAATACAGACCTCTCTATTAACGAGAAGCAACCTCTTGCACCACCACCTAAATCCCAAATATACTCAGCTACTCCAAATCAGAAAGGCAAAAACACCCATCTCAACTCTACTTTGGGTACTGTCACATGGGGCACAAACATGGTGGTGTGTATTATGCAACTTTGGGCCTCCTAGGCAATTTCCTACATCGAGGATGGTCCTAATCAAATGATAAGTCCAGTTTTTCCTCTTTCTTAAAGCATTGTTTGATCCTATGATGTAGGATCACTTGCTCTGATACCATGACATAGAAAATTGAATGGCCAAGGGATGAGTCTAAAAGGGTTTAATAGGTGATTGGACTAAAGACATGGATTGCTTAGGTTAGAAAAGGTCTAAAGGTTGTTCTCTTGTAAGTCTTTTTAGATCCCCTATAGCTACCTCCCCTCTCCTTCATTTCTTGTAAAGGAAGTTTGGTTTTTCCCTATTCCTCCAAAAGTCCATGCTTTTTGTTGGGAAGTATTTCATGGTTGTTTTAATACTTATGATTTGCTTCAAAGGAAAAGACCAAAGTGGTGATTATCCCCCAGCTGGTGCTTCTTATGTAAGTTGAATAGTGAGATTGCTCTTCATCTCTTAATCTCTTGTCCCTTGGCTTTATTTGGGATTGGTTTTCTTCACTTTTTGGTTGTAGGTGGTCCCCTCCTGACAGATTGGAAGGGTTGTTTAGCACTTTAACTCTTATGCTTTTAGTTGCACTAAAAGGAAGGGTAGGATAATGTGAAGATGTACTAGGGCAACAGTGGTCTGGATAATTTGGGAAGAAAGGAACTTAAGAATTTTGGAAGACAAAGAAAGGAGTAAGGAAGCTTTGCTAGAGGTTGTAACTTTAAGAGTGGAACATTGGGCTAAAACCTTGAATCTCTTCTCAGACTTAAGGTTGAAGACTTTTTCAGGGGTGCAATGGCTGATTCTTCTTCCAGAAGACAAAAACTTTCTGTGGAGTGGTCACCCCCAAATTGTGGTTGGAAGAAGTTGAATTTTGATGGTAGTTATGTGGGCAATCTGGGCCCCTTAGCCCTTAGGTATTGGAAGGGTAATTAGGGATGACTGGATGAGGGAGGAAACATACTTGCTTTGTATTCAGGGTCAGTTGAGCAAGGTGATATGATTAGATCAGAATTATTGGCAGCAGTTTATGAGGTTGAAAAAAACCAAAGAATTGGGTATCAAAAGACTGATTATTGAAAGTGACTTGAGAACAGTTGTGCATTGCGTTAAAAAAACGGGGGAGAAGTGACTTGGCACCTAAGGAATGATTTCAGACACTTCAAATGGCTGTCAAAAGATATCTTGATCCATGGTTGCTGATTCGCCCTGATTTTAGGGTAATTTTGGTATAGGTTTCACGGTGGTTTGAAGTTGTTTTGGATTTTTTGGATGAAAATTGGCGAAAAATCCAGATCTGGAATTTAGGGCTTGCATTCTCGTATGGTGGATTGGTTACTGCTAAAACCTCTTGTTTTGAGTCGTGGTAAACCCCTGGGTTTTTTTTGCTGTAACTCGTGTCTAACCTTGTGGAAAAGGTGTTTGGGAGTTCAGCTGTTGTTGGAAGGCTGTGGAGCTGGTGAGATTTTTTTTTTGGAGGGGCTGTGATCAATGGATTAATGCAAAGACACCCGTGTACTTACCTATGTTCTCCCGGGAAACAATGACAATGCCAGAGGACAGATTACTATTGTAAAACTTGATGGGGACAAATTTTGTTGAATGGTCTCGACCAGCCAAGCTTACAATCGGTGGAAGAGGTAAACTCGGATTTATTACCGGTAAGGAAGCTAAGCTGAAGCCTGAAGTTCCACTCTATTTCAAATGGGAGCAGGATAATCTGGTGGTTATGTCATGGCTTGTATGCTCTATGCAGCCACACATCGCCTGTAACTATATGTTCCTTCCAACAGCTAAAGATATTTGGGACAAACTAATTACAACTTATTCTCAAGCGAAAAACACTGCTAGAATCTATCAATTGCGAAGAGAAGCCTGTAATATGCGATAGGGGGAGAAATCAGTGGCCATGTATTTCTCCTCCTTACAATCAATTTGGGAAGAAATTGATCATCTTGAGGCTTTGGAGTGGAAAGATCCTGTTGATGCTGAACAATATAGGAAGTACATTGAAAAACCTCGAGTTTTCGATTTTCTTGCCGGGCTGAATGCTGATTATGACTTCACTGGGCAACACATCCTTAGTGCTGATATTTTGTCACTCTCCACATCATATTCTCTTGTATAGAATGAAGAGAGTAGGAGGAATGCTTTGATGCAAGTGTTTGTAGGTGAGCACATTGCACTTGTGTCCACAAAGCCTAAGCAGAGTTTTGGTAAACATGAAGAGGTATTTTGTGAATATTGTAAGAAGCTGAAGCATACCAAGGATAGATGCTGGAAACTATATCCCCACCTGAAACCTGAGAAGTTTAAAACTAGAAAGAAAGTAAATGCTCATGTTGCTATTGCAAATCACGATTCTCAGACTAACATGCTTGAGGGAAATCCTCTACTCCGGTATCTACTCATGGCACCTCTGATGTGATAGAAAAATTGAGAGGCATCTTACTCCATCTTGAAAAGAGTGGGTTGCCTACATCTACTGGTTGAAATGCTTCTTCTAGTGCCTTTGCAAAAGCAGGTACTGCACTTGCATGTCATGTCCCACCCTCTAGCTCTTGGATAATTGACATAGGAACCAGTAATCATATGACTGGTATGCCTTCCTACTTTACCACTTATAGACTTTTTTCAGGGAAAGGTATGATTACCATTGCTGATGGATCCCAAACCCCAATATTGGGTTTGGGTGAAGTTAAACTTACCAATAGCCTTTCTTCGAACTCTGTACTCCATGTTCCACAATTGCATAGAAATCTCTTATCTGTTAGTTCTCTTACAAAGTCTCCTAATTGCTCTGCAGCCTTCTCTCCATCTCATTGTGTCTTTCAGGACCTGAGTGTGGGGAAGACGATTGCTAGTGGACATGAAGCCAATGGAGTTTATCTTCTTGATCAGTCTCCAATGTTTGGGTTGATGTGTCAATCAGTGTCTTGTCATGATGAGAAACTAAGTCAATTGAAATTGTGGCATCATCGTCTTGGGCATGTGTCTTTCCTTGAAGTTTTTGCAAGTAACAAAAGAAGTAATGTTGCTTTTCATTTAATACATATTGATGTTTGGGGACCTTATTCCATTCCATGTATGGGTGGCTACAAATATTTCATTCTCCTTGTTGATGATGACTTGCAGTATACTTGGTTGTATTTGATGAAGAGCCGGGATGAAGTTCCTTCAATTGTGAAAGGCTTCTTTAGTATGGTGGAGACACAGTTTGAGAAGAAGATTAAGATTATTAGATCTGACAACACCAAGGAGTACTTTGAGAAGCACTTACAAACCTTCCTTGAAGAAAAAGGAGTGATTCACTAGAGTTTTTTCCCTCATACTTCCCAACAAAATGGGGTATCATAGAGGAAAAACAGACATGTGATTGAAGTTGCCAGAGGCTTGTTATTCCAGATGCATGTCAAACTCGGTTTTGGGGGGATGCTGCTCAAACAACTATATATCTTATTAATAGACTTTCCTCGCGAAGCCTGCATCTCTAGTCTCCTCATCAACTTCTTTTTCCTGATGAGGATACATTCCATCTTCCTCCCAAGGTTTTTGAGTGTGTTTGCTTCGTCCATGACATGAGTCCTTTTAGGCTGAAATTTGATCCAAAGTCTATCAAGTGTGTCTTCTTGGGATATTTTTCAGTCCAAAAGGGGTATCATTGTTATGACCCTTGTTTTGGAAAAGGGTATGTGTCCAAAGATGTCACGTTCTTTGAGTCTACTCCCTTTTCTGTCTCTCGTCCTTCTCTTCAGGGGGAGGATGTTAGTGAAGATCGGACTCCCTTTTGTATGCCAATTCCTGCAATTGGTGCTGTCAATCCTTCTTCTCCTCCTCCCTGTGGTCGTAGTAGTCCTCCTCCCGTGCCTCCTCCTTTGTCTCCTCCTATTCCTCGGTCTTGGCATCAATGGTTCATTAGATGAAGAAAGAGGACGACTCTAGAGATTGAATGCCAATTACAATTTGACCTCCTGGACTCAGGTCATTTGGATTTTGAACCTCTTCCTATTTTCGATGCCTGTGTTGAATCTATTATTGAGCCTCCTCTTGTAGATTCTGATATCAACCTTCCTATTGCAATTTGTAAAGCAAGATGGACATGTGCTAAGTATCCTATCTCAAACTATGTCTCTTATTGATACTTTGTCACCCTCTTATTGTGCCTATGTCTCTTCTATTGATTGTGTTTTTATCCCTCCCAATGTTACTGAGGCAGTGCAGTTCCCTCATTGAAGGATGCTATGAACCAGGAAATGGAGGCACTAAAAAAAAAAAAAACTTTTCTCTTCGAAAAGGCAAAGTTCCTGTTGGATGCAAGTGGGTTTACACAGTGAAGCATAAAGATGATGGCTCAATTGAAAGGTACAAAGCTCGACTTGTGGCAACAGGGTACACCTAGTCTTGCTGCCCACTATTCTTGGCCCTTGTATCAAATGGATGTTAAGAACGCCTTCCTTAATGAGACCTTTAGGAAGAAGTTTTCATGGAACTTCCTCCAGGAGTGAACATCCCTGGGAGTGAAGGAAAGGTTTGTCGTTTGAAGAAATCCCTTTATGGCTTTAAGTAGTCCCCTCAAGCTTGGTTTGATAGATTCAGGAAAGCTGTCTTAAAAATTGGATTCTCACAATCACAAGTTGACCATACCCTGTTTATTAGGAGAGCAAATGGAAGAATAACTATGTTAATAGTATATGTCGATGATATTGTTACCACAGGGGACGATATCTTTGGGATTGCTGAACTGAAGTCATTCACCTCACAGGGCATATGAGTTGAAATGTGAGGTGAATGCCCTTAAACAAGGAGAGAAACCGGTGTCGGTTTATTTCTCCAACTTACAATCCCTGTGGCATGAGAGTCCCAAAGATGCTCAGATACATAGAAAGCACATTGAGACAAACAGAGTGTTTGAGTTTCTGGCAGGACTGAATTCAAAATATGATATTGTGAGGCAGCAGATCTTGACCAGAGATAGTGTGACCCTCTCTCAGGCATACTCCTTAGTGCACAGTGAAGAGACCAGGAGGAAAGTCATGATGCAACCTCAGCCGCTTACACCTGCCTTGGTAGCTGTCAAACCCAAAACAGAGGGTGACTCAGAGAGGTACAGAAAGAAGGAAGATAAAAGGGACATGGTGTGTGAGCATTGCAAGAAACCTAAACACACAAAAGAAACATGTTGGAAGCTGCATCCACATTTGGTTCCGACAAAGTTGAGAAATAAAAGGAGTAATGCTCATGTGGCTACGACTACTGATTCAGTATCCTCATCTAGCACAAGAGGCACACCATTAGAGACCTTAGTTGCAGTTCGGGCAGCTCTAATACAATTGGAGAAGGAAGTTGGCAGTTCAGCCCAGTTACCGCAGTCATCATCAGCTCCGGCTACATCGACCTTTGCACACTCAGGTACTCGAGCCTCAGCCTACCATGCCTCTGCTCCAAGTACTACTGAACCGTGTTGGGTAATAGATTCAGGTGCATCTGACCATATGACCAGCTTGCCCTCTTTGTTTACTACTTATCACTTATCTTCTGGTAGGGATAAAGTATCTATAGCTGATGGTTCTCTAGTCCCTATTTCTGGCAAGGGTGACATCAAACTGTCAGGTACTATATCCTTGTCCTCTGTCTTGCATGTTCCTAAACTGGATACTAACCTCCTTCCCGTCAGTAGCATTACCAAACATTGAACTGCTCAGTAACTTTCTTTCCTGACCGATGTATTTTTCAGGACATGGAGACGAAGAAGGTGATTGGGACTGGCTGTGAGACGAATGGGATCTATCTGCTCGGGGAGGTTCTCGTCGGGAAGAGTCAGTGGATAAGAAGTTACTTGTTTCTCAAGTTGTGAGTCCGATTATGTTGTGGCATAACCGATTGGGTCATTTATCTTTTCGGTCCTTGAAGAGTCTGTTTCCTACTTTGTTTGAGTCTGTTGAGTCATCTCAGTTGAAGTGTGAAAGTTGTGAGTTGGCTAAACATTGTAGAAACTCTTATTCAGTGAGTAATAAAAGGAGTAATAGTTCTTTTGATATTGTGCATACTGATGTTTGGGGGCCATATCACAATCCTTCTATGGGCGGGTACAGGTATTTTTTGCTATCTGTTGATGACCACACCCGGTTTTCATGGGTTTATCTTATGCAATCACGAGATGAGGTGCCTGTCCTGACCCAAAACTTCCACCAAATGATCCTAACACAATTTGATGTCAGGATAAAAGTGCTTAGATCTGATAATGCAAAGGAATACTTTGGTAAGCCATGGCATCGTACCTCCTTAATCATGGGGTTATCCACCAGAGCACGTGTCCTCATACACCTCAGCAGAATGGGGTTGCAGAGAGGAAGAATAGACACATCTTGGAGGTGGCTAGAAGTATTATGTTTACCTCCAACGTCCCTATTCGCTTCTGGGGTGATGCTATCTTTACGACGGCATATCTTATTAATCGGATTCCTTCTCGGGTTCTTGATATGAAACCTCATTTTTCTCTTTTATACCCCAATGAGGAGTTGTTCACTATTCCCCTCAAGACATTTGGTTGTACCTGTTTTGTTCAGCTTCTTGGTCTCAATCACTCCAAGTTTCAACCCAAGGCCTCCAAATGCATCTTTCATGGTTATGCACAAACTCAAAAGGGTTATTGTTGTTATGATCCCATCTCAGGGAAGAAGTTCGTATCCATGGATGTCACTTTCTTTGAGGAGACACCCTGCTATTCTCGGGTCTCTCCTCAGAGGGAGAGTAGTGAGTGTGGAGATTTGGGTCTTTTTCTTCAGGGGGAGGAGGAGTGTAGTGAGGACAGGGTTAATACCTTTGGGGCTGTTCCTTTACTTATTCCATTTGATGATGAGGGCTGTAGTGATGAGGGCTGTAGTAGCGAGGGTGGTCAAAGGGATCGGGAGTTGAGAGTCTATCACAGGCGATGCAGGTAGATTGATCCTGGTCATCAGCAGTCCCAACCAGCTACAATCTCTTCTGCGGCTCCAAGTCCAGATATTACAGTCCCAGGGCCCACAGAGACTCCTTCCATTGTTGCTACCTCACCCTCTGCAGATGACCTTGACCTTCCCATTGCCCTCCGTAAAGGAAAACGGCATTGCACCACATCTACAGCCCACTGCATCTCCCAGTTTTTGTCCTATGGTCGCCTATCTCCCTCCTACAGGTCCTATCTCACCTCTGTTGCTGATGTCCCTATTCCGAGAACAGTGCAAGAAGCCCTATCAGTCCCGGAGTGGAGAGGTGCAGTGCAAGTTGAAATGGATGCCCTGTTGAAAAATAATAGCTGGGAGCTAGTTGACTTTCCCAAAGGAAAGAAACCAGTTGGATGCAGGTGGGTATTTACTGTGAAGCATAATGCGGATGGTTCCATTGAGAGGTACAAAGCTCGACTAGTTGCAAAGGGGTTCACTCAAACTTATGGTATAGATTACTTGGAGACATTTGCCCCGGTAGCCAAGATGACCACCATTCAGGTTCTATTATCTCTTGCAGCAAGCTACACTTGGCCTTTGTACCAAATGGATGTTAAGAATGCTTTCCTGAATGGGGACTTGCAGGAAGAGATCTACATGTAGTTGCCTCCTGGATTCTATGATACAGAGGTAGGTAAGAAAGTTTGTCGGCTCAATAAGGCATTGTATGGTTTGAAGCAGTCACCTAGAGCTTGGTTCGACAGATTCAGACTAGCCCTTGGGAAGTTCGGTTTTGTACAGGCCCAGTCAGATCATACACTATTCATCAAGAGGCTGGAGTCGTCACTGACACTATTTGCAGTTTATGTTGATGATATTGTGGTCACAGGAAACGACAACCATGAGATTGAGTCCCTCAAACAGCTCCTTCATCAAGAGTTTGAGGTGAAAGATTTGGGTATACTATGGTATTTTTTGGGTATTGAGGTTGCTAGATCTAAACAGGGGATCTTTGTCTCTCAGAGGAAATATGTGTTAGATCTCTTGGCTGAAACTGGAAAGCTAGGTGTCAAACCTGCAGATACACCCATTGAACAGAACCACATGATTAATGCAGAGAGTGGGGAGCTGTTTGAGGACAAAGTTATGTTCCAGCGGTTAGTGGGAAAGCTCCTATATCTATGCCTTACCCGAACAAACATCAGTTATGCCGTTAGTGTTATCAGTCAGTACATGCATTCTCCTAGAACCACGCACCTTCTAGCAGCAGAAAGAATACTAGCATACTTGAAGAGATGCCCGGGTAGAGGTATACTGTTCAAGAACAATGACCACATGAAGGTGGAAGTCTATACGGATACCGATTTGGCTGGGAGTGTTGATGACAGAAGGTCTACCTCTGGATATTGTGCTCTTGTGGGAGGTAACCTGGTTTCTTGGCGGAGTAAGAAACAAAGTGTTGTCTCTCGATCCAGTGCTGAAGCTGAGTACAGGTCAATGGCTAATGGAGTGGCTGAAATTCTTTGGCCGAGATCACTACTTGAGGAGTTGGGTGTTGAGTATGAGAAGCCTCTGATGCTGTATTGTGATAATCAAGCGGCTATTAATATAGCACACAACCCAGTGCAGCATGACAAGACTAAACATATTGAAGTTGATCGACACTTTGTACGAGAGAGGGTCTCATCACAAGAATGATGTCTCCCATACATCACCTCCAATATGCAACTAGCAGATATCCTCACTAAAGCTGTATCACGGAAGAAGCTAGAGGCAAATCTATCCAACTTGGGAATGATAAACGTTTATTCCCAACTTGAGGGGAAGTGTAGAGAACACTGATGTGGGCCCCACAACTACGGTCCCACTGTGTTCGTAGGGTAGAAGATGTTCTAGTCTGCCTAGGGTTAGCTATTGGTCATTTAGTTGTTTCAGTTGTTATTTATTTCAGTCTTTGTTTTACTCTATTTGTTATGTAAAGACTAAGGGCAGATCTGCCCTTTCCATGTAATAAGCATAACCTATAAATATTAATTAAAGTGGCGGCGGCAGAAAATTAAGCTTCTGCTCCTCCTTTCAACCCTTGTGTTCTACTGCTTCTCCTCCCTCTTTCTCTTCTCTCCTCTTTCTTTCTTCTTATCTTCGATCCTGAGATTCATTAGGGTTCAAGACTGATAACAGTCCTGAACTTCTAGTCAACTGAATTCGAAATTAAGGATATCGGAAATCTCCGGTATTTCCTAGGGATTGAGGTAGCAAGGTCAAGGAGGGGCATTTATATTTCTCAGAGGAAATATGTCCTTGATTTGCTTCAGGAGGAAGGAAAATTGGATTGTAAACCGATTGAAACTCCAATTGGTCCCAGTCATAAGCTGAGAGTTGATGATGGAGATGTTCTTGCTGACAAAGGTGTGTATCAGAGACTTGTTGGTTGCCTTCTCTACTTGTGTTTGACTAGACTAGATATATCATATGCCGTGAGTGTTGTCAACCAATACATGCACAAGCCTAGATCATCTATATGCAAGCAGTGAATAGAATATTTGCCTATTTGAAGGGATGTCCGGGAAAGGGGATATTGTATACTAATCATGGGCATCTGAAGGTAGAGGCCTATTCTTATGCTGACTGGGCAAGTTCTATTGATGATAGGCTGTCTATTTCTGGCTATTGTACTTTGGTGGGTGGTAATTGAAAGCTAAAGTGCTATAGTCGAAGTAGCAGAAGAGAGAAGAAGACCAAGAGATGCTGAGACTGTCGAACTGAATAACCCAGTCGACAATACTATTATTTATATTACTGTATAGTACAATGTTATAGAAAAGACTGGAATACCCCTGATTAGTGATGGGACACCCAAGCAACTTAAAACACTAAACAAACTTAGGCCCATTAACACAGGCCTAGTATATAATAACTTAAACTCAAATACAGGCTAATAAGAACTCTTATCAGCCGAACCATCAATACATAAAAAACCTTCAACCTAACACTCCCCCTCAAGCTAAGCATGGATGTTAATCATGTTTAGCTTGCCAAGGAGGTCCATGAACTTTGTTGCAGACAACCCTTTAGTCAGTACATCTACAATTTGCATCTCAGATGGAGTGTAAGGAATGCAGAGTTCTCCCGAGACTATTCTCTCTCTAACAAAATGTCGATCAATTTCAATATGTTTTGTCCTGTCATGTTGCACAAGGTTATTTGCAATGTTGATGGCAGCCTTGTTGTCACAATACAGTCTGAGAGGACCCTCGGCTTTAATACCAAGCTCATTAAGAAGGGTCCTGAGCCATACGAGTTCAGCAACCTCGTGAGCCATAGCTCGATATTCTGCTTCCGCACTTGATCTAGCAACTACATTCTGCTTCTTACTGTGCCATGTGACCAGGTTCCCTCCCACAAATGTACAATATCCTGAAGTTGATTTTCTGTCTCCAATATAAGCTTCAATTTCAATTCTATTGTTTTTCCTGAATAGAATTCCCTTTCCTGGGCAAGTCTTCACGTACCTGAGAATCCTTTCAACTGCTTTCATATGGGGGATCTTTGGAGAGTGCATGAACTGACTGACAACATGCACAACATAAGCAATATCTGGCTGAGTGAGGGATAAGTATATTAGCTTCCCTACCAATTTTTGGTATATCTCTCTATCACAATAGTCCTCCCCTACTGATTCCTAAAGGTCATGATTCTGTTCTATTGGAGTATCTACTGGCCTACACCCCATCATGCCTGTTTCCTCTAGGAGGTCAAGAACATACTTCTGCTAACATATGTAGATTCCCTCTCTTGACCTAGCAACTTCAATCCCAAGAAAATATCTCAAATGGCCCAAGTCTTTGATCTCAAATTCCGAAGCTAGAAACTCCTTTAGTCTTTTTATCTCTTCCAAGTCATTCCCGGTAATTACCATATCATCCTCATAAACAATGAGTGTAGTAAGTTTGTTATCCTGTCTCCTTATGAACAAGGTATGGTTTGCACCACTCTGAGTGTACCCCACTTTCTTCATGGCCCCACAAAGCCTCTCAAACCATGCACGGGGAGATTGCTTAAACCCATATAATGCTTTCCTCAGTTTGCACACCTTTCTACCAAAGTCATAGCCTGGTGGAGGTTCCATAAATATCTCTTCATGAAGGTCACCATTTAGGAAGGCATTATTCACATCCAACTAATGAAGTTCCCATGAAAAATTTGCTGCTAGTGACAATAGAACCCGAATTGTGTTGAGCTTTGCTACTGGAGCAAAGGTTTCTTTGTAGTCAATCCATTCTTTTTGAGTAAACCCCTTTGCCACATGTCTGGCCTTGTACCTTTCAATGGACCCGTCCTCCCTGTGCTTTACAGTAAATACCCACTTGCACCCAACAGTGCTCTTCCCCTCTGGCAGATCCACTAATTCTCAAGTTCTTGCTTTCATTAGGGCTTTCATCTCTTCATTCATAGCTTCTTTCCACCTTGGATCAGACACAACCTCTGAGTACCTAGAAGGAACACACACAGAGGAAAGAGCAGACACAAAGGAGTGATAGGCAGGAGATAAATGTGAGTAAGAAACAAAATCAGCAATGGGGTGCCGGGTGGTGCAAGAGCGGATAGGCTTACGGAGAGCAATAGGAAGATCCAAATCAGAAGTATGTGAGTTGGAATTACCTTGGATTGTAGAGACAGATTGATCCGAGTCCAACTGGTTGCTGTCATGAGGTTGGGGGCCCCTTTTTCTTCTGTTGTATGTGAGTATCTCTTTCTGTTGCCTACTAGAGCCTTTAGGAACATTTGCAGCATCAGGAGAGGTAACCGGCACAGTGAGAGCCTCACTGGGTTGACCCGGGATGCCACAACAAGGAGTAGAAGAAGAGGATGGAAGACATGGGGCAGATAGGGGAACAAAAAAGGAGGGAGAATGAGAATCCTCTTCCATCCCACTAGTCTCTCCCTGAAGAGGATTCTGAGAAGACTGAAAATAGGGTTGAGACTCAAAGAAGACCACATCTCTGGTGACATTTTCTTTTGGAGGCAGGGTCATAACACTTGTAACCCTTTTGTGTAGGAGAGTACTCCAAGAATATTCCCTTTGTAGCCTTAGGATCCAGTTTGGTCTTCTTTGGATCCTTCACATGTATGAAACATATACAGGATCCAGTTTGGTCTTTTTTGGATCCTTCACATGTATGAAACATATACAGCCAAAGACCCGAGGAGGAAGGGGAAAGTTTGGAAGAGTGGGACATAATAGAGAAAGGGGTTTTCATACCCAACACCTTAGATGGCATCCGATTTATCAGATATGATGCAGTAAGTACAGCTTGAGACCAGTATTGCTTGGGGACTTTGTGCTGGAATAGTAAGGCTCGAGCTGTCTCTAATAGATGTATATTCTTGCGCTCAGCAACCCTATTCTGCTGGGGGGTATTAGCACAGGATGACTGATGTAATATGCCAGCATCTTCCATGAATAAGTTCAAGGATTTTTCAAAGTATTCAGCAGCATTGCGAAAACTGGCCACTCCCTGAAGTTGTATTCATCCAGCAGCACACTTGTAATCTGCAAGCTGTGCAGATTAGGGTTTTCCAGATTGGAAGACCTTGCCTCAGGTCTGTTATCCCTAGAAGAAATCTCTTCGGATATTGAAGACATCTTGACTGCAGCCTCTGTGTAGATGACACTGATTAAGACTAGCCGAAGCAGTTCTGAAGGTTCTGAACCAGTTCTGGAGCAGGTTCTGATTAGCCGAAGTGACCACAGCAGGTTCTGAATCAGTTCTGGAGCAGGTTCTGATTAGCCGAAGTGTTCACAGCAGGTTCTGATAGCTCTCAACACAGTCTCAGACTTGCCGAGACTGTCACAGTTCTGATGGCAGTTCAGTTGCAGCAGCAAGTGAGGAGTTCTGGGCTGGTAACCGACCTGGAACTAAGGGCTCTCCACTATTGTGCTATGCAGACTCCACTTGAACTTCAAGTACTACAACCGTAAGGAGGGGCACTCTCTTTACAGCCAATACTAGGATTGCTGAAATCAGTCCTCAACTAGGTCTGTCCTATGCAGACCTCTCTTAGCAGTCGAATAGCTGCTAACTACTAGAAACAGTCTAGTAGGACATCAGCTTCTGGGTCTTCCTTCCCTTGTGCCCTACAACCAAGGGAAACCCTAGGTTCGAACTTTGTGTTGTTCTCCTGCAACCCTAGGGTTTCACAACAGCAACCAAAATGAAAAAAAGAAGAAGAAAGACAGCAGGAGAGAGGAGATGGCGTTGGCTGTAACCAGGAAGGTGCTCAATGCTCTAATACCATGAAAGCTGAAGTGCTGTAGTTGAAGTAGCATAAGAGAGAAGAAGACCAAGAAATACTGAGACTGTCGAACTGAATAACCCAGTCAACAGTACTATTATTTATATTATTGTATAGTACAATGTTACAGAAAAGACTGGAATGCCCCTGATTAGTGATGGGACACCCAGACAACTTAAAACACTAAACAAACTTAGGCCCATTAACACAGGCCCAATACATAATAACTTAAACTCAAATATAGGCTAATAAGAACTCTTATCAGCCGAACCATCAATTCATAAAAAACCTTCAACCTAACAGTAATGTTGTATCTTGGAGAAGTAAGAAGTAATCTAACAGTAATGTTGTATCTTCGAGAAGTAAGAAGTAATCAGTTGTGGCTCGATCTAGTGCAGAGGTAGAGTACAAATCTATGGCACATGGATTCTCAGAATTGTTGTGGTTGAAGAACTTGTTGACAAAAATGGGAGTGCAAATTGATACTCCAATGATATTATATTGTGACAATCAAGCTGCCATAAACATAGCCCACAACCCTGTTCAACATGATCGTACAAAGAATATTGAGGTTGATCGACATTTCATTAGAGAGAGTTGCCAGTGGAGAGACTTTTCTACCTTATGTGAGGTCTAAAGACCAGTTGGCTGATTGTCTTACTAAAGGTGTTCCCAAATCAAAGCTCGACAACAATTTGAACAAGCTGGGCATGATAAATATCTATGCTCAGCTTGAGGGGGAGTGTTAAGAGTGTGAGGGCATTTCTGTCCTTTTGTGTTAGTAGAACGCTTGCTGAATTAAAAAATATGAAATAAAAGGAGTTTCTTGAAGAAAGAAGGAAGAGAGAAGGAGAAGAAGAGAAGAAGAGAAGTTGAAAAGAAAGGAGAGCAATAATCTGGCCGCCCCTTCACTTATTATTTATATTAAAAATAATAGAGTAGTACAAAGACAACTATGCCCTTATAGGGTGGCGGCAAGACATAAAACAGCATATATAAGACACAAAAACATAATAAAATTTGGACTCACATAACTACTGTGGTCCCCACCTCCTATCTAACAACTAACATAAAACATTTACTCATAAAAAACATCATAAAACTGATTAATCTTCAACAGTGTTTTTTTTTGTATTTGGGCGCCTATTCAAGGGCACCTTTGTGATTTTTCTTATGAAGAAGAAATGAAAAGTCTCTTGGTGTGATCAGTGCCACACCGAGCATTCTCAACACTTCTTTCTTCTTCTTCTTCTTCTTCTTTTTTTCTCTCTTCAACATCTCTAAACTTTACAACTATCCAAATTAACTGGGTTAGGAGATCTGCAAACAGTCTAGCAGACAGTTTAGCTAAGCAAGGGGTTCAGAGGCAATCTATGTTTTGGGTTCAATTGTAATAATTTGGGTTGGACTAGTTCCCTTGGTCTGTTTTTTTCACAACTTCTTGTTGTACTGCTCTTCTCTAATGTTAATGAATTTTATTTTGTGTTGCTGATAAGAAAAGGTCTAAAGGCTTAATCACACGAATGCTCATAAAGGAAAAAGCTTAATTGCATGAATTGAATTGAGAATTTGTTCCAAATTTTTGAAAATTTCAAATTGGTGAAAATAATTCCAGGGTTGGAAATTTTCATTGAAATTTTGTTTGTGGGTTAGTCAAATAAATGTAAATGGTGACCCAGTTTTGTATGGTTGGAGTACAATTGTACATGTTGTAAAAAGGACAAAAATTCTAGGATGTTGGGAAAACTTGAAATCCATAGAACCTGGGGTTCTAGATGGAACTTTGGGATGATATTTGGATGGATGAAAAGATGCAAGAATGTATAGGAGGTTTCAAATATGGGAAGGATAAAGGATGGTTTGACACAAAAAGGTGAAATTGGCCAGGATGAGAAATTTTCATGTTTTTGACGAAAATACAAATAAAACTCACATGGATCAATTCCATTCCTTGAGAGTGTTGAATAAATGTCTTTTGATGAGATTCTTTTTTTTTTTTTTTGCGGCAAGATAAAAATGATGTATTGTATTAAAGGTAAAGGGAAATTCCACCAAAAAATAATTATAATGCCACTTCTTCAGGATGAAGGAGATGACCTCTATGTGTGCTCTCTTCTATACATTGGATCCTCTTATGTACACATTAACGAAGTGTGCTTGATAGATGCCTCCCGCCCTATTTTGATCCCACTGGTCACAAAAACTTTGATACTCTAGAACATTATAATTGCTTCATTGACAGGCCTATCTGATCGTCACCCTTCCCACTCTTCCCATTTGATCAGATGGCTGTCAATGACTTTACTGACTTCTTGAATGATTAAGAAAAAAATAGAGAGAGAAAGAAGATATAGAAAACCTGAAATCATTCAACAGATGAACAGGGTACCTAGAATCACTCTAGAGCATGGGAATCACTTACCACAAATAGAATAAGCTGTAAGATCTATAATAAGCTTCATTCAGTTATCATTTCCACATTTTTGCACTTCACACATAAACATAATGGACAGACACTATTGGGGCGGCCAGTTCTACTAGAACTAGGAAAAAAATTTCATATTTGGCACTATCACAAGAAACTAAATAACCCCCAAGCTACTTAACCAATGGCAGAAATTTTAAATACAACCAATAGACAAGTCAAACTACTAGGCTGGAACCATAGTCAATGTAAATGACCCAAATACCCCTACTGTCTAAAAATACATGAAAATTTCAGAAAATTCCATATTTGGCTCTTTGGTTTCCTGCTCCATTCTTTTACTTATTTTTATCTTTTGTCTCTTTAATTTTTGTATAGGTTTATTGCACCCATACGGCACCTGATTATTCCCTTCCTTGGCAAAAACAAAGACAATATACAAGTACAGGAAGGTATGTCTTGTGTTTTGTTGCTTTTAGTTGTCCCTGAAGAATGCTCTTTCTTTCTTGTTGTGCTCTAGGTTCTTCTTTTCTTCATTCCTGTAGATCTTTGCTAAGATACTCTTGTTTTTGCAGTGCTTTTATGATAGGGGATGGAAAGCTTCTGACAAATGCTCATTGTGTTGAACATGATACACAGGTATGCCTCTACATTTTCTAAAAAAGTACAAGTCAGCGGTAAGAGGCTGTGTTCTTATTTCTTCTATTTGGAGACTCATGCCTGACTGCTCAGTTTTGTGGAAGGCACATAAGCAGACATGGGGTTTTTAATTGAGAAAAATCCAGGGGTCATTGGCCACAGAAGGTAACCTTTCACTTGCTGCTTTGCCTACTCCTGAGGAGTCAGGAGGTGAGGACTAAGGAGCATTGATAATTCTTATTTGGATTAAGCAAGATATCTGTTGATGAGTTTCTTACTTTGAAGGACGATTCTTTATTGCCACTTGTCCTAAATAGAGAACACACCTAATTTTCTTGGAGAGGAGGAGTTGGAGGTGGATGATGAAGTTTTAAGGGGATAATCTTGTGGCCAATGAATGGAAATTTTGAGAGATTGATCTTTTGATGGTTGAAGTTCATGAGGCAGGTAAGAAACTCCCCTTGGAGCAAATTGCAGATCATGAGGTGCAAATGGGAAAAGCTCTTGGGTTATTTTTTTCTTGTGGAGAGGATTGTGTTAGGACTACATTCAGAAAGGAGAAAGAGAGATGGAAAAATCATAGTCAGATGAGACGTCAATGAATAGGGCTAGTGAAGGGTGCAGCAAAGAATACAACTTGGTGGGTTCCCTTTTTTTTGATTAGTGATGGTGGGTCCAAATTGTGTTGAACCAGGTGAGGTAGAGATAGAGGTTGAAAAAAAGAGGTAGAGGGAGTTGTGGTGATGGTGGTATCTATGTGTTCGCAGTCTATTGGTGGTGCCTTCTTTTTCTGCTCACCGCCATAAATAATCAATTAGATAGATTGTTATTTAAGATTTTAAGTCTGAAGGTAGATAAATCTCCACCTGATGCCTTCTGTTTGTCAAAATGTTATGGTAGGTAAATAACCAACAGGCTGTGTGCCCATGTTAAAAACCTGATGCCCCCTTTATTGATTTGAGGAACTAGTCTATCTTTTGATCATTTAAAGGTCATTTGTTGGTTTTTTCTTTACTTTTTTCTTTACTTGATTTCTTTTGACAAGTGATTTTGGTCTTGATGAAGTTACTGCATGGCAATTTTCCTTTGTAAGCTGATTATTTTGTCATTTGGTCTTGATGAACTATATAATCTTTTCCACGATTTCAGGTAAAAGTGAAGAGAAGGGGAGATGACACCAAATATGCGGCTAAGGTATCCTTTTTAATAGTAAGAATGATAATTGTGCTTTTACCTATGATTCCTATCAAAGTTGCCAAGCTTGGTGGGGTACCAACTTCCAACCAAGGTTCAAAATATCGATACACCCAATATGCCGATAGGGGCGTATTGGGCGATATCGATACTGTTATTTATTTGTTTATTTTTTTTCAAAACAAGTTCAGGGGGGTCGGTTTAAGGCTCCTCCACCCTCTGAACCGGTCAGAACCCCAATACACCCACTGTAGGGGCGTATCAAGGAGGTCCCAGAACGATACGTTCCAGCCGATACGGGCCAATACGTGTTGATACTTTGAACCTTGCTTCCAACCATGATTGCATATTAGATTAGCCTTTAATATTTAGAAATATTGGGCCAGATGGGCCTTAGTTTATTTCAGTCTTATTTTAATACGTTTTTTTTGTGTGTTTATGGGCCTGTTAACCTTTTTTCTTAAAGTTTATAGGCAACCACTCTGTCAAGGGTATTCATGCAAGTTACTCATTATTTGTCTCTAATCGGTTTTAATTAAGCTAATTAGGGGCTAGAGAGAACTGTATGATCCTCTCTTCTTCTTATTCCTCTTTCTCCCACCTTCTTCTCTTCTTCTTGCTGTGATCTTTTCTTTTCTTCTTGCTGTATTTTCTTGAATAAACTCAACACACATTGTTGGTTATTTTTCTCCTTGGTATCAGAGCAGTCCAACCTTTTCTTCTTTCTTTCTTTAATCCCATACACAGTGTGTATGGGGAACTGAGTTGGTGATACACATGTGGCTTAGTTGGTAGAGGGTTGCTGGAGAAATATACTTTCATATTGGTGCCCAAGACTGCTACTTGGAGTTTTACCTGAAACTCTAGTCAACTGGAGAGAAATAAGTCAAGGGTCCTGGAAGTGTTTTCAATCAGGTACTTAGGGCTTAAAGGGAAGTTTTTTTGACTACCATTGAGATTGATCCAAGCTGGACAGAATTCTGTTGTACCCTTGAGAAGCGGCTGAAGTTTTCAGGTTTCTTTTGGGTTGCAGGATTGTGCACAACCCTAGATTTTGGAGCTGTTCAGGTCAGTTTTGGGATCTTGTTAACCTAGTTATCCCTGTCTACTATTTGAAAACCTTCACTTGAAGTTTTGACTTAATGGAAGACTTCAGAACAGAGATTAAGCAAACTCTGAATCTGAACTGGGTCCGGGAGCACTTGTAGATCCTCTTTTGGTTGTGACAATTGTGAAACTTTATGAAACTAACTTACTTGTCTTGGCCACAGTCAGTGAGAATAGATTCTGTAGTAGTGGAAAGTGGGGTTATATTTCAGGTAGTAAGAAGCAACCTAAGGAGGATGATCCCTCCTATGAGAAGTGGATGCAGGGGAACTACTACCGTCATAGGTTGGTTGGTGAATTCCATGCAACCCCACATCAATCATCATTACCTATAGATGAACTTTGCAAAGGAGATTTAGGATAGTGTTGCGGAGCCATACTCCTAGAAACTGAATATGGCCAGGGTGTATGAATTGAAGAATGATGTAATCAATCTTCAATAGGGGGAGAAACCATTGGCAATGTACTACTCTATGCTGAAATCTATTTGGCAAGAGATTGACTTAATGGGGACAATGATTTGGCAGCGTACAAAAGATGCCGAAACACATAGGTGAGGAAAGTAGGAGGCATGTTCTTATAAGTTGAATATTGATGATGGGGGCATTTTGCTAGATAAAGGTGTTTATTAGAGACTTGTTGGTCGACTTATCTACTTGTGTTTGACTAGGCCTGATATATCCTACTTCCTATGCATTAAAAGTGGTGAGTTAGTATATGCATAAACCCACAACACAACTTCACATATGCAGGCTATGAATATGATTCTTGCCTACTTGAAAGGATGTCCGGGCAAAGAAATGCTAGTCTCCAACCATTGACATCTCAAGGTTGAAACTTATATTGATACAGATTGGGCAGGTTCTGTAGATGCTAGGAGATCAGCCTCTGGTTATTGCGCATTGGTGGAGGTAAAGTTGTATATTGGAAGAGTAAAAAACAATCTGTTGTGGATCGATCTAATATAGAAGCTGAATACAAAGTTATTATTCATGGTGTATCAAAGTTACTATGGCTGAAGACCTTGTTGATAGAGATTGGGGTGCAAGCTGATGTTCCAATGAGATTGTATTGTGATAACTAAGCAGCCATAAACATTGCCAATAATCCTTTCCAACATGATCGCACAAAGCACATTGAGGTGGATAGACACTTCATTAGAGGAAGAATAGCCAGTGGAGAAATATTCTTACCTTTATGAAGTCAGAATATCAACTTGCTGATTGTCTCACCAAGGGAGTTCACAAGCTCAAGCTCCATAGAAACCAAGCTGGGCATGGTAGATATCCATGTTTATCTTGAGGGGGAGTGTTGAGAATGTGCAGTTGGGCAGGAGTTCAAGTGCCTAGTTAAAGGCATTCTTGTAATTTTTGATCTAAATATAAATTGTTCTTTTTGTGGTGTTAACAATAACTTATCCCACTTATTCGAACGTCTTCTCTTCTTTTTCCCCTCATTCTTCTTCTTATTTTCCTCTCTTCTTTCATTTTCTTACACTTTAGTGAGTTTTGCAATGTATTGGCCAAAAGTTTAGGTTGGGGATGGTGCCCAAAATCCCCACATGAACTTGTTTGGGCTTGCCTCAAGAGGCCTTTATGGAGGTGGAGGGCCAATCCCCTAGGATTAGGAACATCACACTAGCTACTTGAAGTAAACAATCAGGAGACATAAACACATTGGAAGTTTCACATGTTTGGATTTTTGAGTGCTTGAAGCACTTTGGTACAAATACAATCCACATACATTTGCTTTCACTTCGACATTTTCACTTTGAATATATTTTAAATGTTGTGCTTATGTATTTTAATTTGAGTCAATAGACTTTTTAAAGCATTTTGTTTTCTTCAAGGAAGAAGAGAAGAAAGGAAGAAGAAGAGAGAAGAAGGAAGAGAAGAGGAAGAGAAGAGGAAGAGAAGAGGAAGAGAGAGCGGCTGTTTGGGAGCCAAAAAATTAGGCTTGTGGCCCCCAACCTTCTATTTATATTAATGAGATGAAAAATAAAAGATAAGGAATTGCAAGCTTGCCCCTAGTGGCACACCCTAATAAAACAATAATAAAAAAAGCAGTAAACAAGCTGACAACACTCTAAGACTGACAGCATAAACTATAACAGCAGAAACAATTGGCAAATCATTCTAACAACACTCCCCTCAAGTTGGGCTGAATATATCTATCATGCCCAACTTGTCACATAGCTCATTATGTTGCAAGTATGGAAGTCCCTTTGTGAGAACATCAGCCAACTTCTCCTTGGAGTTAACATAAGGAGTGCAAATTTCACCCTTTTCTACTTTTTCTCTTATGAAGTGCTTGTCCACTTCAATGTGTTTTGTCTTATCGTGTAGGACAGATTAGTAGCAATGTTTATAGCTACCTTATTATCATTGTAGAGAGACATGGGGCTATTAACTGGGAACCCAAGCTCTCCTAGTAAATTCTTCGACCAAAGTGCTTCAGTCACTTCATGTGCCATAGCCCTATACTCAGCTTCAACATTAGATCTTGCAACCACATTTTGTTTTTTACTCCTCCATGTCACTAGATTTCCTCCCACGGAAGTGCAGTACCCACTTGTAGATTTCCTGTCATCCACAACACCTGTCCAATCAGCATTTGTATAGACTTCCACTTTCAGATGGTTGTGCTTATGAAATAGAAAGCCAGCTCCTGGATACTTGTTTAGGTATCTAAGATTCATTCTGCAGCCTCCATGTGTGGTGTCTTAGGAGAATTAGGAGAATGCACAAACCGACTTAGAACACCAACCGGATAAGCTATGTCCGGGCGTGTCATGGACAAGTAAAGCAATCTTCTCACTAGTCTTTGAAACTGTTTCACATCCTTTAGAGGTTCACCATCACAACCATCCAATTTATGACCAACATCCATAGGGGTGTCAGCTGGTTTTGCACCTAGCTTGCCTGTGTCTTGTATCAGATCTAGGATGTACTTCCTTTGAGAGATGAAGATACCCCCTTTTGAGCGGGCAACCTCAATCCCAAGGAAGTACTTTAGGGGACCTAGATCTTTCACCTCAAATTGGGAGGCCAAGAACTCCTTCAACCTTTGTATTTTAGAGCTCTAGTTCCCTATAATGATGATATCATCCACATACACTATCAACATTGCAACTTGTTCGTGACATCTTTTAACAATGAGAGTGTGATAAGATTGACATTGTTTGAATCTTACCTGCTGAACTGCCGTATGGAATCTGTTGAACCATGCTCTAGGAGATTGTTTTAGGCCGTAGAGAAATTTTCTCAACTTGCACACCTTATTCTCACTTCCTTTTGCATAGAAGCCTGGTGGCTGAACATTATAAACCTCCTCGTCCTCTAGATCATCATTTAAGAAAGCATTTTTTACATCAAGTTGATGCAGTTCCTAGTCAAGGTTTGCAGCCAATGATAACAAAAATCGATTTGAATTCATCTTTTCTACAGGGGCAAATGTCTCATCATAATCAATACCATAAACTTGGGTGTACCCTTTTGTTACCAGCCTTGCTTTGTATCTTTCTATTGTTCCATTAACCTTGTGTTTTACTGTAAACACCCACTTACATCCCACAGGGTCTTTCCCTTTGGAAGATCCACTAACTCCCAAGTGTGATTCTTATGGAGGGCATTGGAGGGCATTAATCTCCTCCTTCATAGCATTTGTCCATTTAGGATAAGTTGGAGCCTCTGCCACATTTTTGGGTATGGGAATACTATCAATAGCAGATAAGAATGCACGATGAGAGGGGGAAATATGGTCATAAGATACATAGTGGGTAATGGGGTGTTTGGTAGTACACGATCTGACTCCCTTTCTATGAGCAATCAGGATGTCAAGATTATCCACAACCGAAATGGGAACAGGGGAATCAACAGGGATAAGAGTGCCTAGCACATCGGGACTAACCTCCCGGGAGTCTGATGGCATCAATTGCATAGTATCTGGTAGCTCTACATCTTTAGAACACTGTTGGTCTCTACGACATGTATGCAGAAAGCCACGAAATAGAGCTGGATCCGGAATAGAGGGGAGAGAGACTTGGCGAACCTGCTTTTCCTCCTGAGGAGAAGCATGGTAGAATGGTTCAGACTCGAAGAAGGAAACATCCATAGAGACAGACAAAGTACTTATGACCAACAGGATCAAAACACTAGTGCCCTTTTTGAGAGGAGGGGTACCCAAGAAAGATACATGGAATAGACCAAGGGTCCAACTTCCCACGAAAAGGAGACAAATCATGGACAAAGGCATGACAACCAAACACTCTCATAGGGACAAAAAACAGAGGGGACCGAGGAAACAACAACTGGATGGGGGGACTTGTAGTTCAATACTCTAGAGGGCATGCGATTGATGACATATGCAGTAGCAAGAACAACATCTACCCAGAAATGTTTCGGCACATTCATATGCAACATTATGCCTTGTGCTACTTCAAGAATGTTAAATTCTTTCTTTCAGCAACACCATTTTTTTGTGGTGTTATTGCACATGAACTCCTGTGAAGGGTTCCATGGGAAGCAAAAAATTCATTAAGTTCACCATGAAAATATTCTTTTGCATTATCCGATTGAAAAAATCTGAATCTCAACATGAAATTGTGTGAACACCATCCTTTGGAAATCCCTTGTAATCTTTGGGACTTTGTCTCTGGTATGCATAGAAAATATCCATGTATAACGAGAAAAGTCGTTGATCAGTGTGATAAAGTATCTATATCAACCCTCCGAAGTTATAGTAGTAGCCCCCCAGACATCAGAATGCACAATATGGAAAGGGAAATTTGCTCTTTCATTGCTTGAATGAAAAGTTGTTCTACATTGTTTGCTCAATTGACACGTTTGACACTGAAAATCTGACACCGAACATGACTTAAATAAAAATGGAAACAAACACTATAGTATTCCAAAGGACACATGACCTAGACGATTATGCCACAAAAGAACTTGACTCTTATTGGGCTGACCCAATTGACTACATGACTCTGAAGATGACCCAACTGAAGATGACACCGAGAAACCAGCCTTGTTGTCGAGAGTACAGAGACCATCTACTAAGCTTCCTCTATCAATCGTCCTCGCAGAAGTTAGATCCTGAAAAATACATGAACCAGGGAAAAATGTTACACTATAGTTTAAGAAATTTGTGATACTACTAATGGAAAGAAAATTGATAGGAAGTTTAGGTACATGGAACACATTATTAAGGTTGAGGTCATGGGAAAGAGATATTGATCCCTGACCTGCAATGGATGAGAATGATCCATCTGCAAGCCTCACCTTATCTCTCCCAGACAACAAACTACAAGATTGGAAAAGGTTTGGCTTACCGGTCATGTGGATTTTGAGGCCCTTGAATCAATAATCCAGGGGGAATTAGTATTAATGGAAACATGGAAGGCAGAGGCCGCACTACCTGATGTAAATGCAAATGAAGTAGAAGGGGTACCAGTAATTGAGTTGTCCATCTGATGTAAGGCCCTACCATACAATTCCAGATCATTACGGAAGGAGTTCATGATATCCTCCTTAGGGTCAGAACTCGTGGAATGTTTCTGTGTAGCATCCAGTTACCGGTAGACTAAGAATCTTGAGCTGCCATATTTGCTGCACTATACTTCTTCTGACCTTGCATTTTACCTTGCTCTTCCTTTTTTATAGCCCACTTTGGTTTCCCAATGAGCTCCGAGCGTGTGTCACGAGTGTGTCTTGAGCACCGACAGTGAGTACACAACAACTTGTCCTTGTCACCAGTTTTCTTGGGATCATTTTTCTTTCCTACATTAATACCTCCTGCTGCAGCTAATGCAATCTGCTGCTCCCTCTCATTTGCAACCATTAGCCCTATGTTTGACTGTGAACACTCATTTAGTGGCAAAGGGGTTTACACAAGTGTATGGAGTTGATTATGCAGAGACTTTTGCACCCGTTGCCAAGATGAACTCCATTAGAGTCCTGTTCTCCCTTGCAGCTAATCTTGACTGGGATCTACATCAGCTTGATATCAAGAATGCATTCCTGAATAGTGACCTTGAAGAGGAAGTTTACATGGTACAACCCCCTGGTTTTCGGGCTCGAGGCAATGAACAGAAAGTGTGCAGGTTGAAGAAGTCATTGTACGGGCTGAATCAATCACCGAGAGCCTGGTTCAGCAGGTTCCATGCATCGGTTTAGTAGAAATGATACAAGCAATGTCAATCTGATCACACATTGTTTGTGAAAAGAGGGGAAGGAAAAATTGCTGCTCTAATAGTATATGCTGATGATATTATTATCACTAGCGATTGGATTTTTTCTTGCTACATAGTTTGAAGTAAAGGATCTAGGTCCTCCAAGATAATTCCTTGGAATTGAAGTTGCTCGCTCACAAAAGGGTATCTTCATTTCCCAAAGGATGTCCTAGATCTACTCCAGGATACTAGAAAATTGGGAGTGAAGCCAGTTGATTCCCCAATTGATCCAAACCACAAATTAGGTGATTGCCAAGGTGAACCTATCTAGGATGTGAAACAGTTTCAGAGACTTATAGGAAGATTGTTATATCTTTCTATGACCCGGCGCGACATTGCTTATGCAGTTGGTGTTCTTATCCAATTCATGCATGCTCCCAAGATCACTCACCTTGAAGCAGCAGAAAGGGTTCTTAGATATCTTAAGAAGTTCCCAGGTGCTGGTTTGTTGTTTCAAAAGCACGAACATTTGAAAGTTGAAGTGTACACTGATGCAGATTGGACAGGATCCCTAAATGACAGAAAGTCAACTAGTGGCTATTGTACCTTCATAGGAGGAAATCTAGTTACCTGGAGAAGCAAAAAGCAAAATGTAGTAGCTAGATCTAGTGCTGATGCTGAATATCGAGCAATGGCTCATGGAGTGGCTGAAATTATGTGGCTAAAGAATCTGTTGAGTGAATTGGGTTTTCAGTGAACAAACCTATGACCCTATCCTGTGATAACAAAGCAGCCATAAACATTGCTACTAATCCAGTGCTGCATGATAGAGCTAAGCACATCGAAGTCAACAAACACTTTACAAAGAGAAAGTTGTCACAGGGGAAGTGTGTACTCCTTACATGAGCTCTGAGGATCAACTTGTAGACATCTTTACAAAAGGGCTACACCACTCACAACATCATGATTTATGTGACAAGTTGGGCATGATTGACATCTATGTCCCAACCTAAGGGGGAGTGTTGAAAGCTTTTATTTTCCCAAGTATAGTACCACAGGGGTACTATTGTACTTTTACCCTTTTATTATTTTAGTTGTTGTCACCCTAGTATATATAACAAAATAGCTGGCGCCACTAGCAAGCTTTTTGACTCTCAATCTTTTCTCCTCTCTTCTGCTCTTTATCTTTTCTCTCTCTTCTCTCTTCTCTTCTTTTCTCTTCCATCACCGCACTGATAATAGTAGATCTTCCAAGGGGGAAAGACTCAGTGGGATGTAAGTGGGTGTTTGCAGTTAAATACAAGGCAGACGGGACAATTGAAAGGTATAAAGCAAGATTAGTAGCTAAGGGGTACACTCAAGTGTACGGAGTTGACTATGATGAGACATTTGCTCCAGTAGCTAAGTTGAACTCAATTTGAGTTCTTCTATCATTAGCTGCTAATCTTGGGAATTGCATCAACTAGACATTAGGAATGCCTTTTTAAATGGTGACCTAGAGGAGGAGGTGTACATGGTTCAACCCCTGAGATTCTATGCCAAGGGAAGTGAGAATAAGGTGTGTAAGCTAAGAAAGTCTCTCTATGGTTTGAAACAATCTCCCAGGGCTTGGTTCAGTAAGTTTCATATGGCAGTTCAACAAGTAGGGTTCAAGCAATGTCAGTTCGGTTACACACTCTTTGTAAATAGATGTCAGGAACATGTTGCTGCTTTGATAGTGTATGTGGATGATATCATCATCACAGGAAATTGGAGTTCAGAAATACAACAGTTGAAACAATTCCTTGCATCTAAATTTGAAGTGAAAGATCTAGGTCCTCTAAAGTATTTTCTTGGAATTGAAGTTGCCCGCTCAAAAAGGGGTATCTTCATTTCTCAAAGGAAGTACACTCTTGATCTATTATAAGACACAAGCAAGTTAGGTGCAAGACCAACAGATACTCCTATGAATGTTGATCATAAATTGGGTAACTGTGATGGTGAACCTCTGAAAGATGTAAAACAGTTCCAAAGGTTAGTAGGGAAGTTAATTTATTTGTCCATGACTTGTCCAAACATTGCCTATTAGTTGGGGTCCTGAGCCAATTCATGCACTCTCTTAAGAAACCTCATTTGGAGGCAGCATAGAGAGTTCTTAGATACTTAAAAAAGTATTTAGGAACATGTCTACTATTCAGTAAGCATAATCATCTAAAGGTGGAAGTCTTTACAGATGCTGATTGGGCAGGTGCTGTGGATGATAGAAAGTCCACAAGTGGGTATTGCACATTTGTGGGAGGAAACCTAGTTACCTGGAAAAGCAAGAAACAAAGTGTGGTAGCAAGGTCATGTGCTGAAGCGGAGTATAAAGCTATGGCACATGGGGTGGCTGAAGTTCTTTGGCTAAAAAATCTTCTAGGGGAGCTTGGAGTTGCTGCTCATAATCCTATGTCTCTTTATTGTGACAATAAGGCAGCCATTAACATCGCCAACAATCCTGTCCTACATGAGAGGACCAAGCACATTGAAGTGGACAAACACTTCATAAGGGAAAAATTGAAAAAAAGGGAAATTTGCATCCCTTATGTCAACTCCAATGAACAACTTGCTGATGTCCTCACAAAAGGACTTCCATACTCGTGGCACTATGAGTTGTGTGACAAGTTGGGCATGATAGACATATACAACCCAACTTGAGGGGGAGTGTTGTGAAACTTATTTATTGGTTTGCTGTTAGTATGCTGTCAGCCTAGGTTCTGTCAGCTAGTTTTCTTTTTTTTTTTCTTTTTTGTTATTTGTTTATTATAAGGAATTGCCGCCAGGGGCATTCTTGTAATTTCTGATCTTATTATTTTACAAGAATATAAATAACAAGCTGGTAGCCTCCAGCCCTTGTCTTTGGTTCTTAATCGAACCTCTCTCTCTTCTTTTTTCTCTCTCATCTCTCTCTCTCTCAGGAAAGAACACAAGGTTCATACATAGGATTCAATCCCAACAGGAAAGCAAAGACCCGCTGTTGAGATACCAACTTCTTATAAGCTTTGGCATCATCATTATTCTTCCATTCTATAGTTTGATAGTGATCCAACTCCTTCCAAACAGAAGTAAGGGCTGAATAATATGCTGACAAACTGCGGTCACCCTGTTTATAGGTTGAGGATTCAGCCTGTAACTGATAAATCTTGGCATAGTGTCTTTGCTCAGAGCAGGTAGCTTTAGCTTGTTCCCATATCTCATTTGCAGTCTCTGCTCATATAAAATTCTTCTTTACACCTGGTTTCATGGCTGCAAGTAGCCAAGACATCACCAATTCACCATACTGTTCTCCTGATCCCACCTATCATGTTCAGCTGTCCCGTCTTTAGGTTCTTTTACTCTCCCATTTATGTATCCAAGTTTTCCCCTAACTGTAACATATAGTTTTACACCTTTAGCCCACTCTAGGTAGTTCAAACCATTCAAAGGGGTGATTGGCATTGGGAAAATAATATTCTCAGCATTCATACCAACTGTACCACGGGTTGATGTAACCCCAGATGAAGCTGAATCATCAGTTACCATATTAGGGAGGTTTTACAGTTCAAGAAGAGCCACTGATGTACACAGAAATAAATCTCCACCCTATTTCTACTATCCAACACACGTAGGGCACAAAGCACACACAAATCTGCCTCCTAGAATGGAACACCACTGTCACAAGGGAGTACACAACCCCCTACACAGCACCTGTATGAAGGTGAACATAACCATAACACAGCCTTCACAGCATTGGCTGTCACCAACTAGGGTTTCCTTGGTGTTACGACCAAGGAATAACCCAGAGAAGAGTCCTCCTATTGCCCAGAAGTATTCTCTGATAGCATGTTTTCTTCAAGGAAGAAGAGAAGAAAGGAAGAAGAAGAGAGAAGAGGAAGAGGAAGAGGAAGAGGAAGAGAGAGCGGCTGTTTGGGTGCCAAAACCGTAGGCTGGAGGTGCCCAGCCTTATATTTATATTAATGAGATGAAAAATAAAATATGAGGATTTACAAGCTTGCCCCTGGCGGCACACCCTAATAAAACAATAATAAAAAAAGCAGTAAACAAGCTGACAACACTCTAGGACTGACAGCATAAACTATAACAGATGTATTACTGTTTTTTTTTTTTCTAAATTGAGCTTGCTTCAAAAAGATGCATGGGTCGCCTTGTGACTAGGGTGCTTGAACTTCTTTGTGCTTTTCTTGCATCTTGCACTTTTAAAATACCACTGGTAAACTTCAAACCAAAGAAAACTACTTCTGATAATATTTATACCATAATTGAAAATTCATACATAGCCTAACTATGACGCCAACTAGAATGGAAGAAAAGTAACAAGATGACCAAAATACCTCCACCATCCCAAAAAATAAAAAAAAATTCTATTTAGACATTTTAAAATGAGGCTAGATCTCTGGTAACCAGAGGGAACATCTTGTTCCACTAGGTCAGTATCAGCCAAAGAGCCATAGCTGATTAGGGAAACGTTTGGTACAGTAGTGTGATTGAATCTCCTATGCCCCGCTGTGGTATGGTTGGAATGACATGGTTTGAACCACGGTGCACCCCATGAGGTGTTCTGTAATGTGGTGTGGTTGTGTTATCTGCAAACACCATCTTTATTGTTAAGATGGTATATAATAAATTCAATCCACGGTTGTGTGAACAGAACCATGGTATTTTACCGTGGACAGAAAATTTGTGGTTAGAACCATCTATAGATAATTTTAAAACATGCCACACCCTCAAAAGAACATTCAATGGGTGTGTTGTGTTCCAAAATCAACTGATCGATGGAATATCCACACTATAGAGCACCCCTTAATTGGCTAAGAATGGTATAGGCAGGATGTGCCTTGTACTAAGGCAAACTCTACAGGATATTTCTCATTCTATCTGTATGTTTCTGGAAGATGATATGCCACAACTTTCATATTTGATATATTAAAACATGAACTTAAGGAATCAGATTAATTAGTCATAACTTTTCAAACTTCTAAAAGCACTATCACTGAAAATGTTAGTAAAGCAGGCAGAGAATGGAGATGAATGATCCTCTGCAAAATGTTGACAATATTTACTTGAATATTAAATTTTATCCATCTTAGTTCTACCACATGTCCATGCCAACATCCCCTTCTCCACCACACTCATTTTATGGATCAAGAAACAACATATCCATAAAAGGTGTGCAGCAGAGATGAAAATGAAATAAATGAGTGGTAAAAACTGGGAGAGATAATAGTTGAAATAAGTGCATTAGAGAGAATTTAGGGGTAGCATCAATTGGTGAGAGATAAGAGTAAACTCCAATGACATTGCCATGTAGAATAAAAAGCAATCATTGCACTGACAAGGACTAGGTTGTTATAAGCTGAAGATATATTTAGCTCATTCTTTAACAAACAATATGGTCTCCGGCAGAGCATAATAGGCACGATTCTTGCTGCCATACCTACTTAAACAGGATATGTTGGTTCGTATTTGTGATCATGATGATTATCATGCTACTTAGGTTAAGACATGGTTTCAAATGTCGCCAAATGTCGCCCGACATATGTCGATGTCGAGGCTCACCAACATGAAAATGGATAGTAATATAAAAATTACATTATGTCGGTTGACATTTCCTATATTTGGAAATGTCGACCAAATCGGTCCAAATAACCAAAAAAATTACAGTTTTTCCTATTAAGCCGACAAGATGTCGACTAATGTTGACAGGATGTCGATTAATGTACATTAAAAATATAATATATTAGTATATTATATTAATATAATACAGTATATTAATAAAGATTATTCCATTAATAATTTCTATTTAATATTTCAAATAAAATATCTATAAAAAAGAATTAACAAAATATAAAAACAAAAGAATAATTAATTACTTTATAATATAAAACATAAAATATTAACTAGTTAGTATTTTTTAAAAATATTTATTAAAATCAGAAAATGTTTATTAAATTTTATAATAAATCATATTCTTCATTTGATATATAAATCAGAATAAATTTAATAAATTTTATACTAAATCATAATTTATTATAAATTTAGTATTAAAAATCATAATAAATTCATTAAGTTTTATAAGAGATCAGAATTTATCATAATCTTAATACTACAAAAAGGAGAATCAGTTTATTAAATTTATAATAAAACATAATGTATTATAACTTTAATATTTAAAAAAATCAGAGTAAATGTATTTCTATTTACTAGTGTGAAATAATTATATTAGCATTTATAATAAATCAGAATTAAAAATAGAAAAAGAAAATATCAGATAACCTTGTAAAAACATCAAAATGCATAATAAATCAGTAAGTCGCCATTTACTAATTTTTTATTGATCTTTGTTTCTTAGCTTTATATAATGGTTGGGAATAAGATAATAGTCTAGAAATATGTATTAATGCTTCTTTTATCATTTTACAAAATATCTTTGCATATTTCCACATATTTCATAATATTTCCACAATGTCTCTAATTTTTACAATATTTCCCCTCGACATTTCCGACATTTCCAACATATGTCCTATATTTTGGTAAGCGACATTTCCATCGACATCGACATTTTAAACTTTGGGTTAAGATCTAAGAAATGACCTAATAAAAAGAGGAAAAAGAAAACTTATGTTTTGCTAAAAAAGGAAGGGGTTGTGAGCCGATTGTAGGAATATAACATGGAGTTGACTGAATGCTCTAGTCATGTGTTAATAATGCAGGAGCCAAGTGGTAAGATATAGTATTTTCACCTCAAACATCTAGGAGGAAAATTAAGTGAGATGTCTAGAGCTGCTATTCTATGGTCAGTCTGGGAAGATACAAATTCCAAAATCTTCAATGGAGTGGAACAGACATCTGGAACCTTAGTGGAATATGGTGATTTTTTTTTCGGGGGTGGGGTGGGGTTGGGCCATTGGGTTTGCACGAGGGAAGAGTTCAGAATTTCGGCATGGAGGATATAGAGAGAAGATGTTCTACCTATCTTTCTCTTCTGCGTCCAGATACACTGTTCTTATGTTTTTGTATACCCTCTATTGCTTGTTGGGTATTCTAGGGCCTTCAGGGGTTAGAGGCGTATTCAAGAGCCATGGGATTTTTTGGGTTTATACCAATGACATTGTCTACTGTGATTCTGTTCAAGCTGAGTTGCTCCTCCTGAAGTCTTGCAATTGATGTACTTTGTTGGGCATTAGTGTTACAAAGTCAAGGTAGAGGGAGATTTACAGATGGTGATTCAGGTTCAGGGATAGCTTAAGGGCCTTAGTGCCATAGAGTATCCCTCAAATATAGTTAGAACCTCCTCTGGTGGCATCAATCTTGGACCAAATAATTAGAAGCTTCTGCCATGTTCAATTGGCCTTCTCTCTTGCGTGAGGACGTGTCTTTATCCCTCTTGTTCCAGTGAGGGAAAACTTCATAATTATGGCAGTTCTCCAGTGATGGACTTTCTGAAGAGGTTCTGTAGAACTTATCATTAAAATCGGATCTATTTATAGGACTTAATAAATGCATTTATTGGCTGTATATTTGCCATATTTTAGTAGAACTTGCTTCTTTCCCCTTCTTTTCTTGATTGGTACTTATCCTTGTATCAATCTTATGAAAAAATTCTTTCCCCATCTTTTGTTCAATAGTGTTTTGTAATTGAGAAAGAAGCTATTTCCTGTTTGTTTGCTTGCCATATTTCCATCTAATAATTGGATTTAATTTCATGTTCGATCCTTGATAATCTCCTTATTCTATCATTCTTGCATATTGAGCAATATGTTTTGTTGGGGGGAAGGAGATTGTCATGGCTGATTGATTTATACAATTGTTTGTTGAACCACAAGAATTTCCCTATATTTGTG